>NW_017729034.1:13045669-13045893 GCF_001723915.1 Gavialis gangeticus
AAAGAAAAAACCCCAAAACCTCTACTCACCCCAGGAGCAGGGACTGGAGTGGGCTCTGTGGCCTCCTGGAGGAGGCCTCCCAGGCAGCAGGGCCTATGCTGGGGCCACTGCGGCTGTCACTTGGCCCCTCTGTGCGGGGGGCGGAGGGGGGGGCAGTGACCCCCGCTGGCAGCTGTAACTGACGTTGAGTGCCGGGGGGTTGCTTTTTTTTCTTGCCAGGATGC
>NW_017729034.1:13050893-13055196 GCF_001723915.1 Gavialis gangeticus
GGGCCAGTGGGGAATGGGGCTGGGCAGGGCAGCGATAGGGGGGCTCAGGAGGTAGGCAGGGCAGGGATCTGAGGGGCATTTTTATTTCTTTGTGGTAGCAGGCAGCCTGATTTTTTTCCCCCTAGAAAAAGAGTGAAGTAGGGGGTCTTGCTGCTTGAAAAATTCAAGTTTGGCTTCCTAATATTTCTCAGAAGATTATAGGTAGCTGAAGAATTTGAAGAATTTTAACACCTTGAAAAATAATTGAAATCTGAGCAACTATGAGGAAAATGATTTTCTGGATGGACTTAAAAATTGTTGCTTCTTGTTTGTGTTTCTAAACACCTATTTAACACATATGCTGGCCAGAAGGTTGGAGGGTTAATGCTTTTGGTTGAAGATTTCTCACACTGCCCATTCCATTAAAGATCAAACATTAAAGCTTCACTTTAGGAAGGCAATCAAGTGTACACTTAACTTTAACTTTACTTCAATAGAATTTACAAGTATTTTCAATCAGAGATTCATCCTGAATCAGGGTCTAAGAAAGCTTTATACCCAATTCTCTGGATTTTCCAAGGTGACCTTTAGTGATGTCAGGGAAGACAAAATACCATACTCTTTACATTTCCAAGGAAGGAAAGCAGGCAGCAAAAAGTGGTTTCTTTTTAAAGGACACCTTATAGTCCTTCTTCCATCACAAAGAAGCCAAAATGGCAAAAACCCATTTCTTTCCCTTTTGCAGTCAATGTTAAGTGTTTCCCTTCAGTTTCTCAGGTTTGCACTTCTGGACTTGAAAACAATTTTTACTGGAAGTCTTCAAGGCAACAGGACTCCTAAGTGTCACATGTCTTGCATGATGTATACATGTCCCATGTTCCTACAGTCCAGCTGAACTGTCATACACCTAGCTAAGCTATAGAAAGACAGGAGGCACTTCCCACTGTTGACTTTCTGGCCATCAACGGCTTGTGTTCTTGGCTCTAAGCAGAACATTTTCGAATACGAGAAACATACTTATGGAGTGCACAACATTTGACAGTTAAAAACCAAACACTTATTTTAATTTTGTAACAGCTTGTTTGCGCAAAACTAAAATATGGGTCAAGTTGACACAAACTCCAGTTGAGTTTATAACTGAAACTCAATGGTAAGGTCACCATGTACTACATTAGACCTCCCCACTTTGTGAATGTATTTCAATTATAATAATTGTATTTATAAAGTATTGTCTTTCTATCATCAAAACATAAATAAATACTGAAACATAAAACAATGTCCTAAATTCTTCTCATCACAGTGTCAGTCACTTCCATCATAAGGCAGCTCCTCAGTAATGCAAAATGCTATCTTACACAGCTACACTTACCGAAAACAAATGGTTTAACCATGAAAAGGTAACAAGGAATGAACATATCCCCATCTGTTCCTGTGTGAATCAAGTGCAACTTTCTGAAACTGTTCTGTAGTGTACTCCATGGAGTGCCCAAACTTGGCACAGCATGCAGCTTAGGGGTGTCTTTCTGATAGTACATCACCAAATCAGCAGGAACTGAGGTGTTCAATACCTATCAGGATCTTGCATTCAGTGGGTGCATCTACTTGAGATGCTATGTCGCCGTAGCAATGAGCTACGTCGCCATAGTTCATTGCTACAGCAACATAGCGTCAGCATGTACAAACTGTGATGAGGATGCTACTGTGCAGTAGCATCAGAAACAACCCATGCAATGCCGGGACTGTGAACTGTGCAGTCCAGCGTGCATGTAGACATGTCCAGTGACTCCTTTGCTCACTGTTTATTAACCAGCTGAAAGGGAACATTTTTTTCCCTATTTTTCAAATTCAAGCTGAGTTATGAATTTCTGTAGATTTTTCCTGCTTACAATTTATACACATTAGGCAAAGTAGAATGAACTTTCTTTTAATATAAGAATATATTTACATTTTTAAAAGTCTGCACCTACTTTGTTTTACTGAAAGAAAACTATAAGACACTGAATTTAATTTATGAAGTCTTCAGTCTGTGGTGCAGTCTTGCATGTGTATGTGCGTATACAGGTGCATGCGCGCGCACATACACACACACACACACAATGCTTTTTCCACTGTATGGGGAGGTTATACTACTCCCATTCAAAAATAAATCAAAATATTTTTTTCCTTTGGAAAAGGCTGTCCATAGTTCCAACACTATCCACTTTTTCTATATTTTCATTTAGTGTTTTATGATATCCTTTCTTCTGGCTAAAGATTAGTTTACCCTTCAAAACACATTAAGGTAACTGAGTCCCTACAGAAGTCACTTTTAAAGGACCTGAGAAACCCTCTGAGAATACATTGCTTCTATAATGCTCAACAGTTCTCATCATCTAAGGCAGCAAGAAACTGTGACAGAGAATCTTGCATAGTAGGGCTGAGCACTAACCACTAAGTGACCTTACCAGCCAAACAAAGCAAAGTCTGAAGGGAAGGAAAGTGAAATATTATACTCCTTTCAAAACAAAAATAAAATTCCAATTGGGCTGCTTCTAGGCCATTAAAAACACATACCATCACCATGGATGGTAGGTAAGGCTAAGGTCCGTACCCTTGTCTTGCAATAAGAAATTATTGACTGCAGAAAGGGAAAACAAGGTTTGAGAAATTAAAAAAACCCCACCTGTCTTTAAAAATCAATTTATTCTACTCTGAGGCAGCATAAATTAAAATTCCTGAATCATGATTGTATGGTATCAGTAGAGCACACAGTAAATGTTGTTTGCATGCCTTAGTATTGTATTTCCACATCCTAATGTGTTTGGATTTATTGTCAGCCTTAGCTCAGAAT
This sequence comes from Gavialis gangeticus, assembly GCF_001723915.1. Taxonomy (NCBI): domain Eukaryota; kingdom Metazoa; phylum Chordata; order Crocodylia; family Gavialidae; genus Gavialis; species Gavialis gangeticus. Next base: position 13,053,703 of record NW_017729034.1, read on the forward strand.
TTCCTGAGTTTGTAATTTGTAGCTTCAGGACAATAACATCAGTGTAGTGTATTCTACTTTGAAATTTCCTTTCCCCCTGCATACATGCATGCCCTAGGAGACCTGGTATAATGGATGGCTTTTGAAAATAAAGATTTAAAATTAATGACCATTTCCTGCCATTATTTTTCAGAAATAAAATGTTGTGCTGTCAGTGCAGGCTGGTGCTTACACTTTTTATAGGAACTCAACAAAGAGTTTGTTTACACAGAGGCACTCTGGAAAATTAAGATACATTAGCTGAAGGTGTAAAGTGAAAATACATAAATTGAAGTGGACTAAATCTCTATGTGGATGCTCTTATTCATAAGTGGCCTTATTCCACCAGACCATTTTGCTTCTGAATGAAAATATCAGTCTGGGTTTAATGTGCTTTATTTTTAATTCCAGTAAACTTTCAGCTTTAGTTAATTCATCCTTGCTTTCCTGACTATGATTATATTGACCCACCCAAAGAATTACCCTCTTCCAAAGACAGCCACCTTCCAATCTTCCCAGTGGGACTGAGGTTCCCCCTTTTCTATTAAAATGCTCATTGGTGGTAATGCCCACCTTTAATGTCATAGCCCAGCATCTGAAATAATTGCCCAGGAAGGGGGAGACCTAGGTAAGTGCTCTAACCACTAGGCATTCACATAAAAGATAAACACTACTGACATCAGCAACACTCACTGCCAAGTGGCTGTCTCTGCATTTAGCTGGTGAGCCTGATTCTGCCAGTGTTTGTACTATCACAACACCTACTGCATTGAGCTCTTCAGGAGATCCTAGAGAATCCCTAGCTTTTTTGGATCCTGACTGGGCTTATAAAACATTGGTTAGACAATGCCTCAGACTGGGGCAATTCTGAATGCTTGCAGAAGGAGATCTTTAGGCACCTAGATAAGTTTATGGTCAAACATATTAAAGCAACACCATAATGCATTTACCATACTCTGCTTTGCTGAAACACAGTTAACAGCATGCCCCCTCAGGTGCCACCAGCTACTGGAATTGTAATTACAACTCAGTGGCTTTATGCCTACAGCCACTCATTTGAGAAAATTCAAGATAAAAATGGGGAAAGAAGAACAGGGAAAGTGTCTTAATTCTGCAGGGTCATCAAATAAATGTACAGGGCAAAAGTGTTCCCTTATGCCCTGCTTAGCTTTATCTCACTGTTCATTGCAACCAGGACGTAAGCTATCTGCATTGTACTTCATATTTCATTAGCACAGAACTGTGATGTAGTCCAGCTTCCCTTGCACCTTGCAAAGGAGAGTTTTGTGCATTTGCGTTGGTTTGCTTGCCCCAGTGACATCAGATGAGGAGCAACAGGGAAACCATCTTCATTGTACAAAGGCTTAGATGAATGCTCTTCAGGTATAACATCACACAGCAGACAAACACAACATGGAATAGCTGCACTTACTGGTGGGAGTGCGCATACGCGTGCACCGCCCCCCCCCCCCCCCC
>NW_017729034.1:13055337-13085062 GCF_001723915.1 Gavialis gangeticus
GCCCCCCCCCCCCCCCCCCCCAAGTACTTGGGTCAAATGATTTCTTGCCTTGGGTGACCCAATTCAGGGGTTGGAGTTCTCCCATTGGAAATGGCATCAGGCTATGTTATTCTTAAATTGCTTCAACAGCTTGAGGATTTGCCAGGTCTATCACAACAGCTTGATGGGCTGGTAAGAACTGGTCTTGCTGGCAGTATCATGTCTTCTGGATTTGTAGATGGCACATTGTCTGGAACTCAACCTCACTTCTGATAAGCAAGTCTGCAAATATCTTGGCCTTGAAAGACACCAGTCATGTAACTTCAAAGACACCTTGTTCCACTAGATAATGATTCTCTATGTCAATCGTGAATGGAGGTCAAATGCAACATGATGAGATATCATTTTAATCAGTGGCATTGTCAGATCCAATGCAAATGATGCTGGTGGGACTTTGTAGATACCTAGCCCTTCTTCAAAAACTTTGCTCTGAATTCCTTTTGGGTATCTTAAACGTTATCTGTCACAATCCTGTGCACTTCTGTTAATTTGGTGGTCAGAGATGCAAACCATTTTCCACCTCACAAGTTCACTTACTGTCCTTTGGCAATTAAGAGGCAGAAGACTCCTCAGTCCTTCCTATAGGCTGCATCCAGACATGCAGGGGCATGCGCTTGCAATGGCACAAATAGTAGTGGCACAAATTTGTGTTGCTACTTTGTGGCTCAGCGCATGTCCCTGCACTTGCTTTGTTGTGGGACACATTGTCCGGCTTTGGGCAAACTGCCTTGCCCAGCTCCTGGTGTGCTGGAGCAGCAGGGACACAAATGGAACAGTAAAGATTCTCTGAACAGCAGCTAGAGCATCTCACTGAAGAACCAAGTCTCTGTTTATCCCAGCGCACACTATTTTTGCATGCTGTCCACCACTTTTTTTCCTGGCACTTTTTTTTTTTGCTGTTGGGAAATCTTAGTGGAAAACTGCCCCTGTGCTGCGAATTTGCAGTGTGGGGCATGTTTAACATTCCACACGTGTTTTGTGGCACCACAAAAAGGTTTGTGTTGAACCACAAATTGCACATGTCTGCACATCTGGATGTAGCCATAGAGGACAATGAGAAAACATTCTCTTTTCAAGTCAGCTCTTTGTTTATTGCAATTTCCAGGTCTTCCTTTGCTTGGAAGAAACAGGTGAACTATTTCCAAGGCTATAACAATTTGTATGTCTTTTATGAAATCAAAGCTAACTCAGATTCTTAGTCTACCTCTCTGACATCTGGAACACCTTGGAGCATCACTGTGGTGCAGCTCTTGTTTTGTACAGACACTACTGAAAAATCCCATAGTAAAGAAATCTGTGAGCATTCCACAGGCTGAAATTCCATTCATATGAGCAGCAGTATTTGTGGCAGCCAGAGGTGTACCATTTTTATTTGTCTTCTTTCCAAATAGCTTGAACTTTTGACAACACACACATCCAAAGTGAGCTTTAAGCTTGCAATGATGGCATATGGCATCATGAAAATGGCATGCACTGCATGTGTGGCTCCTACCACAGCTATAGCATCTTCCCTTGGATGAAGAATGTATTCTTGTGCAGCAGTGGTGTCTTCTTTGGAGAATTCCCTTTGAATTGCACTTGATGAGTCTCAGTTGATGTCATTTTCACAGACAATCCTTGGATCTCCTTTGAATGGACAGATGCAGCCTTGTGAACAACTGCTGCTTCTTGAGCAATACTGAATGCTAAATTTTGGCTCATAGGGAGTCTGCATTGTAGGCTTCTTCTGAAACTCGATGCAGTCAATCCCTCAACAGAGACTCAAGAATGGTACTAAAATTACAGTTCTTGGCTAGATGATGCAACTCAGTTATGTGTGATGCAATCTGTCTGGAGGCTGATTGTGTTGATCCAAACTGAACCATATAACTGTTTCAGACAAAGTCAATGTGAAGTGATTTTTAGTAGGGTGAACATTTCTTCATAGGACTTGTGACAGGGTTTTGTTAAAAACACAAGCGAGCAAACAATGTCAAAATCCTGTGAGCCAATAACAGTTAGTAGAGCTGCTCATTTCTTGTTGTCCTCAGAAATCTGCCTTGTCTTCTACCTGGCTTCCATGTACAAGCTATTCAGTGTAGGAGCCCCAGGAAAATGACCTGACCTCATCAAGCCGTTCTATGCAGCCCAAGGTCACCATTGTGGAGACCAGCCGCAGGAAACACCCTGTGGGCAGCAACCCCTTGGCGTGGCCTCTCCAGGTGGTATCCGTTTCTTCCTTTGCAGCATTTGGCATTTACAGTTCAGGATGAAGCACTGGAAGCATCCTGCTGTAGCTCCCTGGTTGAGAACTACTGGCATAGACATCAGTCCTGCACTAGAGTGGTGTTCATGGGACATTCTCTTACCCAGTGGGTTTTGGGATTAGACCATTATAAGGAATCCTGGGGCAGTTACTATCTTTCACAATTATTACTTTAGGCTGTCTGAGAACTCAGGTTGATATGTTAGTTAGAGTCAAGATACACTTTCAGGCTCTGAGGGATAGAGATTCACTTATAAAAATGAAAGTGCATATTCCAGTGTAATCTCATGACTTCAGAAGCCTTGGCCCTGTGTATGGAGCTATGGTGTCTAGCCCTTGTTTCAGAACTGCATTCCTGTATCCCACATCCATGTCAATCTGCATGTACGCATTGAAGTCACTCTGGGTGCAGACAGAAGCAACTTTTGAAATGTTTCCAGGTGAAACAGGCTTGGAAACATTTCAAAGGGGGACTGTTTCAGCTGCAGGATACAAGTATTGTCCCTGGGCTTTCCTTGGCCACTGGAGACTCCCCTAAAGGGAAGGAGTGAGTGGAGAGTGCTGGAGTGTAGAGGCAAATAGGAGTCTGGAGGAAGGTGTGGGTATGGGCTCCCTGCTTCTGGGATCCAAAATTTCCAGCCGCAAAATCCCCTAAACTGATCCTTTGCTCTATTCAGTGAAGCAGAAGGGTAAAGAAGATTAGGGGCTTGGCAGTGGCAGAGTCAGCAGGGATCTAGAAGGCCCCATGAGTTGGCAGCCCTCAGGGTCTGGCAGTGAATAAGCCTGGTTCCAGTTCCAACCTGGCTCTCGCTTTAACTCAAGTCTTTGGGCAGAGAAACAGAAATTCAGACTGGGTCTCCATGCACAAGTAACAAAAACCGAAACTCTTCCAAAGAGTTCCTCATTTTAACAGGTAATAATTTGAAGTGTTTCACCCACTTTTGGAATGTTTCAAAGTGCATGTACATCTCTATAGCTGGCCCTTTGAAATGCTTCATAAGCATTTGAAATGTTTAAATTGTTATTTCCACCCACTACTACCCATCCTTCAATGCACACTATGAAAATTAGTTAAATGAGATGAGGCAGGGGGGTTCTGCCCTTTTAAAAGGAGGGATTGTGAGCTCAGAAAGTGACTTTTGGATGTTTCCCCTCCCATTAATGACTACATGGACTGTCTTGGCTTTCATTCATGATCCTGTGACAAGCAGAACAACAGCTTACATGAAAAAGTAATATGAAGGAAAACATTGATGTATTATTTTCCCTTTAATTCAATTATTAAGTAAAACAAGGAAGAGAGCCAACACAATGTAAGCAGCCAACTCTCCACAGACCATCAGCAAATGCTGCATAGACCACCCATGATCCACAGATGACAGTCTGTAAGCTTTGAATGGAGACAGTGAAATTTCCACTAACTTGGATCTAAAAAGTGTATCTTATGAGGTGTCTTCGCATGCAAGTATGTGGGATTTATAAGCTTTAGGAATGATTGATGATGGACACTTTTGGTTTTGCCATGTGCCCGGGGGACTTGCAGTTGCCTTCTGTAAGGAGGCTCCCTTCATTTCCCATTACAAAGAAGGAAGTAGTTCTCCCCTCCCTATTGTGGGAAAAGCCCAGCTGAGATGGAGTAGATCTAAGAGAGGCTTGGGTTAGGAAAAGCCCAGCAGAAAGACTACAAGTAGGCCTAAGGAAAGGCCTGCCCTGGGAAGAAGCTAATAGAAACTGAATGGGCCTTGTGGGGAGGCCACAAGGCTAGAGATATGGCCAAAAAGAGCAAAACATGTTAAATGACTAGTTGTACCACATTTTACTGTCTGAGATAAGCTAGATGCAAGTGATTTCTAGTCCTTCTTATCTGATTGCTCCAATATTAGATATCTTTAATAGAGTGATCACCTAAAATTATTTTTATGTTAATGAACTGAACATTATTATCCCAACAAGAGCCTCATAGATCTTTGATGTTAGCCTGGGAAAAGCTAGTAGCCGAAAGCACCAATCACAACAAATCACAAGAGACGCTATCAAATGGTAATAATGCATATTTCACCATAGATCAGGGGTAGGCATTTATTTGGGCCCACAGGCCACATAGGCAGTTTTGGGAAGCTGCTGCAGACCAGTCAGCATTCTCCCCCCTGCCAACAACATTCTGGAGCCCACATACCCTGTGGCCCCTCCCTGCCACCACCAACAGTGCATAGCCCCAGCCCCAGCCCTGGCCCATCCCACCTTTCTAGGCAGCCCAGGAGGTGGCTGTGGCTCCTTCTGGCTGCCACCGCTGCTGGTCCCAGCCCCACAGTACTGCTGGGGACACACACGCGAAGCCCTGACTCCGGTCCACCCCGTACCCACTCCGGACTTGGCTTGACACAGCAGACCAGCTCTGGACTAGCTGGAATCATCACCTGGCCCACCCCATGCCTGCTCCAGACCACCTGCCCATGCTGAGCAGTGGTTGGGCAGAAGCTGCTGCTGGGCCCGGGGGAAAAGTGCACTCCACCCCATCACCACTGCTGGGCCCTTCTTGCTACAACCACCTGGAGCCCACACCCAGGCTGCCCTGCCACTCCTCTCTGCCACCATCACCACTGGGATGGGGACTAGACTCAGCTGACAACACAGACAGCAGCAGCCATAGGCAGGGGATGGGTTTCTCCACTCTGTCCAGTCCCTCACTGTGAAGGGAAACTTCCCTGCCCATTGTTGTTGTCGCTGTTTCCAACTGAGCCCAGCCTCTGTGCAGCCCAGCTGGAGCAGGCAGAAGCAACTTTGAAACCTCCTTATGCCCCTGGACAGTGGGGAAAAGCAGCAGTGCAGGCAGGGGAGAAGGGGAGTGGGGAAGGGAGAGGGCATGCCTTTGAGCATGGAGGGGAAGGGAGGAAGGGATTCTTACATGCCTTGGGGCCTTTTAAAAAGACCATAGAGGCTCCAGTGGTGTAGTCTGCCTGTGCTGGTGTGTGGAAGGAAGAGGCTCAGAGCAGGGGGATGCATCTTTACAGTGTGTTGCTGTTCCAACAGTCCCCTTTGCCAAATCCTGGATCTGCTGCTGGTGAAAGCTACATAAATTACATACAAGGGAAGTTTGTTGTTTTATGAAATAATCTGAGGACTGATTAAGTGGAGGTAGAGTATATTTATGTAATGCTACTACTGTGACAGTATGATGTACAATCTATGATACTGGTTAGAAGTTCCTGACATCAAAAACCTGTTCACCTCTTTGTGGTTGTTCCTTCTTAATGACAGTGAATAACATCTTTCTTAGCAACATTCAGTTGCTGTAGAATAAGTGGGAGGGAGACAAACAGGGCACCTACCCTGGGTGCCAATTTTGTAGAAGTATGTGAATGGCATGCCCTCCCTCATAGAGTCCACGGCCTAGGAGCAGCAGCCTGGAGTGTAGATATCATGTTATAGGAACAATAGCCTGTGTGTGCAGACTGGATCATGGCAACAGCAGCTGGGGACTGTTTTTGAGTGAATGGGCAACTAAATGTCAGATGAAACTTAATGTAGATACCTGTAAAGTGATGTACATGGGCACAAATAACCTGCACTATGATGGGCTCTACATTAGCTGTTACCACACAGGAAAGAGATCTGGGAGTCACTGTAGACAGCTCCCTAAAAATGTCAGCTCAGCGCTCAGCAGCCATCAGAACAGCAAACAACATCTTAGGGATTATTAAGGGAATTGTAAACAAAACAGAACGTATCATTATGCCCCTTTATAAATCCATCATGCATGAGTGAATACTATGCACAGTTTTTGTCCCCAACTTAAAAAAGATATAGAAGAACTGGAGAAGGTCTGGAGAAGGCAGCAGAGGAATAAGGATGATCATTGGTATGGAGGGTCTTTCATATGAGGAGAAACTAAAAAGGCTAGGCCTATTCAGTTTAGAAAACAGATGCTTGAGGGGGAACAGGAAACAGGTTTATAAAATGAACTCACAAGGTCCCTTCCAGCCCCTAATGTATATGAAATCTCTGAAAATACCAAGTGGCGAAGAGAAAGTAAATAGGGATTTATGATTTGCTATCTCTCACAATATAAGAACTAGGGGTCATAAAATGAAAGTAGTAGATAGTAAGTTTAAAACTAACAAAAGGAAGCTCTTTTCACATACAGTGTAATTAAAATGTGGGAACAAAGGAACTCATTGTAGCCAGATGCCGTGGAAGCTGACCAGTGAAATTATCTGGAGCCATGAGCAAAGGAGTGACAGGAAAACAGCCTCATACTTACCCAAGTTCCTCCTGGACAGAGCCTTCTTCCTGGTCTTGCAGATGGCCAACTTGGACAGAACCAGGAAGATGCTGACTGAGAGGTCCCAGGGCTTGCTAGCTTCGTGGATGGGGAGTGTATAACAAAAACGGTGTGGAGAGAAGTGCAGCCAGAACTTCAGCAGAAGGTTCTGGAGAAGGCAGAAAAGGGGCTGCAGCCTGGCGCATTCAAGGTAGATGTGTGTCAGGTTCTCCCTCTGTTACCAAAAGGGGCAGGTGGTGGAGGTGTCCATAAAGCATGCCAGATACCATGCCCATGGCAATGGCTCCATGAAGGAACCACCAGCTGAGGTCCCCAGTGGCTCTTGGCATCAGAGTATAATACAAACTTGTACACCAGGGACCCTCACCCCCATCCTTGCCTACGGTGTCTCACCACTTGTTTTCAAGGTGGGATGTGAAGATGTGATGATCTAGCATGTAGAGCTGGTGGCAATAGGCTGTTTGGAGGTGGACCAACTTGGTATCCCTGAGCCTGCTAAGATGGTGAGGTGGGCATTGCTGTGGGGCCTGCTGAGGCAGAAGCCCCACAACTAGCTCTGGAGGGCTGGGGGATACCAGTAAGCAGGGACTTCCCTCACGTAGCGCCTAGTCAATATAGGTGAGGGCAGCGGGTGGCAGGGAAGCCCTTTCTTTCTGGAGTAATCAGCAGTGATCATGCAACACAGGCACCTCCACCTAGTCTGTTGTGCAGCTCTACTGTATCACTCTGTGGAACAGCCTGTGTGCACATACCCAAACCTGCATTAAGGGATGTTTAGGTGCACAGCATCTTCACATCAGGTTAGAAGGGACATGTGGTTGGAACACAATCAGAACTTCCAGTACAGGCAAGTTGTTTGTCACACAACAGTATATTTCCTTCTCTACTGATGCAGCCTCCACAATCACCATGATGTTCAAATGTCCAGGAGAGATTGCTGGATGGGTAAAGAGCAGCTGGCTTAATATAGACCCAGAAAAAATAAGTGATACTGGTAAGAAACATAGGCTAATATATTAACTTCATCAACAATAGAGTGCATCAGAGTGGAAGATGTTTTTAAGCCATGCCATATTCATTATTGGTCCTAAACACAAACACTGCCAGCTTTAAAGGAATCCTTTCTCTTGTTTCCTGCAAGCTAGTCTTGTATCTTCCTCCTCTCAGTCAAGGATTTGGCCATAGTGATCCACACTTTAATATTTTGCAGGTTAGAATGAGACACTTGCTGTATTTGGGCTTGCATACAGCCTCTACCGAAAGAATGAAGTTGTTATGTGTGTCAGCCCATCTCATAAGCAAAAAAGGCCAAAATAGATGCATCACAATTTACTTTGAGCATGTCACTGATTCCTTACTTTCTTCAGAATAGAATTGAACACCATGGCCTTGACGTACAAAGCCTGATATTTAACCTGTGAAACACTGGGTAGGGACAGAAGTGCAGCTCCCTGCTGTAACTGACTGCTTTTCAGGAAGCAGTCTGAGTTACAAGGATCCCCTGGAATGAACAGAAGTTCACTGTTGGTTCCAGAAGGGAGGGGAATCTAGCTGTTGACTACAGCCTGCAGTGGGTTTTCCCTAGCGATGGCCCTTCCTCTATCCCACTCTGACCTTGTTTCAGAAAGGGATCAGAGGGAGCTTGGTCTAGGGATTCCTGTTGTGTCTTATTGTGTTTTGCTTGTACTGTGCCTTTAAGGCCAAAGCCCTCATGTTCAACACCGCAGGGTTCACTTTACTTTGTGGCAGTTTTGCACACTGGGGACTCCAAATTCTCTGCCATGAGGAGCCAGAGGTATTTTTGGTTCCTCTCTCTCCACAGGACTGGACTGAGTCAAGTCAGAGCAATTATAAGATCTGCATACATCTACTGATGCAACTGTTAAGATCCACCCTGGATATGATTCCAGAGAGTTATAATAATAAATAACTGTTAGTTCAACACAGCAGTGTCTAGAATCTGGTGACAAGGATGGGATCTTTTGCTGAGATGACACCCCTACATTGTGGGACAGCATTCTGAGACCGGGCTGTGTTTGTGATCAGAGGGAAGTTTTTTCTTCTTCTTTTTTTCCTTTTCTGTCTAATATGGCTGATGTTAGTTAAAATGGCTGCATTGGGTCACACAGAAAAATTTGATGTGAGCCAGCTGGCTTCTTGGGACTCTTATGCTGAGAGGCTATCCTATCACCTGGAAGCCAACAAAGCAGAAAACCCAGACAGAAGCCTGTGATCCTCCTGACAATCTATGGTGCCAAAACATTTGCCATTGTTTGTTTCCTCACAGCACCTGCCTTACCAAACACTAAGTCTTATGCTGAACTAATTGCCCTGCTAAAGGCACATTTTTGCCCAAGGCCATCTGTTACCCTGCAGAGATTTCATTTTTTTAAACAGAACCAAAAGGCCAACAAAGGCATAGCAGATTACCTGGCTGAGCTCTGTTGCCTTGCTGAATTTTGTGAGTTTGGGGACCTCCTGGATGGTCTACTTCGTGACTGTCTTATCTGTGGGGCTCAAGATGAAGCAATCCAATGTCACCTGCTCTCTGAACCAAATTTGACCTTGGCTACTGCACAAGAATAAGTCTTGGCAGCTGAAGCAGCATCCCATAGCATGAGAGAAATTCGCCAGGCGTTCTCCAGCAACGTCCACTTACTCCAAAAAGATCAAGAATCAAGATCATCACCAGCAAATTCAGCAGATTATACCCTCACCAACAGCACCACATAAACTAATTAATCCACAGACATATTTGAGTTGTGGTGGCCAACATAGACGAAGGGAGTGCAGGTTTAGGAATGTGGAGTGTTACGCCTGCAAGAAGAAGGGCCCCATAGAGAGGGTGTGCCGCTCAAAGGCCAGTTCCGGGAGACAAAAAGATTGTGGCAAATGTATTCACTCCCAGTCCACTCACTGATTAGAGTCCTCCCCAAAACTTAAGGTACAAAAACCATATTTGATTCAAAATGTTGGTGTTGTCAAAACTCAAGGTTCTGAGATGATTTCAACTGTAGTAATAAATGAAGTGCAAAATGGAAGCGGACTTGGGTTCAGGAGCATCCCTCATAGATGAAAACACATTCTTCCAGTTGTTTCGGCACCCTCTCCCCAAGTTAGTGAAACCTGAGTGTCACCTGCATGACTACAATGGACAGACTGTGGAAACTCTGAGTAGCTGCAGTGTCGATGTCCAGTATGGATCTGTTAGACAGTGTCTACCCCTCATTGTCACTAAGGGTTCCCACAAAAGTCTTCTGGGGAGAAATTGGTTCTCAGCATTGGAAATCAGTATTCAAGGCATACACAGTCTTTGCACAGAAAGTCTGGAAAGGCTTGCAAGGGAGTTTCCCTAGGTATTCTCTGAGGAATTAGGAACTTACTCTGGTTCACCTGTGACATTTCAAATGGATCCTGCAATAGCTCCTGTCTTTGTGAAGGCTCGGAATGTACCTTTCACACTGCGGTGAAAAATTGATGCAGAATTAGATTGGTTTATCACACAAGGGGTACTATAGCCAATCATACATACAAGCTGGGCCACACCAATTGTTTTTGTTTTAAAACCTAACAGCAGTGTTCACATCTGTGGGGATTACAAGTGCACTGTTAATAAAGCACTTAAGCAGGACCCGCACCCAATGCCTTCCATTAACCAGTTACCAGCTGTTCTTGCAGGAGGGAAAGTTTTTGCCAAATTTGACCTCGCTCAAGCCTATTAGCAATTGATAGTGGATGACAAGGCTGCTGAGGCCCAAACAATAATTACACACCAGGGAGCGTTCCATGTCAAGCGCCTCCAGGTTGGAATTTCTGTGGCATCAGGAATTTTCCAGCGGTTCATGGAGAAAATGATAGCAGGAATTCCCAGGGTTGTTCCATACTTTGATGATGTGTTGATCATGGGGCTGTCCAGAGAGAAACTCACTGAGAGACTCAGAGAAGTTTTACAGAAATTCAGTAAAGCAGGTATCAGAGTAAAAAGAGAAAAATGTCAACTGGAAGTTTCCAGTATCAACTTTCTGGGATATCAAATTGATGTTTCGGCATTCACCCAGTTGCAGATAAGGTAAAAGCAGTACGTGATGCCCCTATACCAAAATGCAGACAGGATCTTCAAGCATTCTTAGGACTTCTTAACTTTTATCACATCTTGAAAGACAAAGCCACCATAGCAGAGCCCCTTCATAGCTTACTGGATAAAGGAGTTCAGTGGAAGTGAATTTGCCAGCACAATGAAGCCTTCCAGGGCATCAAGAAGTTGCTGACATCAGACTCTGTCCTTGTTCACTATGATGAGCAGAAGCCACTGTCCATTACTTGTGATGCCTTGCCATTTGGTGTTAGCGCTGCCCTCAGTCACACATTGCCTGATGGCACGGATGCACCCATTGCTTTTTAGTCAAGAACAATGACTTCAACCGAGAGGAATTATGCACAGATTGATAAAGAAGCATTGGCAATCATTGCAGGAGTTAAAAAATTTCACAGTTAAGTTTATGGCCACAAATTCGAAATCTGAATGGACCACAAACCCCTTCTTGGAATTTTTACTATGGACAAACCAACTCCTATTTTGTCTCTTCATATGCAATTCTGGACCATCATGCTAAATGCATATGACTATACATTCGTGTACAAACCTGGGAAAATGATTGCAAATGCTGATGCATTGAGCCACCTACCACTACAAATACCTGATTGTGCTACTTCTCTACCAGCAGAAGTCCTCATGCTGGAATCCATGCTAGAAGCCCCTCTTCAAGCTGATCAGATAGCAAGGATGACTGCAAAAGACCCTATCTTTGCCCATGTCTTCAACTAGGTGTGGAGGGGCTGGCCTGCAGACAAATCAGCCAAGGAATTCACGCCATTTTCATCATGTCAGCATGAGCTGTCTGCACACAAGGGTTGCCTCTTGTGGGGAAATACTGTCGTAATTCCTGAAGCAGGACATCAAATCATACTGACAATGCTGCACACAGTGCAGCCAGGCGTTGTGAGGATGAAAGCACTGGCTAGAAGTTATGTATGGTGGCCAGGTATGGACAATGACATACAAAGCGTTGTGAGGGAGTGCAGCATTTGTCAAGCAACCCATCATAATCCACCAAAGGCATCAGTATTCCCTTGGGAAATGACAAAGGAACCCAACAAAAATCAACACTGATTTTGCCTGTCCTTTTCAAGGTAAGAATTTCTGAATTGTTGTTGACTCATACTCAAAATCGCTTGAAGTGATTACTGTCTTGACTTTTACATCAACTGGCACTATAACAGCTCTCTGTCAGCTGTTTGCAACCCATGGGATCCCTGACAATATCATTTCTGATAATGGCAGTGCATTCACCTCAGCTGAGTTGCAAGATTTTGCCAACTGCAATCTCATTCAAACTGTTACCATTGCACCCCTCAGGCCACAAGCCAATGGGCAAGCTGAGCGAATGGTGCAGACTACAAAAGATGCACTGAAAAGGATTATTGTAGGAGAATGGCCTACCAGACTGGCCAGATTTCTGCTTGCTCAACATGTAATTCCTTGCCCTACAATTGAGTCCAGCCCATCAGAGCATCTTATGGGTCGTCGTCTCAAGACATGCCTTGACTGTGTTAACCCAGACCTTGTGAAGGACATGCAGTTTAGGAAAGAAAAGGATTTGGACTTGACATCTGGTACCTTATGTCTTTTCATTTCACAAGAGACTGTATTTGCTCAGAACTATGGGACAGGCCCACAGTGGGTTCAATCTAAAATTGTAAGCACCACAGGACCTGTATCATATACAGTCCAGACTGATGATGGACAAGTTTGGAGACATCATGTGGACCAACTTCGTGGGCATTCTCCTACTGATAACCCTACACCTGAGCAATCTCCAAGCACCAATCCACCACTGACAGACATGGATTCATCAGAGAAGTGCCTACCTGTTTCCATCAATGCAAACCATTTGACATCACTGTCAGAAGGAAGCATCACCGTTGAGTCTCCAGATAGGCTGACAGGGCCGTCATCCGCTGAACCCCTCAATGAGTCCGGTTCTATGGGAAGACCATAGAGGAAGCGGAGTCCTCCCAAATGGTTGGCTGACTCTTCTGTGTAGAGGGAAGGGGTGTTGTGTCTTATTGTGTTTTCCTTGTACTGTACCTTTAAGGCCAAAGCCCTCATGTTCAGCAGTGCAGGGTTCACTCTACTTTGTGGTGGTTTTACAGCACTGGGGACTCCATGTTCTCTGCCATGAGGAGGCAGAGGCATTCTTGGTTCCTTTCTCTCCACAGGACTGGACTGGGTCAAGTCAGAGCAAGTATAAGATCTGCATACATCTACTGATGCAATTTTTAAGATCCACCGTGGATATGGTTCCAGAGTTATAATAATAAATAACTGTTAGTTCAACACAGCAGTGTCCCTAGTGTTGTTGCTCAACCTACAACACATCAGTTCCCCAGCAGGCTCTGGAGAGTGGGGTGGGTGAATTGGAGCACTCTCCCCTCTACCTCAGGGAGCTCCAATACACCCCCTCCAGCAGGGGTGAAAAACCCCAGACCGACCCCTTTCCACTCCTTTTCCCCCCTCCCATTCTGAAAACAGCTCAAGACTGGCAGGCAGTGCAGACAGAAATTACAGAAGATGCTCTGTTTTGAAACATCTTCATCTGACCCCTTATGCAATGAGTCATCAGATTTTTTACCTGGTCAGCCATTTTTGAAGCTGTCTGCAGCTGTGCACTTGTGTTTGGTTTTGGCTATTAGCTGCTTTCTGTTGTCAGATTGGGCAAAAATTTTCACTTCTTTCTGCACCCATTGTACTTAAAGGAAAGGAGATTGACTAGACAAAGAAAAGAGAAAGAACAGAGCTTATGGGACTTCATCAAAAACCATTCCCATGTCTCAGAAGTAACATTTAGTGCAGGGGTGGACAATTATTTTGGCTGGAGGGCTGGTTAATGAATTTTGGAGCTGTTGAGGGCTGCAGGGATCGTGTCTGGGCTTGAAGGGTGTGAAGATCCTGTCTGCCCCACCCTTTGACAGGTGTGCTTTCCTCTGGCCTGCATCTTGGGACTGGAAAATCCTGCCCCTCACCCCTGACTTTTGCCACCAGAAGTCCCTCCCCTTGTCTCTAGAAGTACTTGGGGGGTGGCGGGGAGGGAGTTTGCCATCTTAGAAGTGGAAAAAAAACAAATCATATACTAAAAGTCAAACATCTACTATAACATATTTACATTTAAAAATATATATTTTGTCCTGATTTGTGTGTGTTTGCACAGTGTATATAGAGGTGATTATATAATAGCTCAAAAATAAAGTTTTACTTTTGTATATTGTGCATGCAGGAGTGTGGAGGGTTTGTGAGGGGGTGTGGCCATGTGTGGGGGGAGGTGTAAGATATGTTGGGGGTGTGAATGTGTGTATATGTGGGGGGCTGTGAGGGCAGGGTGAGGTTGTGTGGGGTTTGTGGGGTGTGCACCCCATGGTGCACAGCTCCTGCCACTGGCGGCAGCAGCAGCGGAAAGCAGGCTCTTGCGGTGGTCATGGCCCTTGCAGGCACAGCCACCCAGTGGCATGCAGCTCCAGCCAGTTCAAGGAGTTGCACATGGCAAGCAAGCAGCAAGGAGTGGAGCCAGGCTGGCCTGCCTCTATGGCATAGGGCTTCCTGTGGCTCATGTACAGTTCCCAGGACTCTTGCACCAGTGCAGGGAAGCCACACGCTTTGGAACTGGCTGCATTCATTGCTCTCTACTGCCATGTATGGCTCTCAGAACTCTGCCTGAAGTGAGGGGGGGCCCCCCTCCCAGCTTCCTGGTGGAGTCCTGGGAGCTGCACATGGTGGCAGGAAGTGGGGATGACAGCTAGCTGCATCATGCAGCACGTGAACCCCAGGAGCTACAGGAGTCATGAGGAGCCCCACGTGATAGAGGCAGACTGTCCTGGCTCCACTCCTTGCCGAGATGTCCAGCTCCTGGAACTGGCTGGAGCTGTGTACCACCAGGCAGCTGTACCTGCATGGCCATGAGCAACCTGAGGGCCTGCTGCCTGCTGCTGGTACCAGTGGCAGGGGCTATGCACCATGAGGGAGAGTGTGTGGGAATTCCCCCACTTCCCCTCGCACCCCGTATGCCCATACCCTGCCCACCTGAGCTCTGTATTCCCATCACCCCAGTAGGCATGGGCCCCAGGCCCCAGGCTCTGCATTCCACCAGCCCCAGCCTCATGCTTTATGCTCCCACCCAGTTGCAGCTTCCCCCACCACCCACCTCCGCTTCCCTACCTCGTGCCTGTAGCAAGCACTGCAGCAAGGACATGAGGAACAGCTGCTGGAGGCTGGGGAAGCTGAACAGGTCACCTGGCGGCTGCAGCAATGGCAGCAGCAAGCCTGCTCAGGAGCTGTGCATGTTGGCCAGGGCTGGGGCCCTCCCATGCATGAGGATGGGACTGAGACACATGGGTTGGACAGGGTACAATTAATTGGTACACATTTATGGACCAAATGAAATCACCTGGTGGGCTGGATCTGGCCCACAGGCTGTATTTTGCCTACCCCTGGTTTAGAGATAGGAGTACAACCAGGTAGGGTGGGAGGCAAAAGACAGTAATGACAGTTTGAGACCTTCAAGCAGAATGGTGCAACCAGTGGTATCAGAAGAAGATAAGCAGCATGTGGAAACTGTGATCAGCTGAAGAGATGGAGTTACTGGCCACATCTACACATGTGCTGTACTGTGCAGTAGACTAATCAGCTGCAAAGTAAAGTGTCACCGTCTACACATGCAACAGTATTAGACTACAGTAAACTAATTAACACTGCCATAAGATAGTACTGTAGGGTACAGTGCCATCTTATGGCCGAGTAATTAATTGTGATTAAAAGCTTGTGTAGATGCTTTGGGAGTAAATTGTGCCGAGTCAGCCCAGCCAGCAGGGGGCCAGACTCTTGCCTGCCACCTAGCCACACAGCCCCACACTTTCAGTACCCTTGTGCCCCAGCCAGCCCCTCCACCACCCAATGCCACCACCTGGAGTCCAGGGCAGGAGTGACCCTGGTGTAAACTGCTCCTCCCCAGATCAAATTGCTGCTGTCCTGGGTGCATGCTGCACCTGAGAATAGCTTATGTCAACTCAAACTGCTCCAGAGTGTATTGCTTCAAATTAATTGCACGTGTAGACAAACCCATTAATCATAGAGGAGGCTGATTTCATGCAAATGGATCAGGTTAGTTACATGCAGTGATATGATTTGAGTTATGAAACAAACATAAATTTATCTATTTATTTACCTCAGGCATTTATAAAATGACAGTCACCAGAAGACCAAGTGATGACTTTCTCCTGTAACTTGCTGACCTAACCCTAGCATAAATAGGATATGGAACTTTCAATGGAAAGATAAAACCTTAAACTCATCATCAGGCTGCACTCATGAGTTCACAACTCTGAGGATGTGGGAACAGCCTTCAGGTATGTAGCCTCCAAGATAGGTAAGAGGAGAGTAGGCTGCCTGATGCCTCTGGGATTATCAGAATCATGGGAGTGAAAGTTAGAGCTCTCGGGGTCTGGGTCAGAACAATGCCCCTGGAGGTCAGGGTTGAAGTTGGGAGATGGTTTCTGGAACCACGATAGAAGGAAGGATGAAAACATGAGGTTTCTGGGATTGGGTGTGGCTGACTGACAATGATTGTCATTTACAAGATCAGAAGGCATAGAAATGAAAGTCCAAGGCCTCTAGTGTCATAGTATAGAAGTGCAAGGACCCCTGGGGTTACAGGTAGTTTGTCTGAGCTAAGGGAAGAAAGGATGGGGTGTGGATCAGGGAAGCTGAGAACTACAGGAGTTATACCACCTCTCTTCTCCCTTCTTTTTTTTGATCCATTGTTTCCCAGTGCTGTGCATAGCCTTTTCAAGTAGCTAATGGTTCTTCCCCTCAGCCCTAGCAGCAGCAGCTGCAATCACCCTACTGTCATGCCTGGCCACCTGTTGGTACACACACAATCTCAGACTCAGGAGATTAGACACATTTATACATGAGATGACTGCAGGGAGGGGGGTGAAAGTAAAGCCATTAAAATGACTGACTCTTTGAGGCTGCTCCCCTTCATGAACCCTTCGTCCCTCTGAGCAGCTGCGCTTTACCAGTGCGGGATCCTACCAGAGCAGCTGCTGTTCATCTGGCTGCTCTAGCCTCCCTGTCAGCTGTTTGATGTCACACATCAATCTTCCATCTTAGCTGCAAATCTCTGATGATCAGGTTTCACAATTCCAGGACTCCATCTGTAAAGCTCCTTTCATTGGTATAATTAGTAATTAGAAGAAAAATGTTAGCAAACTCCTCCTGGCATAAACAGACACTCAATCCCCATCTGTCATGTCAGGAAATTCACATTAGAGCAAAGACCCAATGTAGATTTTTCTATCTGGGGTGACTGACTGCACATGCTCTGCACTTCTTAATTAAGTTGCCTTGATGAAAATGAGAAAGACCTATTTACAAGCAACCAATGTTGTATAATGCTACCGGGGCTGAGGATTTTTCAGTATTTTGTATGTGGTTGTTTCTCTCTTTTTAGAAGAATTTCCCTGTGAGATTTAACAGACCTGTATGCTCTCAGCAGCACTCTGCTCTCTTGCTCTCCACAGGCTTGTTCCAGAATTGAAGGCACATTCTATGGTATGGGTATGCTGTTAGGACTACTACATTTATTCAGTCTTGTCATTAAGGGTAAGGCAGTCTTAGAATTAGGGCATTTACATGGAGCAAATGTAAACAGACACAATGGCTGGAATCAGAAGGGAAACACATTTACAGGAGGCAGAAGGCACATGTTTCTACCATGAGCCCTGATTGCAGGACACAGAAGGCACATGTTTTCAACAATGATGGTGTTAGATGATGGGAGCAATTTACCAAGGGGTATGCTGTATTCTCTGTATCTGATAATCTTTAAATCAAAATTGGATGTTTTCCTCTGAAAGGTATGCAGGCTGTCAATCCCATGACTTGTGCTAAGTAGGAGGTCAGATTAGATGATCAGGGTGTTCCTTCTGGCTTTATAAATTGCAGAATCTAAAAATGGAAAATGCCTGTAAAGTCACATATAGTCCCTTCTGTTGGGTATAGCGTATAATTATATCTATCCTTAGTAACACAACTAAGGGGTGGGTGAAAGGGACACTAGCCCTGAGGACTGACTTAAGGGGCTCTAAAATCATCCCTACCCCTGCAGAGTCTGCACCTGGCAACAAGAGAAACCCCACAGCATTACTTTTGTAGCAGCAACCTGTGCACAGACACTGCACTGCTGCTGCTTTAAGAGCAAGCGCTGGGATGACTAGAACATGTGGAGTTACGGGGTGGCAAAAGATTGGTGCACACTACCGTGAGGAACTTCTGAAAAAAACTGCCTTCTCCATAGTCCATGAGGCAATACAGAAAGGGGAAAAGTCCCAAAGAGCATCACTGCAGATTTTCCTTTGTAACTTTGGGCTTGGGGGTCTCTATGCACTGGCTCAGGACTAGAAAATAATAAAACTGACCTCCAAGCTCAAAGTTACATGCAAAAAAACTAATCATGGTAGTATGACACCACACAAATGTTAGGAAAGTCAGAGTTAAATTTATCATAGCAATATTAGCCCTGGTCCTTGGTATGCACTTTCTATCTTTTGACTACTTGATGTTCCAACCTAAATAATGATCTCTGAATGTTGTTCTTTGTGTGTAGTTTCCTAGGGCTGGGAGCTGCAGGGCTGAAAGGTTTAGATCTCCAGCCCATACCTCTGCCTCTTGAATGACTAGAAGTAACAGATAACAGCACCAGGTTGTTACCCTCTGTGAAGGCCAGCCCTAGATGAGGAGACATTATACCAATGGTTTCACAGATATCTGATGATAGCAGAGGCATGGTGAGATTTAGGAACAGTAGATATTATTCCAGCTGTTCTATGGATATGTGTTCAAGAGATTACAGATTCTCTTGCTTGACCCATTTGCTCTGTTCCCTTCTTTTGTGCTTGTCAGTTTTTTTCTTTTTTTGTCCTAGTCTTACCTGTTTGTCCCAGTGACAGTTCCCACTTAGCCTTCTCATCTTTTTCCTAGTCTCTTTGCCCAGCAGTCCTTGTGTACCTTTCACAAATCCTAGTCACAACTACCCTCCAAATTCTTTTTCAATCTCTTTATCTCCCCTGTCCCACTAAATCTCTACTCCGTTCCTCTCCCTCCACTGCCCCTGCAGGCTCCCTCTCAATCCCAAATACCTTCAGACTCTTCATCCCATTTAAGTCTTGATCCCTTTTACCCATTTCCTTCTTGTCCTCCTCCTTCCCCTCCCTTTTCCCTGGGAACTAGCTGGAGGTCACTCAAAGCCCCTGAGGCAGTCCCCCTGCTCTCAGGACCAGTGCCTCCCTGCACTTTAGGAGCCAGGAACACCAATGAGGAAAAGTTCTGATTGACCCTTGTGGCCTGGTGCTGTGGCATACTCGGTGTACATAGTCTTCAGAAAATTTAGCTGCAGAGTTCCCAGTTGTTTACTCAGCAAGGGATTTTTCAGAGGCATATGCCACTGACTTGGCCAAAATTTGGTGATCTTCACTGAGATAATGTACCTGAAACAAAAGCCAAGTCTCAAGCACTTGTTCCAACACATGGTGCCTCTAGATTCTATCAAAGGAAGAATCATCAGAATTTTTTTAACATGAGCAAAATGAAATTTCCCTAATCTTGTTTTCTGAAGTAGATGGACCATTTTAGCTGAAATATTCCAAAACTTGCAGTCTGGAAAATTTCAGCTCAAATATTTATAAGGAAATAAAAATGATATCTTATTTTGAGGGTGGCAGTGAAGGAGAGTAAAGCTGTTGGTTCTTTTATACTGTTATTAGGAGCATACTTCTGGTTGTAGTAGATTCTAAGCAGCAATGCGAATTTTAGTCCATGCACAATAGTCTTTCAAACATGTTGCAAAACCATCCAGGTAACTGTAATCACCATACATTTCCCTTTTTCTGAAACTGAAGTGAATATGATTAGATCCAGACATCTGGTGACCCTGAGTACATTGCTTCTATTGCCCATAGTTTTCATACAATAGCTCTAATGTACAGCAGTCACAAAAGCTTTCACAGCTTGGTTAAAACATGTCATTCCCCGCCCCACTATTTGGTTATCTAGTCCCCTCCCATATTAGTTCCCCCTCTCCCCCATCTCCTAATATCCTTTATATTTCTTCTTCAATTCTGGCCTTTCTGCACCTCTTTACAATCTCCTACCATCTGTCTTTCTTCACTTGCTCTTCATTTGCACTACAATTTTCTCATCATGCCCTTCTTCCTCCTGTGTCCTCATGCGCATCACCTTACTTTCCTTGTCCACATTGTATTCTACCTACTCCTGAGTGCAATGATTGGATAAGCAATGAGAGAGAGAAGAATCCTGTAACAGAGGCAGATTTTTAGAAGGAAGCCTCTTCATACATATGTACTCTTATGCATATGCCTCATAGTTGTCCTAAGCCTTGTATATGTGCATTTCCAAACTTTACCTATGTGAGATCTTCGTGCACAAAAAAAAATTAATCTCCTTACAAACACTTTCAAACCACCTCATGCTTAGGATCTGTCTGAAAAATGTTTTGTGTCATTTTGAACAAATTTTATTTTCATGGCCTGGAATTTCCTCTAGGTTCGACTCTTTTTTTGTTCCATTACAAAAGTAGCCCTTCCTCTTTTCTGATCTCTTTCTTGCTTTTTCTGACTCTCCTCTCCCCTAGTTCATCTTCCATATTCTTCTGAGAATTTTTTAGAAAACTTCTGATTTTTTCTATGTTTGAAAGCCACAGGCTTGTCTTCTAGTAACACCTGTCCAACTGCTCAGAGAGAGCGAGAATTTGGGAGATGATGGGGCCTGCAAAAGAGGCAGAGATGGTTTTCTCCATTCAGCATGACACTATGGGTTAATAGAAGAAAAATATTGATGTTTCATTAAATTACTCCTATAGGTTGGATCATATATCATGTCCAAAATCTAAACAATGATCCTGTTCTGGAGGAATGTGAGGTTCAGACTGATGAGATAAACTTTTTGCTGGAATAGCTCTCTGAGTTCACTAAATTGCTTCCCTTATTTAATTACAAATTAATTGAAAACACTCCCAGTTCAGGAGAACAATACTTAGAACCTGATTTGTTGATAATGTCCTAATGCCCCTGTAATATTCCTGTAGATTGCACCATAATTATGTCATCAATTTTACACTTTCTGGGCTTTGGCAGTATTGTCTACTCAGGGCTCATTAACATAAATAAGAGAAATCTCTGTAGCTGCGTGCTGCACAAATCCTTTTTAATCCTAGCCAGAACAGTGCTGACATATATAATAAAAGGCTGCGCTCCAGCTGACATGCAATGTTGATAACATGAGCTCACAGAGGTAAGGAGAGAAGGGTGTGTCTGAATCAGTAAAGAGGAAAGTAGTGCTAGTAAAGGAAATGTGAAATCTATGCAAAAGGAGGACCTGTTATGGAATCATATAAATTAGACCCTGAAATATCTAAGGATGCATTTACACATGAGCTTTAATGCACAATATCTCCCACAATTTACACACTAGCATGATCCCAGTTTCCCCCTGCATCAGCAAGTAGCCAGTTCCCGTGGCTGGGAATCTGGATCAGCTGCAGGCTCCTCACAGCTGGTAGTCCAGATCAGCTGATGGGAGTCCCAGACATAGGGGGCCATAGTTCATCCTCAGGGCTGGGAGCCTGGATCAGCTGTGGGGTCCCAGCTATGTGGGTATGTACTCCCACTGGGAGCCCTATCAGCTTCAGGTTCCCAGGTTCAGGGGTACATAGTATGCTCCTCCTCTCCTCCCCATCCCCCCAGCTGAGAGCCTCTGTCAGTTGACAGGACTCCCAGCCACAGGGGTATCAATTAATGGCATGATAGAAATCTAGCCAGAAAGTTATTACACATGTTGTGTGGAATAACTTTGTGGCTTATTTCTTCTTTTATCACACCATTAATTGATTAATTGGTTAATCAAGTCTTAAGTGTAAGATGTGGCAGGGGCCAAATGTTCTTAAGAAAAAGTGCACAGGCTAGAGTGGTGATGGCAGTCTGGGTGTCAACCAAAAAATAGAATGGCTTCTGTGCATCGCGCTCTGCAGATGACCTCTTTTCTTCTTACACAGGGACATTCAAGAAGCAAGATTTGTTTGGCAAACTCTTTTAGTGGACCAGCTTTATAGTTGAAACAGATGCTAGATCAGCTTCTGGGCACAACAGACCCTTCCTCAGGTTTAGAAAGAAGCAGATAGAGCCTCAGGTAAATATCTGTTTAACCATATTTTATATGCATGTAAGTGTAGTTTACATGTGTAAATTTAAGTAGAAAAGTATGCAGTGAACTCTGGCCAGCGCTGCACATTGCAAACAGCTGAGGTCAAAGCCAGTTAACAGTCCAAGTTCCAGAATATCAAGCTGAGGATCAAGATGAAGTTGCCATCAGGACAAAGCAGTTGATTAAGGCCAGCAAGTCCAAGCCAGGAATAAGTTTGACCAGACCAAGCAGGAAAGACTGAGGTAGCAATGGCTGCAGCAGCAGCAGAAAGTGGGAGGGTGTTATAGCCCTCTGGTCAGAGATTTGTGGTTCCCACTGGTATAATCAAGTCACCTAGTCCTTCACTAAGAACTTTATGGGAGGGCCGAGGCAGAGCTGGGGCTGGCATTTGGCTAACTACCTGGTGGTGTTGCAGCCTGGGCTTCTATCTACAGGTGCTAAGGGTCCAGGTTTGAATGTCAGGGATCCTGACAGAATTTCTGTCTGGGACTATAATAGGGGCCCTCCCCGAGGGTGGCTGCAAAGCCCCTAGAGCCACCTGAGCCCTTGTCACCTCTGCTTTCTTTGGGCCATCTCCCCTTCAACTCAACTCACCTGCCATGGCTTGCTGTAAATAGTTTTTTAAAAAGGGAGGCTATCCTAGGGCTCTCCAAGCTAGATTGCATGCTTATGAGTACAGGTGCCCCTACTCATTGCCTTAATGGCTAATTATGTGGCATCCTCATCTCCCCTTCTAGCTAGGCTTATGCCTTGCAAATGTTACTGATCATTCACTGGCTCAGGTCTGCATCCTCTGCCCCTCCTGGGCTCAGGCCTTTCACCCACACCCAGGCACTGTTCCCATCTTGTTTAGTCCTGGGCACAGCCCTGGGTCCCTGAACCTGTTTCCATCTCTCAGAGACACTGGTCCCTGGCCCTGTCTCAGCCCTCCTCTGGGCTGTGGGTCCCTGTGCCTTTCAGTCTTTGGCTGTGGTTTTCCTTGGCTTTTAACCCTTCTGCCAGAGCCCTGGCCCTGCTCTTATGCCAGTTGAGACCTCTGGGCTCCTTGGCCACAGCTGGAGACAGCTGTGGCCATCTTCAGGCTTTGAGGCTTATTCCTGGTCCCTGGCCCTGCTCCTTGGCCAATTAAGACCTCCAGGCTCCCTGGTCCTGCTTCTTCTCCTGCAGCCAGCATGGATCTCTCTCTGCCCCTGCTAGGCTACAGGCCCTCTGGCCCTGGTTCTCACCCCTCCTGGGTTACAAGTGTAGCCCTGTTCCTGAGCCTTAGCTCCTATCCCACAGGCTCTGGCCACACTCTCAGGCCAGTTGAGACCTCCACTGCTCCTACAGTCTCAATCCCTAAACCACTGGTTTTGCTTACCCCAGCTCAGGTGTTAATCAGGAACATTACTGCAGCCCTACTGCTCAGTAGCTCTTCCTTCCACAGCTTTCAGGGCTAGAATACCTGCTTAGTTCAAGCCCTGGGCTTATATCCTGGTAGCCCAGCTCCTTTAGGTAATGTGGCTCCTAACTTCCCCCTGTCACACCTGCAAGCTGCTTGTCACGTAGCCTGTATTTTCTTAAAGTTGTAGGACCACAAAGCCTGCTACTACAGAGATATTTTTAGATGCTCCAGCAAAACAGCAGAATGCCACACTAGCTACCCATTTAAATCTGTAGATATAAAACATAAGTTCAGCATGTAATCTTCTGTTCCTTGGGCAAAGGGAAAGTCTCTTTATGTTTTGGGTAACTTGTCTTTGACATTTAATGGTGGCCCCATTGATTATGATGACTATTAAAATGTTTGTGTTTTACAGATGATTAGATGAGAATAAAACTGGAGAAGGGCATGGCAGCTTATAAACATTATATATTGAAAAATCACCAATCTGGATACCTTCTGTACATTCAGAGCTCATTGTTGATATAGGTTTGGTAATATTCTTTAATGTAGGCCTTACAAAGTTGGTTTAGGCTTATATTTTGGGTGGCTTAGTCTTATAAGAATACACTCAGGCCTTTTAAGATACAGTGAACCTGCTTAAGAATCATGCATTTCTTGGAGGTCCACAGTTGTCAATGTTAATAGCCTGGCAATTGCATCACACTTTGCTTGAGATAAGGCCTTGATATTGAGATGGCATAAGCAAAACAACAGGCTCAACAGATTCTTTATCTTGTTCCTAAACACAGTTGCTATTCAGACAGAGAGATCAGCAAATAGTGTCCATTCACCAATACGGCAACCTTGATTCAGGTATTAAATAGCATACTTGACTGGAAAAACCATGTAAAGGTTGTTATATAACATGCCTGGGAAATGAAAGTGAGGTGAAAGAAAGAATAGAGAATGCAGGGTTGAGTTGCAGCAGTGGAGCTTGAAGCTTCACGGACAGAAAGAATGCAACAGTGGTTTCCGGCAGTGCCTATGGAACTTTGGAAGTGCAAAATTGGCTACTGGCAAAAGCCTCAAGGCCTTCAGAGGCTGCTTTAATATGTAATGGGTCACTATGTAGAAGTCTGTGTGCATTTTTCTAATGTCTCAACACAATCTGTTCTAACTGTATGTTTTCTAAGGTCACAGGTAGCTGTGGTTCTTACCCTTTTCATAGGGTTGGAGTCCCCTCATAAAAATCAGAAAAGATTATTTTTCTATTATTATGAGAGGTGTGAATAGAAGCAAGTGATGGACCCAAAAGTCATAAATTAGATAGAGTAGAGAGGGAGGAAAATGTTTACAAACTGCTGACAAGATTAATATGCAGTTGATGGGAAGCGCTTTCACACCAGGGTGTCAACAAATAAACACAATTCAAAAATATCACCCCTGCTGCAGATAAGGGTGGATTCCCAGAGACAGAGAACAAGAGACCTGTTTGCCCCTTGAGACTATCATGCCTAGAATTCCTCAAGTGGAATTCGATAGCGAGGCAGGAGTGGGGGTGAAATCTAGACTGCAGGGTTAGGCTTTCCTGCATAAAAAGCAGGGAAAGGAGGGTAGGGCAAGGAAGGCTGGATGGCTGTGTGAAAACCTGAAGTTCAAGGCTGTGCACAGCTGCTCCCAGTCTGTGATCTTCCACCTGCTGTGAGTGCTAACTGTGCAAGTGCTGTGAGATTTTCAAAATACAGAGACAAGCAAGTGGGCAGAGTTCTCTTTCTGCTCAATATGTGGCTCTAACTTTGCTTCTCATTTAAATGATTCAACCCTTAATGCTAAAACAGGTGTCCACAAAAGAGAAAACTACTGAGGGAAGAGAACAGAGGGCATGGCTGAGGGTTTCTTCCACAGCTGAAGAGCATAGTGCAGTCTGTCCAGGGATGGTAATATCTGTTCATGAGAAACACAGAACCTGATGTTTATTCCTTTCCTTTCTCCATCTTTCTTTCTACTCTTAACTTCTTCCCTCCTCCTCCCATTTGTCCTCACTTCTTTTATTCCTACTCTCTAAAGCTGCCAGAGAAGTACAGCCATTCCAAAACTAATCCCCCATCTAAAAAACATACTACAGAATACTTCAGTAGAGCTCAGATTTGAGTTGCCAGAAATCTGAGTGATACTGAATTTCAGTGTTCCATGCATTATTAGTGAGACTGCTTATTGATAAATCCCTGCTTTAAAATTTTTCTTCCCTTCAGAGAACATGAAATAACAGGAGCCCATGCATTTGTACTGTGACAGAAGTTACTGATGTAACTGAACTGTAAATGGAGACCTGAAGTTGAGCCTCGACTTTCAGTGAAGTCAATATGAGTTTTACTGTTGGCTTCTGTAGGTCCGGGATTTTACCCAGGGAATTCAGCCTCTGTGTGGTTAAAGGCAAAAAAAATCCTTAATTCTGTCTGACAGTCTTAGGACCCACACACAGCTCTCCCAGGTCACATGAGCCCTCACTGACTGCCTCCTGCTTTTCCAGCCTGGACCCCTCACAGAATTCTGCAAACACACTTCAGCTCTGACACACAACCCTTCCTGCCAGTCCCAACCCAGGAGCCAGTAACCACATCCTAAAAACTGTACAGCAGTTCTGTGAGCTGCAAAGTGAACTCCAAAGGACAGATTACTGAACTCATCAATGGAATTTTTTCACAAGAGAGTTTAACCACGGGTTTCCGGAAAGCAGAGGAGTTAGCTCAGCTCCACCATGGGTAGCCACACATGTTAGCTTATCCCACCCCAGATGTCCCCATCTTGATTGGTTTGGGATGGCAGTTCCTCTTCCTCTATATGTTCCACTGGCCTTGGAAGTTCTCCATTCCTGCATCACCATTCCTGACTCTTTCTGTGTAACAGCTAATGCCTCACAATTGACCTTCAGGGTCAAGGATATTGTGCTGATCTGGGGATGACAGTAATAGTTCTGTTGACAGATACATTTCACCAGCTGTACAGCAGCTCAGTGGAAGTGGCAGTTAACCCTTAGTATACCACCTGACATCATTGGCATAAATGGATCATTTATGAGGCAGACAGGCATGAACAATGCGTGCCTCCTCAGGCTGGGGGGGGGCACGGCGACCACCTGCAGGCAGCAGTGGCCATGTCCATGGAAGGAGTGTGATGCTGCCCACAGCGACATTGGTGGCGAGGGTGGGCTGAGCAGGGACTGCCCACAGGTGGCTGCAGTGGTGTCAGTGGCGGAAGGAGGGGGTGGCAAGCGGCAGGTGGTGAGCCAGGACTACCTGCAGCCGCTGTCCACACTGTCAGCAGCGGCAAGAGGTGAGCAGGGGCTGCCTGCAGTCAGTGGCAGTGGCTTTGGCAGTGTCCAAGCTTGGGGGAGGGCACATGCCCCCCTGTGCTCGCCCTATGTGTTGCCTATGTAGACAGAGATGGTCTATGACCCTTTCATATTAGAAAACAGTAAATCTCTCCACCTCAGGACCACTTCCCTATTTAAAAGAGGAAAGAAACATGTAACCTGTAAATACCTGGCCTACTTTTTATCTCTGTCCTTTCATTGATGCAGTTTCTTCCACACACCTTTTACAGTTGTTCAGGCTCTAACAAGCCCACCCTTTGGCTCCCTTTGGGTTCCTGCTTCATATGGAAAATGCTTGCTTTGACCTTTTCTTATTCTGCTCCCTCCACTTCTTCCTCTCCCTGAAGTCTGGGTGATTTAGCTCCTGCTCTGCTTTCTGATTAAACATCCTCTGACTCAATGGTTGTGGTCCTGTAACACTGTGCTCCTCCCCTCACCTTCCTCCCATCCTGGCAATGTCTAAGCCAGCATTTCCCAACCTTTTTCATCCCATGGCACACCGGCTGGACACAGGGCGGGGGGGTGGCACATAGCCAGATGCATAGTGGGGCGAGGGGGAGTGTCATGCAAGATGGCAGTGGTGGTTTGGGGCCAGCCGGGGCACAGTGCTGGCGTGGAAGCCATGGTGGTGGTGCGGGGCTGTGATGGTGGCACTAGCTGGAGTCATGCCCTGCCAAGAGCCACACCTCCCCCGAGATTCTGCAGCACACCTGCTAATGTCTGACAGTATGCCGGTGTGCCATGGCACACTGTTTCGGAAATGCTGGTCTAAGCTATCACATTTTTATCCTGTGGAGTGTCTGTTGTGCTGATTTGCCTAATTTCTTCCCTTTAAACTTTTTCTCAGGTATCTCTCCCTTCATCACACCTTTGTTCCCAAACCTCACACTGAGTGCCTTAACTGCTGACATCAATGACCCTTCCAATTTTTGAGCATCATCTTTCCTTAAATTTGCTTTCTTCCTCTTGGTCTCGTCCAATGACCCTATTCATCATGGTCTCTCAGGTGCTACAATTTTACCAAGTGCTGCTCTCTTTCCGATATCTCTTTCTTTGCATTCCCTTTCTTCCATCAGCTCTTGTGCTCCTTGGATGCTTGTCACTCAGCCCCCTTCTGATCTACATGGCTTTCTAGTGTTCTCTGATAAACTCTCTGGGTACATGTGTATGCCACAATATTTGCCCTTTCAGGAACTGCAACTGCGTGTGTGTTTGCACAAGCGGGATTTCCTGCTGTTTTAAAAGTATTTTCGGCCCGTTAAAGTAAAACTGCTGGGACATAGTTTAGTTTGGTTCGCGACGAATTACAGCATCGTGCCTATGAATTCGTTGCATGCAAATACAAAGGCACTGAAAGACTTGTAATTATCTCATTTTTCCACCAGGTGGTGCTATGCTATTTCTGTAGTTCAGGCCATTGTCCACTAGAAGCCGCTTTCCATTGCTGCTGTTATGTTTTTTTTCCGCCCCTGCTCATACCTCGCCCTGTCCTGCACCGGTGCCCCACTTCCCTGCTTCCACAGCTGCATGCAGGCAGGGCACAGTGTGGGGAGCATTTCATTCCTCTGTCCTGTACCAGAGGTAGTGGTATTTATACAGAAAGAAAAAAATGGAGGAGCAACCCAATACATTCCCAACGCATATCGTGGTGTACTACCCCCAGGGGTGGTTGTGTCCATGCCATTACCACTACCACTGGTCCTGTATGTTCTCCCCCACCCCCTGCACCCAGCATGGTATTATAAATTGCGGAGCATGGCAGCAGCAGCACAAAATCATAAGTCTGCAATTCAGGGAGTGTGGTACCTCTTCTTAACACTTTAATATTTTGGGGGTAACTTTCCTATTTCTTATAATCGCCAGTGCCATTCCAGAAATACAACGAATAGTGCAAGCGGACACTGCATGCCAGACCCGCCACACGGGATATGCAGCATCCTGGGTGATATATAGGTAATGTCAGAAATGTCCCACTGACTTTGTAGCCTCTAGGGGGGAGGTGAAGAGGGTGGTGTTTGGACTGTGAGCCAAAACCTGCCATCTTCTTTTTTCTTCCCCTGCAGAAGACTTTTGAAATCAGAAATTGAAAAGGATAAATGAAAGAATGAACGCATATGAACAGTACAAGAAATAAAAGAACAGAGTAAATAATAAGGAAGTGGAATAGAAATAGATATACATATGTAGCCATAGTATCAATAATGAGTAGTGTTTAAATAGTGTACATAGTGTATAAGTAAATAGATAATGTATAAATGATAAATAGTGTATAAATAGAAAGAAATAGATACAGGGGTGCAGGGAAAGAAAATCCAGACTACTTTTTTCTATTTTTCTATTACATAACATTTTTTTTCCAAAAATAATGACTTCTTTTTAATGAGAAAACATTATGTAAATACACCACCATTTTAATGTTGAAGTAAAGATTTGAAATTCATATAGTTCCTTCCAGATGTGGTATGTTTTCTTTCATAGGCAGATTGTCATGGCAGTCTGTGTGGTTTGGGGGTAGGTGAGAGGTGATGATTGCACCTTCGCGTGGGGAACCCTGACTTGGGGGCATTTTAGGAGTGATGAGATTACTGGAAGACAGTGACAGGGTAGATTGGTATGGGAGGTGCAATGGGAGGTCCAATGCAAGTGTTGTATTGTGGTATCCCCAATCCCAACGTACAGAGTTCCTGGCAAGCCAGACTTCTGAAGGGGCAGCACCTTTTGGTAGCTTTGCAAGAAAGACACTCCCCCACCATGCACACAGAACACCCCATCCTAAACCTGAGCAGAAAAAGCGACAATACTATACCAGGGGAGAGCCAGAGAGAAGGCTAACAGTTGAAAGACGGCAATTAGCAAGTTCTCAGGCTATCATGAGCCTATGCTTGGGGTTTGTTTTTTACATCACCTCCACCACAACCTCCCCTACCTTCCCCTAGGAGGCCTGTCAATTGCTTGCAGGCAGGTCACCATGTGTGGTCCCTGGCCAGGCCAGGGTGGAGGGTGGCAGCTGACCCCACTGGTTTTGCACCGTTGACTGGTTCCCCCTGCAAGCAGGTTGGGCAGTATGGTGGTCATCAGGCAGGGGGTGGAGT
>NW_017729034.1:13085144-13085628 GCF_001723915.1 Gavialis gangeticus
CAGGGGGTGGAGTAGGGGGCTCGGGGTCCCTGCCAGGTGGGGGGGGGCAGCTGTCCTGGGCACGGGGATTCTTGGGACCCAAGGAATCTCAATCCACCTCTACACACCCCCATCCCGCCCCACCACCCCAATCTGGCATGCTGCTGCTGCTTGGCTTGGGCATTTGTCCTTGTCCGCTCTTTCACGCAAGGATACAAAAGGTGGGAGGCAGATCATTCATTCTCTTTTATATTAAAATCCTTTAATGTTTTATTCACCCTTTTATTTTTTTACATTAGTAAACACATGAGTGAGTTACATTTGTAGAAATCCAAGCATAGAAGTATGCACAGTTCAACAGGGGACCCCAACACCATTTGGGTAGCAGTACGACACAGTTCGTGGCAGGCACCCCTACAGGACAGACATCCAATGGAGGGATTTTTTTACATGAGAAACAGACATGTAAATGGAGCACCATTTTAATGTTGAAATACAGTTTAGA
>NW_017729034.1:13085639-13094254 GCF_001723915.1 Gavialis gangeticus
AATATTACTTGTACTGCTTACTCTGTTTATTATTCAAGTGATTATTTCTAATGATTACTATGAAAGAGGGAAGACCTCCATTCAACAGACAGTGACATTGAGCAGGCAGGTGACCCCATAGTTTGTTCTACATTGACATTTGCATAACTTAATAGCTTTTAGTCACAACTAGCATGAAATAGTTATAATATGTTAACTAGAGCAACAAAGACTTATTTTTTGTAATTCAAAAATTAAAATGTATGGCGGTCAAGTGCTCAACGTTTGGTATTTTTTACAGCTGTATTTTTCTGAAGTGTTTTATGAAGTGTTGCACTGTATTTTTCTGTGTTTGGTTGTGGTTTTGTTTTTTTGTGTGTTTTGTGTTTCATACATTGTGATCAAGCACTAGTTAGTTGATTCACCAGCACCTTGACACTGGCAGTATTTCTCCTTGAATCTTTATATTTGTGTCTTTGTCTTCATGTTATTGTGCTTGTATTTTTTGCAATTTGTGTTTGTGTTTTTTTGTGTTTGTTTTCAGGCTTTCTGTGCTTGTGCTTGTGTTTGTGTTTGTAGTTTTTCCTTTCTTGTGTTTGTGTGATTGCATGCTTTGTGAATGCTTATTTATAGCAATAGTCACTTCATCAGAATGTACGGGAAATGTAGTTTTTATACAGAAAAATGGAAGACCAAGCCAATACCTGTCCAACCGTCATGTACACTTTGGTGTAAACCCCCCTGAGCAGTGGTGGTGCACATACCACCACCACCACTACCATCTTTGGTCTTTTATTTGCTCCCCACCACCCTCCATTCCCTGCACCCAGTAGCCCCCTGTTTGAAACTGTGGAGCACAGCGTCAACAGCAGCAAATGTTAAGTTTGCAACTGCAAAGCAATAGTCACTTCATCAGAATGTATGAAAAGGTGAGACCACAACAAGAAAAAGGTGCTTATACCCAGGATGCAGTAGGGAAGAGGGCCATCACCTACCACCTCAGCTGCTGAGACCCACCAGCCAGTAGGGAAACGGGCTATCTCCCAACCACCCTGGGCACTGAGACCCACCAGGCAGTACGGAAGCGGGCCGTCGCACACTACCCCGGGTGCTGAGAACTACCAGGCTATTTAATATTTGGCATCAACACCGAGAACAGAAGTCAAGATCGAATGCTTATTTATAGCAACATTTGCTTGATCGGGATGTATGTAAAGGTGGAATTTCAATTAGAAAAAGGTGCTGATGCCCAGGATGAAGTAGGAGAGAATGCCGTTTCCTACCACCCTGGGTGCTGAGACCCACCAGGTGATTACTCTGATTATTTCTGATTAGCTATAGTATTTGAAATTGAGCCAGATGATCAGACCAGAAAGGGTTGGACTCCACAAGCTACAAAAGAGCACAATCATTACTATGACACAGTGGCTAGATTACTCCTATTATCATTTACGATTATTACTATTATTATTATTAATATAATCATTACTGTAGACAGACCCAGCTGGGCCTATTTTCCTCACAAAATACAAAAATAGCACAATCATGAGGCAATACGAACCCAACAAGCATGCCTGGGCCACTGCTGCAACATGCTCATGGTTTTATGCTCAGGAGAAGCTGCTTCTGTTGGTGTGTTCTTCAGTACAATGCCAGTCCTGAAAGACTGCACACACATAGCCTCTCCTGCATCCTTGGACAGAATGACAGACAGCTGGTTATAGAAAGGGGCAATTGTGCGCCCTGCCCCAGAATGAGAGTTTTCATCCTTGGCATGATGAAACACACATCTCAGGACCTTGATCTTGCACTGGCACTGGGTCCAGTCCTGGTTGTGCCCTTGGGCCTTCATTTCTTTTGCAATGGCAGCATACACGGGCTTATTCCTCCTACTTTCCAGCTGGTCCATGATCTTTTGCTCTGATCAAATGTCAATTAAGTCCTGCAGTTCTTCCAGGGTCCAGCTGGGGCCCTGGGGGTTGGAGGTATCAGTCTCCTGCTCCATCATCTGCATACTGCTAGACTTGGTTTTCTGAGGCATCAGGAAACAGTTCAAGGCCAACAGCAACCGATTCATGGTAAGTCACTGGAGAAATTTGTGGTTCGGTTATATACACATGCCTTGAATGAGCAATTTGGAAAATTCCATGTACTCAAGATTGTGAAGGTATCACCTGTGTCTCACAACACCCAATGTGATAAAGCACCCCATTTACCAATAAAGACATGGTGATGGGCTTGAGCATGGGCCAAATAAGCCCATTGTCTGTTCGGCTGGCTGGTTGATGTTCTGTAATGTTGCAAAAACGGATCACACCTGCTTGTGTCTGTGGCAGTCTTCCCCTAGCCCCACAGAATCAAGGCCAAACACCCTTTTGAGAGGTGCTATTATGGTAGCTATTGAGACAGAATTCGGTCCATAACACACCCATGTTTCTGTGGGGGAAGGGTATTTTCTGGGGAGATTTGCCTTGCAAGAATTATTTTTTGAACTGAGCAAGATGCCTCATGTCCCTCATAGAAAAGGTCAATTTAAATGCAATTTAAAAATAGAAAAAGAAAACACAGCTAAACCCCCCCTCCCCCCAAAACAAACATATGGTGGGGACATTTTGATTGCTTATACTACGCTGCCTTGGCAAATCTGCATGCCCAAAGAAAAACACTGCTGAAGTATGTAGGTTGTGTTGCTTTCTTTTTCTACCTGAACACATTCCCTTGCATCACCATCAGAGGAAAAAATTTTAACTTTAAATGCTGTGCCTGACCTAACAAGGCAAATCATTTTTTTCTGGGAGAACCTTGTTTTTTTAGCCAGGAGTAGAGTGTTATTGCAGGTCAGGCCTTTTTTTGGATGATACTACAACCAGAGAAAGAAGAGGCACACCCGACAACTAGGGTCTATTTTCTGTTTATATTGTTCTTGAGTATGGCTATCCATTGATATAGTATATGCAGTTATTCTGAAGCCAGGGCGCCACTGTTCATCACAGTAAACACCAAGACCCCCCACCAAACACAGAATTGGGAAAGGCTCTGCTGCGCAAATGCCCAGTGCCCTGAGGTTACTTTTTGAAATGCAGATAAGAGTTAAAATGCAATGGTCATCGATTGATTGCAGCTAGACAGAGGTCCAGACCATAACCCCCCTGCTTGGTGGTGGTGGTGGTGGTACTGTGATTTGAGAAGCAGCCCTGCTGCGTACATTCAAAGAACTTTGCTTGCGAGAATCCATACAGGATGACAGAAAAGGCCCAAATGGAGATTCAGGATGAAATGCGTGAAGAATGGGAAGTGGAGAATGGAGAAGAATGGTGTGAAGACTCTGACATGGAGAATCTGGATGACATGGGTGAGGAGGAGGAAGTGGAAGTGCTGCTGAACACTCTACTGCTGGTCTTGGACTTATTACAAAACATGCAGGTGGAATTAAGGATGGCAGTGTATGCATCAATACTGTTTCTCAATCCTTTGCATGTACAGGCACCTCATGAAAAAAGGGGACTTAGATATGTGGTGGAGTTGGAAAGCTGAGAGGCACATGAAGAAGTGGAAGCTGACAGGGCTCTGTAGATAAACCTCAGGAGCAGCAACTGCACAGTCTGGTTCCATGAGAGCAGCTCAGACTGGTGGGAGTGAATTGTGCTGGCCACTTGGAATGATCAGCAGTGGCTGGAAACGTTCTGAATGACCAGGGAGCACTGAGTTTATCATATCAACTTAGTGCTGGGGCCACAAATTGTGCTTCAGGACACTGTCATGTGTTGGGCAATCATGCTGGACAAAAGGGTGGTCATGGAGGTCATGAAACTGGCCACCCCATCCAGCCTCTGCTACATCACGAACCAGTTAAGCATGGCTCCCTGCACAGCTGGACTGGTGACTCATGAGGCATGCCAGCTGCTGCAGGACATCACGGTAAACAACTTTATTTGCCTCAGGAATCCTCAGGAAGTCATAGATGACTTCAATGCCATGGGGTTCCCTAATAGCATGGGAGCTTTAGACAGCACTCATATCCCAGTGCAGTCCCCTTTCGGGAGGTGAGGGTCATTCACAAACAGGAAAGGATTTGCCTCCATGATCCTGCAAGCCATGGTGGAAGACCGGGGCTAGTTCATGAACATTTATCCTGGGTGGGATGGCTGCCAGTGAGCATGATGAGTGTATGTTCAGAAACTCTCTGCTGCCTGGCCTCATGGAGAAAGGACACTATGCACCCAGATCCCTGAGACAGTGATCGGTGGTGTTGCCATTCCCCCACTTATAATAGCAGATGCTGCTTACTTCCTCAAGCCCTGGCTCATGAAGCCTTATGGAGGGCATGCTATGGATTCACAGAAGCTGGTTTTCAACTTCCATCTGAGCAAATACAGGATGGCTGTTGAATGCATCTGTGGCTCACTGAAAGCATGGTGGAGGATGCTTAACTGCAGGCTCAAGCTGGAATCAAGAAACATCACGGCCTTTATAGTGGCAGCATGTGTGCTGCACAACATATGTGAGACTTGGGGGCTGATGAAGTGTGAGAGGCAGTGGCAGCAGCGGCCAGACAGAGCTGTGGGCAGGCAGCAATAAAGGGACAGAGGACATATTCACCAGGAGAAGCTGGTCAGGTGACCCTTGTACAGGATTGCCTGGCAGCACATAGTATGGATGCTGCCAACAGCTAGCAGTGGTTGTTCTTGATTAAAAGAAATTATTTAACTATTTACAACATAAATAATCTGTGTCTGTCTGCTGGGTGTGTGGGGGGAGGGGATGGAGAGAGGTGGACTGGGGTAGGGGGTTATTGTTTGGAGTTTGGCATTGGTCTGCGAGGGCAGTGGGGGTGCATTACACAACACCACACTAGCCAGCCTGAATCATGTCCTGCAAAAGGGTTAATTACACCTCTCGTTTGCTGGGTGGGGGGCTGGGCAGATGGGGAGTGAGTGGTATGAGAAGCCTGCAGGAGTCCAGTTTAGATGTGTGTGTAGGCAGGGAATAGGGTTCACTTGCCTACGTTGTTGGGAGGGAGGACCAATATCCTCCTACAGGTCTCTGCTGTATCCAGCTACTTTTTCCCCCAAATTCAATACGAAACTTCAAAGAATGCTTTTTGGAGTAAAGAAATGGTCTCCGTATACTGGACTATTATATGCAGAAAGATTGGGTGGGTATGGGGTGGGGAGGGGAGTGAAGTCAATATTCAACCCCAACCCCACCAACACCCCACCATTTCAGGAACATTTCACAAAGCCATACGCCACCCTAAACAAACACACAAGGCCGCAGGCATTCATGGTGTCACGTGGGTAGGGAAGGGGAGGGGAGAAAGCAGCCCCTGTCAGGGGTCCCCATGGAAACTGAGGTCCCCGTAGAAATTGTTCCAAGCCCAGGCAGCTAGGGAATGCTGGGAAATGTATTCTGAAAACATGGAAAACTAACAGCTGTTGGATTTGCCCCCCCCCACCATACTATTATCACACTGTTAAGTTTTGTAATACGTGTTCATAGCACACATCTGTTTTGGCAACACAACACCAACCGCCCACCGGTCCACCTCACTGCCACCACCAACAGCTACCATCATCAATGAGGACCTGGGGTAGCACCTGCTCATCTCACCCCATATATTTTTGATATGATATATACTCGTACAGTTAAAAAAAATCATATATACATTTCCATTACTTTCTAATATGGGGGGGGAGCGGGAGGGGATGATGCACATAGCTTGGCATTGGGATCGCCACAGGGTCACCTGCTGGAGACTGGACAGAGCCTAGGATGGTGCAAGTGGGGGGCAAGTGGCAGGGTTTTGGGGTGACTGTGGCTTGGTAGCGGTGGGGTAGGGGGCTTAGTGTGAGGCTGCCAGCACAGAGCAGGGACTGTGGAGGCATGGGATTAGTAATAGGGGTATTACTTACTGGTTTACTGGTGAACATGTGTCTCCTGCTGTAATTCATTAGGAAAAACAGCACTGGGGGTAGATTGGTATTTGGCTCCCCCTTCTGGAATTTGCAGGACATTACACACAGGGCTTAATTTGTTTGAAAGCCTGGTGCATGCAAACACAAACTCAACACGCCAAAATAAACAAGCTTAAAATTTTTAATGCTCATTAAGTTAATGAGGAATAAACGCTGTGGTGTGTACAAGAACCCTCTGATTTTTCTTTCTTGGGCTCGACATTAGCTGTTACTACACAGGAAAGAGATCTGGGAGTCATTGTGGACAGCTCACTAAAAATATCAGCTCAGTAATCAGCAGTCATCACAAACAAACAAACAAACAAACAAACTGTTAGGAATTATTAAAGGAGTTGTGAATAACATGGAACATATCAATATGTCCCTTTCATAAATCCATCATATAAGCACACCTCAAATACTGTGCCCACTTCTGGTCCCCAGGCCTCAAAAAGGATATAGAAAACTGAAACATGTACAGATAAAGGCGACAAAGATTATTAGTGGTATGGACGGTCTTTCATTTGAGGAGATACTAAAGAGACTAGGCCTATTCAGTTTAGAAAAGAGACACCTGAGTAGAGACATGATAAGGGTTTACAAAATACTAAATGGTAAAGAGAAAGTAAATAGGGACCTACTATTTACTGTCCCTCAAAATATAAGAATTAGGGGTCACAAAATGAAACTAGTAAGGAATAAGTTTAAAATTAATAAAAGGAAGTTCTTTTCACATAGTGTGTAATTAAAGTGTGGAAATTATTGCCACTGTGTTGTGGATCATTGGAACACACAAGCCTCTCCACCACAACAAGGTTGTGATCCAGGGAGAGGATTTTTTTCCTGGTAGGGTCTCCCATGGTGGCAAGGTCAAAGGTGAGGTTCCAGACAAATAGTGACCCAA
This sequence comes from Gavialis gangeticus, assembly GCF_001723915.1. Taxonomy (NCBI): domain Eukaryota; kingdom Metazoa; phylum Chordata; order Crocodylia; family Gavialidae; genus Gavialis; species Gavialis gangeticus. The sequence goes on from NW_017729034.1 coordinate 13,092,477, forward strand.
CCCAAATAATTAGGGTAGGTGGAACTCTTTAGCCCTGATTTGGTAATCTACCTTGAAGAGGGATACTGTGAAACTAAACCTACAGCCTGGAGATCTCTCTGCCACTGTCCTAATCTGCCAGGCTATGGCACATGAGTTTCAGGCCAAAAGAGTGGGGTGAGTCAGCACGAACTACACTCCACTTTAAAGCTTCATGCACAGGCAGGAAGGAAACAAGTCCTTCAAGTCCTAAAGTGCTGGGAGCAGGGCAAAAATGGCAGGTGTAAAATGACACTGGAAGCCACAATCCCAATCCTACATGCAGGTGGCTCAGGAGTACAGGTTGTACTGATGATGACCCGGCAGCACTTTGAGTGTCTGAGCAGCCTTTTTGACGAATAGCATTGCTTGCTCCAAATAAGGAGAAGGGCCTAGAAAAGGTGGCAGTCAAGGAAGGTGTGAAAAATGTTCTCCTCCACTGCCCCTGGGCCAAGGCCACTTGGTCTAGGTGGTGCATGAAGGTACCAGTGGCCAGGATGTTGTGCACCAATCTCCACTGGAGGTCTCTGGCCTTCTTGGTGGTGGGCACCTTGTACAGCGTGCACCACGCTGGGGTCCCTGGCAATGCCAGGTGCCACCACCACATCGTTTTGGGGCAGCTGGCGAGCACCTGGGCATGCTGGGTACGCACCACCCATGGATGGAGTCCCCTTTAGGGAAGTGTGCTGAAGGGTCAGTTCATGTTGCTTCCGGGGGGCATGGGGAGCCTCAGCAGTGTGTTGGGCTGGTTGGCCAGCTTACTGGCCACCACCAAAATGACCGGCAGCAGTGAGAAGGTGTCGCCCATGGCGTTCATGGTGTCTGTGGTGGGGAGGGCCCGGTAGGCCTGGAGGTAGCTTTCCAGGGTGGCCACCAACTCTGTCAGGAGGGTGGCCCATGGTGTGGACGGAGCACAGGACCAGCTGGGTGGCCAGGGCCTCGGGGTCCAGGAAGTGCCCCAGGCGGGTGGTGTGCACCTCAATGAGGGTGGCCTCGAGGCTGGCAGAGGCCAGACTTGGCACACCATGCTGCAGGGCTGGGTTGTAAAGCAGGGGCTCCTGAAGCAGCAGTGGGAACAGCTGGTGTCTGGCCTGGGGACAAAGACCTGTTCGGCCTCCACAAGAGAAGGCTGAGAGGGGATCTGGTGGCCATGTATAAACTTACCAGGGGGACCAGCTGGGAACAGGGGAGTCCCTGTTCCCCCGAGAACTACCAGGAGTAATTAGGAATAACGGCCACAAGTTGATTGAGAGTAGGTTCAGACTAGATATCAGGAAGTACTACTTCACAGTCAGGGCGGCTAAGATCTAGAAATAACTTCCAAAGGATGCGGTGCTCACTCCTACCCTGGGGGTCTTCAAAGGTCAGATTTGATGATCTATAATTCTATTCCATCTTGGAGGAAAGCCAGCAAGAGAGCACAGCAGCTCCCCACCTCTACAGGGATCTAGCAGACCTCCTGAGGCTAAAAAGAAAGGCCTACAAAGGATGGAGGATGGGATTCATCTCTAAGAAGGAATATTCTGCACTGGTCTGGTTCTGCAGGGAGCAAACCAGGAAAGTGAAGGCTGCAACTGAACTCCATCTAGCTTTCAGCATCAAGGACAATAAAAAGTCCTTTTTCAGCTATGTGGGGAGCTTGAGGAAAAGCAAGGGCAATATTGAACCCCTACTAAACCAGATGGGACAACTGATGCCCAGGAAAAAGCCAGCCTATTAAATGGGTACTTTACATCGGTCTTTCATCAGTCCCATGGGAC
>NW_017729034.1:13094941-13104889 GCF_001723915.1 Gavialis gangeticus
ACCATAGAATCATAGAATCACAGAAGTAGGGTTGGAAGGGACCTTGTAGATCTTCAAGTCTGACCCCCTGTCTGGGCAAGAGAAAAACTGGGCTCAAATGACTTCAGCCAGGTAGGCATCAAGCCCCAGGGTAGGAGCCAGCACCACTTCCCCTGGAAGTTGGCTCCAGATTCTAGCAGCCCTGATAACACCAAATTCGCTGATGACACCAAATTTTGGGGCAAAGCCTCCACACCTGAAGACACGAGAGCAATCCAGGCTGACCTGGACAGGCTCAGCAAATGGGTGGACGAGAACCTGATGGTGTTTAACACTGAAAAATGCAAGGTTCTCCACCTTGGGAGGAAAAACCTGCAACATCCTTATAGGCTCGGCAGTGCTACGCTGGCTAGCACTATGGAAGAAAAAGACTGGGGGGTTGTCATTGGCCACAAGATGAACATGAGCCTTCAATGCAATGCTGCAGCTAGTAAAGCGACCAAAACGCTGGCTTGTATCCATAGATGCTTCTCAAGCAAATCCCGGAATGTCATTCTCCCCCTGTACTCAGCCTTGGTGAGGCTGCAGCTGGAGTACTGTTTTCAGTTTTGGGCTCTGCAATTCAAAAAGGATGTGGAGAAGCTTGAGAGAGTCCAGAGAAGATTTACGCACATGATCAGAGGTCAGGAAAACAGACCTTATGACGACAGGCTGAGAGCTATGGGGCTCTTTAGCTTGGAAAAGCGCAGGCTCAGGGGCGATCTGATGGCCACCTACAAGTTTATCAGGGGTGACCACCAGTATCTGGGGGAACATTTGTTCACCAGAGCACCCCAACGGATGACGAGGTCGAATGGTTATAAACTACTGTGAGATCGTTTCAGGCTGGACATAAGGAAGAATTTCTTTACTGTCCAAGCCCCCAGGGTCTGGAACAGTCTGCCATCAGAGGTGGTTCAAGCACCTACATTGAACACTTTCAAGAGTAAATTGGATGCTTATCTTGCTGGGATCCTATGACCCCAGCTGACTTTCTGCCCTTCAGGCGGGTGGCTGGACTTAATGCTTCCAAGGTCCCTTCTAGCCCTAATGTCTATGAAATCTATGAAATCTGCTCAGGTCTCTTCTGACCCTACCAACTATGAAACTATGAAACCAACTATGGAAAGCAGCCTGCCAGGCCTTCACCATGCTGTGGTAAAACAGGGGAAGGACTGCCCCATTCCAGAAGGCGAGGTCCAGCATGAACAGCTCCCAGTCAAAGCTGAGGTCCCCCACTCAGTGCAGGAACCAGCATGCCAGCTGCTACCAAGGGATGTGGCCCTCAGCATACAGGAGCCACTGGAGGGCTTGCAGTTGGTAGGCGGCCATGCTGCTGGTCATGTCAATCAGGCCCTGGCCCCCCTCAGTGGTGGGCAGGTAAAGGGCGGCTTGTGGGAGCCAGTGATGTCAGTCCCAAAAGAAGTCCACTAGGAGCCGCTGCAGCCTTTTGAGCAGCTCTGGCAGGGGGTCCAGCACAGCGCAGCGGTGCCATAGGGTTGCTGCCACCAGGTTGTTGGTGATGAGGACCCAGCCATGGTAGAAAAGGGTGGGCAAGTGCCAGCGCCAGTGCCACAGGCAGACCTCCACTCTCTCCACCAGGTCCTCCCAGCTGCGGGCTGCAAAGGCTGGTGGCCCCAGGAATACTCCCAGGGCTTTGCGGCCTTCCCGGCACTGGGTGAGACCCCCCCAGCAAGTCCAGGGGCGGTGTTTTGGCCCACATCCCAAGCAGGAGGGCGTCACTCTTGTCTCACCGGCCTGCATCAACTGAGACAAGTTCATAGGTGCACTGGCAGTCCACCAAGGCCTGCATGTCATTCTGGCTGCTCAGGAAGACTGTCATATCATCTGCATACACCATCAGCTGGATCAGGGGGCTAGTGGTCAGGCCCAGTGCCGGTGACAGAGCTAAGCCGGTCAGGCAATGTTGTAGAATGTGCAGCAGTGGTTTGATGGCCAGGGCGTACAGCATACCCGACAGGGGGCAGCTCTGGTGGATACCCCAACGCACCAGGAGTGGGGCGCAGAGCACACCATTCACCTTCAGCAGGCTGGAGGTGTCATGATACAGGACCCAGAGTGCTGTGATAAAAAGGGGCCTGAAGCCAAAAGCCTCGAGGGTGCCAAGCAGGTACTGGTGGTTGACCCGATCGAAGGCCTTCTCCTGGTCCAGGGAGACCAAGCTGACATCCAAGCCAAACAGCTCCGCAGCCATGAGCAGGTCATGCAGCAGGAATGGGTTGTCCTAGATGGTCCTGCCTGGCACACAATAGCTCTGTTCGGGCCCAAAGACAGAGGCCATGACAGTGTGGAGCCAGTTCACCAGAGCCTTTGCTAAGATCTTGTAGTTGATGCACAGAAGGGAGACTGGCAGCCAGTTCTTAAAGCAGCCAAGGTCCCCTTGTTTGGGCAGCAAGGTGAGCACTGCCTGTCAGCAGCTGGTTGGCAGGGTCCCATTGACAAGGCTCTCATGGAACACACGGAGGAGGCTGGGCCCAAGGAGGAACCTGGCTTTGTAAAAATTCCACGGGCAGTCCATCAAGTCCCGGGGCCCTGCCCAAGGCAAGCCCCCCCACAGTAGCCTCTAGGTCTGCCAGAGAGAGATCATGCTTCAGGGCCTCAGCCTGCAAAGCGCAGAAGCGCAGCAGGTCCTTATGCAGCTGCTGAACAGCCTCCAGGCAGGTGGGGTTAGCCACAAACAAGTCCCGGTAGAAGGCGACGGCATGCCCCCACACTTCATCTGTGTCCATGAGCCTGAGTCCTTCATCCCTCCAAGGTCTTGAGATGGTCTAAGGTCTTCACCACAGCCCGCTGTCTCTTCAAGCAGAAGAAGCCAGTCAGGGTGTCGGCCTCCGCCAGCTCCTGTCAGCAGGCACGCACTTTTGCACCACAGTCCACACCCTCCACGAGCTCCAGGCAGGCATTTCTTGCTAGACTGGAGGCTCTCGAGGAGTGCCGCATCATTGCCAGCATGGAGGAGGGTCACTTCGACCTCCACCATGTCCTCCTCTAATTTCTGGGTGCGGCAGCAGATCTCACTTGTTGCCAGCTGGGAATACTGCTGTCAGAATGCCTGGACCTGGATCTTCCCCATGTCCCACCACAGCCACAAGGAGGAGGACTACTCAGCCGCCAGGAGGAGGACTACTCAGCCACTTGCGAGGCTTCCCAGCTCCTTGGGATGTGGGCAAAGCAGTGCCAGAAGTGCATGTCCTGTAGCAGGCAGATGTTGAGGAACCAGTAAGGGGCCTGTGTGCATGCCCTGTCAGGCAGGCTGAGTTTACAGCAGACTGGGGCATGGTCCAAGAAGCCTGATGGGATGATGCGGCTGCTGCCCAGTAACAGCAGATGGTGCTAGGCTATGTAGAAGTGGTTGAGGCGGGCCATGGTGATCCCATGGCACTCATCTTTGCCCAGGTGTATTCGCGCACGTCGGCATGGAGGACCCGCCAGGTGTCAACTAGGTCCACTGCCTCCAGCATGGCCTGCAGCTTGCGGGCCAAAGGCAGGTACAGTTCTGGCCCCATCCAATATAACAGTACATCGATGGTACAGTTGAAATCCCTGCCCACAAGGAGCAGGTCGTTACTCGCACTGGCATCACGCAGGAATTTGCCCAGAGACTCTAAGAAATGCTACACTCTCTCTCCCCTCAGTGGGCACGTAGACATTTATGAGGAGCAGGCTCTGCTGTGCCAGGGTGAAGTGGACTATTGGGAGTTCCTTGATGCCCCCGTGCTGGAGGGGGACAGCCCCATCAAGCGGGTGGAGAGAGGCTGAGAGGCAGCCATGGTTGCCACACTCAGTGGGGCATCAGCACCTGAGGCACCAGCCTCCCCAGAGGGGACAGGGGCAGGAGGGGGCTGAGAGGAGTCCCCAGCCCCTCCACCGGGTGGGGCACTGGCCCCAACAGGGGCAGGAGGAGCCTGGGAGGACATTCCAGGCTCCCCCTGGATAGCCTGCTCAAGCCAGAGGCATTGATTCCCCCAGATGGAGCCCCCAGCCCCACCCTTTAATGAGGCTCCCACACAAGAGGTAGACACACCATCTCCCTGTTCAGGGGCAGCAGCCGGTGTCCCGGCTGACTTCCCCAGTAGGCAATGGGCCGCCAGGTGGGAGCTGCTGCCACAGCAGCAGCATGCAGTCCTGCCCTGGGAGAAGTAGACCACATATGGCCTCCCATCCACCACAAAGGTCATGGAGAGAGGCAGGGTCTGGGGACCCCCCTTGAGGAGCATGAATGCCTGCCTCCAGAAGGACAGGACATGTCTGAGCCTGGGGTCCCTGCTCCCCATGGTAAGTCTGTGCCAGGGGCTGGTGAGGAAACCATAGAACTCAAGCGTCTAGGTGAGGTCCCAGTCTGGCAGGTGTGGGGGGATGTTGGAGGCCACCACCCGCACTGCCAGGGTCTCCAGGGGTGTGACCAAGTAGTGGAGGCTTGAGACCACCAGCCCCCCTGCACACACCTCCCTCACCAGGCTGGGGGAGCTCAGGTATATGAAAGGCACTGAGTTCAGCCAGGTGGCGTACCGGACATTCCAGTGTTCCAGCAGGTCTGCCAGAGTGCCGGCGTAGGCCTCCATTCTGATGTGGAGAGGGGCATGGACCCACAGGCCATGGCTGAGAGGCAGGTCTGCAGAGACATTCCTTGTGCCAAGTGCCCTGGATGCTGGGCAGAAGAGGGTTAACTCTCCCACAGGGGCTGCTGTAAGGGAAAAAAAAGCCTCAGACTGAAGCTGGGGATTGGGAGGGGGCTACAAGAGCCCCAAAATCAGCTCCAGGAGGGGCAGAACAGCCCTGCAGGGGCTGAAGGCAAGCCCTAAGGCAGGAGGAGGTGGCAGAGACCAGGGTAAGGGGCTCTGGAGGAGGGAGGCAGTAGGAATCAAAGGGAGAGCACATGAAGGGGTGGGGGAGAGGCAGAGGCAAGTGAGGATGCCAGAGCCCAGGAGAAAAAGCTTAGAAAGCAGGGAAAAGGGGCAGAGAGGGGGTACCCAAGCACAGGCTGGGGAGAGGTAAGGTTTGTGGTGGGGGGGGAGAGAAACAGGGAGCAAGGGAGAATGCTCAGAAGGACCTGAGCTGGAGGAGCTCAGAGGGGCTTCACCTGTCGGCGGCCATCTTGAAAGAATGAAAAAATAAATAAAGACTTTGACTTTTAAGAGATGTTTATTCCAGGGAGGGTGACAAATGCGGGGCAGTAGAAATCATGTACAGGTTGGTCCAAAGATCTGGGCCTCAAGGACAAGGCCTGGGCTCATGGCCTGCAAGGCCTGCCTGCACACTCTAGACAAAAAAACAAAAACACAAAAGAACAAAAGAAGTATTTACATATATACATATATACAGTTCTGCCAGTGGGGATGCCCAAGGGGCCTCAGGGGTCTGCCCTCCTGGACAAAGCCTGAGGTCTCGGCTTGCTGGGTGTGCCTCTGCACCTTGAGCAGCTGGTGGCGTCATGGGGCAAGGAGCTGGAATCCCACCTTGACTCGGCACAGTTCTCCCTCGATGGCCCAGCGTTCCTCAAAAGGTGTACACTGTCCGCTGGAGGACCGCACGCTCAAATTCAAGCGAGAGATGGGCCTGCACCAGCAAGCAGAAGAGCTGCAGGGCATTGTCCATCCCGGTCCCGGTGAGCCAGTTTCACTGGCTCTTCAGCATGGCCATCTTGGCCTGGCCCACCAGGAAGATGGCCAGACTGACTGCGGCCTGCTCAGCTGCCTAGTACGGGAAGGAGTAGATGTAGGTGTCCTCTGAGAATTCTCGGGCCAGTGCCCGAAGCAGCGCCCTGAGGGTGGCAAAGAGCGGCCGCAGCTGGGGGCAGTCAAGGAAGGCATGGAAAACGTCCTCTTCTAGCACCCCTGGGCAGAAGGGGCAGGCCACTGAGGCCACCAGGTCCAGGTGGTGCACAAAAGTGCCAGCGGCCAGGATGCGATGCACCAATGTCCACTGGAGGTCACTGGTCTTCTTGGCAGTGGGTGCCTTGTACAGGTGCGCCACGCTGGGGTCCCGGGCTATGCCAGGCGCCACCACCACATGGTGTAGGGGTGGCCAGCCAGCACCTGAGCATGCTGGGTGTGTACCACCCATGTGTAGAGTCCCTTCCGGGGCAGTGTGCCAAAGGGGCAGCCCGTATTGCTGCTGGGGGGCACAGGAAGCCTGAACAGTGTGTTGGGCTGGTCAGCCAGCTCACTGGCCACTGCTGGGATGACCAGCAGTGGTGGGAAGGCGTCACCTGCGGCAGCTATGGTGGGGAGGGCCTGGCGAACCTGGAGGTAGCCTTCTAGGGTGGTCACTGCTTCTGTTGGGAGGGTGTCCCTAACGGCCTGCGGAAGCTGGCCCATGGTGCGGACAGAGTGCAGTGCCATCCGGGCAGCCAGGGCTTTGGGTGACAGCCAGCCCAACTGAGCAGGGTCCAGGAGGTGCCCCAGGCAGGTGGTTTGTACCTCGAGGAGAGCAGCCACGAGGCTGGCAGAGGCCAGACTTGGCACGACATGCTGCAGGGCCAGGTTGTGGATTAGGGGCTCCTGAAGCACTTGTGGGAAATGCAGGTGCCTGTCTTGGGGACAGAGATGGAAGGCAGCCTGCCAGGCCCACACCATGCTGCCGTAGAACGGGGGAAGGACCATCTCGTTCAGGAAGGTGAGGTCCAGCATAAAGAGCTTCCAGTCAAAACCAAGGCCCCCCGCTCGGTGCAGGAACCGGCATGCCAGCTGCCACCACAGGAGATGGCTCTTGACATACAGGAGCTGCTGGACAGCTTGCAGGCGGTAGGCGGCCACCCTCCTGGACAGGTCAATCAGGCACTGGCCCCCCTCGGTGGTCGGCAGGTAAAGGGCAGCTCGCAGGAGCCAGGGGTGTCCGTCCCAGAGGAAGTCCACTAGGAGCTGTTGCAGTCTCTCGAGGAGCTCCGGTGGAGGGTCCAGCACAGCACAGTGGTGCCACAGGGTCGCCGCTGCAAGACTGTTGGTGATGAGGACTCAGCCACAGTAGGAGAGGGTGGGCAAGCGCCAGTGCTGAAGGCGGGCCTCCACTCCCTCTGCCAGGTCCTCCCAGTTGTGGGCTGCAAAGGCCAGCGAAAGAAAAAAAAGAAAAGAATGGTGGGGGTGTAATTGTCTGGATCAATTACATGCAGGACATTAAAAAAACAAAAAAACCAACTACGTAATACACTACTTTACATAGTTGTATATTGTTTCCATATTTCCGTTTCTTTTTAAGCTGTGTGTCCATTCAATGCTAGTGAAATATTTGGTTTGAGAGTGCTGAAGAATGAAATCCTGAAATACTGATGCCCTATAGAAAGACATTTCTATAGGGCATCAGTAGAGTAATCTTCTCTCACAGATTTCCTTCCAAGTCCTCATCTGGGGATCACTCTCTTAGAGTAATTAGGATAGTTTACATCCGGGGCCCAAGCAGTGCTTCATTCCTAAATACATAGAAAAAAACTTGAATAAGATAATTCAGTATCTTACTCCCCTGCAAGTACCCACACTTAGGAATTGTAGGAAGGTGAACCAATCAGGTTTATTTTTAAGGGGACACCACACTATCTTGGAAATAACAAATCTGTTTATATTTTAGACCCCCTCTACATGTTATATTTATGCCACCACTAACATGTTAAGTGGCCCAATTTGGTGGCCAGATCTCCTGATTCAATTTGGATTCAGAGACCCTTTAATCTCTCCAAATCTAATTGGAACCCTCGGAATCAATTTGGGGAGATTTAGCAACATTCAGCGATTTGGACATAGACATAGCTTTAAATGTTTTTTCTACATACCTCAAGGTACCAAGTAATTCATGAATGCTGCAATGCTGGGGCAGATGGAGCATCCCACAAGGTGGGGGGGAGGGGATTCCCAGCACGCTTGGCAGCAGACCCAGAAGTGGACCAGAAGCACTTCCGGTCCACTTCTGGTCTGCCGGGAAGCATGCAGGGGAGCCTCCCCCCCACTCCTCCCCCCAGGTTGGTGACTGGTGCCTCCTGGGTCTGGGGAGACACCTGGAGTCCCCCATGGCCAATTGCCGAGCTGAGCATGCGGAGAGGGACCCCCACCTTCCGGGCTTCCTGGAAGACCCAGAAGTGGACCAGAAGTACTTCCAGTCCACTTCTGGGTTTGCTGCCAGGAATGTGTCCCCCCGCACTCCTTTGGGACCCTGCATCTGCCCCAGCATTGTTGCATTCACAAGCCACACCTGGTACCTTGAGGCATGTAGAAAAAACATTTAAAGCTGTTTTTGCATAAATTGCTGATTTTATCCCCTGGAGGCTAGTCCAATTCACCTCTAGAAGAGAGTCACACTTTCAGGCTGGGTCCAACTCTATTTTATTGCTTGCAAGCAGGCCGACAGAGGAGCTTGTTGCTCAGATCAGTGTCGACCCTAAACAAAGCGCGCGCGCTGCTTTTATTGAGCTAGCAATTTTTAGTTGGCGTGTTACATTTTGATTGGTCATTACAAAACAAAACCTGGGCAACATGTAAGACATGCGTAGTGGGCCATCCTGTACCATGTGGGTGGAAAATTACAGAATGCAGGGGTTAATACTAAAACAAGGAACAAAGAAACATAGAGAAAAGTATCTATTTTCGCTATACTGTGTCTGGCTGAATCACTGATTTTCCAAATCAGCATTGAATCTTCAGATTCAGATTCGGCCGAATCAGGGACAGTGATCTGAATCAACGAATTGAATCACTGTTCCCGATTCGGGCTGTATCCAAATCAAATACGGCCCATTTCACACACCCCTAATGTGAACCCAATTTAGGGCACCACAAAATGGCAAAGCAATAATAGAAATTATGGCTCGTTTGCATGGCACCTTAAATTGAAGATGTGGCAGGTCTGAGGCGGAGATAATTATCAGGTGATTTTTCAATCCTGGCACTGAACCTGCAGGCACCCAGCTTTCAAATTGCCAGTGTAGGGGGACCCTGGGATCATGATCCCAGACTTCCCCTGCACTAGCAAGTAGAAAGGGTACAATTTGGATCTGATCCATGATCCCAGATATCTCTTTTCCTGCCATGCACATGTGATCCCATGGCACCTTTAAATGAACCAGTGCCAGGGGCATTAGTATTAGTTAGAAAAACTGGACTAAATATACTGGTCTATTATTTTACAGTTGCCCAAAAGCAGCAGACTATACACTAATTTCTCAAGACTGAACAAATAAGATGGAAAAAATTATAACTTGGTTAAAATTCTATGTGCCTTCTAACATGGCTACTAAGAAAGTATGAAAATGTCAAGTTGCATCAAAGCAAGTGAAAACATTTTAATTATTTAATTCAAAACACCTGGTCTACTGGGCTGGATTAGAGAGCCATATTTTTAAAAATTCATGTAGGACCCTTGTTTGGCAATAAGCTGGCCCAGGTAACAGAGACCATGGAACAGATTGTCCATAAGCTGTGTCCTGGCAGAGCACTGTTAACTGCAGTGGAGCTATGCTAAAGTATGTCAACTGACTGTCTGACCTTTATGACTTCTTGTGAAAGAAAACCACAAAGTCGTAGTCATAGCAAACATATTAACTTACTGATTTGTTGCTATACATTAGAGTTGCTCAGGAGAACTGGGCTATATGTAGTGGTTTGTTTTTTTTTAGTTGCTTAGGAAGGCTTGGACATGCATCTAGAGTTTTGCTTTTACAGGATTATTCAAAAAGTGCAGCCAGGGAAAGTGAAGTGAGAAAAAAGAGAGAGAGTAAACTTAGGGAAAGAAAAAGAAGTGCGCTTGAATAGGTTTATCAATCAGCTGAGGGAATAATTAAAAAGCATGCCTGTGGAATAATTTATTTTGAAATTCCCCAGTTTGTCTAACCCAGGGGTGGGCAAAATGCGGCCTGGGGGCCAAATACAGCCCACCAGGCCATTCTATCAGGCCTGTGGGGCCCTCTAAAAAATTTAGAAAATTAGC
>NW_017729034.1:13109889-13111593 GCF_001723915.1 Gavialis gangeticus
TGCAGGGCCAGGTTGTGGATTAGGGGCTCCTGAAGCACTTGTGGGAAATGCAGGTGCCTGTCTTGGGGACAGAGATGGAAGGCAGCCTGCCAGGCCCACACCATGCTGCCGTAGAACGGGGGAAGGACCATCTCGTTCAGGAAGGTGAGGTCCAGCATAAAGAGCTTCCAGTCAAAACCAAGGCCCCCCGCTCGGTGCAGGAACCGGCATGCCAGCTGCCACCACAGGAGATGGCTCTTGACATACAGGAGCTGCTGGACAGCTTGCAGGCGGTAGGCGGCCACCCTCCTGGACAGGTCAATCAGGCACTGGCCCCCCTCGGTGGTCGGCAGGTAAAGGGCAGCTCGCAGGAGCCAGGGGTGTCCGTCCCAGAGGAAGTCCACTAGGAGCTGTTGCAGTCTCTCGAGGAGCTCCGGTGGAGGGTCCAGCACAGCACAGTGGTGCCACAGGGTCGCCGCTGCAAGACTGTTGGTGATGAGGACTCAGCCACAGTAGGAGAGGGTGGGCAAGCGCCAGTGCTGAAGGCGGGCCTCCACTCCCTCTGCCAGGTCCTCCCAGTTGTGGGCTGCAAAGGCCAGCGAAAGAAAAAAAAGAAAAGAATGGTGGGGGTGTAATTGTCTGGATCAATTACATGCAGGACATTAAAAAAACAAAAAAACCAACTACGTAATACACTACTTTACATAGTTGTATATTGTTTCCATATTTCCGTTTCTTTTTAAGCTGTGTGTCCATTCAATGCTAGTGAAATATTTGGTTTGAGAGTGCTGAAGAATGAAATCCTGAAATACTGATGCCCTATAGAAAGACATTTCTATAGGGCATCAGTAGAGTAATCTTCTCTCACAGATTTCCTTCCAAGTCCTCATCTGGGGATCACTCTCTTAGAGTAATTAGGATAGTTTACATCCGGGGCCCAAGCAGTGCTTCATTCCTAAATACATAGAAAAAAACTTGAATAAGATAATTCAGTATCTTACTCCCCTGCAAGTACCCACACTTAGGAATTGTAGGAAGGTGAACCAATCAGGTTTATTTTTAAGGGGACACCACACTATCTTGGAAATAACAAATCTGTTTATATTTTAGACCCCCTCTACATGTTATATTTATGCCACCACTAACATGTTAAGTGGCCCAATTTGGTGGCCAGATCTCCTGATTCAATTTGGATTCAGAGACCCTTTAATCTCTCCAAATCTAATTGGAACCCTCGGAATCAATTTGGGGAGATTTAGCAACATTCAGCGATTTGGACATAGACATAGCTTTAAATGTTTTTTCTACATACCTCAAGGTACCAAGTAATTCATGAATGCTGCAATGCTGGGGCAGATGGAGCATCCCACAAGGTGGGGGGGAGGGGATTCCCAGCACGCTTGGCAGCAGACCCAGAAGTGGACCAGAAGCACTTCCGGTCCACTTCTGGTCTGCCGGGAAGCATGCAGGGGAGCCTCCCCCCCACTCCTCCCCCCAGGTTGGTGACTGGTGCCTCCTGGGTCTGGGGAGACACCTGGAGTCCCCCATGGCCAATTGCCGAGCTGAGCATGCGGAGAGGGACCCCCACCTTCCGGGCTTCCTGGAAGACCCAGAAGTGGACCAGAAGTACTTCCAGTCCACTTCTGGGTTTGCTGCCAGGAATGTGTCCCCCCGCACTCCTTTGGGACCCTGCATCTGCCCCAGCATTGTTGCATTCACAAGCCA
>NW_017729034.1:13116593-13125275 GCF_001723915.1 Gavialis gangeticus
CATGTGGGTGGAAAATTACAGAATGCAGGGGTTAATACTAAAACAAGGAACAAAGAAACATAGAGAAAAGTATCTATTTTCGCTATACTGTGTCTGGCTGAATCACTGATTTTCCAAATCAGCATTGAATCTTCAGATTCAGATTCGGCCGAATCAGGGACAGTGATCTGAATCAACGAATTGAATCACTGTTCCCGATTCGGGCTGTATCCAAATCAAATACGGCCCATTTCACACACCCCTAATGTGAACCCAATTTAGGGCACCACAAAATGGCAAAGCAATAATAGAAATTATGGCTCGTTTGCATGGCACCTTAAATTGAAGATGTGGCAGGTCTGAGGCGGAGATAATTATCAGGTGATTTTTCAATCCTGGCACTGAACCTGCAGGCACCCAGCTTTCAAATTGCCAGTGTAGGGGGACCCTGGGATCATGATCCCAGACTTCCCCTGCACTAGCAAGTAGAAAGGGTACAATTTGGATCTGATCCATGATCCCAGATATCTCTTTTCCTGCCATGCACATGTGATCCCATGGCACCTTTAAATGAACCAGTGCCAGGGGCATTAGTATTAGTTAGAAAAACTGGACTAAATATACTGGTCTATTATTTTACAGTTGCCCAAAAGCAGCAGACTATACACTAATTTCTCAAGACTGAACAAATAAGATGGAAAAAATTATAACTTGGTTAAAATTCTATGTGCCTTCTAACATGGCTACTAAGAAAGTATGAAAATGTCAAGTTGCATCAAAGCAAGTGAAAACATTTTAATTATTTAATTCAAAACACCTGGTCTACTGGGCTGGATTAGAGAGCCATATTTTTAAAAATTCATGTAGGACCCTTGTTTGGCAATAAGCTGGCCCAGGTAACAGAGACCATGGAACAGATTGTCCATAAGCTGTGTCCTGGCAGAGCACTGTTAACTGCAGTGGAGCTATGCTAAAGTATGTCAACTGACTGTCTGACCTTTATGACTTCTTGTGAAAGAAAACCACAAAGTCGTAGTCATAGCAAACATATTAACTTACTGATTTGTTGCTATACATTAGAGTTGCTCAGGAGAACTGGGCTATATGTAGTGGTTTGTTTTTTTTTAGTTGCTTAGGAAGGCTTGGACATGCATCTAGAGTTTTGCTTTTACAGGATTATTCAAAAAGTGCAGCCAGGGAAAGTGAAGTGAGAAAAAAGAGAGAGAGTAAACTTAGGGAAAGAAAAAGAAGTGCGCTTGAATAGGTTTATCAATCAGCTGAGGGAATAATTAAAAAGCATGCCTGTGGAATAATTTATTTTGAAATTCCCCAGTTTGTCTAACCCAGGGGTGGGCAAAATGCGGCCTGGGGGCCAAATACAGCCCACCAGGCCATTCTATCAGGCCTGTGGGGCCCTCTAAAAAATTTAGAAAATTAGCATTTATCTGCCCCTGGCTGCCTGTCATGCAGCCCTTGATGGCTTACCAAAACTCAGTAAGCAGCCCTCCGCCCAAAATAATTGCCTGCCCCTGGTCTAACCTTTCTTCAGTGAAGAACATTATATGACCAGCTGTTGTGGGAGACCTGTTGTAGTATTGTAATGATGGTTTTGGCATGCAACCAGTATTCGTGGGTCTCTGATTCTTGGATAAATCTATCTGTGGGTTGTCTTCTATGGGCTTTCTTGATTGCTGCCATGAAGTTAGCTTTGAATACTCTCTCTTGTGGCCTTTCCCCTTTCGCAGTTCCAGCAAAGCTGAGCCATGATAAGAACCACAGGATGTCATTTGATCTTCAGATGGCTATAAAAAGTTTCTGAGCAAGTGAACTGTATCTCACTTCTGTCCCAAACGGATGATCATGCATACCTCACATTACCATACACTTGGTACTACATCAACAAACCTGGGCAATATTTCCTTCCAGAATTGCAACAACACTAGGTGCAGCAGCAATTCCATTAAATACCCCTTTAAACTGTCAAATTTAGCAGACAATTTAAAACAAAATAGACCATCCCCGTTTGAAATTGCACATGGGTTATTTACCATCAGGTGTGATATGAAGTCAGAGTTTCTTTTATGAGTTTTCCCCTTGTCTTTGCTTGGCAAATATTCTGCTAAAAGTTGTAGCCTCACTTCAGGTTTTAAGGAGAGCTAGTATTTTCCTTTTGAGTTTTGCCCCTTGCCTTTGGACAAACAGTATCTGTTATTTTTGTAATGTTTCTGTATTACATTAATTTTATAAAGTCCAGATATTCAAAGTCAAGTGTACTTACATGTATAACTTGTATAGTATACTAAGTGTAACCTGTATATACACTAGGGATATGCAAAATGGCTGTGTTTCAATTCTGTTTCAGATTCAGCTGTTTCAGAGGGCAGTGAGTCATTTCAGTGTTTCGGATCACTGTCCTGTTTCATTTTGGCTGAATCTGTTTTGGAGATTTGGCTCTCCTGAATGTCCTCTGAATCTGTTTCAAATGGGCTGCAAGCTTTGCACAGCCCTACCGCCCAGCTGGGTGGGGCTTGGGGCCCCAGTGGGGAGCAGGACAGGGCTGTGCGTGGCTCATCTGGGGGAGGGGGAGGGCCATTGCCCTCTGTCCAGGCAAGGAGACCCCAGCATGGATCTCTGATCCCTGTCATGCCAGGTCATGGGGCAGGGAAGCAGTGCAGAGCTGAGAGCAAGCCTGCTGGTCCTTGCCACTTGACTTGGCTCCTTAGGGAGCAGAGATCCATGTTGGGGGGTCTCCTAACCACTGCTGCCTGTCCCGTGCTGCCCCGGCAATGTGGGGCTGTGAGTAGTGGGCAGCAGTAGTGAGGAGACCCTGGTGTGGACCTCTGCTCCCTGCAGAGCTGGGTTGCACAGCAGGGACCAGCACTGCCCTGCTGTGCGACTTGGTTCTGCAGGGAGCAGAGATCCATACCAGGGTCTCCTCACCGCCACTGCCCACCCCACACTGACCTGAATCTCTGCTCCCTGTGGAGCCAGGTTATGTGGCAGGGACCAGCACTGCCCTGCTGCGTGATCTGGCTCCACAGGGAGTAGAGATCTGCGCCGTAGTCTTCTTGCCACCCCTGTCTACTCTGTGCAGCCCCACGTTGCCAAGGCAGTGCAGGGTGGGCAGTTGCGGTGAGGAAACCCCTAGAGTGGATCTCTGCTCCCTGCAGAGTTGAGGCACATGGCAGGGTAGCAACGTACAGCTGTTTCCCTGCAAGCCCGGCTCCGAAACACTGAAATTTTCTCAAACATTTCCAAAACATTTTGGATGCCTTGTTTCATTTTAGAGACATTTCGGAGCCCTTTGTTTTGATTCAGATTCGGTACTTCAGGTGCTGAAATGACCCTAAACACCTCCAAAACAAAAAGGCTGCTGAAATTTTGCAGAGCCCTAATATATACGTATAGGCCAGCCCTGAAACACAGGTTGTACAGCAGCATACAGACAATCCCTTTCTTCAGGAATCTTAGCTCAGCACTAGTGTCAAGATCTCAAAGAACAACTTAATTTAGGAATCATGTCTAATCAGAGACCAGGGCAGAGAGCATCTCTCTTGCTACTTGCACTGGTTTTGCCTCCTGACATTGTTGCTACCCAGAACCAGCGTGTGTAATGTAGCCTACCATCTCAAAACACAGTATCTGTTCACACACTAAGTGAATGAATTATTTACAACACTGCTAGTCTTCATTACCATATTAGTATTTAGGACATGGAATCCTAGGCCAGAACCCTGAGATTGCATTCCTAGCTCAAAGCCTAGATTCCTAGGAGTACTTTGGAGTAGGTTAATTACTTTTTGGTGAAGTTTCCCATTAGGAAAGTAGTAATACACTCCCTTTTTGTAGAACTATTCTTTGAGGAATCTCAAGGCACTTTAGAAGCATATATATAAATCTATTTCTGAGACTGAAAAGTGTTAACAACAGATATATTCATTCAAAATATATGAAATATCTGTCTTTTTTTCCAGAAAATTATTTTTGTGAAACTTAAAAAAAATATTTTAAAATGTCCAGTGGAAAACACTGATGCAAAAATATTTTTCTGTTTGTAGCAATTTTGACCACAGTTGAGATGCATTGAAAAATGTTGATTTGGACAATATGTTCCTTTACAAATTATAAAAAATGTCAAGTTAAAAGTTGTTTTTAAAAATTATTATTCAAGGAAAAAGGAAGACAACTAACTAGGTGCTATTTGCTGAAACTATGCAGCTTTGATATTGATTCTGACTTCAACCAGTATTACAACATGCGGTCTGTCCCAAGTGTGGATAAGAAGCTAAATTATCTAAACTTTCCAAGAAATGAAATATTTTAAAACAGATGGATTCATGCCAATTAAAATGTTTTGGTTTGATATATTTTGTCAAAAGAAAGCACTTTGGAAGTCACAACATCAAAATGTTTCATTCTGGTTTGCTTAATTGATCCTAAATATTTTGCTTTGAGTAAATTCAGCATCAACACTACACCCCCTTACTATGGGGTTCAGTGGTCTGACTGCCTATTTATTTAGAACCTCTGTGAGTGTGTCAGAGTGGGCAAGGAAGATGCCACTGCTGTTGCCTGGTCAGATTAAGAGCCTACTTTGGTATCACCCAAGCACTGTAGTCTGGTGAGTGTCTAGTTCGGTGTATCATAACAGGATTGAGTGAGGCATACTAGCCCCTAAACACTGTCATGGTGAGTAAGCCTGGGGAAGAGCTGGAGTTGGAGAAAGCTGAGCAGCAGTAGAGGAGGCCTGAGGAAAGGCCAGGACTGGAAGAAAAACTCAGCAAAACTGAATGAATCTGAACTATTTGTTAAGTAAAAGGACAACCCAACAGGAAACCCATGTCTCCCTCAGTTACAGGGAGACTACTAGATACATAACATTACTGAGTCTGGAGGTAACTTGGTAACAGGAGTCTGAGCCAAGAGGCATGAAGCACCTAGAAAGGGAGGGAAGTTGCATCTAGAAAGCTCTGCAGGAATGAGAAGACACTTTGGGGAGTTTTGTGACTGCTTGGTGCATGTAAAAGGTGTAGATGATATTTCTTATTTGGTGCTAGTTTTCTTATTTGAGTGAGTGAGCCTGTTAGATTACTCTGGAGTGAGCCATTTGGGGCAATCCTAGTGATTGAGCCTTTTGGAGTATTTCAGGTGAACTAGCTAGTTGGGCTATTAGTGGGTATGCTATTTGGACAGTTTTGGTGGGTGAACCTTTCTGGACTGTGATGAAGGAAGCTAAGTAGGCTAAGTTCTAGCCTGCAGCCCCAGTGGGGAGCACTTTGGAGGGGCTCAGTATGGGCAGGCTCTACTGTAAATAATTCTTGTAAACAGTTCCCTAAGTAGGACATCTATTTGCCCTTTTCTACCCAGGGGTAGATGGCAGAGACTGCCTCCCATGACTTAATGTTTCATTGTTCGGTGTCTGTTGTTCCCGGGTTAAAATTACAGTTTTAACTGTTTTGTTACAAGTAGGGCTGACTAAGCCCAAGAAGAATAAGTGAAGCTCAGAGCTGGAGGGGAGAGAAGGTCCCAGGGCACACAGACAACAGGAATGGTCCCAGGGAGGACAGTGTATAGTCTGAGTGAGGACAGGGGGAACTGGGAGTGGCACAATAAAGACTGTTTTGAAGCAGCATCCATTGTGCTGTTTAGGATGTCAGCACTCTTCCTTAAAAGAAGAAAACACCCCCCATCTTTCTTGAGAGCTGACTGAAAAGAAGGAAATCCCAGAGGTGAGGGTGCTGCAGACCACTGAAGCCAGGGACTGAGAACAGCAAGGGTCTCAAGCCAAAAGTTTGTCCCTTGTGAAGCCATGCTAGGGCTGGCTGCAATGAGTCCTCCCAGGAGAGAAGAGAGACATGGAATAAAGCTGCATCTTAGGGGAGTCTTAAAGTAGAGCTTTCTCCTTCCTCTCTGAAAAGGGCAGGGTGATTCTTTTCCTTTTTTGTGTAACATGAACTATTTGGATGAGTAAGCCATTTGAACTATTTGGAGGGCTGATGAGGCTACTGGACCTTACAGCTGCCTATGATACAGTATGGCACACTGGCCTGCTTCTAAATGTATCAAGAGTACTTCCAAGCTCAGTCATTATAGTTGTTGAAACACTCCTCTGTAAGAGACGATTCAGAATCCATCTTGGGCAAGGGATAAGTGCATGGAGGAGACAGGCCAATAGATTTCCACAGGGCTCAGTGTTGGCCCTAACCCTGTTCAACTTATACATAAATGATCTACCAACAACCACATCTCACAAGTTCATCTGTGTTGATGACATCTGTTGCACCACTGAAGCTCCATCTTCCTCACTCTGGACCAGACCTTGAATGAAGATGTGAAAAAGCTGTCAGACTACTGCACCCATGGCAGCTCACACTGAGTCCTGCCTAAATTGTGTCCAGTGTATTCCATCTCCACAATGCCAGTGCCAAAAAATAACTTAATATCTATATGGGTAGCCAGAGACTAAAGCATGATCCCTGCCCAACATACTTGGGAGTGCCTTTAGACAGAACCCTGACTTTCTGGGAACATCTAAAGAAAACAGCAGCAAAGGTCAAATCTCAAAACAACTTGCTAGCCAGGCTTGCTGGATGAATGTGGGGAGCAGCAGCCACAACACTCCAGACCTCAGCTCTTGCCCTATCATACTCAGCAGCAGAATGTTGTGCACCTGTATGGCTTCATCCCTGCCTGCCCGCATGTACCCCCTAGGGTCTTCCCAAGTACACCCAGTTGACAACCCCTGGGATACAGAATCAAATTCAAGGACTAGAAAGAGAACTGGAACTTCATTCATTAGGGGCCAGAAGTGAACGAGGAGGAGAAAGACCTGGTTAGTGTTTCAGTGTTTCCTCATTCTCATAATGAAAGGTATGCTTAAACCTTGTATCACTAATGAGGCCATGTAACAAGCTCTGCCTCCCAAGGTGACTATCCTGCTCCCTGGTGCCCCTTCCTCCCCCCCACCCCCAGCATAACTGTTTTTGCACTCCAGTTCACCAGACAAAGCCCTGTGTTCACCCACTGTGCCTTGATACTAATCATTATAAGTTTGAGATACAGCCTCAGACTCCTGGAGTAACACTTTATATGCCTCACTCCATCCTGCTCATCATCAGGCCCCCTATCTGATCTAATCTTTCACCAGTGCTGAATCTAGCCTGGCACCTGGCCTCTGGTATTTCATAGATTGTGAGGGTGGAAGAGACCTCAGAAGATCATCATGTCCAGCCCCCTGCACAAGGCAGAAAAGATGAGTGGGGTCAAGTGACCCCAGCAAGGTGACGGTCCAGTCTCTTCTTGAAGATTTCCAGGGTAGGTGATTGCATCATCTCTGGAGGGAGCTTATTCCACAGTCTGGACACCCTGGCTGTGAAGAAGTTTCTCCTAATGTTAAGCCTGAAATGGTCTTCTAGGAGCTTATGGCCATTACTCCTGGTTATGCACAAGGGCACCCTGGTGAACAGTTGTTCGATAAGCTCTTGATGTATGCCCCCAATGTAGTGGTAAGCTGGTATCAAGTCCCCTCTCATCCTTCTCTTTTTCAGGCTAGAGTCCCAGGTACCTCAACCTTACCATATATGGCTTGCCATGCAAGTGTCTGATCATATGGGTGGCCCTTCTCTGGACTCTCGAGCTTTACCACATCCTTATTGAACTGCGATGCCCAGTACTGGATGCAGTACTCCGGCTGCAGTCTCACCAATGCTGCGTAGAGTGGAAGAATCACTTCCCTAGTTTTGCTGAAGATGCATTAATTAATGCGTGCCAGGGTATTATTTTCCCTGTTGGATATGGCGTTACACTTGCGGCTTATATTCATATTGTGGTCTATTATTACCCCCAGGTCTCTTTCATTCATGGTGCTGGTCAGTTTGATGTTGCCAAGCCTGTAGGTATGTAGAGGGTTTTTTGTCCCCAGATGGAGGACTTTACATTTCTCAACATTGAACTTAATTTAATTCCGATCCACCCAACTTGTTAGCCTATACAGGTCCTCCTGTATCTGCAGGCTATCTTCGAGCATGACTACGCTTCCCCATAACTTCATGTCACCTGCAAACTTGGCCAGTGAGCTCTTCACCCTCACATCCAAGTCTTTGATAAAGATGTTGAAAAGCACTGGACCAAGCACCAACCCCTGAGGGACACCACTTGCCACTTCTCACCAAGATGACACAGTTCGTTAGAACTCTCTGGGTCCTACTCCACAGCCAGTTCCCTACCCACCTAACTGTTTCATGGTTGAGTCCACAGTCCTCCAATTCTCTCACGAGAACATCATGGGATATTACATCAAAGTCTTTTGGAAATCAAGGTATACAATGTCAACTTCCTGTCCCTTATCCAGGTGGTGAGTTACCTGATTGTAAAGGGAGATGAGGTTGGTAAGATAAGACCTGCTCACAATGAAGCCATGCTGGATGTCATTCAGAATCCAACCTGCCATATTGAATATAATAGTTTGGATTCTTGTAATAACTGCCCATTAGCCAGTTTAGACAAAAGGCAAGGTTCATCTTCTTATCTAGGCCATTGCTTGTTTTGCCTGGCCTTGCAGCGAACATGCTGAAAGTCTTGGTTCTTGGATTTTATCTTTAGAGGCCTTTAACAAGGTAACCTAAAAACGACCCTTAAAGCAAACATTCTGAGAGGTCAAACCTTAGGGGCTTTTGAAAGGGGGTTGGGAAAGATAAGTCACCG
>NW_017729034.1:13130275-13133855 GCF_001723915.1 Gavialis gangeticus
AAGAAACTGAATAGTCAGCGGACAAATTCTGTTGCAGAAGACAAACAGAAAGCCCAGCAGAAATCTGCTAAGTAAGATCCGAACCCAAATTTGGGAGTAGTGACAGGTTTGGGTAGGAGGGGCCCAAGATGGCAACTCACCCAATAAATACTGTAACCTACAGTCCCAATTTGGAGGTAACCTCACTTGCAGAACACTGAAGGAAGAATCGCAAGTGTAGGCTGGATCAGACTGATCACCTGAACCATCCTCTCCGTGAACAAGAACTCCCGTTCACACTGAAGCCGCAGAGTGCCCAAGCGGGACCGAAGGAAGAGGACTTGTTCCTATCACTGCTGAGACCAACCCTAAAACCATAACTAAAGAATGAAAGTATATCTGGGGATTTGGTTTCTCAGAATTCTAGGATTGTAAGTATACCATGAGAAATAACCTTTACTTGTAATTGTAGGTGTTTTTGTAATACTAATTCTTATAGCATTGTTTGGGAAGGATTTCTTAAAGCTAAGCAGTGTTATATGTGTAACAAGGAATTTTAAAATAAAATTGTGTTGTATGAATTAAGTGTGCAATCATTGTGAAATTGTGCAATCAACCAAATACTCCCCCAGCCAGGCACATCAAACGAATCAGTAAATTGTGTGGGATCTTTCTCTATTCCATAACCCACTAGAGACACTACCTTCTGCAAGTCTATCACATATACGTTCCTTGATGATTTTTTCTAGGATTTTCCCTGAGATAGAAGTTAAGCTGAGTTACCTGGGTCCTCCCTGCTCCCTTTCTTGAAGATGGGCACAACATTGGTGTTATTCCTGTCCTCATGGAACTCTCCAGAGCACTTAGAATGGATACTGCAGGCCTGAGAGAGCCAAGTCAACTAAAATATGCAACACCTTCAGATGACCACAGTTGTCTGACAGGAATAAGGTTCAATTCAAAATGAGCACAGTGCCCTATGCTAGATGCCTTTACATGTCTCACAGAACTAGTGCCCTAAATTACTGGAACAGAGTGACCACTTCCATGGCATCCATAAGTGGCCACCTATAAGCCACCCCATGCTTCATGGCAAACCCAAACAAAATCATCAACTTAATACAAATGAAATAAGTAACCCCCGTTCAGGGTACTTGTGCCACAGATAAAAGCCAGCCAGCCAGCAGCAGAAGGATATCTCATGCCAGTTGCTCAGGGATACCTTACTGTCTATAGCTTTTAGTCAACCTGCAACCTTCCCTCAGGGAGTTTTTCCTCCCTACGGTTCTCTGGGCCAGACTGACTTCTTAGCCCACGAGGCTGTCTTATATATCCCCTAAACTCTTCCTCTCTATAATAGGGAGCAAGACATATTTCCATTAGAAGAAAATATTGGTGGGGGGCGGCAGGATTTGAGGGGAGAGGTGGTTTAACCAGGAGTTAGCTAATAGATAGTCTTAGACTGAATCAAAACTACAAGGCTAAATCGGATAATACCCCAAGGGAGATCTGGGCTGATGTTCACCAACAGTGGTCATTTTAAAGGAGAAACATTTGAATTATTTGAATAATTAACGGAGACATATGTAAAATAAAGCTGGATAAAGTATTGAAGAAAATGCAGGGGAAAACATGATGGTTGAGGTCAATGTATTATGTATTGTATTTTAAAGTGTATATATTTTGTGCTTAAAATGCACATTTAAGATATTCACTTGCTTACATATGTTTAGATAACTAAAAAACCAAAGTACAAATTGACTCAGAGCCAACAAACAGGTCTTTCTTCAGCTTTTCTCCATTTCTTCTCTTGCTCCCTCCAGAAAGTGTGGGAAAAATAGACATTCCATTGAATGTACCCTAACATTCAACAAAACTCAGGGGGAAGTGGTAGGGTAGAGGGCTTTTCACTGCTGTTGGATGAACATATCAAAGAGATGTCCAAAAGACCACGCAGTTCTATCTTGTGTCCTTTTTCTGTCTTCTGTGATAGGTTTGATGTTCTCACTATGGTTAGAAAATCTGCTTGATACAGTAGGCCTTACTAAAACTGTCTCCACCTCAGTTAACTTGAGGCATCATTTTACTATTTGCTGTCTGAAGAAAAGGACTCATTAACCCACCAAGACATCTGAACATCAGCTTTTCTATTTCTAATAATCATGTCAGAGGATTTGATTTACTGCACATACCAAGGCCTGATTTAGATTGGCATGGGTCAGGTTAACTTAGTCCTGGCACATTCACCTCACCCCCCCCCAAACTTATGCAACCTGTTAACACAAGTGTGACCCATTTAGCATGACAGTGAATCATCAGCATTGGCTTACAAGGCTGCCTATGTCTTGAAGTTTCAATTACAGGTCAGCTGAAAACTTAACTCACTTAACCAGGGACAGTAAAAGCAACTTAATTAAAGCTGAAATGAATTAATTAGTGAAGCATCTAAGGATTCTTGCAGGGAACACACAGAAACACTCACTGAAATATCAATTTTCCACGCAGACATATTTACTTGCACATCACAGTCAGAAAGAAATATTAGCACTAAAGTCCCTGGTGGCCTGCTGATTCTGCTGAGATCCTGTTCAATTGGAAATAACGTAGCTTTCTTCTCAGTCTTCCCTAACTAAATGAGATAACAGATGGACTTCACTTTGTGCGTCTAGATCTATTAAATAGGAATAGTAAATTTAACAGAGAAGAAATGTTGTTTAATTTTTAGAAGTCATGATACTTGGCTTCTACTTGCATCTCTGTTACTAAGTCACTGCATGGCCTTAGCAAAGTCACTTAACAGCTCTGCACTTGAATTTACTCATCTATAAAATGGGTATGAATAATACTTCTCTACTATGTATTTTCCCAAACACAAAGAATAGCCATCCATTTTCAGTATAAATTACTTCCTGTAAAGTTAAGGGTGATAAAAATTAGAAAAGAAAAAGGTTAAGCCTCCAGGAGACAGCACAGGGTGTGCTCCCTCTATAAGATCCTTTATCAGATCAATTTGTAAAACAACAGCTTTCTTTGACATTTAAATACACAGGACAAATTCATAAGTTACAATACTACATACATAATACCTCCTCTTTTGGAGTGTTGTGCCATTTATTTAGGAAATATTTCTGAAGTGCTCTGAGATCAAAAGAGAGGCACTATAAATTATTATTGATAATAGTATGGCATTAAATAATGGAACATGCCTACATGAGTTCCTGAAAATCCATTTATAAATGTTCTTTTGTAATATGTATGCCACCATCCCTTATACAGGCAATCCCATGCTTAGCGCTCTTAATTGGTTCCTGAAAAACTGAGTGTTAAGCAAAAAGAGCGTTAAGGGAAACCAAAAGTATTTGAGAACCCAAGATGGCAACTGCAATTGTTTTTGATGACCCAAGATGGGGACCATGAGCATTTTAACGAAACTCATTGAGCACTAAGTGAAATCAGGTATCAATTTCAAATGAGCATTATAGCAAAATACTGCTAAGTGAAAAAGCCTTAAGCAGGGTTGCCTGTAACTGATTCATAAAAAAACCAGCAAGCAGGAGGTCCCAGTCACTTTTTGTACTAGCAGTTTTTTGGGGGGGCTCAA
>NW_017729034.1:13138855-13140911 GCF_001723915.1 Gavialis gangeticus
GTTATCTCATGATAACTTGACACTGTTAATGCCTGTATTGCCTCATGCCATGCTTTAGCTTCACACAGTGGTAAAAGTATGAAGTAGCCTTTCTGTTTTTTTGTTGTGGTGGTCTCTTTGTATTAGGTTTGGCTAGAATGTCTCTGAGTTCTGATGATATTTATTAATGTGCTCAAACTAGATGGAATAGGCTTGCAATTTGGGTATGGACAGGTAGGTGTTACAGCTCCACTTCAAAGTGTTTCAGAACAGAGCACTTCAGCTGTGGAGAGGCCTACAGTCAGCTGTCTTGCTCCCTGGTTGGAGCACTTCAGAATCACCATGGCTGCATGCAGCATTGCTCTGCAGAGAGCATAACGGGGGGATTGTGTTTTGTAACTGCTGCCATGCCCCGCCCAGTCTGCTGAAGCTTTGTTTGGAAGCAATCTAAATAGCACCTCAAACACAAGATGAGGTTTTTGTCACTGGTCAGCCATGGGAAGAAGGGGAGGACCTTGATTTGAATATCAGTACCAACCCAGGGCAGGCAGTAGGTCAGCTCTGGCTTTGACCCTGGGCTAAACTGCTGCCTGCCCGAGGCTGGAATTCCTCATCTGGTGGGAGAGCAGACATGCAGCCTAGGGGAGAAACAGGAGACCAGGGGAAAGGAGAAGGAAACCTGCAACCTACCCACCCCCTGCTCCCTTCTGCAGTTTGCTCTCTTCCTGTCTTACCTTCTGCTTCAGCTCCAGCCCCTCCAGGCTTGACTCAGCCCAGCCAGGAGTTACTGCCACTTCTCCCTCGTCAGTTGGGTGGGGGCTGGGCAGGGCTGCTGCTGAATGCCCTGATTCAGAGCAGAAAGAAAGGGGGAGTGAGTAGGGAGGAGAGCAGGGGTTGGGGGTACAGGAAGGGCAGGGAGGCTACACATGGGGACAGGGAGTGGACACAGGCAGAAGGGGGGGCATATGTGAAGGGGGAGGCCACAGGCATGCAGGACAAGGTGCAGGGGTCTGGCCCCTCACCCCTGCTATTGCTTTCCCCATCACAGCAGTTGCAGGGGGGAAGGGTAGTGAATT
This sequence comes from Gavialis gangeticus, assembly GCF_001723915.1. Classification (NCBI taxonomy): domain Eukaryota; kingdom Metazoa; phylum Chordata; order Crocodylia; family Gavialidae; genus Gavialis; species Gavialis gangeticus. The sequence goes on from NW_017729034.1 coordinate 13,139,911, forward strand.
GAAGACAACCTTCCACTGCTTAGATTTTATACCTGGAAAGTTATAACAATTTAATAATTTTTTCAGGTATAAAATCTAATTACTGGGGAAGGGAGGTGGCTGTCTTAAATTTTAAGTAATCTTGGATTCAGGTAAATACAGAAGATTTAATCTACAGGAATATTTTCGGAGTGCTTCCACCATTTCTGGAGTCAGAAGTTATGTCTGTCTGCTTGCCCTTTGAAGTGCTTCAGAGTCACTTATGTACCTAATAGGTGAAACAGAATCTAGTCCTTGCCAATGATATTAGGGAAGAATGGAGAAGATTAAGCTTTGGTTCTGCAAAACTAACCCCCAAACTAGATGGGTTTGGAACTAGGTTCCATATTATCACTGTTATCAAAAGGAATCCAGATAAATGGATGTTTGCAATTGTACCCATTTCTATTTGTCACCGCACCTGGCCTATAAAAGATGGACTAGGCTACATGTGTACTGTAGTTACTTCAGCTTTTACTGAACTTAAATTGGACAGAGGAATATGAGGATGATAATCTGCCTTTCAATGTTATGGTGTGCCATTTACATTTGATTTTGAATTACCAAAGTGACTGCATGGGCCCAGCATTTATAAGAAAGAACAGAACAGGGAGTTAAGAAAACTCTTAGGGTGCAACCAGATGAGTACGCACGTGCCTCTTGCAGTGTCTCAAAACCCTTTGACATGCTACAAGAGGCACGTATGGGAACAAAAAACCATTTTTGTGGCTAATTTGCAGTGTGGAGGCAAAATTAGACCCCTGGATATCCAAGGGTCCTAAAACACCCCGGGCAAAAAAAGCAGGGCAGGGCATGGTCCAGGACAATTCCCTGAGGCATCTGGGGGTTCCGCTCCTCCACAGACATGCTCTGGTAACCAGCCAGAGTGTCTGGCTGGCCATCACCCAGTGCTGAAGCACACTGCCTGCCTGTGCAGAGCACACAGCATGCCAGCCACAGGGAGCTGGACCAGGGCTCTGTGC
>NW_017729034.1:13140922-13141785 GCF_001723915.1 Gavialis gangeticus
CCTGCCTGGCCCTATCCCCCACCTGCCCCTCCAAGCCCCCCTCCCCTGATCACTGCCCTGCCCGGCCCCAGCATCCCAGCAATTAAAAAACAAAAAAAAGCCCCACACTTACCGGCAGTAGCAGTGGGGCCTTCTGGCAGAGCCCCGCTGCACAGCACAGGGTAGCAGGGGGCAGCAGGCCTCCTGGCACTTGCACTGCCACTGCCACTGCCCCATTGTGCAGGTGCAGCTGGGTTTGGCAAAGAGCCTCGTGGCTCTGTGCACTGTCAGGCAGTTGGGACTGCTCAGGCAGAGTGGTGCTGGGCCCTGGGTGCCCTGCTGACCCAGTGCCAGAGCTGCGCAGCACCCTACCAACTCAGGCTGCACCTGTGGAATGGGGCACTAGCAGTGTGTGTGCCAGGCAGCCAGGGCTAGTCTCTGCTGCTTCCCCGTGCTGTGCAGGGGTGCTCTGCCAGGAGGCCGCAGTGACCCCTACAGCCACTGCTACTGCCAGGGAGTGTGGGGCTTTTTTGTGTTTTTTTAAGTGCAGGGAGGCTGGGCAGCCATCAAGGGTCTGGAGCTGCAAGCAGGGGCTGGGGGCTGGGTGGGGCAGCCATCGGAGGGCCTGGGGGTGCAAGCAGAGGGTGGGGAAGCCATCAGAGGGGCTGCAGGAGCCTGGAAGTGATGGGGCCAGGTGGGACAGCCATCAGGGGGTCTGGGCATTCAAGTGGGAGATGGGGCCAGGTGGGGAAGCCATTGAGAGGTCTGGGGGTGCAAACGGGGCTGGGGCATGTGGGCTCTGCAGGGAGGGTCCAAGTCCCTGTGGAGGCTATGTGGCGCCTGTGGGGGGGGCTATAGGCCTGTGGGGGGGGCAGCCTGGGAGT
>NW_017729034.1:13146785-13147616 GCF_001723915.1 Gavialis gangeticus
GGGGGGCAGCCTGTGAGTTGTGCAGAGGGAGGCTGCACCCTGCAGGGGGCAGGAGACCCACCCCTCCTCAGCAGCACCCCTGCACAGTCCCCCCACAATCCACCCACACCTACCCACACACCACATGGCCTCCCACATCCCTCCACAGCCACCCACATCCCCCCACCCTTCTTCCCACCCCCTGTCCCCCAGCACACATGCTGTCTGCCCAGCTGCCAGACAAAATGAGACCTGCTGGTAGAAGCTGTGGCTGCAGGGACAGCTGTCCTCACATCCAGGTTAGTGAAGGGGTCAGGGAGAGCTTTAACTGCTCTATGGTAAGAAAATGAAAGGCAAACAGCAAAACATATAGGTATTTCGAATTTGTTTGATTATGATGATAGAGACACTGGTAGGTATCCAAACTGATTTAACACTGTAGATATATCAATAAAACATTGCCCAACTGATTGCTGTCTCTCTGTCTTTCTCTCTCTATATATAGTGGTCTTTTGTTTTAATTGTGGAGGAACATGGATTTCTGGGTATTTTACAGAGTGACTTTGGGATTTTTTTATCAGGGATTTTTCAGTTTTCAAATAGGGAACACCAGAATTCCTGCTAGGGAGGCAAGTGGCAGGACCCAAGCAAAGGATCCTGCTCAGCACTGGCACCTTGGACCCATCTGGAGGTGGCTGATGGGGTCAGGAGGACATGCTTTGACAGTTCAAAGCAGGCCACCACACCGGGAACATCTTCTGGGCGATAGCTGCCCAGATGGCCGGGCAGGGGCACACATGGCAGTAGTGCCACACAAAGGCCAACTCTGCAGCCACAGTCCACTGGCAGCTG
>NW_017729034.1:13147889-13160256 GCF_001723915.1 Gavialis gangeticus
TGTGGGGGGGGCAGCCTGTGAGTTGTGCAGAGGGAGGCTGCACCCTGCAGGGGGCAGGAGACCCACCCCTCCTCAGCAGCACCCCTGCACAGTCCCCCCACAATCCACCCACACCTACCCACACACCACATGGCCTCCCACATCCCTCCACAGCCACCCACATCCCCCCACCCTTCTTCCCACCCCCTGTCCCCCAGCACACATGCTGTCTGCCCAGCTGCCAGACAAAATGAGACCTGCTGGTAGAAGCTGTGGCTGCAGGGACAGCTGTCCTCACATCCAGGTTAGTGAAGGGGTCAGGGAGAGCTTTAACTGCTCTATGGTAAGAAAATGAAAGGCAAACAGCAAAACATATAGGTATTTCGAATTTGTTTGATTATGATGATAGAGACACTGGTAGGTATCCAAACTGATTTAACACTGTAGATATATCAATAAAACATTGCCCAACTGATTGCTGTCTCTCTGTCTTTCTCTCTCTATATATAGTGGTCTTTTGTTTTAATTGTGGAGGAACATGGATTTCTGGGTATTTTACAGAGTGACTTTGGGATTTTTTTATCAGGGATTTTTCAGTTTTCAAATAGGGAACACCAGAATTCCTGCTAGGGAGGCAAGTGGCAGGACCCAAGCAAAGGATCCTGCTCAGCACTGGCACCTTGGACCCATCTGGAGGTGGCTGATGGGGTCAGGAGGACATGCTTTGACAGTTCAAAGCAGGCCACCACACCGGGAACATCTTCTGGGCGATAGCTGCCCAGATGGCCGGGCAGGGGCACACATGGCAGTAGTGCCACACAAAGGCCAACTCTGCAGCCACAGTCCACTGGCAGCTGTCTCAGAGGGGCAGATGCCGCTACTGGCTGTGCAGTCCCCATCTGGGTCTGGCAGAGAGCAGGTCACAGCCAGGCAGCAGCTCCCACTGCCAGACTACTGCAGAGGGTAGAAGGTGCAAGAAACTCAGGGCTGCTTTAGCAGTCTAGCTGGCACAAGGGGTAGTATCCCCAGGTAGCAACTGGCCAGGTCCCAGAAGCTCCTGTCTATTTGTCCCTCCGATTACCATGGGCAAGGCCCACCTGGCTAACTAGTAGTCCCTTTTTATGTGGGCTAATGGACAAATGGAACAACTAAATTATTAGGAGAAGTAATTAAAAAAAATGAGAGGAGTGTCATGTGGGTCAAAGGGTCAAAACATGAAAATAAGTGTGCCTGAGGGGGACAATGAGCAGAGCAGGCCACATCCACTGAAGGAGATGGTGGATGCCACCCACTGCTGCTCTGCCTAGAAACATGCTCAGACAAGTGAAAGGAAAGCAGCCTTGCACTCTCAGGGCACCTTCCTTGCCGCAGCCTCCTTTCTGGTCAAGTACAGGGTGCCAGGGCTAGGAGGAGTTTGACCAGGAGGTATCAGGACGTGGTGGGGCTGTAGATGGGGTGACCAAAAGCAAAAAGGTGGGGGGTGAAATTCAACCAGAACCTCAGGAGGAGGTTCAGGAGGTGGAGGGGCTGCAGCCTGGCACACTCAAGGGTCATGTGTGCCAGGGTCTCCCTCTGCCTGCAGAAGGGGCAGAAGACTGGGGTGTCTGTGAAGCTCACCACATACACGCCAATGGCAATGGCTTCATGGAGGAGCCTCCAGCTCAGGTCCCCAGTGGCTCGTGGGATGAGGGTGGAGTACAGACTCAGCCACTGGTGTGACCCAGCTATGCCTGCACCAAGCAGGTCCTGCCACTTGGTGTCTTGGTGGGATGCGATGGCGGCCTGATGGATCGTGTGGCACACAAGCATGCAGAGGTGGTGGTGATAGATGGTGGAAAAGCAGACTGGTCTGGTGTCCTCCAGCTGGCTTAGGTGGTGGAGCAGGGAGTGCTGCAAGGCTGGGTGAGGTGCTGGCCCCACAACAAACTCTGGTGGGCTGGAAGATATGGGGGAGGGGGGCAGGGACTGCCACCATGTAGGACCTGGTCAGCAAGGGCAAGGGCATTGGGAGGTAGGGCAGACTTCAGCTTCTGGACCAGACGGCAGGTCACATGTCTTGTGGGTAGTCCCACGTGCCAGTCCAGTGCAGTGGGGTCCACTCACTCCTGCCTATCATAGTCCAGGAGGTCTCTGATACAGGTGATAGCAGCCAGGATTAATGTGTTGCAACCAGAGCATCTCTGCTGCTGGCACCTTGAGCTGGGGGTTCCAGAGGAGGGGCCCAATGGGCAGGTCAGTGCCCTGGGCAAGTGTCACAGGGGACCTGGAGGTGAAGACCAGCCTCCAGGCCCAGAGGAGATCCTGGTAGAACTCTTGCAGCCCTTGCAGGTCTTATAGGGAGAAGCCCCACAGGCCGAGGAGCTGCCAGTCCTATCAGAGCCCCTAGAATTGGTGGAGGAAAGTGTGCCCCAGTTGGCCCCAGCCACATGGCTACTGACACTGTATAGCAGTCACTGCAGAGCCTGAAGGCGAAATGCTAGGACCTGGCTGCACAGGCAAACTAGGCCCTGGCTACCCACCCCACCCCACCCCACAAGGGGACGCTCAGGACCTCCGCAGTGTCCCAGTGCCATCCTGGCCACAAAAATTCCAGCACCCATCTCTGGAGCCCTGCCAGGACCTCAGGAGGCACAGGCAGGATGTGTAAGCAGTCCCAGAACATGGACAGGACCAGCTGGTTCAGCACCAGGACTCTCGCATGCAGGGAGAGACAGCTCAGGAACCCTGCCCATGCCCAAAGCCGCTCCACCACCCTTGCCTCCAGCTGGTGTCAGTTCTCCAGTGGGGAGGGGTGCGTGGGGTACAGGTAGACCCTCAAGTAAAGGAGTGAGCCTGTGGTCCAGCAGATCCTGTGAAGTGCAGATAGGAGTGACCCACCTGCCACCCATCACCCACCACCAGGCCAAAGCTCTTGACCCAGTTGACCCACGCAGAGGAGGCTGCCGAGTACAATGCCTGGCAGGCCTCCACGTGTGCCAGGTCATCTGAGTCCTGGACCACAAGGAGTACATCATCAGCATACGTTGACAGGACCAGCCACACCATTGGGTCTTGGAGCATCAACCCCACCTCCCACCTCCACAGGAAGACAAGGAAGGGCTCCAGGGACAAGCCATATAGCTGGCCTGACAGCAGGCAGCCTTGATGCACCCCACTTCTGAATTAGGATGGGCTCCTTCAGGGTCCAGTTGAGCTTGACCAAACACTCTGCAGAGGTATTCAGAACTTAGAGAGCTTGCACAAGGTAGGGCCTGAAGCCAAAGGCCTGCAGTGTGCTTGTGAGGTACCTGTGATCCACTGTGCCAAATGTCTTCTTCTGGTCTAGGGATAGGAGGATGAAGGATAGGCCCTCCTGGTGCACTAACTCCAGAAGGTCCTGAACCAGGTACAGGTTGTCAAAGACGAAATGTCCGGGTGCTGTGTACTTCTGATCGGGATGGATCACACCCTTCAGCACAAACTACAGCCAGAGAGATGGCCTTCACAACCACCTTGTAGTCCGGGCAGAGGAGGGACATGGGATGCCAATTTCTTAAGTCACGGGGATCCCCCTTCTTTGGCAGGAGTGTCAGCACAGCCCTCTGGCATGACAGGGGGAGTTCCCCACTTGCCTCGGATTCAGCCCAGACCACAGCAAAGTCTGGGCCAAGGACATCCCAGAAGGCCTGGTAGAACTTCATGGTCAGCCTGTCAATGCCTGGCACCTTGTTGCCAGGCATCAGGAAGAGGGTGGCCAAAAACTTAGCCTGATTGAAAGGAGCCTCCAGCCGGTCCCAGTCACCCATGCTGACCCCCTCCCACAGGGTCTGACAGGCTTCGGCATCAGTCAGATCCAGGGAGAAGTACTCTTTGTACAAGGCCCGTGTGCACCAGTGCATCTCACCTGGATCTATGTTGGGGGGTGCCATCACCTGTCAGAAGGCAGGTGATGTAACTTCTTGGTCCTCCACCTCCTCTCTAGGGCATTAAAGAAGTGGGAGCCATGGTACATCTCCTGAAGGAGTTGGACATGCTAGTGGACAAATACACCATGGGTGCGGTGGTCTTCCAGAGCACAAAGCTCTTCCTGCCTCTCCTGACACTCTCCATAGAGAGATGTATTGATTGGGTCAGTGGCTAGGTGTGTCTCCAGCTCCAGTACTTCTTGCTTGACCTGCTCCCAGACTGCCTCCATCCACCAGGTGTTCCCCTGAGTGTAGCTGCAGCAAAAAAGCTTGATGCACACTTTCCCCACACCCACCATCTCCAAGCCAAGGGGAAACCAGCTCGTTGCTCCCACCAGGCCAGCCAGAACTCCTGGAAGGCTTTCCTGAAGCCCACATCCTCCAGTAGACTGGCAATGAAATGCCAGTAGGCTGACCTTGGATGCCCAGGCCCTAGTGTGGCCTGGGCTCAGACAAGGCGACGATCACTGAAGGGGTTGGCCAGATGCCAGAGGAGTGGGCCTGGGCAAAGTGTGGCAAAGCTTGATGCACCCAGTCCAACCAGAAGTGGCATGCCTGTTCCTCCCCCACCCTTACATAGATGAAGGCAGGGGGGCCAGCATGGTGACAGGCACACCAAACATCCACCAGAGAATAGTCCACCAGGATCTCCTCAAGGGCACCCATAGTGGCCTGGTTCCGCTCCCTGCCTTACCGGTCTCACGCATCTAGGGTGATGTTAAAGTCATTGCCAAGGACCAGGCACTCACGGGGGTTGATGGTTTCGATGTAAGTGGCCATCTGGTGGAAAAAGTGTGCCAACTCTGGGTGCTTTTCAGGGACGTACATGTTCAGAAGGTTCAGGACCAGGCCCTGCACTTGGACATAGGGGTGCAGCAGGTGGCCCAGCACCACCTCAATGTTCTGAAGAACCTATGGCTGCAGGCCAGGGGAGAACAGGGTGGCCACCCTACAAGAGGTGGCTGAGAGGTAACTAAAAAGACCCTGTCTCTCCACTTCAGCTGCCAATTAGACTCACTGGCTGTGGTCGTCATGGTCTCCTGAAAGAATACCATGGGGTACCCTCCCTCCTAAAGGAAGGAAAGCACCCAGCATCTCCAGAGAGGCTTCCTGAAGCCATGGACATTGAGGATCATGATCTTAAATGACCTCATGTCCAGAAGGGTGGAGTGGACAGTTCAGGAGGGGCCTCACGCATCTCAAAGCCCAGTGTGGGGGTTGTCGACTCATACAGCACCCTCCCATAAGTATAGAGGGCATCTATGAAACTGCAGGCCTGCCTACAGATCTGAGCATTGCAGCTTTTGGGTCCCCTTGCATTCTCCCACCAGTGCCCTCGCAGTGGCAAGGATACTGTTAAAATCTCTCCAGCAGTCCAAGATGAGCTGTAGCTTGCTGGCAGACCACCAGGTATACTCGCAGTCAAGAAATGCAAGTAGCTCACCTCTGGGGACTACAAAGAGTGAGAGGTCCTCAGGCTCCATGGAGCCTGCCAGTTCTTGGGTGTCCACCTCCTAGTCCTGGGGCTCAGAGGGCTTCTTAGGCACTATCTGAACCCCCCAGTCTGCCAAGACCCCAAACTCTGGTTGGGACTGGGAGAGCTCTGCAGCCCCTTGGGACAGGGGTAAGGGTGGGGCTCATTCACAAGATGGTAGGGTGGAGCTGGAGTTCTGGGGGGTCTGCACAGGGTCCTCAACAAGATCAGCCTGTTAATCAGGGCACCCCACCCCCACCCCATCTGGTGCAGGACCATGGGGCAGGCTGGAAGTGAGGTTTTTCTGGGAGGGGGAGGGAAGCAACCTGTCAGACACTGGAGTGGCTTTGGTGATTGCCTCAGGGCCCTGGGAAAGAAGACCTCCCTGCTCAGGACTCACCAGGGTGAGCCCCAGGGCCCCCCCATCTCCTTCAGATCATCAGAGGGGGGGGCTCTGCTGCTGGACCTTCTTTTGTGTGGGCCGAGGCCTCAGCTTCTGTGCCTGTGGTGCCAGGGGGTAAGTTCTCACCAGCTGAGTGAGGGGCTTCCTCCCTGGGCTCCTGTTTGGGACTGTCTAGCAGCCCCAAAGCCTCCTCCACTGGGATAACTCTTTTAATCTTTCCTGGGGGTGGGGGTGTCAGGCACAGCTGGGGAAGGCCCCAGAACTGAGTCACTCCTTCTCCCCATGCGATGGTCTTGGAAGGGTGTGTGTGTGTGGGGGGGTCCTCCATATCAGAAGGCTTTAGCTGTACCCAGGCCTTCCTCTTAGGTTTGTGCCCAGAGGGGACCTGTACCCACTCAGCCATGGGGTGGTCCTCAGGTGGACAGGCTCCGGTAGGGGAAGGTGAGGGTTGGTGGGGTGGGGAAGTTACAGCAGGGGCATGGCTAGGGGCAGGGGGGCTCTGCTTGTCCCTTGGCTGCTGCCCCCTTCCCCAGGACTCCACCAAACTTGGTGGGTGGGGTCACCTGAGCTCATGAGGGGGCTGGGAATTGTGGCTGTGGTGCCAGAGTGGCCTGGGAGAGGAGGGGTGTCAGTGGTAGGGTCACCCCTCTTGCCAGTGGGACCTGCAGATGCCATCCCTGCCTGGCCCACGGGGCACTCATGAAGCAAGTGCCTCAGGGCATGGCCCTGGAAGCATTGCAGGTCCCCCCTCCCATAGAAAATCCTCACTAGGGCTCACTGAAAAGGAATCAGGAGGAAGCCCTCGGTCTGCAGCTGCTCTTCTGCCACCAGCTAGATCATGACCTGATGATGGAAAGAGTACACATGGTGGAGAGCACACGTGGTGAGAGGGCCACCATCAGGGAGAAAACTCTCCCCAGGGTTTGGAAATGGGGAAGAAGGGCCCAATTGGGGATAAAAGGTGGGATGGAGCTGAGGACCACTCTGGTCGCAAGCTTTTCTACGTGTTTGGGGGGGACCATAAGCCCCCTCTCCACTGACTTTTGTGCGGCGGTCTCTGAGGCAAGGAAAAAGACCCCATTTCCATGAAAGCAGCAGGCCACCACAATCTTGGGGGCTCCCACTATCCAAGCCAGGGCCTGCACACAGGTCTCAAAATGCAGGTTCTCCCACTTGGGCACTTGGCACTTCACCCTGTGCCTGCCAGTGAGTACCAGAAAGGGGGCCCCGCCACCCGAGCAGAAAGGGCCAGCAGTGGGTCTGGGCTCTGTGTCTGTGGGTTGCATTGCAGCTGGCTGTGCATAGCTGCAGTTCCACCTCTGGAGGCTGCATTCATGGGACTGGGACTAGGGCCAGGGACAAGTTGAGTGGTTGTGCTGGTTGGAGTGGCACACCTGGTCCCCACAGGTGCCAGTGGTCTAGGGCTGGGGGTGGGGCCCTTGTCCTTCCCACCCCCCAGCTGTGGAGGAGGCTGAAGAGGAGCCCTTTTCACTTCTCTTGCCCTTGGTTCCTGATAGTGTGGAAAGGGGCTTAGGAACCCCTCTGGGAGAGGCCTGGCCAAAGGACATCCCCTGGCCCTGCTCGCTTCCTGCTGGAGTCTTGTTTGGCCCTGCAGCAGAGGTCTCAGACTTCTCTACCCCTGGAGGAAGTTGTTTGGACTCTGCCTCTGGGGTGAAGGCTGCAGGGGCATGCCCTCCCCCACCAGAAGGGTCCTGCCCTGCCATTTATTCACATAGGGGAAAAGGAAATCAATAAAATAAAGCAAAATATGTAGAGGGGCTAGTGAATCCAGTAGGAAACTGGGTGGGCTATGCTTGGGGAAGGTGGGGGAGAGGAGACACACGCACACAGGGGCTAGAAAGACTTGACCTGACTTACTCAGCCACACAACAAACACCAGGGCAGAGGGAGTGAACCACAGGACTTACCACATGAGGGCAAAGCACACAGGAGAGCTGCTGAGGCAGATGTAAAAGATGGCTGGAGTGGCAGAGGAGCTTTGTTTTTGGAAGCTCAGTCCAGAAGCCCCTCAGGCCTCCAGCCAGGCACTCGGCAGCAGGCAGGAACAAAAACACAGGAGTAGATATGATGAGGTAGTTGTGGGGGAGTGCACAAGCAACAGTCAGTTAAGGAAGTAATTCAGTGCAGGTGCAGCAATGCAAGGTGGTGCAGCAGGGAATATCCCTGTCTCCTAAGACGGGGCAGGAGCAGAACAGGTGGCAGCAGCAGCAGCGGTGGTAGTAGCCATCAAGTTCAGCCACTCAGGGTGTGCTTCAGGTGAAAGTGAAGGTGAAGGCAGGGAGTAGCTGGGGCAGGCAGTGATCATGGGGGAAGGGCCCACAGTCAGCCCAGGCTCCCTCCCCAGGCTGTCCCCGGACTAGGGCTTGGCAGCGGGCTGGGCAGGAGGCTGGAACAGGAGTGCAGAAGCTGGCGTGTGTTGCTGGGGTGTGATGCAGTGCAGTGCCCCACCCCAAGTGGGGGGGGAGCAGCCTGTGGTGGGCAGCAACAGCAGCAGTCCAAGGCAGGAAGAGGTGCGGGCAACTCACTCCCAAAGCTCTGGGAACAAGCCAGCAGCTAGCAGTAGCCAGAAGCAGGAAGGGGCCTGGCCATCTTTTCCCCAGAAGCTCCTGAGACCAAGCTTGCAGCAACCAGCAGCAGTAGCAGCCCAGAACAGGAAGGGACGTGGCCATCTTCTTCCCAGAGGCTCCTCCCCCAGAAGGTCTTGAGGGCAAGTGGCTCTAAGTTACTTTCCAGGGCAGCTTTCTGTACTGATGGGGCCAGGACAGGGCAGCTTTTTACACTGCTGGGTTCAGCACAGGTGCTGGCTCCAGGCTCTAGCTTCCCCTGGCTGCAGATCTGGGAGGAGCCAGGCAAGGTTATTTTGCCCGAAGTAGTACAACTTGCACCACACCAAACTGCATGTCTGGGCATGTGCACTGAGGGAAAAACTTGCACCAGTCCTGTTTCAGCTGCTGCAAGCACAAGTGTCTGCATGTGTGGCCATGCCCTTACAGTCAAGAATTGAAATTAATGTCATTGTCTCTGTTGGCAAAAGGTGGAAGTTTTCTTTGGCCATTGTAGAGTCTCCAACTATTTCTTGAAGCACTATAGAAACAGTGCTTCAAGAAGCACTGCTTCTATTGAACAGAAGCAGGATGGCTGCCTGGCTTTCAGATCAGGATGGTTACACCCTACACAAACTGGTGAGAAGAAACAAGACTGTTGTTTCAGATATTGATGCTCAATGGCAGGCAGATTTGGTGAATATGCAGCAGTTTTCCAAGCACAATCATGGGGTTAAGTGCATCTTAACAGTGATAGACATATCAAAGTATGCCTGGGCCATGAGTCTAAAAGACAAGTCAGGCGGTGAAACAGCTCAGGCCTTTAAAAACATTTTTACAGAGGGCCAAGTGCCTTGAAAATTATAGACTGAACAGGGGAAAGAATTTTTAAATAAGTCTTTAAGCAAACTGCTAAAACAGTATATATTCACCATTTTGTGATGAATGGTGAAGTCAAAGTGGTGTGGTAGAGAGGTTTAACAGAACATTAAAATCAAAGATGTGGAGGTATTTTACAGCCCACAACACCTTTTGCTACATCAATGTGTTACCAGATTTTATAAAGAGCTACAACCACAGTTTTCACAGGACTATCCACACCAGGCCTGTCAACATGAACTTCTCAAACTCTCCATGGGTGTGGAAAACTGTGTACAGGGACTATTTAAAAATAAAAACAGCAGCACCCGTGTTCAGAAAAGGAGACTACATGAGGGTGCCTAGGACCAAAGGGAGATTTGAAAAAGGTTATGAACAAGCATTCACGGAAGAGATTTTCATAGTGGATGAAGTCCATAGATGTGTGCAGATGCCAGTATACCACCTAAAAGATTATGAAGACAAACTTATCGAGGGTTCTGAAGAACTACAAAAAGTGAACCCCAAACAGGACAGAGTTTACAGGGTTGAAAAAGTTCTAGCAATGAAAGGAAAGAAGAAAGAAGCGGTTATTGGTGAAATGGTTGGGGTGGCCAGCTAAATTTAACAGCTGGGTGGAAGTCTCCCAAGTTTGTAACATATAGCGGTACCTCGGTCAGAAGGCCGAGATGTGTGATGGCAGTTTTTACATCACTTTGTCCAGCAACGCTTGTGCCAGGATTTTTCCACAGAACACCAGCTCAATCTTTACCATACAGCTGGTTAAACCTCTGGATCTGCTGGGGAACTGGGAGATAGGGTGGGCAGAAATACAATACCCACACAGCTGGAACAACACCAGTGAAGACACCCCTTTCAAAATAATTTCTGGGACTAAAAATTGGGAGTACGTCCTGCATTAGGGGTATTATACAACCATCACAGAGTTGCTGGATCTTATGAACGATACAATTACCATTCACCCTGCTCCAACTGAATTAGTTATGTACTATGATCAAGTGATGGGAAAAGTAAGACTTAAAACCAAAGATAACTCTTATGCTTTTTATACCTGTGGTGAGCTAGCCTATATTTTGGGAATGCTACCCTGGTCCTCTGTTAAAAAACCACCCTTCCCAGCTGATATTACTGGTGGGTTCAATTCACTATATGTCTACATGAACATTGTAGAACATCAGCTTGTCAGGGACTTTTTGGTTCCTTTACTGTTCTGTATCCCTGTCTGTGGGAGCAACAACAAGTTTGTCACCATCACATATGACAAGCTGCATTATGTCCCCATTAGTCACCACCACATTGACGCAATAGCATTGAAATGAAGATGGATCAGAACAAACACATCTCATTTCGCTTTGGTGATCGTTGAGCTTCACCTACACCCCTGGAAGACTTTGAGATTTTAAAATAAATAAAAGCACAATGGTGATGGTAAAGAACTATGGGGACCCTAACTTGTACAAAAATTATTATAAAGCCCAGGCTGGGTATGGATATCAGGGGTTGCCCGTGCTGTACAGGACTGGCATGGAAGGCATATTCTGCAGCCTCTTTAGAAAAGCCATTCTGCTTTTGAGAAGGGGTCTGGAGATTATTAAGCCCCATGTTAAAAATGCGGTGCAAAACATAGCCAAAGATGTGATCGGTCACATCTCTTGAGCTGTCCTGGATAAGATGGTCAAACCAGCAAAGCAGGAGGGATCTAGCCTCATGTATATTCAAAGAAAGAGCCTTAAAAGAAAGAGAGATGCACCATACTCCAGACGTACAGGACCTCCTCAACCCCTTAAAAAGAAGAGTTGACGGGGCAGCCATACATGAAAAACCAAGAAGCAGCCTGGGAGAAAGAAGGGGCACTCTCCTGGAGGAAAGAGAAATATATTTTAATTGCCATGGCCTTTGTTTACTGTGGGTCTGAAGAATGCACCAAATCCAAACTGGATGTGTTTTAATAGCCCCTATGCAGACCTGCATTGAGAGAAGCCTGTATGTTGAGATCCCCCCACTCTCAGCTCTTACCAAGTCCAGTCCTCTTGACTTTTTCATAGCTAGGAATGGCAAAGATTACATGGATTTGAACAACACGCTGCTGTACCTTTGTTGCAACACTGTAAAAGGTGATGGAACAGATCTTGATGCTGGGGCAGCGGTGGGTCTGGTGAATTACCGGCTGGCCTCTGTCTTCAGTCAGCTGGATGTCACTCTGGGAGATAATCTCATAAGCCAGAGGAACAACTGTTACCCTTACCAAGCCTCACCACCCAATTTTCTGCTGACCTGTTTTACAAAGATACCCCTGGACATCATGAAACGGTTGTGCGGGATGGCAGTAATCATGAGGTTTAGAGATAGGCAAACCTGACAGACCAGAGCAAAAAGATAGAGCTGCTTGGTCATCTCCATAGCGACTTGTTTTTTTAAGAAAAACTGTTGCTGAAAGGTGTGGACATGAAAATTAAACTGACAAGCAGCAAAGATGCCTTCTGCTTGATGGGCACCGCAACAGCTGGTGAATGTAAACTAAAAATGACAGCTGCCTCATTTTTTGTGACTGGGCCACATGGAGCCATTGCTTATGGCCAATGCTAAATACCCCATAGACCGCGTGGGTATGAAAGTGTTTAGAATTCCTGCTGGCAGCTAAGTCAGTAACCAGGAGAATTGGTTTCTGGGGCAGCTGCCCAAACTCATAGTCATCAGGTTCATGGATAATGATGCTTTTAGTGGGAATTATGCTAAGAACCCCTTTAACTTTATACATTACAATATTCATTTTGTGGCCCTCTATGTCGATGAAGAACAAACCCTGACAAAGCCCCTACAAGCAGATTTTGAGAACGGTAACTGCATAAGAAAATACATGCAGCTGATACAGACAGCCAGTAAACACATGAAAGACCAGGCCCTGATTATCAACCGTGAGGAGTTTGTCCTGGGCTACACCTTGTATGTCTTTGACCTGTCTCCTAACGAGGAGTGTGTTGATCATTATTCGCTGATTAAACCCAGGAACCTGAGAGCAGAAATACGCTTTACTTTGGCTTTGCCCACCATAGTTAACATGATTGTGTACAGGGTCTTTGACAACAAAGCACCCTGTTCAAGTTTGCTGATGACACCAAGATGT
>NW_017729034.1:13160267-13178294 GCF_001723915.1 Gavialis gangeticus
AGGTCCCTTCCAACCCTATAAACTATGAAACTATGAAACATCATAGAAATAAATCAGAGGAGAAACATCCTGTTTGACTACAAGTGAAAAAGGACACTGAACAGCTCACCAGCGTTTTATCCTCAGCTCTTTATGCCAAAGAAACTTTCTTAGATATTTTCCCCTGCGACTGGCTTCCTAAGACTCGACTGTCTCAAAGGCCTCTGAGCTTGGTGGTCAATGCGTACCCACATAATCAACCCAGAGAACACTGGTTCACTGTTTACCTGGAGGATCGGAACCACGGGGAGTTTTTCGACTCATACGGTCACCTCCCAAACAGCACTCTTTTTCTTCAAAGCATAATGTTCTTTTTAAACAAGAATGCTACTGACACTGCTTTTCAGCTGAAACAGGTACAAGACCCCCAATCTGTCACCTGCAGATACCACTGTGTTTTTCCTGCACCACTGTAGCAAGGGGCTATCATTTGAGTTTTAAAATTGTATTATTCTGATGATTTAGCACAAAATGATAGAGCGGTGCTTCATTTTGTAAAAAGTAAATACAAAAATTTCCATGTGGCTGGGCCTGCTCAAAACATGTTTCAACATGCCCAGACATGTATTTCTTGCTATGACTTTCATGAAAACTTTGTCTAAATAAAACACTCAGAAGATGCTGTGTAAATAAAGCTGTTGCTGTTTAAACATGTGTGTGTGTTTTCATTTTAAAAAATCGTCTGTAGACAAAAGTTGTAGCAATATAGAATAGTTTAATTCAAAGCATAAAACTTTACATGGAGAGCTTTTATAGACAGTTTTTTGCTTCTTAGGTGGTGCTGTTGGTGTTTCTTGGTCTGAGACAGATGCTTTCATGTGTTCCTGATGATCGCTATTCATGGAATTGCCCGTAACAGAAGATGGTACGTTCAGCTTGGCCATGGCTTTCATAAAGATGTCCCAGCCTTTAGGAGGACATTTACTAGACCTGTTGTGAATCTGGAGGGTTCCCCGGACCAAGTCGAGCATATTAGAACCCTTGACAAGCATTCCTTTTGTTAGACCCCGACTCCATTTGATGCCCAATGACTAGAAAGACAGTGGATCGATGCCATGACGCATCACCTGCACACATTGCTCATCAACAGCTTTATTCAAAAAGGAGACAGTTTTGGACTAGCTCTAACAAACCAGGGAGCTGTCATGAACTCTAGTTCTTTCCATATTTATACACTTTGGTTTATGCTTATTAACATTTACCCCACCTTTGTCCCTTCTTTATTCCACCCTTATTTCTTCCCTTCTCAAGCTCCACCTCTGTTTACTGTTTACTTCATTAGCATGGAATTGTCTATGTCTTTTTGCTATGAGCTCATGCCTAAAACCCTGACCTCCACTTTTTTCAGTCACTCGCAGTTTCTTAATGATTTCTTCACCATCTCTAAGGTCTTGCTTCTGCTTTATCTCTTAACGATAGCTGGTGGTCTGCATCCTGTTCTTTTTACACAATGAGTTGTATATCTTACAACACTACTACATTGTTAGGAAAATGGTTGCCTAAGTGTCTTGCAATGTTACTTTTAACATACCATTCTGCCTTGTGGTTAGCATCTTTGCTAGGCCACAGGTTATAGTCTTTTATTCAGCTGCAAATGCAATGCTCCCCAAGATCCAAATACTGTCACCCTAACACCTCTGTAGACAAAACCCCCTTGATCATTCCAAAAAGAAATATCCTTGTGCTGGCTCAGCTTAGTGAGCAACACTTTAGCAGTTTTCCTGTACTGGGCATGCATGTTATCCAATACTTCCTGAACAATGGGGTTGGGGTTCATTGGGGTTTCTATAGGGTTTCTGGCTTCTAGCAGGGTCTGTTCTGGCAGAAACAGGGTTAATTTCCCTCTGTCCCGATCACCCTGTTTTATGTAGGCCAGGTATTTCTGAAGCACAGCAGCATACAGTTTAGCTTTATCGTATTCTGCTAAACCTAGTCTTTGGAGAATATCTTTTATTTCAGCATCCAATAAGTGGGTTGCCTCAGTTATGATATTTTCCTGAGGTGGTGGGGAAGCCCTTAATTGTTCCACCTCATGCCTGGGCAACAGGTACATTTTTCCTGTGTGCTCCATCACTGGCTGGTCTAAAGCCCCATAATCAGAGGAAGAGCAAAACTTAACAGAGGGCCGATAAATCCCCCAGACTGTTTCACCAGCTGTTTCTTTTTTTTAAGAGGCGATCTTTTGTTACTTAGTTTTTTTCTGATCCTGCATCTCTTTTTCAGCATGCAAATTTGATGTGGTGTCAAAGTGATGTTTCGGGGGGGGGTGTTCAGAGCAATTTCTGAAATGGCCGCTACTAAATCATCAGAGGCCGAGCAGAGTATAGCTTTTCTCTGCTGTGGGGAGGATTGAAGAAGCAATTTTAAGACAACCAAATTTCTTTTTACGTGGTTACGATGGTTTTTGAGAGCTAAGAAGAAGCCACTGCTACATCATCTCTTTTTATTCCCACCTGCTGTTTTTTTTAAAGTGTAAGCAGCAGGTTGGTTGGGGGAAAAACCCCAGTTCTCAATCTAAAAGCATCTGGGGTAGAAGCATTTAAATCTACCATCAGATACCTGTAAGGTGTTTAAGTGGCATCCTCAAAAGCTTCTAGAAAGAATTGGGCCTTACCCGTGTACAATTGCGATGCCAGGGACACTATTTGTAGCTTATCCCTGGGGTTTTTAAACAAAACCATGTATTTTGTGTTAAGGGTAATGGTGCAGCTCCTTTTCCCTTGACAGAAAACATTTTGAACTATACACATAATGCTAAGATTCCAGTGATGCATGTAAAGGCTTTCTCGATTTCACTGCTGTCACAAGCAGAGTCCATCAACTCATCTACCACAACTATATTTATTTTATTAGGAGGAAATAAACAGTCATCACTGAGACTGTCCAGTAGACCCTCCACAAACTCGATAAAAGGCTATTTACAAAACAGTTCTTTATACAAAGGCTGCCAACAGCTATAGCACCACACAATATTCTCAGGCATAACAGACACCATTCTATCCAGAAGGTTTTTTATAAAGTAACTTTTACCACAGTTGCTAGGGCCTGCCAAAATCACAGAAAAAGGGTGATTCCAGCACGTATCCATGTTCAAAAACCATAAGGGAGACTGTTAAAGTTTTCTGTGAGGATCCTTTTGTCATAAACAACTTTCTGAATTTTTCTTAAGGCTTTGGTTTCTATCATCCATTTGCTTTTGTTCCTGATGATAGACTGCTGTTGTATCACAATTGTATTAGAGGTGTCCCCAGCGGGGTTTACCCCATAATTTAGAACAAGATCTCTCAAGGTTTCAAAGTTAACTTTTTCACAGTTGGCCATATTCAGGTTAATCCTTTTGACCTTCAAGCAAACCTTTCCCCTGGACAGCTTGTACCCGTAGGTTTTCGGACCGGCTGACACAAACTCCGTGATGCATTCATCTGGTGGGATTTTGCTGGTGCGCTCTCCTAAATAATCACCTGGTGAGGGGTTCTAATCTCCCTCATGGCTCACAAATATCACAGAATCTGTGTCATGGTACAGACGCCAGTCTTGCAAGCTGTCTAACAGCTCATACAACTCTAAGCATGCATAAGTGGTGGTGAAACAGGCTATAAAGATGTTTGTGTTACCTGAGAGCGTGTAATACTCTTTGGCATACTTCCAAGACACTCAGGCTGCCTCATCATCAATAAAATCGCAAGATGAAATTTCATAGTTGGGAGAAAAAGCCAAAGAGTTCTTTGAGGTCTCTCACAATGCTGGTGTTGGGCAAGCTGGTTCTCTGACCGAATTTACCCCACAAAAAATTTAGAAACAATTTTGCTATTTGGTGCTTTACAGGGTTGGGTTTAATATGCTCTGGGCGTAAGGTCAAGTCTTCTTTTTGGAAGAAATTGGCCATGTATCTCTCTTCTTTTTCTTGATCGGTACTGCAGGCGGGGTAGACTGAGGCTTCCTGCTTCTGTCGGAGGTGTGTTTTTATGTACCATGAAAAAAGGGTGCTAGACCTCTTGGCAAAATGCCAGACTTCATAGATTTCAGCTACTTTGTACCCCTTGGTAATAGCATTATTTAATTCTGGTATGCACCATGTGCTCAGGAGGGCCCTCTCTTCATCAGTGTGGTCTCACTTTTGCTGTCTTGTTTCCATGCAGAGGCGGCACAGCATGAACATAAGTTTCCTTTTCACCCTGTTGGGTAGCATGGGGAAAAAAAGATTTCACGGTGGGTACAGTATCACCCTGGCTATTCCAAAATAGCTCAGCAGGGGTTGGAAATCATCATGAATGATTTCAGGGTGTCCGACTGGGTATTCCTTCATTTTGTTTATGAAGGGATAAAGACTGGTAAAATCGTAATAGTATATTTATTTGCCGGGTTTAGTTTGGTAATATAGATGGATGGCATTAGTTCTCCCTCCAAAAAGAGCATCCCTAGGCACCAGTGGAGAAGACAGTGGGGTTCTGCTTAAAAAATCTTTCAGCTCCCCATCTGTTTCTAACAGAACCCTCCACTCATGCTCCCAAATGGTTCTAACGGTAAACCCCTCTCTCTTGAGATAATCGGTCTTGTGCAATGCCTGGTATTTCAGAAACCCATAAGTGGTCCCTGTCAATGGGTTCTGGTCTTTCTCATTGTAGCAACTGACACAACCATGGAAAAAAAAATCCATTAAATTCAAACGCTGTAGGTTCCCCAACAATGTTGGCATAGCTGTCTAAAAAATAGGGGCCCACCCTGTAAGGCGTGTCAAATTTGAATATTTCCTTTTTCAAAAATGTACATTAGCCACTGGATAGATGGGGTTGAAAAACCTCTTTTTCTCTCTGTGATAGTTGTCTGGGGGAGAAGCACTATGGTCTGCGGTTCCAAAAACATAAACCTGTACATGGCCATGCAGATGGAGGCCAGTGTGATGTATTGGAAAGGATCTATGCAGGGTTCTATGTTTTGGAGTTTACCATCTTTTTTCACTCGGTCTACCCACCATGTCATTTTCATAATCTCATCCCTGTAGAGGCAGCAGGCTTCTTTCAAAATTTCTATGTCCTGCTGGCAATAATAGGCCAGCTCCTTTTGCATGTCAAAGGTCTTATTGCAGTTATCCTGATACAATTTTAAAAACTGTTCTTTCTTACTGGACATCATATTTTCAATGCTGTAGTACTCCACCTTTGGGAAAGGCCCCACATAATTTTGGTTTTCTGCCGTGTTAAAAAAATGTGGGAAATAACCTTCAAATCCCAGTGCCTGTGGAAGCCTGCTAAGTTTCACTGGCCAAAAATTTAAAGAATCTATGAAATGGATGCCTAGCCTGGTCACTTCAATGCACATGAGTAATTAGTTTCACACACATTTTTTCCTTTAATAACTGGCTAACAATGAAGTAACCATCATAGCTTTTGGCGTTGTGAGCTATGAAGGTGTAGTCCTTGAACTTTTTATCCATAAAGAGCTTAATAAAATCAGACAGACACTCTTCTCCCTTAAACTCCCAAGTGCTTTCTGGCTTTTTGGGCTTAGCTTTACAAGCCTTTTGGGGGGTTTTGCCTGCGGCTTTCTGAGTTTTTTCCCCGTCTTTATCTCCATTGCAAAAATGTAGTTGGGCACATGCATCCCCGTCTCCTGCACACATACAAAATCATAAAACATGTACCCCTTGACTTCTTCAGGCTCTTTAATCTGGTGAATAAAGCACCAGTGCTTGTTTACATCTGTGATTTTCCCACAACACTGTTTGCACTGCCTCCCTTTGCACTCACTCTTTTTGTTCATGTAAGATTTACACTCATCACACAGAGTTTTAGTCAGACGTTTGATCTGCTTTTCAGAGGCCAGGGCCATGTGCCTTTCTAAGCACTATTTGGAATGACAGAACAGCTTACAATTAAGGCACCTCTGTATCTTGCCCATGTTTTCAGTGCAGTTCAGGCTCAGGCAAAGACGACATTGGAACCTGAACACGTGGCTACAGCTGTACAACGTCTGACAAAGATCGCAATAATTTCTCATGCCAAACACCTTTTTCACAGCCAAAATACTGTAATAATGCTCACCATACAGCAAAAGAAAACAGGTGTCAGGGTATTTGGGTGTGTCCTGTGTTTTAAATAAATGCCACCCATTTTTTTCCTTATGCATCACTATATGAATGTTAACCTGTTCAAGGTCTTCAAACAAAGGTACTTGATGGAGCATAACCTTTTGATATATAGACATGCCTAATTTCCTGTGCAGTTCTTTGGTACCATCTAGCAGTTTGGTATTTCTGGCCCCTCTACATTTTGTAACTGCCAGTAGACTGCCTGCAAAGCACAGGTTAGTATCATAGGTATTCAAGTGGCTTAAATACTTCCTCTTTTTAGCAATGATCTGGGAATAGGGGATAAAGCTTATAACTCTATGGCTTCCACCGCCCGTACCTCTCACAATGACCACAACCAGCCGAAATGTTGAATCAAGCAATATTTCTCTCTGACTTTGTAACAGGTTATTGATCCACTCTAAAAACACCTCTGGGGTCATCTGGTTTAAATTAATAGATCAAGAGTATAAGCAGTTTCCCATGCTATCTGCCTGAATATGTAACTGGGCATAGTCATTGCCCATGAATCTCTGGTGGAGTTCTGCTACAATTTCTTCTACCTCTTTGATTATGGCTTCATATGCCACATGTAATGGCACGTGCTCCAGATTCACAAAATGGAACTCCTCTGTGTACCTCATGCCCCCAAACCTGGCTACAGACCACTCTTGCCTTTTTACCCACATTAAACAGACGTTTGGTAAAACATCCTCTGCTGACTCAGGAGACTGGGTCTTCTTGATGGGTCCTCTAAAGTGCCTTCTATACCAGATTCACTATCCCAACTCTCTGACTCTTCAGGTCTTGGTGGTGGGTCAGGCCTGGGAGGCCAGAGAACATTTGAGAAGCCCTCTAAAGGGCTTTCTAAATCATAGTCACCATCTTCCCTTTCTGGCTCCACAAGTCCTGATGGAGGGTCAGGCCTGGGAGAAGGGGAAGTGTTTGACGGGCCTTCTAAAACATCATTCTAAACCGGTGTTTAGCTTTCCCCATGCTCCTCTTTAACCAGGCCCTTACTTTTCACCCCGCAAGCCACTTGCTGGTTAGCCACCCATTCTTACCCCAACGTTTACCATGACTCCGCCTCTTATGATCTATGCCACAACTGCTCTCTGAGTTATACAGACTACCTTCTCTCTGAGTAAAATTTGCCTTTTTGCTCCAGTAGTAATCATGATCTTTCAAAGCACTTTGCACACTTTTTCTGAGATGTATGCCTGCCAGCACCACCCCAAACCCCACTCTATTTTCACAATAAGCATGATAGTTCAAAAAAGGAGAAAGACTCCTCTTTCTCTAAATTTGGAGAGCAACCAGCCCTGGGTTTCTTATTCACGGGGCCCAGATCACCTGTTTTGGGGGTGTGAAGCCTTGTGTTTTTACATATGGTTTTCTCAGAGGTAAGTGGCATGTTTTCCCCTGAGGAATCATGCCCTTCTGTTCTGTCCTGATGGTCTTCTGATCCTTGGGTGTTATGATCTGCAGGCTGAGCATTTCTGTGGTTTTTTTATTGTGTTTGTAGAGGTCTCTGCCCTGATTTCTGCTCTTCTTTGGGAGTGGTACATGTGATCACTTAGGAAATATAACATTTACATCTCAGCATTGAGAATTCACTTTCCTCACACACTACAAATTTAAAATTTGCTTAACCCCACCATCTATAGTCACAATGGGACACATTCATACACACACAACTTCTCCCACAAGAAACACATACAGTTTCAAAAGCTGATTTCAGAAAAATTACCTTTTACTACTGGATAAAAACATGACAGTATGTGTTTGTTCTGCTTTTCTATTTTAGAAGAGGTTCTGTTTGAAAACAAATGGTTACAACCAGCTTTTATAACTTAGTGTGATTATATTAACACAGCCACAAATAACCCACCATTTAAAAATAATTTTTACCTTGCTGTGGTAAAATTGCATGTGGCTTTCCCACTAGATAAGCTCTCTGTAATATAAATGGAATGATACAATAAGTAAGTCCTCTGTATTAAAAATTAAATAACACAGTAAGGAAAATAGTATATCTATAAAGTAAAATATAACTGTTTTAAGACAGCCACCACTAAAAGATAACTCCACCCCTGTAGTCATCAAATATGTAGAGATCTGGACACACACGTCAGCTTTTTTGTGGTCTGGTTTATCTTTCTAAATGCTGTGTATTCTGCAAAAGATACTAATGCTGCTCTTCGTGATTTAATCACTGAGGAAGATAAAACTGTCATACCCCATATTGAATGCTTAATTGGTACTAGAAATTATAAAATCCTGCTTAAGAGAAGGGGTTCATGGAAAATTATTGGAAAATTCACAGCCCCTCCCACACCATACAAAACCTGTAAGAATATATATATTTGTAATTCAGTCTTTATTTCCATCAAAAACCTTTACAGTATTTACTGGTTAATTTTGTTAAACCTTCTCCTAATAAGGTTGTTTTTTTTTTATCATTTCTAGTGACCATTAAGCTTTATTGGCTTTATATTAACAACAGGCCTTTTGGTAAAAGAGAACTCCTTTAGTCTTAAAATATGCAGAGTTCTGAACACACTGGTCAGCTTTTTTGTGGTCTGGTTTATCTTTACAACACATATCCCCACCACCCCATACCATACAAAATCTGTGAAAATATATATTTTTAAATTGAGTCTTTATTTACATAAAAAACTTTTACAATATTTACTGGTTTATTTTGTTAAACCTTCTCCTAAGAAGGTTTTTTTTTTAAATCATTTCTAGTGACCATTAAGCCTTATTGGCTTTATCTTTACAACACCACCCCCCATATGTATGTGATTAGAGATCCAATTTTCTTGCCATTTTCCAGTTGGTTTAATAAAAGGCATCATTTTGGAACCAACAGCTCTAGTTTTTTCTATGTCTTTTTGTCTCAGACCATCACGGATATCAAGCACACCCCTGAAAAATGGAAGATGCTGAATTTTAGCTGATTTAGGATTTTAAACTTCATTGCAAAACAACAAGGAAGTTTTTTTTTTTTACCTCCCTGCCTGCCATCTGACACCTCCAGGGAAGGAATTCTACGTGATCAACACATCAAAAAGCTACTCAACACAGCTCACAAAGACACTCTCATGGACCCAGAAGGACAACCTTCCATCTTCAGCTTCCTCTGTGCAGAAATTAAGTTTATTTCCTACCCATGGGGACTTTTTACCATCTTGTACCATCTCCACTTTTCCCAGAGTCTGAAGAAGGGACTTGGATCCCGAAAGCTTGCAGAAAAGGACCATTTTCTTGCCATTTTCCAGTTGGTCTAATAAAAGGTATCATTTTGGAACCAAGAGTTCTAGTTTTTTGTATGTATTAGAGATCCAAGACAGTAAAGCAAATGCTAAACTACATAGCTGAAAACTGTTGATGTGCTTTACTACCCGAACTCCTAGCCTCCCCCCAAAATCAGCAAAAGACATAAACCCCATTTTAAACTGTTTTTGCTAAACCCTTCTCTTAAGCAGGGTTTTATAATTTCTAGTACCAATTAAGCATTCAATATGGGGTAGGACAGTTTTACCTTCCTCAGTGATTAAATCATGAAGAGCAGCATTAGTATCTTCTGCAGAATACACAGCATTTAGAAGCTCTTTAACCTGAAGTAAATGTTTATCAGTAATTCTGAGAATGTTCCTGGCAAACCCAATGGCTATAACATCATTGAAAATGCTGTCAAGGCATATTTCCTGGCAAAGTTCCTGAACTGTTTGATTTATGTCTTCATCTAACCAAGTAACAATCATGTACTCATTGACCACCCAGGGCATGAATGCACCCCCAGCAGTTATCAGAAAGTCTCCTCCTCAAGCAGTATGCTATAAAAAGAAACACACACAAGAGACTTCATGAAGATTTTATGTTCTTGACATGAAACAGGACCTGATGATTCAATGCCTAATTGTCTTCTGAACTCTTCAGCCTCATCTGGTCTTTGTTCTCTGCAGAAGCATATGCTTCCTTCTCGTGTCAGCTGTACGGGTGTACTGGTGAGTAGGCTTTCTGGAGTCATTAAAAAGACTTCATCTAAGTACAAAGGAGTTCAAATAAAGGCCTTAGTTAGCTGCTGTTTAATCAGTCTTTAGCTACTTCCAAACACATACATGCTATGAAGTGAACCCACACCACTGCCATCAAAATCTAAGTGCCCCACCCCACCCCCACAACCACGTTCAAAGTCTCTTACTGGCCTCCCCTCTGTGATGACCTCTACTTCGCATGCAGGCTCTGGCACAAAGATACCATCTTCCAAATTCTCAACATCTGCTTCAGGAGCCTGGGCCTCCTCTGTTTGCCTGTTCATTGGTTCTTCCTGAACAGGGTCAGGCATCTCAAAGAGTCTTTGGGCCTGCCCTCCTCAAAACTATTTCTACGGTAACACTTTCTATGCGGCCGTCTTGGGGTTGTGGTGAGGGGGCCTACAGATGTTGTGAAAGAATCCATATCTGCCTCTGCTTGCCTTAGCATGGTCTCAGACAAACAGAGGAGTCACTTGGGAAAGCAGATAGACCTGGTGGTCTTGCAGCCTAAGCCTCACCCCTCTACTTGCACCAGTTGGTTCAGCATCACTCTTGGAGAGGTCTGAGGCCTCTGAAACCCCTCGCCAATTGGATGGGGGTAGTGGGCCAGGTTGTTAGAGGGGTCACACACCCCCACTGCCACCCCATAGGCCATGCCTATGCCCGGGGCTAGAGCAGTCTGGGTCCTGATAGGTCATAACTGTCTAGGGTGGGTCTTGCAGCATGAGGGGGTGGGCTTTGGCAGGGGCTGCATGGGCTGTCCTGATGTCATGGACCATGTGGTGGTGGTATCACACACCATGTGACTGGAGGGCAGGGGTGGGGTTACTGATGTCACACACCATGTGACTGTGGGTGGGGGTTGGAGTTGCTGATGTCACACATCATGTGACTGGGGGGTGGGGACGGGTTTGCTGATGTCATACACCATGTGACTGGAGGCAGGGGCAGGGTTGGTGATGTCACGCACCACATGACTGGGGTCAGGGGCTGGGGCTTTTGATGTCATACACCACGTGACTGAGGTCAGGGGGCAGGGCTTGTGACACCACACACCATATAAGGGGAAAAGGGGCAGGGTGAAGGGGGTGGACTTCTGGTCCCACCCACCTGTCACATTTCCATTGAAGGGCAGTGAGCCTATATACTACTATGCACTGTAGCAGCCATAACCCTTATGTACTCCCTTTGTGGATTGCTGGAAGTCCTGTGTTCTGCACTAGCCAGCACTTGGGATACTGAAGGTCCTGTCTTGTTTTACCCAGAGGATGTTTGAACCAAGTCCTTTCACTTCCTGACACAGCCCTTACATATGCCCTATAACAGACTTAAATGTCTGAAAACAGTTGTTTTCAAAACCCATGACTGCTGTACTTAGACTTGAGAATTGAAAAGGACAGCATGTGCATTTCCCTCTTGCTCCATACCTTAGTGGCTAGGGAATTCACTTGGGACCCCCAAGGGTGTTTGAATCAGGACCCTTTCTCTTCCTATCACAGCACTCTAATGAACCTACCATGGACTGGAGCATTCCTATAGCTGTAGTCCAGGAAACATATGAAGGGAAGGGATTCTTGAGATACCTTTTATTGGACCAACTGTATAGTTTGGAGAGATATTTGACAAGCTTTCAGACACAAAGCACCTGTCTTCAAGTCAAGGAAAGCAGCACACACAGGCTAAGTTAATATTCTTAGGGTCATAACTTTGACCTTAGGCACCTAAATTTCATCTAAGATCCAAACTCAACACTTATGTCCTTTACTTGGATGTGATCCATATCTAGCCCCTATGTTGAAAGCTATCAACATGGAAAATTTCTCTGTTCAATCCAGAACCATGTTCTCTATTGAAATCACTGAATCATGGAAATGTAGGTCTCAAGGGACAAGTTGTCTAACCAACTCTTTAAAATTTTGTGAAATATCTTCTTGTAAAGATTAATGCACAAAACATAAAAATGCCCTAGCTTTTATTACTATGCTCAAGAGATCCAAGGAAGAGGACCATGACCCTACGATAGAGGATAGCAACCCCTCTCTCCCCAGACCATGCCCAACTGATCATGGGGTAAAATTCCTTCCTGCTTTCCAATGTGGTGATCAGTCTGACCCTCAGTGGCGAAGAAAGACCCTCTAGCCAGGAACCTCTGGGTTTTTAGTCCCAGAAGGAGCACAGCACATCCCAGTCAAAATCTCCAGCCTTGGATGCAGTCAACACCGAATGCTTCTGAGGAATGCAACCCTCCTTCCCACCCTCACAACACCTGTAACAATAGAAAGGGGAAAAATTATTTCCTGGCCCCATATGGCAACCAACAAAGCCCAGAGGCATAGGATAACCAACACCATCCATTCTGCAATACAACTCCAAGCATCTCAAATCCTAACTGGAGAATTAGAACTCTCCTTTCTACCATCCTATTCCCTACATAAACTTAGCCTGGCCCCTTTAATCTTCTAAACTAGTTGTGGAGCTCTGATTCATTCTTCAGTTGCTGAGCATGGTCCTCTCCATTGTCCATCTTTTCTGGGCTATAGAACTCTTTCACAGTCTCCAGTAATGTACATAAAGCCACACTGCAGGCTTTGTGGTTCCTGTAGGTTCCTGCTAATGGTCTTCTAAACTCTTTTTCAAAACCTGCAATGAAGGAGATTCCACCACTTCCCTAGGCAGTCTGTTTTACTGTCTCACTTTCCAATAGTGAAGAAACATTTACTGATAACCAATCTAAACCTACTTTGCTGCAATTTCAATCCATACTACATATCCTACCCTCTGCAGTAAGGGAGAAGAGTTGTTCTCCCTCCTTATGGCAGTCCTTCAGATATCATGGAAACCCCTCATTTTTACAAGCTCCATGGGAAGGAATCCTTGTTTGTATTTAAATGCCGTAAGTATCTATGGCCTTTATAAAACAACTACAATGAAGGGCAAATTTATAGCATTTTGCAAAAAGGTAGAGGGGTGCTGGAACTGGGTCCACCTCTAAAGGAGAGCTGTGGCAGTCTCTTGCATCCACTCTGATCCTGTCCTGCTCCACTGGTCTCCCAGGATACCACACTATACTCACCTCACATCTTGAGGCCATGATAGATGCTACACTTTACAACTTGATAATGTGTTACAACCCATAACATGGTACATATGAATGGGGTTATATTTTGTTTAGGGGCCTGATCATTGCATGATAACTAAAGCTTGATGGACATAGTTTAACTAAACCAGATGTAGTTGAACCAGGTTCTGCTACTGGTTTTGTAATGTCTATCAGGAAAATGTGATGTATGGTCTGTCTGTGTTGAGAGTTATGTAGCTTGTCCACCAGGTGTAGCTCCAGAGCCTGTAGTTTCTTATCTCCACACTTTCTTGTTTTGGCTGGTTGTGAATGAGGTTAAATAAATAAAGCATATTTTGTTGCTGGAAGAGTAAAGTACTCAGTTATCACCTTGGGATGTGCCAACTTGAAAATTCAAGTAGCCACACAAGCTAGGATTTTTCAGCAGTAGGATCCTGTGCTGTGCTGCAGTTATACACTTGAGCCTCTGTGCCCTGTCTGGAGTGAACTATGCGGTGTCTAAATGCTCCCAGGACAATGTAGTGAGAGGATTAGGAACCATCACATCTTGCTCGCTTGTCACTCCTGAGATGCCTGTCTCAGGAAGTCAGAAGCACACATACAGACTCACTCTCCTGTCACATGCTTCCAAATATACAAGACACACAATACATTTGCTCTTCCAAGAGATACACACTTGCACAGGCACCAGCAGGGGTGGAAAGAGGAAGAAAGATGAAAAACAGGAAAAAACAGTCATGAAAACTTCAACTAAAGGAAAGCTCTGACTTATTTGAAAGTACTCATTAAAAACTCTCTCATTTCTCAGCCCTTTTTATGCCAGTGTCAAGCTCAGATATGACCAATATTTATCCTGCAGGAGCACGATAAATATTACTGAGCAGGCTCAGTGATAGGTATGAGATAGTTTCTACGCAAGAACTGAATGAGTCTCCTTAGCTGCTGCCTGATGTGGGGGGGGGAAATTCCATGATACTCTCTGCGCAACTTCCCTGCTGTTGCCTGTGTCCCTGGACTTGATTGGTGGCAGACAACCCATCAGGCACAGCTGCATCTGCCTGCTCCTCTTGTCTGCAGGACCCCGGGATTGAATGATGGTCCTACAAAAGGGCAGTTGCTCACTGTTTGTGCTGCTAACAGCCACAATAGATGTAGCCAAAAATTATCCCAAAGGGCTGGAGAAGCCAGGTTCTTTCTGGGGTATAGAGCCTGGGTCCCTGCAGACACATGAAGCCTATTTCTAATGCAGGACAAAGCCCTCCTGAACCTCTCCTGTTACACCTGGCTTTTTTTCATCCTCACTACTCTTTACCACTTGCTTGTCCAGTGGGAGAAAGGACAACTCTGAGCTGTTGAACTAAGGGGTCCAAGCTGTGGGGGTCTGATGGATTGCAGCACCTGGACAGCTTTCAGGGTGTTATATGGGAGAATGTCCCATTGCTTCTGCCTCTCATGGCTTCTCCTAGTACCTAAAAGCTGCTGAATTCACCTGTGTTACTGGCAAGGGTTCCCTACAGTAGTGTAGGAATAGGCTGAATGTTTAGGTGTTCTGCAAGCTAAATTCTAAATTTTACCCAAAGGACAGATTATCCCTGGAAGCAGAGCCACTTCTTGGGCGGTTCCTGGCTTGAGACATCCTCTTTACTGCTCCTTCTTCCTACAGGGTAAACACTGACAACTCATCAACTCCCCATTTATTACTTTCAGGCATAAAATTTGTGAGAAATATTTGAGGGTGGGGAATGTACAGGTTAAAAATAGCTACAGTGACATGGGAGGGCACTGGTCCGGCTTCCAGGGAGTGCGACAGACTGCAGGCCAAGGGGGAAGTCAGCAGGGCTCCTTCTTCATCGTGCAAACAATTCCACAGCCATGAAGTAAACAGTCTCATCCTCCATGCTTCCTCACATGGGGGCTCTAATGTAAACAGCTGCAAACCCCCTCAGATCCCAGGGCCAGTCGCTTTCTTGGTTGCAGGATGTCATGTGACAACCAGGGCTGTGACAGCCAGAGATGTGTCCCTGACCCACTTCTGCCTGAGGCTGAATGGAGGAGCTGGGTGTTCTGCATGTTAACAGCATAAACAGGCAGGGTCAAATGCCTGCCTGATGCAATCATGCTGTGCCCCCCAGGGACCCTAATGGCTCCAGTTTTGCATCTCGCTGGTGACCATAGAATTGCTGCTGACTTACTGTCATGTGAGGAAGTGGAGAATGTGGCTCCATGGAGTGAAACTCAGGATGAATTTAGGCTCATGAACTCACTCCAGATGTGTGGGAAGGCTGAGGATATAAAAGGGATTTAGTGCAAGAGAAGCTTTGGGCCCTTTTACATGACAGGGTTTTTTTTCCACTTTGTCTCAATCTGTGCCCCTCAAAGTGACATGATGGGTATCAATTTTTCCTGTCACTCAGTTTTGGGTGACAGATCAAAAATCTCCAAATGGCTCCATGCATTATTCCAAGTAAAATACAGTAGAGGGTGTGGCAGAAAGCCACCTTGGTTCCTCCCCAAAAATCTCTGCCCTGTAACCATGTGTTTAAAATCTCTGCCCTGTGACACTGTGATTTAAATCTCTGTGCTGTGACCGTTCAGTTAGGATGGGCCCAGTACAGGGGACCACACCCTCATCCTGTCTCTTTAGGGAACTTGAGCTGGCTGCATTCCCGAGGGAGGGGGGAAACCTGCTCCTTCTGCCTACGTGACTGGTACCTTGGTGAGGGGCATCTACCTGATGAGCTGGAATCTGCCCGGTAACAGGTGATGCATTTCAAATTGGTTGGCTGACAGCCAACTGGGGCTGACCTCCGCTGGCCCAGGTGAATGAGGTCACAGGGGCTATATAAGTTAGGACGGGGAAGGAGGCGGTCTCTTCAGCCATGAGGTGAGGCTGGAGCCATGAGGGGGGGACTCAGAGGAGCATAAACATCAGAAAGGGCCCTCTCCCCCAAAAACTCATGAACAAGGAACAGCCGGACGCTAGAAAGGATCTCATCAGCCTCTGGAAGAAGTGTGTGAGTAAGCTACTCGAGATCTGATAGATATCTAGCTGGCAGTAACTTAGATGCGTTATCAAAAGGCTACCACAGCCAGACTGTTTGCTCTTTAGGATTTCTAAGATATTGCTCAATCCTGTACCCTAGTTTACCCTACCCCTTGTAATCAATAAAGTTTTCCTTTTTGACTGGTGTGGGAGACTTATTGAGGGGTGGGTCTAAATTATGCCTAAGAGACCCCTTAGGCCTGCGGACTAAGGGAGACTTTACTTTTTGCCCCCGGACTTGGAGAAGTGCCCCAAGTGCCTGCATTGGGTCGAGTATCCGTAGGACTATTAGGCCTGTGTTTCCCCGAGGATACAGGGCTGAGACAGTCCACTCTCGGGGTGGTGGCGGCACGTTACCCCCAGACTAGCGAGTGTGCCCCGGGAGAGGGGTCGGCCTGAAATAAGGCGCCCCTAGGGAGGCATTCGGAGCCTGGAAGGTGGTCGGGCGCAGGGAGGTGGGCGGCTCAACGCAGGAGCGCTCCCTACTGGCCCGCCTCACATGGTGGAAATAGCGGTGGGATACGAATACCCAGCTGTTTTCCTGAGGTGGGATCTCTGCACCCGCCACAGAGGGCATCGCATAACAATTTGACCCTGATGACCTCTTAGAACTAAATTACAGGAGGGGACACTAGTGTTATATGCAGATCAGCTAGAATTGTTTAGCTTTATTAATTGACATATTTGACTTGTAATTTCAGTACTTTCATTACTGTCATAATTTAAAACATATTTTAAAGCAATTTTATCTTTCCTCTTATTTGGATTTAATCATTATTTCTTATATTTTAAATGTTTTTAATTCTTCTTCTTCTATTTATCCCAGTAAAGTTTATTTACTGTTAAAATCCTCTTGCTCACATTCCTTTATTTCACCCTCAAACATGGTGCTCAGCCAGATGGCTAGGAGGAGCAAGGTTGGGGGTGGGGGGAAGTCTGCATTGAGGGGTGTGGTGGAGCATCTTTGGGGTGCTCACTATGTGGCAGAGGCTGCAATAGGCTGGGGTAGAGCCCAGCAGAGAAGGCAGCCTAGGGAACCCCCCCCCCCGAGTTCATTCAAAGGGGGAAGGTGTGTGGCAGAGCACTTTTGAGGGTGCTCGCCACTTGGGGGCTCCCACAGGCTCTGGTGGGAGCCTGTTTTGGAGGAGTAGCAGGAGAAACCCCTAGGTACCATTTAAAGGGGGAAGGTGTATGGCAGGGCGCTGCTGGTGCCCGCCACTTTAAGACCGGAGCCAAGCAGCCAGCAGGTGCTTGTTGTGGCAGCCATTTTAGATCTCTGGCAGCCCGTATAAACAGAACAGTTGCCTGCTGGTAGGGAAGGTAGCAACACTGCCTGGCTGTGAGGCTTTGTGTATCATCCTGGAGGTAAGGGCAGGAGCTGTAGGGGATGGTTAGGAGGCTCCTGGTCCTGGGCATGACCTAAAACTGCACCCTGCCTGGAGCCCCCAGGAAATGCCAGGGCAGTTACCACCCCCATGAAAGGCAGGTAGGGGTGCCTTAACCCTAGCCCTCACCTTCAGATGGGTTGAGTAACACCAGAGGTAGTTGGGGCCAGGCATGGCTGTGGCCACCTGAGCCCTGTGGGGGTGCAATCCCCGAGAGGGAAAGTTGGGCCCAGGCATGGCTATGGCCACCTGAGCCCACCGAGGAGTGAAGCCCCATGGCCCCAAGTGAGGGGGTGTTCTGGAGCCCCAAGTGAAGGGGGAAGTGTGAAGCCCCGAGTGAGGGGTGGAGACCTGGAGCCCCAAATGAGGGG
>NW_017729034.1:13178454-13179146 GCF_001723915.1 Gavialis gangeticus
TCTGCTCAGGTCCCTTCCGACCCTAGAAATTATGAAACTAATTAGCAGCAGTAATGAGTGAATGCATTAAGCCTCCATAGGAAAGCCAATGGAGAACTTGTGACAGGGTAAAGGGTGGGGAGGGGGCAGGGGAGGTGCAGGGATAATGCAAAGATGATGGGTATTCACAAGTGACTAACAGTAGTTATTGAATGCCTCATCCATACATAGGAAACTCTAACTGAGGTTGAGCCACAGGGTGCAAGGGTGAAGGGCAGGGACAAGTAATGGTCATGTGTTTTTAGCTGTTTGACTTTATTTTCTGTTTTGTTTCACTGACATTTAAATAAAGTCTAAGATTATATTTACAATAATTTTCTTCTATGTTTATGGCATAGCCTTGACCTGGCACTGTTGTGCACTCCTGTTGTGGTCCCATAGTTTCATAGTTCATAGGTCCGATTGCAGCCTATTCCTCCCTTCTAGTGTGCCCATTTCCCCCCACATCTTAGTGTCGTCTGCGAATTTGAACAGGGTGCTTTTTACCCCCTCGTCCAAGTCGCTGATGAAGATGTTGAGCAGTGTGGTCCCGATGACTGAGCCCTGGGGGACCCCATTGCCCACATCCCTCCAGGTCGAAAATGACCCGTCCACCACCACTCTCTGGGTGCAGCCCTCCAGCCATCTAGTGACCCATTTGACTGTGTAGGTGT
>NW_017729034.1:13184146-13184523 GCF_001723915.1 Gavialis gangeticus
CAGGGGTCCTGCAGTGACCTCTGCTAGTTCCCTCAGCACTCTGGGGTGGAGATCATCAGGACCAGCTGATTTAAATATGTCCAGTCCCTCCAGAAGTTCCTTGACTAGATCCTTGCTGACCCTAGGCCTGGGTGTCCCTCCCCTGGGGCCTGAGGGGGTCCCCACTCTGACATTCTGTGCGTAATATCAATCAAGATGTGCCAGGTGGCCTGTAGGCTGATCTTGAACTGTCCCATGACCTGAGGGCCCCCAGCACACTCACATGGCTCTTGACTTTGGTGGAAGTCCAGACCTATGTACTGCTGCCTGCTCACTTCTTCCATGAACCTGACATGTCAGGTCAGTAAGGGGTATCCCCTAACCCCCCCCCCCCCCCG
>NW_017729034.1:13184811-13186981 GCF_001723915.1 Gavialis gangeticus
TGCTGTGCACATTATTTATAGGTCTTGAGGTCACCTCTCCCATGAAAGTTCAGTCCCCCCCCCACCATTGTGCCTTTGCCAAGTTAGGAGAGCAGACATGGTGCAAAACTGTTGCAATTTCTGGTGCCAGAGTGAGATGTTCACAGGGGTTGTTTTTGGAGCAGACTGGGTCGAGCCAGGGCAAGGGTTGTTTCACCTGGGTTCTGTTGCCTAGCCTGTGGCTCTGAGACTGGTACCCATTAAGACAAGGATTACCTGAACAAAATATGACAAATGCAGTACCCACCAGAACCCAAAGTCAGGGTTCAATTGCAAAAGTGTGTGGCTAAGCGCCCCCCACATTTTTTAGTGATAAGGGTGCTGGGAGGGAGAGAACAAGAAACAGGGACAGGGATGCCTCACTGTGGCTGTGTCAAGAGGATTGATTAAGACATGGGTCACTTGCTTGGAACTTGACATACGCAGTATCCACCTGCCTTCAAAGTTGGGGTTTGGTTGCTAAAGTGTGTTGCCGAATGCCCTCATATTTTAGGTCTGAAGGAGCTGGATGTAAAAAATAGGATGCTTGGAGGGAGAGGTGAAAAAACTGACAGGGCTGTCGATCTGAGAATGGGACCCATTAAGACACAGATCACCTGCGAGGACCTTGACGCATGCAACACCCACAAGATTCTGAGGTCGAGGTTTGGTTGAGAAAGTGTGCTTCTGAGCAACGTCCACTTTTTAGTGCTGAGGGAGCTGCATGTAAAAAGAGGGTGCTGGGAGGGAGAAGTCTCTGAATGTGAGGGGCTTTGGCTGTGATAATAGGACCTGTGAAGATATGGAGGCACACCTAGTATCCAATTTAAGGTTCATGAGTGGCTTTACAGAAGCCCACTTTAGAACTGCCATGGCACAAAGTCCAGATCTTCCAAGGAGGCAAGCATATCAGCACCCCCCATTCTCCATCACCCCACCCCTATTCTTGTCCTGCTTCACCCTACACCCTCATATTATTATGATGGTGATGCTCCTGCCCCCCATAGTGGTCATTCTCTTGCCACCCACTGTGGTCATGTTTCAGACACCCACTGTGGTAGAGTGTGGTGTGGTGTGGCTCCCCCCTCCCCCCCCAGCTTCCATTAAACATACACATTCCAGCCCCAGCCCCTCAGCAGCACGAATGGAAACAGGAGCCAGGGGCTGAAACCAAGCAGCTGGTAAGTTTTCCATTGTGTGTGTGTGGGAGGTGGGGGGTGGGAATTGGGGATATGGTAATAGGGGAGGCAAAGAAAGAATTTGGTTAGTGTAGGTATGGACATATCAGGCTAATCGCCATGTGTCTCTCACAATTGCCCTCCAGTTGTGCATTGCTGGACAGCCAACACATCCACACAAACCCCTAGAGATGGATGTTTAATGGCATAGAAATTTTCACTAAAGACTTGGGAACATATCACCTGGGAAATCTACTGCAAGGGGAGGTGAGAAAAACTGATTTGGGGAGTATGGGGCAAACCCCAATGTCTTCTTTCTTCCCTTGCAGCACACCAGGCACTCCTTGATATGGGTCCCCTGTCATTGTTATTTTTCAGAAAGGCAGACAGAAGACTACACAAAGGGGACATTTGTGCTAGGGGGTGAGGTGGGGAATGGGTATTTTTGCCTTTGATATTTATAAAGGAACTAAATTTTATTCTTGTAAGTTTCTGTGTTTTCAATCAGTGTGTGGGTGTGTGGTGAGGGGGGGGGCTTTCAGCCATGGGTGTCCCAGCAAATTACACTGCAAATTAGCTGAAAGTACCAGTGAATTGTAGTAGTAGTGGTACCTGGTGGGTAAAGAGAGCTCAGGACACACAATTTGGCAAGTTGACATGTATGATACATGTACACATAACAGATTTTTTTTGTCCACAATGGGACCGTTTGCCATGATTAAATTAAATTACATCAGAGGTAGTCTAATTTACCACACTCTAGGACAGTTTGGCATGACAAAACCTTCTGCACATATACATGGTGATGCCATTATGTTAGCCAAGTGGCAAATTTTCAGTATGTTTCATCACATTTTCATAGGTAAATCATCATGTGTACAAGCACCCTTTGAGACTAGAGATGGACTGTGAGAATGGTTAGTGGCAGCTGGGGGGAAAAAAAAAAAAAAAAAAAAAAAAAAAACAAAAAAAAA
>NW_017729034.1:13187160-13195251 GCF_001723915.1 Gavialis gangeticus
AAAAATCAGTAACAAAGGAAGAGCTGTGATAGCAAGCAAATGGATATGAACTGGAAGGCTAGAAGGTAGGAGCAATGAATGAGCAATCAACTTGGTAACTGCTACCATTGTGAAGTCAAGTAGCCCTTGACCAAAAACAATGGGGGGCTGGCCATCTCCATCTGTTGTTGGGGGTTTGGCTGCTCTCATGGCAAGAGTCAGCCAGAGATATCCCCCTTAGCCTCCTCTGCCTTAATCATATCAGCAACAAAAGATTCTGTGAGATAGCAATTAGACCACTGCTGTCTTTTCTCAGAGACCTGGTGCCTGTGACGTACTGAAAGGGACTGTTCTCTGCCTGAAATCATTGCAAGGTCTGCAAATACAGATCCTCCAAATAAAGAGGGTTCTGGAACAAATGCTTCCTTGATTTAGAGAACTTTCCCCACGGCCTTTGAGCACACTGCACTATCACATAGCCACCTTGTTTTGCCGCCCAGAAAAAATGCTTCATGTTGCACTCCAGAGGGTACTGTAGCTGTGTTTTATCTGGCTGCTGATAGGTCTGCCCACCCCAATGATAAGCCTCTCAACAGCAGCACCCTCCCCTACCTCAGAAGAGCAAGGAAATAAATGTTATTTTTTACAGAACACACACATACACACACACACTTAAATTACAGCTAAATTACAGCTAAGCTATTAAAGCTAAATGTTTAAATCTTAAATATTTAAGCATTTAATATTTATTTAAAGTTTAAATATTTAAGCTTTTAGAGTAGTATTTAAACTAAAGCTAAATTAAAATTAAGTAGACATATTTTGTGTTTAGAACAGCACCACCCAAAGCATGAGAATTTGAACTACGTAAATCTACTCTTTAAAAAGACATCATGGCATGTAAGCACCATTCAACAGCTCTATGAGGTACATAACACACATGACCAAATTAATATATACCACTCCTCTAGACAGAAGGTATATCTAAATTGGATGCAGTTGAATCCAAATTTAGATAAATCATTTGCATGTGTATCAAGGCTTTTGGTGTCCAATGGATAAATATGGGTGGCTTCCCTCCAGTACCAGAGTAAGCCTTGCTCATCCCTGACTCTAATCACTGCTCCAGGCTCATCAGCCCTGCCTCATTGTACCTTGTGGGCACCACTCACGACCAGCTGATGCTAATCATGGCCTTCTGTCCCTAACCATTTTATGAGCAGCAATAGTGGCCTCCAGCTGCCCCATAACCACCCCTGTATGTCACAGATCTCACACTACTTTTTTCTGTTTTTTACTAGTTCCTCCAGTCCTGGTTTAACACAGGTTTTGGTCCACTGGGTCCCTAACCCTTGCAGGACTATTCTCTCCCTTACAGGTTCAGCCCACCTGGTCCTTAACCCTGACTTGACCCTTCTCAGTCTCTCTTGTACTGGCTCTGCTTGGACCAGCCCTAGCTTAAGCTGCCACAGTCCACCAGGTCCCAGGCCCCTGCAGGCTCTGACCTGGCTTCAGCCCTCCTATAGCACAGAATGCACTGCCACATCACCTATAGCCTCCAGAACCACCCGTTTTAGCCATAACCAAAACCTCTCTTCAAATCATAAACAGTAAAGAAAAACAACTACAGTACGGAACCCCTTGCCCCACAGAGTAATTCAGCAGACCTCTAACCTCTTGCAGCATTGGCACCAGTCTAGATCTCAAACCTCACGCTCATATGACCTTTTCTACTCCCACTTCTGGTCACCTGACTTGGTATTGTGCTTAACTAAACTGTGATTGACTATCTAACTTCAAGTTCTGTTGCCTACATGAGTAAGTGGATCTAATGATCTATACGACCCACATGTGCACTCGTATTAAAAGACTGCGGTAAAAGAAAACTAAGCAAAAATAACCCTCCTGACTAATAACATATATAGTTAATATTAATAATAATAACATCAAAGACATGGCAGATAAGAAAGATGGGGCATACCACCAGCACTTAAAATAGTGGCAAGCACAAGAAAGGGTATTATAAGCAATCACAACATCTGGCAACAGGGCCCAGGTGCTGCTACTTATCTCAATTGGCAGTCTCCCATTCCCCTACCCTTTTCTATGGGCTATCTGTTCCTGTTGTTCTGTACAGCTAGGCTTCTTGCAAGTTGCATTTGCTCTGTTGGCTCTCATTGGTAGTACTGGGGTTCATCTATCTAACTATGACCAGCCTGTACCTTCCAACTTATTTCTCTGTCAGCAGCATCCCCCCACCAGTACTCTTACATTCTTCCAGTAGCAGAAATAGGGGCCCCTTGCTACGTTCACCAAAGGTTCATGCCTTCAAAGTACTTCAGTTAGAGCAGGGATGGGCAAAGTCCATCCCACAGGCTGGATCCTGTTGGCAATGGACTTCATTTCCTAGCAGCCCCTGCCCACAGGCTGGGGCTGGTCTCCATGGAGGCCCCAGCCGCAGCTGTAGGGGAAAGCTCAAGGCTGGGGTCACCATGGAGGCCAGCCACAGCTGTGCTGGCAGTGCATGTAGCAGAGCAGGGCAGGGGGCTGCTCTGGAGCCACTGGGATCTTGCAATGGGGGTAGTTTACTCCAGTGCTAGGGCAGAGTAGTGATCTGTAGCCTGCACGCTCTGGGCAGGGGCGTGCAAGGAGGAGTTTGCAGTTCTGCACCCTGCTCCAGACCAAGCTGTCACCACTGTGTTGGGGACTTTAACTCAGACTTCTTAAGTCCGTTGTCTGACTGTAAGAGACAGGCAACACTAGCAAGGTTTTATTTTAAAGCGTGCACACAACAACAAAGAGCAGCTCGTCTCCTCCAAGAAGCAGCCCCCTTTTGATAACAAGTAAGCGAGTTTATACAGACAGTTTCATGTCACAGATTTTACACTTAATTGACTTAACTCCCATGGTTAGTTAGAAACTTCTAGTGCACATGCCTAGCTACACAATAAGAGGTTTTGAGCAGTTCTTACGTGTAAGCATCTTTTTTATCATCAAGCACGTAACTTTTCTTTTCAGCACTGTTACTATGCTTGTGAGTTCAAGGTGCAGTGACTTGCTCTTGCTTATCAGCTCACATTCCTGTTGCTATGCTGCATCCAGAGAGCTTGTGATTATTTTTTTTTTTTTTTTTAGCTTTTCAGAAGTTTTTTTTTTTGTGGGCTTTTGGGCCTGCTCCTAAACATCTTATCTATCAATCTCTCTTTTGTCTTTAGAGGACTCGAAGTGGGGACTTTCAGGACACATATTCATTCATGTATTTAGGGTTTATTACATGATAGGGCCTTTTAACCTTGGGGCTCCTTTTACGTAGTGGAGCGCCCACACAGCATCTACACCTTATGATTACATAAAGCAATAACAGCCTACAAATAATAACAACAACACTTTTAAGCAAATTATGTAGCTACTTACTTATATTAGGCAACTAGCTGAATAAATTACTTCTCCAAGAGCTTCAGTTTGATCATTTCTTTCTATGATCCTTTACAACTTCTTTAAGGTGCTTTGCTCTTTTTCTGGTGGCATTATAAACATCAGGAACATATACACAACATTCTTGTCCTATTAAGGCACATGTCTTTCTTTGCAAGGCTAGCAAGATGTTTAGGGCCATTCTATTTTGAAGAACTATTTGCCTTAGTTGCTTTTGCTTAGTAGTTAGATCTATGAGGGCTTCAGCAGTGGTATTAGCTATCATTTTTAACACTTCCTGTATTTTTATCACACCCTCTCCTATGCGGTAAGTGCCCTTTCCGCAAGCAAAAAAGAGGGCGGTACAAGTTTCAGTCCAATCATTAAGAACTTTTTAAGTAAGGGGTCGAGACTGGTCAACGTTTTCTTTGGCGTCTCGCACATTGCGTAACCGTCTAGAGGGAAGGTGGTCTCGATACAATACAGGAGGCTTTAACCAGGTTAAGCAGCAGGATTTACTCCATGAAACAGGCAAACTTAGGTATGCCTTCTCTCTACACACTTAATATACTTTAAACAAGGGAGGCTTAGTAGATGAATTTGCACGGTGGGACACTATTGACCTGTTAGTCTCTGTGTACCAACCGGTCCAGGCAGGGAGTTTTTTAAAGCTAGGAAGGGTGGAGTTATTAGAACAGAGGCAGACTGTGTGCTGCCCTTCTGAACTATTAGCTGTAGTGGAATGGATCTTTGTGCAGTTTATAGCCCATGTTTTTACATTTCCGGGATCGCTATTATCATGTAAATACTAAACTTTTCTGTTAATAGGGCAATGGTTCTTACCAGGATGGTTATACTAATATGACTTAGCCCTTTTTTTTTGACTACCTTCCAAAGATATCTCTGGTCTTCTCGTGCTTTTAAAATGGGTTTCATTAAAGTAGGTTTTACACTTACTGATTCTCAATGACACTTTTCCTATCCTCAAAAAGCACTATTCACCAAGTTTTTTTCGCACTGTGAGGTACTTGCTAACCTGGATTCTAGCATCAGCCCAGGTTATATTATGGTTACCTGTGGAGTCCTTTCAAGATGGGGTCCAGGTCATGTTTAAAGGGCTAAGGGGAATGGGAATTATGGGGAGACCGTTCTGGCTAGTTACTGGCATTAAGGAACACACTCAACATGAAATGTTGTTTAGAGCTGGCATACGGGCTTTCATCTTATGAGCAAAGCGAATAAAGGCATTATATTTGTATCTCTTAGTTATTCTAACCACTAAAAAAGTAAAGCAATAAACAAGTGAGTTCACTGACTCCCCAGGCAACTTTCTGTGGCCATCCTTTGGGGAATGGGCACCAGTCTAAGTTTTCTTGAGTTTGAGCTTCAGGCCGCTCAAAGAGATAGCAGTCCATTTGCTCCGGACACGGAGGTCATCTGCTTCTGGTTCACCCAGTTCGTGGTGGGGTGAACACACATGGCTCCTTTGAAGTTTGACGCCGTCTGCTTCTGGGGAACCCTTTACCAGGTTGGGTTCCTTCTGACTCTGGTATGATGAAGCCAAGTGGGAAGTTCCTTGACCCGAATAGCAGTGGGGCTCACCAGGATGGTCTCGAACGGTCCTAGCTACTGAGCTTGAAGTGTGGTCTTTCGGTAAGTTTTGATTCACACCGGGTCACCTGGTGAAATAGAACGAACAGCTTTTCACAATGGTAAAGATTGAGACTGGGTTGAGTACCATTGTAATGTTGTTAAATGCTGCTGCAAAACATTTACATAAGCCTCTGTTTCACAACTTAGATCAGTGTTACTAGGTATTGAAATCAAAAAAGTAAAGGAAGGGGGTACATGTCCAAAAAGTATTTCAAAGGGAGCTAACTTAGTCCTAGAGTTCGGAGTGGTCCGAACAATATACAAAGCTAAAGGAAGAACTTGAGTCCATTTCATCCTGAGTTTTTTACACAGCTTAGTTTGGGTGGCTTTTAGAGTTCCGTTCATACTCTCCACCTGGCCTGAGCTCTGAGGGTGCCAGGGGGTATGAAAAACTTATTTTGTCCCAACTGCCTCAGTAAGTTCTTTACAAATTTTTGCTGTAAAATGCATTCGTTGGTCAGAATCAATTTTTTTCGGAAGGGCTAAATCTTGGCATGATCTCATTAAGAAGCACTTTGCAAACTACTTTAGCAGTGGCTTGGGTAGTGGGAAAGGCTTTTACTTATCTTGAAAGTTGATCTACAATTACCAACAAATGTTTTTTTTCTTCTGAGGGGGCTAAATCAGTGAAATTAATCTGAATATGCTGCATGGGCCTATGAGCCCATCTATGCCCACCAGGTGGAGCTTGTTGGCGTGTTCCTTTAGGATTACATTGCTGACACAGAATACAACTTTTCACCACTCTTCTGGCCATTTCACTTAATCCAGGGGACACAAACTGCTTAAGAACAACTTGAACCATTTTATTCGCTCTCAGATGGGTGTTATTGTGAACTTTTTGTAGCACCTCATGCTGATTGCTTCTAGGTAGAATAGGACGACTATCACATTCCTAGATTCCCACTGGATTAGGTTGTGCTCCCTACTTTTCCCATGTTGCCTTTTCAGTATTTGAAGCTTGTAGTTACTACTGAGCTAGGGGGGAAATTAAGTTTAGTCGAGCTCCTTCCAGGGCTGCCGCCTTGGCCGCCCTGTCGGCC
Source organism: Gavialis gangeticus (assembly GCF_001723915.1). Lineage (NCBI taxonomy): Eukaryota > Metazoa > Chordata > Crocodylia > Gavialidae > Gavialis > Gavialis gangeticus. Next base: position 13,193,250 of record NW_017729034.1, read on the forward strand.
AAGCTATTTCCCATTGCAACAGGATCAGTTTTTCTGGTATGAGTTTTGCAGTGTATCACTGCAATCTCCTTAGGAGCCTGAATAGCCTGAAGCAGCTCAGCAATTTTTTTTTTGTGGGCGATCTGAGCTCCAGATGAGGTAATGAAACCTCGTTCTTTTCAAATTGCACTTGTGGCGTGGCACACTTCAAAAGCATATTTTGAATCTGTATAAATATTGACTCTCTTTCTTTTAGCATAGAGACAGGCTGCAGTCAGGGCTTTCAACTCTGCTGCTTGGGCACTTACTCCGGGTGAAAGAGCCTCCCCTATTAATAAAGTCTCGCTATTAGTAACTGCGTATCTAGAGTATCTGATTCACTCATGGACAAAGGCATCCACAAACAACTCTATTTCGGGGTTTTGGAGGGGAACATCAGTAAGGTCAGGGCAAGGGGGGGAAATTAAGTCTAAGACCTGCAGACAATCATGCACATATCCACTACTTTTCTCCTGGGGTATTAAAGAGGCTGGGTGTGTTTTTGGTGCGCCCCCTAACCATGTTTTAAGAGGACTGGCTGGTGTTCTTAAAGGTGAGGGAACACTTTCTCCAGCTGCCCCCCCTTTCTTTTCTTTCCCTACTCTTTCCCTGTCTTGTTTCTCTTGCACCCTCTCATTCTGCTGGACAGGTGGGAGAATGGGAAAAAATTCGTCTTCCTCCCTGTGAGGCTCTAAGGCATAGGGCGGGGGATTTTTACATGAGTCTTCCATACAGACAGCTTCAAAAGCCACTCATCCTTCTGTTGATTTATAATTATATCATACAAACAAATAATTCATTTGTCTTGGTCTGAGATAGACCAAAATATCCCGTAAGAAATCCATTCTCTCTGTGGAAAAGGTTCCACACTCCGGCCAGTCTCTAGTCAGGGACAAATGAGAAGTAAATGACGGCCATTGGATCCAACACAAATTTCTCATCTTAGCTTTGGACAATCCGGCCGTCTCGGATATATCCTTCCAATCCCTTAGGATGAGAGACAATGGGGTGTCCCCCGGGCATTTACTGCCGCCTTGTCCCATTTCCCTGTATCGAGCGCTCACTTACCTAGTTTCAACCAGGTCCTGCTCAAAGGGCAGGTTGACGTTGCTGGATTTCTACGGGCTTCGTCTGGTTCATGGGACAATGCCTTATTGCCGACGCAGGATCCAGCTACCGGGCAAGGCTCCTCAAAGTCTGAGGATGCACGCTGCGTTGCTTTGGAGTTGAATCCTGTGCCAGAGAGTCAGATGTGTCCCATCTGGGGTGCCAAAATTGTCGGGGACTTTAACTCAGACTTCCCAGGTCCATTGTCTGACCATAAGAGACAGGCAACACTAGCAAGGTCTTATCTCAAAACTCTTTATTGAAGCGTGCACACAACAACAAAGAGCAGCCCATCTCCTCCAAGAACCAGCCCCACTTCAATAACAAGTAAGCAAGTTTATATAGACAGTTTTGCATCACAGATTCTACACCTAATTGACTCAACTCCCATGGTTAGTTAGAAACTTCTAGTGTACATGCCTAGCTACACAATAAGAGGCTTTGAGCAGTTCTTAGGTGTAAGCATCTTTTTTATCATCAAGCACATAACTTTTCTTTTCAGCATTGTTACTATGCTTGTGAGTTCAAGGTGCGGTGACTCGCTCTTGCTTATCAGCTCATATTCCTGTTGCTATGCTGCATCCAGAGAGCTTGTGATTATCTTTCCTTTTAAGCTTCTCAGCAGTATTTTTCTTTGTGGGCTTTTGGGCCTGCTCCTAAACATCTTATCTATCAACTGCAAGGATGTGGAGTTCAAACCTGTGGAAAAAAAGGAAGAAAGAAGCTAGAGGGACTTGGGAAGGTGTAGACTTCTGGGAACCAAGTACAATAACCGCTAGTGAATGGGTGTGAAATGGAAGAGATGATGTGTGGGGAACCTTGTTAAACCTTTGAAGTAAGAAGCAGAGACTGGCTGGTGATCTGGCTGGAGAATAGG
>NW_017729034.1:13200251-13201372 GCF_001723915.1 Gavialis gangeticus
TCCCTGTATCGAGCGCTCACTTACCTAGTTTCAACCAGGTCCTGCTCAAAGGGCAGGTTGACGTTGCTGGATTTCTACGGGCTTCGTCTGGTTCATGGGACAATGCCTTATTGCCGACGCAGGATCCAGCTACCGGGCAAGGCTCCTCAAAGTCTGAGGATGCACGCTGCGTTGCTTTGGAGTTGAATCCTGTGCCAGAGAGTCAGATGTGTCCCATCTGGGGTGCCAAAATTGTCGGGGACTTTAACTCAGACTTCCCAGGTCCATTGTCTGACCATAAGAGACAGGCAACACTAGCAAGGTCTTATCTCAAAACTCTTTATTGAAGCGTGCACACAACAACAAAGAGCAGCCCATCTCCTCCAAGAACCAGCCCCACTTCAATAACAAGTAAGCAAGTTTATATAGACAGTTTTGCATCACAGATTCTACACCTAATTGACTCAACTCCCATGGTTAGTTAGAAACTTCTAGTGTACATGCCTAGCTACACAATAAGAGGCTTTGAGCAGTTCTTAGGTGTAAGCATCTTTTTTATCATCAAGCACATAACTTTTCTTTTCAGCATTGTTACTATGCTTGTGAGTTCAAGGTGCGGTGACTCGCTCTTGCTTATCAGCTCATATTCCTGTTGCTATGCTGCATCCAGAGAGCTTGTGATTATCTTTCCTTTTAAGCTTCTCAGCAGTATTTTTCTTTGTGGGCTTTTGGGCCTGCTCCTAAACATCTTATCTATCAACTGCAAGGATGTGGAGTTCAAACCTGTGGAAAAAAAGGAAGAAAGAAGCTAGAGGGACTTGGGAAGGTGTAGACTTCTGGGAACCAAGTACAATAACCGCTAGTGAATGGGTGTGAAATGGAAGAGATGATGTGTGGGGAACCTTGTTAAACCTTTGAAGTAAGAAGCAGAGACTGGCTGGTGATCTGGCTGGAGAATAGGGCTAGAGAAACTGGAGAAACCATCATATCCACTTTGTTTATAACTTCATATTCCAAGGGGAAAAGGCTTTAAGATAGCATAACTTCCTCTTTCCTTCAAACCTGACTGCTTTCAGGTCAAAATACAAAACCCAACCCCAACCCAAACCCCAACCCCAACCCCATCCCCCGCTCCCCTAGAC
>NW_017729034.1:13206372-13220352 GCF_001723915.1 Gavialis gangeticus
AGAAACCATCATATCCACTTTGTTTATAACTTCATATTCCAAGGGGAAAAGGCTTTAAGATAGCATAACTTCCTCTTTCCTTCAAACCTGACTGCTTTCAGGTCAAAATACAAAACCCAACCCCAACCCCAACCCCAACCCCAACCCCATCCCTTTACTTAAGTTTTCCCTGGTATAAGAATGTTTATGTTAATAATAAATAGAAAACCACAGGTATCTGTATTTCCTTCAGCGTGGAGAAGGAAAAGAATAAAATTAAATGAAAACTCTAAAAATTTTCAAAATAAGGTCATTTTAAAATTATTCTGCATTCCAAACTAATGAGGGAATTTGCATGTAAATACTCTGAAAATTCATTTTATATTTCAGGAATAGATACCAAAATAAGTTAAATCCCTGTTTTAAGTGCAAAGGCCAGTGAAACTTTAGCTATACAGATGTGATAGGGTGACTCAACCAATAGCTTTCTCACACTCTATGTATGTTAGTGAAGAACACCAGAAGATTAGTATTACCATTCAGAGTCTCATCCTAACAATCAGGCAAAGCTTCTACCTCCTCAGCTTGCTGTAATGGCCAAGTTTTCAGAGTTTTTCATTGTGTGCTGTGATAATGAACCAGAACAGAAGTATATTTCTTTCCTTGAAAGGCCTCCCCTATGACCCGTCTCATTTTCCCACCTGCAGCAACTCTTTTGATAAGCAATTATCCTTCAGTAGACTGTTTTCTATCAGATCAGGTTTTTCTGGATGCCCCAGAGACCAGTGTAACCCTTGCCCTATGCTGATAGATTGAATAAAGCCACTAATCGTTAAGTGAAAGTTACACCAGATAATGTTGGAGGTTACAGGGGGAGGCAGAGTTTTCTGACTCTAGGACTTGGCAGATTTCACAACAAAACAGCTGGCTGTGAGACATGGGTGCTGATGGAATACATTAATTACTGTCGTCAAGGTTTTAGACACACTTGTGAATTGCTGGTAATACCAGCACGCCGGATTATCAGAGAAATGCTCTGTGAAAAAGCAAGAAAATAAAACTAGTAAGAAGTGTCAGAATCAGGTTCATGCCAGGGTTGCAGAGGTAACCCCAGGCATTGCATCCTGGGTATTACTGTGAGTCACTGCACAAGAGATTCATATATTTTTTTCTGATTTCATTGAAAACACTTGAAGTGTTATCAATACCTACATAACACTAGCTATATACTGGGTAATTCACAGGTGCATAAATTAGATATGGCATTCCCTCCAGAACAGCTTATAATCAAATGGTAAGCAAAAAGTAAAAAACAACAAACTATGGGACATGGGTTGTAGGCAGGGCCTGGTAATAATTAGATCATACAATGGATTTAGATTTGCTGTGGATTCTTCTTAACTCTCACACCTCTATCTGCACACACTTTATATAGGCTTTTTTAAACATTACAAAACTATTAGACTAAAAACTAAATGCCTGTAGTGAGCATATGTCCTTCAGTCTAGCAGTACTTGCTAGTTTAAAATAATGGCATTTTTCCTTCATATTCACCTGGTCCTGAGGTTTTATTGTAATATTTGTGTGCCTCAGCCTGTCATGTATTTTTCTCTCCCAATAAACCTTGTGAGGTAAAGATGAGGGACTAAGGCACCAAAGGAGATGAGTGACTTTTCCAAAGACACACAAGCAAGCTTTAGGGGAGCAGGAAACTGAACATGGATATCCTGTGTCCCAGATTATCATCCTACCTGCTACACAATCAATTTTCATTGCCAAAGTTGTATTGTAACTAACGATTTTTGTTCCCTAAGCAGAGATGCCAAAAAGAGGCTATGTGTGTGTGTGTGGGGGGGGGTTGGTCGTCTATTCCTTGTTATGCTTTAGACATATTTTGCTAGTGATCCCAAGAGCCAGGCAAAGAATAGCATTGCCATCATACAGCAGCATTATAGAGCCATCACATCATTTCTGTGTGTCCTTGGGCTAAAAGATGGGATTCCAAACACCCACATCTGAGCATGGTTGAAGTCAAGCTATGAGTCTTCTACAGGAGCAGCACCAGCTTTTTCCTGGGGAGAGGGTGGGGCTAATATGGGCTAGAAAGAAAACTGGGGCACTACACAGATAAAGGAGGGACATGGGCCCATTGGGCTAGGAGCACCATGCCTGTGTGAGCTGTGGATGGGAGCGGGATGGGCTCAGCTGTGTGGGGCAGACGGTGGCAGGGGGGTGGAAGCAGGGGCCTTGGACAGGGGTGGTGCCAGGAGGGGTGGTTATGTGCATACAAAAAATCATGGACTTAATATAGACATTGGTTTTATGACACATTACAACCTGTCTGGCATCTGATTCAACAGGTACCTGCCTGACCTGACCTCTTACATTTTTCTTTTCCCTAACCTTTTCTCCCTTCCCCTCCCCTACTTGTCTGTCCATTGTCTCCCTGATTTCCTACTATTTCCTTCTTCATTGAGAGCCTCTTTCTTACCTTGTATTATTACCTCTGATGTTTCCCTTGGGCCTTTTCCCCCCTCTGCTTTCTTTCCCCTCCCTCCCCTGATTTACTTTTGGTTTCTCCTTTTTACCTATTTATATTTTCACTATAGCCTCTCACACTTTGAGCTTCTCTCATCCCTGTTTTCCTGATCTCCAGCTATTTTCTTTTTCACTGACAGTCTCTTTTCTACCTTGTATTCTATCACTGTAATGTCTCCCTTTAGCCTTCCCCCCCCACCTGATCTCTTTCCCCTCCCCTCTCTGCTTTACCTCTCTGCTTTACCTTTTGTCTTTCTAATTTCTACCTAGTTACATTTTCACTGACAGCCTGCCACAGTTCTAGCTTCTCTCATTTCTTGGAGTCTCAGAATAACAGAGACTCCCTATGCCTGAAGATGGGTGAGTGCGTCCAAAAGCTTGCTAAGAACTTTTTCCAACTATACAGTTGGTCTAATGAAAGATATCACATCTACCCAAAGAACCTTGCCCGCCTCTTTCTCTGCAGGAATTTCCAGCCCCTTCTTCTCCCTGAGCTATGAATCCTTCCTATTTAATCCTCTTCACGTTTCTTCTTTTCTTTCCATCACCAGCCCTGTCATATCATTACTCCTCTTGGCATTCTTTCTTCACTTCTCTCCCCTTCCTTCCAGCTTTTTCTTTGTTTCCTTTTTTCCACACAGTTTGGTTAGCGCTTACCCAATTTGTTTACCCTTATCTTATATTTTGGGGAAAATAATAAAAACAAAAACCATCTTCTAGTTGGTATCATCACATTGGTCATTTAGATCCCCACCTCTGCTATTTCTGTTTGTTCATTTCTTCCCTGTTTGTGTTTTGTCTTAGAGACCGGGGTGGATGGGGTGAGGGGGGATCAGGGAGGAAGGAGGGAGTGGTGAGGTACAGTTGTACCCCACCTTGGATGCCTACCCCACCAAACATTTTAGCTGGTCGGGTTTTTTTTAAACTAACTATAATCTAGCAAATTAGTGCACATTCCAATAGTTATATTTGTTTTTGCTTTGATCTTAAACTGGATGATATAGTTCTAGCACCCTAACATTTTAGTAAAGCTGTTAGTTTCTCTTTAACTGGGAAAATTTATGTTGTGGTATATGTGATGATGTGCCACACCATCTGCATCCCTCTTTTCAAAATCTTAGATCCAACCATGACTGAGACACTGGGGCAGGAAGAACCTTGAATGCATACTGAATAAGTCAAATGGAGTCCCAACCTAACTGCAACTTCCTGACCCAACTGTAATATAAGTATTGACTACATGAATAATGCTGTAACAACCATAGTAATAATCAATGCTCACCTCTTTTCTTTAATAAGTTAAAATATTACCATTTTTCCTAGGGAAGACTGGCCCCTGGTGATTTTAGTAATACTTTGCACATTTCTATAATCTTTTATCTGAGGATCTTGCAGTAGTTTGCAAGCATTAATGAATCAAGACTCACAATCCCACTGAGCTATAGGAAGTATTATTATCACCATTTTGTGCAAGGAGAAAGCAAAGGCAGAGAGATAAGGTTACAGAGAGAATCCACAGTAGAAACTGGACCAGACCTCACAAACTCTCAGTTCACGGCTCTAACCAGTAGACAGGGCAATTTATCTCTAAAAGCTGAGGAAGGTGATAGATCTTTTCTGCCCAACATATTGTTGGGGATGATGCGGAGGCTTATTTGTCAGAGCAAAACAAGACTGCCTTCACTAGCCAAGTGACCACAGTTCTTTTCTGAACTGAGTCTTTCCTGTCTTGACCCCACCTGGACTTAACATATGCGGGGGTAAAGGTCAGGCTGCTGCTCTCAAATGAGTCATTTAGAGAAAAAAAGCCATTGACCTTTTTTGTCTGCATTAACTGCCTTATTGATCTCCAGTGTTAAAGTGTTTATTTTGAAAAAGATTTACAGAACCAGAGACAAAATAATGTCATTAGTAGCGTTTGTTTTGCTAGAGTGGAAAGTTCCCCAAACCTACAACAAATGTTCCCTTGTTAACAAATGGAAAGGTACAATTAAGACAGCCATCCTACTTGTTTTAATGAGATTCTGGCTTTCCCTCTCTGACCCTCTATTCCCCACCTCCACCCCTATTTTTAATGAGATATTCATTTCCTGCCTTCTTATTTGCCTTTCCAATAAAATAGGCAGCTTTGATTTTCATTTTAGCAAGAATTCTCAGCTTCAATTTATTTATCTGCAGTTTGCCCACCATGCTCTCCATGTGCTAAATGGCTGTTAATTGCTGAAAAATTAACAAGGTGTTTAACGCCAAAATTTAAAAAAAATCTTTTTCTTGATAAACAGACTCATATTTTTCTCACTTGCCAAGAGTACAGCTTTTTCTAGGCACTCAGTGCAACAAAGGGCACCTTTCTGCAATCACAGCTTGGTGCCCTCCCACTCTCCCCCCCGAATAAGTTGGAAAGAAACCCTGCACTCTCCTTTTGTAAAACTGACTCTTGGCCAGTTTATTTTAATTGAAGAAATGCTGTCAATTTGTGAGCAGCGAAGCAAGCCCTGGAAGATTTGTAGGTGTCAAAGGCCTGAAGAGAGAGTCTTGTCTCAGTGTGGCTGTTTCAGTTCAGCCAATCCTTCCCTGGGGTGTTGAAGAGATACGGCCTTGCCAAGTTTGGGCAGTAAACTGTTTATTTATCAAAAGTTATTTTGAAAAGTTATTTTTATTTCACTTAAATAGCTCTTTAAGGCTTGCAGAAATCCTGGAACTTACCAGTGAGGTCAGTTCACCCTATGGCAAAGAAACAGCACTTTATTAATTATTCTTTGCTGCTTCTGTGTGAGGTTTTTCTGTCATTTTGGAATTTCAGTTCCTGCCATTATTTGAGAGATGTCACTGTGATCTCATTAGCTCTTCTCGAAGCAGATTGGGGCCGGATCAACATTTAGGTGGTTGGCTTATCTCCAAGGAAAAATGTCAGTGCTTCAGGAAATGGTGGCGGTGATTGAGTCTGGTGGTCTGCATAGCAGTTCTAACTCTAATGCCCTGGCACAGTTCTGGAAAGCATGGTTTTAGAGCAGGGGCAGGCAAAATATGGCCTGCAGACCTGATCTGGCCTGCCAGGCCATTATATTTGGCCCACAGGGCCCCTAAAAAAATTTAGAAAATTAATATTTATCTGCCCTGGCATCCTATCGAAGCTGACAAGAGCCACGGGCATTAGGACCCAGGGGGAGCCTCAGCAGGACTGAAGAGCTCAGCCCTGCCCACCCTCAGCCATTTCACTCCCTTCCTGCCTCTGCCTTGCTCCAGCATCAGGTGGCTGCTGGCTGCATTACTGGACCAGGGAGCACAGGGCTGTGCTGGTATGGGGGGTGTATGTGTACGTGCATCCATATGTGTGTGTATGTAGGCAGGGACAGTGTGTGCATGTGTATGCAGACCAGGATTGTTTGTGTGTGTGTGTACGTGGGCAGGGATAGTGTGTGTGTGTGTGTGTGTGTGTGTGTATGCAGGCAGGGATAGTGTGTGTGTATGCAGGTAGGGATAGCATGTGTATGCAGGCAGGAACAGTGTATGTGTGTGTGTGTGTGTGTGTGTTCATAGGCTGAGTCCTACGTGCACACCCCACCATACACAACCACCCACACCCCCTTGCAGTGCCATACCCACAGACCCCCCACGTCCCCTCACATCCCCCACACACACAACCCCCTCCAAAACCTCATACCCATCCACACCCCAAATATCCACTTATACACACACACACGCTCTTTCACCCCACAGCCCCCCACAAACCTAAACCCAAACCCACCCCCCCACAAGATACAAGAGTAAAACTTAATTTTAAGCTATTGTGCAGTCACCTCTATATACACTATACAAACACATGAAAATCAGGACAAAAATATTTTTTGAAACCAAATTAATGAATGCTGTAGATCAGGGGACTTCAACTGGGAGTACGTATACCCCTGGGCCAGGGGGTACTTGGCAGTGGCCACTGGCACTTCTGCTGTTCACTGATTGGCCACTGGGAGACGCCCCCCACCTGCTCTTCTGGCTGCCAGGGGATTCCTGCCTTCTCAACTGGCCACTGGGGGTACAATGACTCAAAAAGGTTGAAAAACCCCTGCTGTAGATGTTTGCTTTTTAGAATATAATTTGGTATTTTTCTGGTTCCGAGATGGCAAACCCCCTTGCTGAAAGGAATACTTCTGGGGGCAAAGGGAAGAACTTCTACTGGCAAAGGTCAGGGGTTAGGGGGTGGGACTTCCAGTCACAAGGTGGTGACCAGGGGTGGGGCATCTGTCAGGAGGCAGGGCTACCAATGCAGCCCTCAACAACTTATAGTTTCATAGTAGCTAGGGTCAGGAGGGACCTGAACAGATCATCTAGCCTGACCCCCTGCCACAGGAAGGAATGACCCCAGACAGGTGGTCATCCAATCTCCTCTTGAATTTGCCCAAGGTAGGGGCAAGGACCACTTCCCTGGGAAGCTGGTTCCAGATTCTCGCCACTATAACTGTAAAATATTGCCTTCTGATCTCTAACCTAAACCTATTCTCCATCAGCTTATTACCATTGTTCCTTGTCACCTCAGATGCTGCTGGGGAGAAAAGGGTCTACCTATTTGCTGTTGATCTCCCCTGATGAGTTTGTAGGCAGCCACCAGGTCCCCCCTCAGCCTCTTCTTGCTGAAGCTGAACAGGTTCAGGTCCCTCAGTCTCTCCTCGCAGGGCCTGTCCTGCTGCCCTCTCACCAAGTGGGTGGCCCTCCTCTGAACCCTCTCCAGGCTGACCGCATCCCTTTTGAAGTGCGGCACCCAGTACTGGACACAGTACTCCAACTGCGGCCTGACCAAAGTCACATAGAGGGGGAGCATCATCTCTCTGGACTGGCTTGAGATGCACCTTTGGATGCATGACAAGGTATGGCTGGGCTTGCTGGTTGTGGTCTGGTATTGGTGGCTCATGTTCATCTTGAAATCAATAATGACTCCAAGATCACTTTCCGCCTCTGTGCTTTCAAGAGGGATACTCCCCAGCCTGTATGTATGCTGTGGATTCCTTCTCCCAAGGTTCAGTACCCTGCATTTGTCTATGTTGAACTCCATCCTGTTCTCATCTACCCATTTTTGTAGCCTGTCTAAATCTATTTGCAGCCTCTCTCTCCCTTCAAGTGAGTCCACCTCACCCCACATTTTAGTGTCATCAGCAAACTTGGACAGCGTACTTTTCACCCCCTTGTCCAAGTTGCTGATGAAGATGTTAAACAGTGCAGGACCAAGCACTGAGCCCTGGGGTACCCCACTTCTCATATCTCACCAGGTTGAGTACGACCCATCCACCACTACTCTCTGGGTGCTCCCCATCAGCCAATTTTTTTACCTATCCAACTGTGCAGGCATCAATGCCACAGTCACTTAATTTATTGATGAGGATGGGGTGAGAGACAGTGTCAAAGGCCTTCTTAAAGTCTAGAAAGACTGCATCCACAGTGACACCATCATCCAAGGATTTAGTTACATGGTCATAAAAGGCAATCAGGTTGGTCAGGCAGGACCTGCCTTTGATGAACCGCTGCTGATTGCCCCGAGAATAATCAGCTTGACAAAACTCAGTAAGTGGCCCTCTGCCAAATATAATTGCCTGCCCCTGTACTAGAGCAAGCCTTGGGTGGGGGGGGAGGAGGGTGGTAATTCCTTCTGGTGGGGTGATACACAAACACTGTTACCCAAGTTTTACAAAGAGAAAAATGGGGCCCAGAGGGAGAAGGGATTTTTCAGCCCAGATGCCTGTAGAACAAACTATTTTCCAAAAGCTTGCAAAGAAACCATTTGTCCTGTGATATCCTGCTCACTTGGAAAGGTTCCACCAAATAAAAATTGTTGGGCTCCCTTCTGGGGTAATGGGATGGAATTTGTTGCCCTGTACAATACAGGTGAGAAAGTCAAATTGTCCTTTTAGGCCTTTGTGACAGGGCAACGTCTGCTCCATCACAGAACTCTGGAGGAGTGAAGCAAAGCAGAGAACTTACCTTGGCAATGAGCCTGAGGAGAGAAAAGGGTGGGGATACTCAGATAGAGGAGAGAGGGACCCAAATGAAAACAAAAACAAAGAGCTGCGTTTGCAGAGGGAGCAAGGGGAGAGTGCCAGCTGCAAGAGATGAAGGAGACAGCCATAAAGATTTAAAGGGGAATGGAGCCCAGAATTAGTTCCTGAAAGAAGAAGAAAGAAACCCAGAAGAAATAGGGAGAGACTATAAGAGAGAGACAACAGATGGCAGAGAGAAGGGAACAGAAGAAGTGTCCCGGAGAAGCTGAAGTGAACTTACCTGGGAAGCTGAAGTGAGGTGATGATGGAGACCTCTGAGTTGGTGAGTCATCTATGGACATCTGGTACCTTCCTGGGGACCTAAAAGAGAAAGAAACAAGAGTGGGTGAGGATTAACAAAGGGAAGAGAACCTCACATTTGGTATCAGTAGACAATACAAGGTGGCACAGGATTGCCATTTCCTGAGACCTGGGAAGAGGAGAATGGGGCAAGCAACCAAGAAAGTGAGAGTTCCCAAAGAAAGAGGAACTAAATATATCTAAGATGTTAATTGTCTAAGAGGGACATAATAACTGTGCAGAAGAGTTATTTTTCCTGAACCGCAGATGCAATATCTTCTTCATCTCTCAGTCCTGTGTTTATTTCCCTATTTTATGCCATCAAAGTTGTGGCAGGTGAGAAATAAAGAAAATTAACCAGTTCATATTAAAATGAGAAACTGATTTATTTTGTGGGCGTAGCTCAACTCTCACAATGGTTGAGGAATTTGAAACCAGCTTGCAAATTACGAGGACTCATCTTTAATCTAAGGAGACAGTATTGGAGAGTGCTGCAACCAATGCGGGGATGGCTGCTCCAAAAGATTGGCAGCAAGCTCATCAAGTGGTGGTGCAGATAATGCAAGCTCAACAGGTACAGCTGGGGGAATTAGTATGAGTAAAGAGCCAGGAGGCTGAAGCAAGAACGGCAGTGCTTAGTGGACAACAAGAGCTCAGTGAGAAGATAGAGGCTCAACAAACGGCCATATTAGGGGCCTCAGAGAAATTCTGAATCCCTAAAATGATGGGAGAGGACAACACAGAAGCCTACCTAGAGGCTTTTGAGAGAACCGCTGTTGCAGCTGGATGGGATCTGACCCAGTTGGCTTCTTTGTAAGGACCTCTACTGATAGGGCAGTCTCAAGCAGCTTACAGGACACTTTCCCGAGCAGAGGCCAGTGAGTATACCATGGTGAAGAAAGCTATTTTGTATTGACTAGAAATATCCCCTGAACTCTACAGACAACAATTCTGTGCCCCTAAGAAAGAAGAAGAAAAGCAACCCAGGATACTAGCTCAGATTTTGAGAGACAGGGTAGAATGTTGGATCCAGCCTAATGGGAAAATGGTGAGGGACGTAATCAAGATATACACTTTAAAACAGTTCCTTGAAGATCTTGATGAAAAGACCCAGAATTGGCTTAGGTCACATCAACTCTGAGATATGGAACAAGCCTTGCAACTTGCAGAAGCCTTCTCAATGGCTGAGAAACTTGGAACAAAGGGAAAGGACTCTAAAGCAGCAGTAATGGTAAAGAAAATGGAAAATTATTATGAATAGGGAAGCCACCAACAGAACATGGAATAATATGCTTTAGGTGTGGTGTATCCAGTCACTTTGCCCAACAATGCCTTAAAAGGCTGGGGGATCAGTGACCCTGGGAAAGAGAGTCTGAAATAGAGAGAGGGAAAGGTACAGAACTGGATCATGAAGAACAAATGGATTGTAGTTTTGGAAGGCTTAACAGAACAAGTGGGATACCAAAACCTATAGTATAAGTCTGGGTTGGTTCAGTGATTATCCCAGCTCTAGTGGATTTAGGTTGTCCACAAACAATGATATGAGAAGGAGTAATTGACCCTCAAGAGGTTAAGCTGGATACAAGCATCAGCATGGTATGCATCCACAGGGAATTGTATATATATCCCTGGAGAAGACTTGTGATTACTGTTATGAATAAATCAGAAGAAAGGTCAGTAGGTTTTGCCTGAATGCTCCAATGTCCTATGCTATTAGGAAGGGATTGGCTATACTTTTATGAAGTACTAGATCAAGCTGGAGGCAGGAGGGTGTGAGACAAGATGGAGACAGAGAGAGAAGAGGAATTAGAAGATGGTTTCCACGGATAAGAGGCTCAGTCTCCAAACCAGGTGAGGCACTATCCTGACATCTATCTAGAAGAGATAATTGGTGAAAACTTAAGGAAGGAACAAGCCACAGAAGCTGCTTTCTGGCAGGTATATGCAGAAAGCATCACTAAATGAGAAGGAGTAGTGGAGCAGCCAGAGCTACTGACAAGTTATCCTCACTTTGAGGTAAGGGATCATATTCTCTACCACATAGATAAAGGGAAGGTAGCCAGGGAGTAAGTGGAGCAGATCTTGGTACCTCATTGATATCAGAGGGATTTGATAAGAATAGCCCATGCACTACCGCTAGGTGGACATATGGGTTGAGATAAAACAACTGCACTGCTCACACTATGAGCATACTGGCCGGGCCTACATAAAATAACAATTCTACCAATTCTGTTCTGAATGTCAATGGTATTCAGATCGGCTAACAACCCTAGACCCCTTTCTAACTGCCAGAGATTGTGACATGGCCTTTTGATAAGATCGCCACAGACATCACTGGCCTGCTCCCGAAGAGCATTGCTGGCTACCAGTTCATCCTTGTGTTAGTTGATTATGCAACTTGCTACCCTGATGGGATCCCCATAAAAGTTGTGATGGCCCTGAAGGTAGCGGAAGAGATGGTCAGGTGGATTACCTGAGTGGGTATACCTTGGGAGATACTATCAGACCAAGGTATGTATTTTATGTCCCGAGTAATCAAGGGAGTGTGTGATACTTTTAAGATACAAAACTTTAGGGCATTGGTATATCACCCACAGACTGATGGTCTAGTTGAGAGGTTTAATCAAACATTAAAGGCGATGATCCAGAAAAGTATTCAAGGGGATACTAGGAGGTGGGAACTGTGTCTTCTCCCTCTTCTGTTTGCAGTACAAGAAGTGCCCCAAGAATCATAAGGATGCTCTCCATTTGAGCTGACATAAGGACATAAGCCACAAGGCCTGATCAACATCATATGCAAAGGTTCGAAGGAGAGTGAGCCTATGTATGAACAGGGCCCTTGACAAGTCATAGAGTTGCGAGAATCGTTAGAGAAAGTGAGACAGATCACCCAAGATAACTTAGAAAGAAATCAAGCCATTCAGAAACAAAGATATGACTAAAGCACTAGAGAAGGAGAATTCCAAGTGGGTAATCTAGTCCTAGTAATGTTGCCAGATCACACCGTAAAATATCCTTCAAATGGCAGAGTCCTTTCAAGATAAGTAGATGGGATAGGTCTCACAAATTATGAAGAAGAGCATTCTGACAAAGTGAGGTGACGACAGAGACCTCTGAGTTGGTGAATCTGATACGTGGGGACCTAGAAGAGTAAGAAACAAGAGTGGATGAGGATTAACAAAGGGAAGAGAACCCAACATTTTGATATCAGTAGAAATTACAAGGTGGCACAGGATTGTGATTTGCTTGGGACCCTTGTGGAGGAGAATGGTGCAAGCAACCAAGGAAGTGAAAGTTCTCAAAGAGAGAGGGAACTAAATATATCTAAGATGTCAGTTGTCTAAGAAGCACATAATAACTGTGCAGAAGTGTTATTCTTGCTGAACCACAGACACAATATCTTCTTCATCTCTCAGGCCTGCGTTTATTTCCCTACCTTATTCCATCTAAGTCTTGGCCGGAGAAAAATTAAGGAAATTAACCAGTTTGTATTAAAATGAGAGACTGTGCTTTATTTTGCAGGCGTAGCTCAACTCTCACAGCCTTAAAAATCTATCAAATGCCGTCTCTTTCCTTCCTCCCTTTTCCCACCACTGTTCCGTTGATTTCTCTTTAAAACTGAGCTTGATTCAAAGGTAGAAATGCACCATATACAAAAGATTACCTCAAAGCAGTCACGATTTGGAATCTGGACCTGAACTCAGCGGGCTATCCACATGTCAGACGCAAACAATTGTGGGTTTTGTTCTGTCTGCTTGACTTCCCCCTGCATTTTCAGTAGGATACATGATTCTCCTTCATTTTCTTGCCTACACTACTGGGCAGTTTTACTTTGTGCTGTCAAATAAATACCTTGCATGGTTCATCCCAAAAATGACTGCACTTTGACTGTTGGCAAAGAGCCCCATGTGTATAGTTTCCTTACTGTGCAAATGCTTTGTCTAAACATAAAGGTTATCCCAGTACAGTTAACGGGGTAGAAGTCCCTCCGGTACTGTACCCATTGCTTTTCTGTGGACACTGTTAAATTGGGATAAAGGTGCTTATGATAGTTCATTCCTTCCAAAAGGGGGAGCAAAAGTATCCTGGTATAAGCACCTTTATGCCACTCTAAGTGCATTCACTTTAAGGGTTGTACCCAGAGGGGTAACAAGTATTTTTTGTGCACTGAGCAGCAATGGCAGCTAGGGTGACAGTGGTGGCTGGTCACAGGCAATGGTGGCTGTTTCAGTAGTGACAACAGCTGCCATTGTTGCATTCCTTCTAAATTGACATGTGGGGCTGGTGCCTCGTTTGCTCAATCCTAGTCTTACTATTGATTATACCTGTGCATCACTTGGTAAAAATTTATTTCTCCAACTCAGCGTTTCTCAACCCATGGGTCACAACCCAAAAGTGCATCGCAAAAATATGTGAAAGTGTTGTGAACAAACTTTAAAAATGGATTCTCCTGTAAATGAGAAAAGTGTGGGATAGTATGGCCTCTTCCTTGCAAGCTGGCAGAGTTCCAGCCTGTTAGGGGCTGCTTGGGGGCACCCCTGCCCCACACACTGGACAGGTGGCAGCAGGTTGGGAGTGAGGGAAACTGGGTTGGGAGTGGCCATCAATGTTTACAAATGGGCCTAGTACAAAAAAGGTTGAAAATCACTGCTGTAACTAAAATAGTCATACTTGTATGGAGACTGTGAAGGCCAGGCCTAAGTTTGTAAAATTTTTGGGGAGCCTTAACTCTGAAAATTGTTGCAAACATAAATGTTGGTGATAGTTATTGTCACAGTTAGACCAAACTCTCTGCAGTTTCCTGTGTGTTGGTGTAACACATACCACGCCCCAGGGGTAGCCATGACACCCCCTTGTGGTATAGCAAAACCCCCAGTTTTTCTTTTTTTCTTTATTTTAAAATGCATTCCCTCCCCTTCCCCAACCATTTCTGACTTTTTCTCTCCCTCTCTATTTGCTATAGACAAGCATAAGCGAGCTCAGACTTAGGATAAGCTTTAACATTTTTATTTTGGTAACAAGTTTTTGGTTTTGAATATCCACTGTTTTATATTGTATCATTATTAGGTTTGTATTGATTTTTACTGTTGTATATTGTATTATTATCATTTTTGTATTGATTTTTATTGTTTCA
>NW_017729034.1:13220596-13221327 GCF_001723915.1 Gavialis gangeticus
CCATTTCCATCTGGACCAGACCAGCTTCATGTCACCTATCCACCCCAGAGGCCCTGCTGGCGACCCCCTCTGGACAACACCGAGCTGAAGGAGATCCCGATTGGCCATTGAGGATCAGCTTCCAGCCTGGGATAGGTAGATATTACCTGCACACATCCTCCTACAATTTGGACTCTCTCTCTCTCTGTCTCCCTCTCTCCTCCTGGACTTCAGTGGACATCAGGCCCTGCACCAAGCCTCTCCTTG
Source organism: Gavialis gangeticus (assembly GCF_001723915.1). Taxonomy (NCBI): domain Eukaryota; kingdom Metazoa; phylum Chordata; order Crocodylia; family Gavialidae; genus Gavialis; species Gavialis gangeticus. Next base: position 13,220,843 of record NW_017729034.1, read on the forward strand.
CTTTCCTGCTGTCCCTGCTGCCTTTCAGCCTCCCGTGCCATTGACTGCCTTTTCCCTGTAACTTTCTGCTGGTTTTCTCTGCTTTTCCACTGACCTGCCACCTTTCAGTCTCTCCTGCTGCTTTTCCTGTGATTTTCTGCTGTCCATCTCTCTGTTTTCAGGCTTCCCTGCACCTTCTGTAGTCATTCCCCCCACCCACCCGCAGTTTCCCAGCTCCTCGTGGCTGTCCTGCAGTTTTCTCCAGCAGCTGGAGCCTTTCTCCAGCTCCCAGCATCTACTGCCACTCCCTGCAACTTCTCTAGCTGCCCCAGAGCCATCCTCTGGCTTCCCACACCCAGAGCCCCTCTTTAACATCCACACTTTCCCTTAGTCTCCTTTTCCCTCTCCCCGCCTACCTTTTCAGCTCCCCCGTAGCTCTGGCTCCGGTTCCAGCCACTATGCTGGCATGCTTCCCTGTTCTGCAGGCTTTGGGAGTTGTCTTTTAA
>NW_017729034.1:13221561-13230159 GCF_001723915.1 Gavialis gangeticus
ACATACATACACATCACAACACCCAACTTAGGAACTCACCTGTGTGTATGTGTAGGTGGGTGGTATGTGTGTGAATTAGTGAATACACATATACATATATAGATATCATTGTGTGTGTGTGGTATATGAATTAGTAATCCATGTATGTGTATTGGGTGTGCAGGTGTTGGTAACTGATTCTGTCTAAATTTGGTATGTGTAGTGTGTATGGGTTTAAACTGGTGATAGGTGTGCATGAATCTAGACTGGTTGTTTTGAACGTGTGTGTATCTGAGTTGCTAGTGTGAGTGTGTATGCCTAGTAAGGGTGTATGCACCTAGTGAGTTTGTGTGCTTAGTTGATTTTTATGTGTGCATGAGCAATTGTGCACCATGCCCTCCTGTCTTACAGTGCAATATTGAGATCCTGAGCATTGGCCTGATCCCTCAGGGCAACAGTGGCCATGGAGATCCTGCCCTGCTCAGGCTCCTAAGGTACCCTTCCTCTTCTACCTGTCACGCCATGATGTTTCATAGATTTCATAGATTTTTGGGGTCAGAAGGGACCTCAGTAGATAACTGAGTCTGACCCCCTGCCCTGGGCAGGAAAGAGCTCTGGGGTCATATGACCCCAGCCAGGTGCTTGTCCAGACTCCTCTTAAAGACCTCCAGGGTAGGGGAGAGCACCACCTCCCTTGGAAGCCCATGTTGTTATTGGTTTCTGAAAAGGGAGGCTGCCCCAGGGTCCAAGAGTGAACGCTTTGTCCTCAGTTTGTGGGTTCTTCTCGAACTCTGCCTAATTTTATGGCCTCCAACCTCCCCATGCCCATGCCTTGCAGATGTAACCAATTGTGACAGAGGAAGGACTCTGGGCCAGATCTCAACATCAAGCCACCCCTTTGTCTAGGGAAGTCTGCCCTAGGGCAGTCTACTTTAGAGCTATTTTGGATGACCCTTTAAGAACCAAACTCTTGTTTGCACTAGGTGGGTATTAGTGTAGTGTAGTATAGTGTAGTGTAGTGTAGTGTTCCATGCCAAAACTTTCCCTCTCTCTCACTGATGAACCGAATCCTAGGAGCCAGCTGTTCTCTAAGTTGCTGCTCTTTATGCAAAAGTAGATTTCATTTAGTTAGTGTTATAATGAAGAATAAGCCCCTTTAGGATAAAAAAAGTACACAATAAATATTGCAGAATAAATAGTTATAATTTCTCATTCTAGTTCACTTCCAATTGATGCCTTTTTATCAGAAGGGTTGAAAGCTAAAAGTATTACGGAGACTGAATTACCTCGTGTCACCTAGAGCTGGACTCTCAGTTTTTCTAAGAGATATTCTGTAGTGCAGCCACAAGTCATTGGGCAAATGCAGGAATCGCTGGAAGAAATCTTATGACCTGTGTTATGCAGCAGATCAGCCTACTAGATGGCCTACATAATCTCTTGGTTCTGTAAATCTGTACGTACTAACTATGAGGACTTGAAGGATGTAAATGTGAAACAGTGAGAAGTTTTACAGAATGAGTAACACTGTAGAACAGTTTTTGAAGACAAAGATTGATAGAAATTCTTGAGTCATTTAAAATATTTATTAGAGGTGCATTGGTCTGATATCAGATCAGTACTGATATAAAGAAAACTGGATGTATTGGATTTCGGCCTGATCTGGCCAATAATTTGGCTGATAAATGCCCGTGTTGCAAGTAGCTGCATCACAGCACTCAGTCAGCAAGGATCACAACCAGCAGTGTGGAGAGCTGCCTGCAGCTGGTAAGTTCGTTGTGGTGGAAAGGGAGGAAGGAGGAAAGGGGCATGGGGGGGGTTCAACTCCCTGCCTCCACCCATGTGCTGGGAATAGCTGGGGCTGCCCCAGGTGGCTGGTGGCGGCAGTGTTGGGAGTGGAGTGGCAGCAAAATTTGGGGTGGATGCAGAATCCTCCCAGCACCACTGGCACCCACTCTGAGCACAGCCCCCACTGAGAAGAGCCCTGCAAAGCCTTGGCTGCAGCCTACACCACCCCACTCAGATCCAGGGGCACACACCACTCCCCCATGCACTCCCAGGGTGCAAGCAGCAGTGGGAGCTGCCCCCCCCCACCTGCCGTGGCTCCGTCCCCCCATCCTACCTAGGCAGCACCTGCCCCTGCACTGGCCCCCTCCCTCACTGTGGAGGGTGTTGATCTGTCCCGCCATGCCCCTTCCATCCCCCCCTCCCCTTCTATCACACCAGCTGGAGGCAGCTGTATTGGAAATTGGATTGGTATAGGCTGATATACCTCCTTAAATATTACCTATCAGGATTGGCCCCAAAAATATGTATCGGTGCACTCCTAATATTGCTGATACAATATTGTTGAATGCACAAGAAAGAAAACTTTTACATTGGCCCCAGGGAAATGTGGAAACAACAAACTTTTCCACCTCTACTTTTTGTGTTTTTCTGATCATATGCAGAAACTGAAGACTACTAGAGCGGAACCAATTCAAAGGAAATTTTCACTACTGGTATATGAATACTGCTGATTAGGGTGCAGTTTTTGGCTCCCTCTGATCAACCTATTTAAATAGGCTTGAAAGACAGTATCCCTTGCTTATCCCAGTAGACCCACTTTGGATCACAAACAGCAATAGTAGCAGGGGAATGCCAAGTAGCTGACCACTCTGCCAGGGTCTCAGAACCTTAAGTATGAGTCAAAAGCAAGTTTATAGTTAGGAATGTGACATGTCCCACCCAACTTTTGGGGATCTAAGGATTACTCAACTTACTGGGGCTGCCACTTAATGTAGGTCCTTTATCCTTCAGATAATGTATGCTTATACAATTAACAATACACTTTCCTTGGAAATTAACAATTGCTGGACAAATCAAAACAATTGGTGAGCACAGCCTATCTAGTAAGGGTGTGGGAGAGGGAAGTCACAGAAGGGTGATGGGAAGGGAATTTAGCATCCATTAGCTTTCAAGTTTAGGGCCTTACAACCTCCAGGTTTTGGGTTGGCATGCTCTCCCATGCACATAAATTCTTTGTGAAGGGGGCTCTAGCTTCTCCAATACTGTTCCCAAGCTGGTTGTGTTACTTTAAGAGTTACCTTTCTGTATAAACATTGGGAAGGACCAGGCACTTCATTAACAGTTAATTAAGCCACAGTGGCCCTTCCTTCTCATCAGGGGTTGCTGATTTAGTTAAGGGATCCTGTCAAGTTGTTTAGGCCTGTAATGTGACTGATCTTTACAGCTGCATATTTCAGCAGGAAATGCTCTGATCCCAGCCCCGGGGTTCTGTCGGTCTCTCTGAACTAAAACCCATCATTCAAGTATGGAGCAACTATTTTTCAAGTCACATTTTATAGCTTCTAGTGCATGCCTGGGTGTGATGAATGCTGACAGGGTGCACACTTATGATCTGTGTCCAGCATTTGTTTGTGTTCAGCAAGTAGGCTAAGCGGGTATGGTCTTTACTTCTATGCACTCCTGGCATGAATGGAAGGATGTGATAGATAATCTTACTAATGGAAGCAAAAGGAATTCCTTCTTCCTTACTTCTTGGAAGAAGGTCCCTCTCTTTCTCTGCTACTTGCACTGTACAATGCACAGAAAATGATTTTCTCCAGCTGTGTTGTCTTTCCAATCAGTGGATGGTCAAACATTAACTATGTTAAGTCTGTAATTTGGTCAGTACCCTTCATCAAAACTCACTCAGTTACCAAAGTAACTAGTGAGCGCTTGTGGTTCTCTGTGTAAACATGTCAACAAGTCATGGCAAACAAAGCATCTTGTCATAGCAGAAGTCCAACAACATGTCCGTTGGTACTGACCAGTTATTATTTTCATTTCCCCAAAATGGTGACCACACACCACACATTCAAAACACATGATGAATACAGAAATTGTTATATTATCAATAGATTAATCTTAGTAATGGGGTCTGAATGCCCCCACAATATCCAACTGATGCTGCACAAGCCCCCAACCTCATTGTTCAGTGAACACAGGAATTCCTGCTTTGAGTACTTCCTGAAATGAACAGATATGGCATTTTAAGGTGGATGGTGCAATTAGAGCTTGCAACTAGTTGATGCCTATGATTCTGTCTTCACCTTTCTGAGTAGAGTAACAGGTAATATTGACCCCTGTTAGAGTTCAGAAACCTTGTGATATCTTGTGTTGGACATTATAGTAGTATATCAGGTGGTTAGAAGACAGCAGAACTAATCTTTAAGATTAGGATTCAAGGGCTGGTACAGAACAGTTGGATTTGGGCTTAACTTGCATTTGATATGTCTACACCACTGCATGACTTCAGCCCTGCCATTCAAAAGCATCCATATGGAAGTGGTAGTGGGTAATGCAATTTTTTTTATAGGAGTAAGTGACACTGAAGATAAAAGCCAAGGAAAAGTGAGAGTCCTTCTGATTTCAGACTATTTTTTTCAAATGGCTGTTGTTTAAAATTGTTTTGAATACATCCATTTCTCTAACTAAAGAAGTTTTCAATCACATTTCTCTGCAAAAGTTTCCCCAAAATGTTTTTATCTCCAGAAATTATACATTTTTGAGGAAAGATACATTTTTAAGCTTTTTTTCCCCTTGTGAGTATGTGAGCAAGCAGAATTTCTCGTCAAAATATGCATGTTACATGTATGCACCCTGTAACCCATCTGGAGAGAGCTGCTTTGTGATTGTGATTATAAAGGGATTTCCCTAGGCAAAGAAAATGATGCATTCTAAAGTAAAGAAGATTTTTTCTGGTCAGCGTTTTATCAGTACCTCTTTAATTTGGAAGAGTTACTTGTTGAAAGGTGTGTGTGTGTGTGGGAGGGGGGATAACTGAATGTGAATTTGTGTTTCTTGAAGAGCACATGCTTTTTTATATTTGTATATGTGACTGCATCCAGATACAGTTCTTTGGGTAGATATATAATCTTTTATGAGACCAACTAAATAGTAGGGCTCTGCAAAGCTTTGCCAGCTGTTTTGTTTTGATAATGTTTTGACTCTTTTTGAGTTTGAAACAGTGAAATCAAAACAAAATGGAGGGCTTTGAAACAACCTCAAAATTTAACAAGGGCAGTTGAAACGTTTTGAAAGATTTAAAACGTTTTGAGTTTCAAAGCTAAAGATGAAGCTGAAGCTGGGCTTGCCTGTGGGAAACAGAAAGTAAGGAGAGAGAGGGGGAAGAGGGAGGAAGGACTGCTCTCATATTGATTGTGTAGCTGGCCAGTGACTGTGATCCTACCCTGAGGTCCCTTCCAATCCCAGTGCTCTGGAGAGGGATGGAAAAACAGCATAAAAGGCAGCATTGTTTGAACTGACCTGCTTTCTGCCTTGGGGTCAGTTACTGAGCTGTTTTCCAGCAGCTCAGCAGCATCAGACAAAAAAGGCTATCACTCATTTCCTACTTGCTAGCCTAGGAAGAGGGATTTCAGATTATCTTTTTCTTCCTTCCACATGCTTTTATTTTATTCTTATATTCATTGATTTATTCTTTTCAATTTTATAATTATATTGGATAGGATTACACTATAGATTTTAATTTATATAGGAAGGGGAACACATTTATATTTTATTTCTATACATTTAAAGCTTGCAGCATACATACATACATACATTATAGAATGTATATAGGAATGGAGATACAGTTTTCTATACATTGCAGCGCACACACACACATTATCAAATATATATAGGAAGAGAGATATATTATATTTGTTTTTATACATTTATAGTTTGCACCACACACACATTATAGAATTTATATAGGAAGCAAGACATATTATATTTGGTTTTATACATTTATAGGTTCTTCTTTGCACCCACCCACACACACTATTGAATTTATATAGGAACATGAATAAATGTATATATCTGTAGAAAAGCAAGACATGAAACACACCATGAAGCATGGTGGAAAGGCAGGTGGTGGCAAGCCTTCAGGGAGGAGTAGAAGAGGGGGTAGAGGGAGAGGTGGAAGTCCTCCTCCCCCCAACTGAGATACAGCCTCTTTCCTCCATCTAGAAGGGATGAGGCTTCCACAAACAGCAAAGAGAGGAGAGTAATGCCAGTGCCACTGCCTATGCCTGAGACTGCATCCCCTCCATAAGCACCAGCCATAACCCACCCCCGACCCTGACAAAAACAGAAAAGCAACACCACCAACATGACAGCCTCCTCCACCCCCATTTCACTTTCCATGCTGAGCCTTACAATGCTAGAGGAAGAGCTGGAGCTGGATCTAGATCTCAGTGCCCTAGCGAGGGAAATTCCGGGGAAAGAGGGGGAATAATTTGAGTTTGTGCATGACACCCCTCAATTTTCCCCTAGAGTCAAGTCTCCTTCCCCAGAAGGCACTTTGGAGGAGGTTGACATAGAGGCGGAGGCAAGTGGCTCAGCTGAGTCCATTCCTCCTATTACTGTGCCTCTGCCTGCTGAGGAGAAGGAAAGTGCAGCAGCATCCACACATGCACCCACACCCCAGAAGTGAGTGGGTAATGTGGTCTGGGATCATTTTGACCTGGCAGATGATCCCACATATGCTATCTGCCTGCACTGCTGAGCCAAAATCAGCTGTGGCAAGGGAACAAAACACATGAGCACCATGGGGATGCTGATGCATCTCTGCAGGCACCACCCCCTTGCCTTTCCTCCTCCTCACCCTGGCATGAATGGCAGCATCCCCAAAGGGAAGTCCCCCTCTCACTCCAAAGCCCCCAATCCTCCCAGAACAGAGGCAGGCCACCCTGGAACTGTGGGGGAAAGGTGGACAGAAAGCAGGGTGCATTGCAAGGGCAAACAAGATCACCCAGAGAATCCTTTGCATGTCTATATATTTCATCTACTTAGCAATAAGTAACTTTTATAGTCAAACTGGTGGTAATTGGGCATATTTTTCTTTCTTTACTTCTCTTTCCCCACTTGCTCTGCAGCAACGCTCCTTTTACCTAAGCTAAAGATCCCTGTGTAGCCCAAAAATACTGTGGGGTCTGCTCATCAAGAGGCTAAAAGATTGGGACGTGCTGAGTTTGAAACACATAAGGGGATCAGCTTGTACAGGCTGATTGACCCAGTTTGGCTCAGATGTGCCCTAACAAACTGAATGCTGGCCCATCTGGACACCCAGCTGGATTCAGAGGTATTCTGTTTAACTGTGTGCTTGTGTCTGATTGTAGTTATTGTTGCTCTGATGAACTGATTCTTGGCATATGAGGGTGTCAGCCTGTCCATGCTGATCAACCTGGCCAGGTCAGACGTGTCACATTAATCTGTGTGTGTTTGTGTGTATGACTGATTTGGGGACTGGAGGAACCCAGCCCCACTGTACTGAGTCCTGCAAGATAGCTCCATTGGGGGTGAGGGCTTGCAGGGGGAGAGATACAGCTCCATATAGAAACACCAGTAACACAAGCAACACATTAATAGAATTGCCAAGACCCTGGCCCTAATAAATGAGCACACCCCAAAGTAGCAGGCAAATCTGGTAACACAAGCTCATTTCAAAATGTAGGAAGGTGCCAGGCTACTTCCACCAGAGCATCAAGCGGAGCAAGATGCTGTGGGACAAACAAGCAGAGCTGAACATCCTGCAGCACAGAATCATGCACATACCTGCACATACCTAATGCTCAAGAGGCTGGTGGAGCAACAGAAAATCATCCATAAGATGGCCTTGCTCAGGGAGACTGGGATCAGTGGCCCCCTGAACAGAGCTGAGTGGCATACAATCTCCCAGATTTTGGTGGTCCTGAAGCCCTTCCTCGAGGCCACCAAGACCTCAGCAGTGGTGATGCCCTCCTTATCCAGGTGATCCCCATAATGAGGGAACTTCAGAGCCAAATGGAGAGCTTCCAGGGGATCAATGTTCCTGGATGGGACAAGCTGCTGTCACCAGATATGCAGGCACTGGTGAGGTGGCTGAAGGAAGGCATCAGGAAAAGGCTTGATCCCTTGTGGTCCAGTACAATCCATGTGCTGGCCACAATGTGTGACCTGAGGGTGAAGGGCAGTGTAGGCAGTAGTTAAACCCTAAATCAGTGGACGGAGGTGCCGGTGAAGAAAGTCAGAGAGGCAGAATGGTGGAGGTGTGGGGACATAGAAGAGGGAGATCTACTGTCCCATACTAGCACGCCATCCACCAGCCAGTCTCCTCTTCCACCACAGGTTTTGCCAATGTGGGCCAAGGACATGGCTTCTATGGTGGGGTCCAGAGGCATCCAGACCACTCAATTTCCCTCTGTCCCTATAGAACCAGGCCAGGACAGTCAGGGGACTTAAATTAATGTAAATAAATTTGTATATAATTATCACAAGACAAAGAAACATGGATCTACACATATATATGTATGTACATATACAAAATTGTCTTTTATTAGTAGATGTTTAGGATTGTGAATCCAAAAAAAAATGACAAAGCTGGTAGGGAAATACATATCGCCTGAGTGAGAGACTAACATTAGAGGGATGGGGGTGAGGAGGGGAACACAACTAGGTTACAGGAGATACAATGTTAGCCAACTAAGCCTGGGGGTGGGGGAAGGGAGAAGGGGAGGGAGGGGGTTCACGATGCTGAGAGAGAAAGGAGATAGATACACACAAACCCGTTACAATGGTCCGCAATGGTGGAGGAAGTGG
>NW_017729034.1:13230491-13240419 GCF_001723915.1 Gavialis gangeticus
AAGTTAGGGAGGGGGGAAGATGGAAGGGGAGGGAGGGGGGTCGCGATGCTGAGAGAGAAAGAAGATAGATACACACAGACCTGTTACAATGGTCTGCAATGGTGGAAGAAGTGGTTCGAAGAAAAATGTCTCAGTCCATATAGAATCTCATTGCAGGGGGTCCTCTATGGGTGGAGCGGGGTCATCCGTTGCTGAAGAATCATCTTGAAGTGAAGGTCCAACTGGTGTGGGGGGGGGGTGGTTCAGGCAGTCACCTCTGGGTATGGTCCGGCGGTGGTTTGTCTGGTGGGGTCAAAGTACTGGTGGTGGCTCATGATGTATTCTGCATAGATGTCACGGGATCAATGGATGGTGTCAGACACCATGAGGCAGCGCATCAGCTTGGCGTAGTGGCGGGAGATGCTGCAGGTATGCAGGATGCTGTCATTGCTGGGGTCCCAGGCTCCAAGTATTCCCATGATGAGAGCATTGACCGTCACATCATAGCCATGGCCCCTCAGGATGTCAGCCAATGGGGCATACTTCTCTTACTTGCGAGCCCAGGCGTCAGAGAAGGCTTGGCGCTGGTTCTTAAAGGGAATGGTTATGTTTATGATCACAACCTTCTTGGCCTCTTTGTTAGTGATTATGATGTTGGGTCGCATCTGGCTCTCGCAGCCCGGGACAGTGCAATTCATGAAGATCTCCCCCACTGCAGCTGGGATGGCCTTCACCAGGCGGTCCTGGACAGTGTTGTGGTGGAGCTGCCAGGCTCTGGCATGCATCTTCCAGTTGCACAGCAGGCGGGGGAGGATATCTGCCATGTAGCTGCACCATCAGTACCTCTTAGATCCTCTTGTGGGTGGTCTCCTCGAGGACGCTGGCAGCAATGATACTTACCATTGCATCCAGGCAGGTGAGGAGGTGGAAGGTGTAGGTGACCACTGCGATGTCGCAGAGGTCTCCCATGTGGGGGACGTTGGCACCTCCCTGCCGGTAGGAAATGTGCAGGACCTCATTGCTAGCCCTTAGCGGCAGGTGCAGCCACTTTTTGAGCAGCCACCGGATCTTGTTGTCCACCTTCTTGAGGGGGGGTCTTGGGGACCACCGAGCCTCTCAGGACAAATGCGATACGGGGGATGAGGAAGGTGTTCACCACATCTATCTTCTGCCAGGGGGCCAGCAGGGACAAGTCCAGCTTGTGGGTGTCCTGCACGATCCCGTTGATGGTCTCTTCCGGAGTCTGCTTGGCCCAGTGGTCAGTTGGTGTCCCCAGGTAGCAGTACACCTCGCCGTTGCGCAGGTGCCTCTGGGGCACCTCTGCTGCCAGCATCTCCAGCTGGTGGTTCCAGAGGAGGGGCTCGATGAGCAGGTTGGCACCCTGGGTGAGTGTTGCAGGGGACCTGGAGGCAGAGACCAGCCTCCAGGCCTGGAAGAAGTCTTGGTAGAAATCTGGCAGCCCTTGCAGTTCTTGCAGGGAGAAGCCCTGCAAGCTGAGGACCTGCCAGTCCTATTGGAGCCCATAGAAATGGCAGAGGAAAGTGCACCCCAGGTGGCCCCATGCCATGAGGCCACCAACACCATATAGCAGTCACTGAAGGACCTGAAGGCAGAACACCAGGACCTGGCTGTACAGGCCAACCAGGCCCTGGCCACCCTCCTGCAAGGGGAGGCTCAGGACCTCTACAGTGACCCAGTGATATCCAGGCCAGAAAAACTCCAGCGCTCATCTCTAGAGTCTCTACAGGACCTCAGGGGGCATAGGCAGGTTGTGTAAGTGGTGCCAGAGCATGGACAGGACCAGCTGGTTCAGCACCAGAACTCTCTCAGGCAGAGAAAGACACCTCAGGAGCCCTGCCTGTGCCCAAAGCCGCTCCACCACTCTTGCCTCCAGCTGGTGCCAGTTCTCTGGCAGGGAGGGGTATGTGGGGGACAGGTAAACCCCCAAGTCGAGCAGCAAGTCTGCACTCCAGCTGATCCACCGGAGCACGGGTGGGAGTAAGCCCACCTACCACCCATCACCCACCACCAGGCCAAAGCTCTTGACCCAGCTGATCTGGGTAGAGAAGGCCTCCTAGTACAGTGCCTGGCAAGCCTCCACTTGTGTCAGGTTGCCTTAATCCTGGACTATGAGGAGTACATCATCAGCATATGCTGACAGGACCAGCCACACCATCACCCGCTTCCACAGGAGAAAGAGGAAGGGCTCCAGGGCCAAGGCGTACGGGTGGCTTGACAGTGGGCAGCCTTGATGCACCCCTCTCCTGAATGGGATGGACTCCATCAGAGTCCAGTTGAGCTTGACAAAACATTCTGCACAGATGTATAGTGTGACAGCTGAAAATTATGTCTGTTTAATAAAAGTGCTTGCTGAAGGCTCTATGAAGATTAGACCAAGTGTTTTTCTATCATTTGTTTAAATATTAAGCTATATGTTGTTGCTAAGAGCCTAATTAAAGTTTAAGATGTAGTAAGGCCTTTTATAAAGTAAGGCCTAGTAAATTTAGCAAAGCCTTGAAGTAGTAAGGTCCTGTGGCATAGTTAAAATTAACCTTATCAAAGGAATGCAAGGCTTGTACTGCTATTGGTCAGTCAAAGGGTAGTTGAAGTAAAAAGAATCTGAATGGCTGTAAGTTATCAGCACAGGTCAGAAGTTATAAATTGGCTGAAACATCCAGAAATCATTCAGAAGGAAGATACAGCTCTGTGAAGAGGATTAATTAGCTGTTGACCTGGATCAGTGAGCCTGTGGATCTTGAGGAGCCCAAGGACTGAATACCAGGGTCCTTCCCGGTTATCTCTCGGACAGTGCTGATCGGGGACACCTGACTTTGCTGAGCTTTGTGGAAAGAGAAACTTGTCATATATCAGGCATCAAAGAAGACTGCCAAGAAGTTGCCAACATGAATTATTCTTGTCTGTCATTGTTTGTCTTGTTACTATGCGTAGTTGTGTTTTTGTTAAGTCAATAAACTTTTCTTACCATTCTACCCCCTGACTACACTCTCAATCAATCATGAACCCTCCACTGGCGGCTGGGACAGTATAGCACCTAGAGAGCCCAGAAGATGTGAAAGGCCTGCAGCATGCCTGTGAGGTACCCATGATCCACTCTGTAAAATGCCTTCTCCTGGTCCAGGGATAGGAGGGTGAAAGACAGGCCCTCCTGGTGCACTAGCTCCAGGAGGTCTCAAACCAGGTACAGGTTGTTGAAGATGGAACATTCAAGCACCATGTATGTCTGGTAAGGATGGATCACATCCATCAGCACAGACCACAGGCACAGGAAGATGGCCTTTACTACCACCTTGTAGTCCGTGCAGAGGAAGGACACGGGATGCCGGTTCCTCAGGTCACAGGTGTGGAAGAAATCAAACTACGCTTTGTAGTTGAATCACAACTGACAGAGACAGCTTTTTTTATTTAGGGTTATACTATGATCACAGGGAGGATTTCATACAGCAAGGGGAATCACCCACTTGTCTGTTTCAAAGGAATCCTCCCCCTCTCTAAGTTTTCAAGCATTTTTATACTTAAGACAGATAAAGAGAGAAAAAAAATACAACCTTGGAGAAACTAAAGCAAGTTTACTTAATTGGACATCTGTGCACAGGGTAATAAGACACACAGGATTCCTTATCTCAAAACATGTAACTGAAATAAGCAGTATCAGCTCTTCTGGTCTTTGTCTGTTTTTCTAGTCAAGTAGGCCAGAAGCCCAACTAAATTTATTACCACACGGGGATTTCCCCTCTTTGGTAGGAGTGTCAGCGCAGCCCTCCAGCATGACAGGGGGGTGTTCCTCACTTCCCTTAGATTCAGCCCAGACCACGGCAAAGTCCGGGCTGAGGCCGTCTCAGAAGGCCTGGTAGAACTCCACGGTCAGCTCATCGATGCACGGTGCCTTGTTGCCAGGCACCAGGTGGAGGGTGGCAAAAAACTCAGCCAGAGTGAGAGGAGCTTCCAGCTGGACCTGGTCACCCATGCTGACCAGTGGGAGTTCTTCCCACAGGGTGTGACAGTCTTTGGCATCAGTTGAATTCAAGAAGAAGAGCTCTTCATAGAAGGAGCACTCTGGCGCATCCCACCTGGATCTGTGAGGGGGGTGCCATCACCCACCAGAAGGCAGGTGTGTACTTCTTGGCCCCCCACCTCATCTCCAGGGCATAGAAGAAGTGGAAGCCATGGTCCATCTCCCAAAGGAGCTGAGCCTGAGCTCTTCCAGGCTGAAGAGTCCCATGGCTCTCAGCCTCTCACCATAAGGTCTGTTTTCCTGACCTCTGATCATGCACGTGGCTCTTCTCTGGACTCTCTCAAGCTTCTCAAAATCCTTTTTAAATTGTGGAGCTCAAAACTGGATGCAGTACTCCAGCTGCGGCCTCACCAAGGCCGAGTACAATGGGAGAATGACATTCTGGGATTTGCTTGAGAAGTATCTGTGGATGCAAGCCAGCGTTTTGCTTGCTTTACTAGCTGCAGCATTACACTGAAGTTTCATGTTCATCTTGCAGTCAGTCATGACTCCTACGTCCTTTTTGTCTGTAGTGCTAGCCAACATAGCACTGACAAGCCTATAAGGATGCTGTGGGTTCTTCTTCCCAAGGTGGAGAACCTTGCATTTTTCAGTGTTAAACACCATCAGGTTCTTGTCCGCCCATTTGCTGAGCCTGTCAAGGTCAGCCTGGATCACCCTCCTGTCCTCAGGTGTGGATGCTTTACCCCAAAGTATGGTGTCATCTAGGTTTGTGTTTCTTTTTAGCTTCACAGTGTTGTGTGCAGCAAGGGTGGCGGTAGTCTATTCCCTTTCTGATTGTAACAGGGTGAAGAAGGAAACCCTGTTACTTGGTGACTGAGGGGGATCACAGAAAGGGCAATGGAATTCATTTACTAGAGGGGGAAAAAGGGGTTATAGAAATGGCAAGGTGTTACCTGCCAGCTCTGTGTTCTGGGGGAACCCTAGCACAGTATGCAGCCTGCCTCCCTCACAAAGGACTCACCCCTCCCACCTCTGCCTGAACAAGAACTGATTAGAGGAAGGACTTACAAAAGACAACAAAGATGCAGTGGGAGATGTATTTAAACCCCTCCAGACAAGAGTGATAGGACTGAAGCAATTCCGCTGGTCTCATTTACATCGGAGATGAAACCAGATGGCAACTCATTTACATGGGAGATGGGACAGGAAAGCTCTTTCATTTGTATTCAGAATGGAAAACATGGATTCCAAGGCAAGGAGTGCACTGAACTCTGGGACCAGAGAAGCAGGGGAGCACAGCATGATGGGGGAAGCCCTGCTCCAAATGCTAATCAACCCACATCTGCACACTCAGCTCAGCATTTATCAGACCAATTCTGGTAATGACTCCTTTATTGGTATCCAAAACACTGATTCTGCCTGTCTGTATTGTGAGCTCCCTCAAATTAATGCCACCCATAGCCAGTAGGCCTGTGCAAAGAGGCTAGTATTCACTTCGGATTTGGATTCAGCCCATTTGGGGGACAGTGATTTGATTCAGTGATTCAAATCAGTGTCCTGAGTCAATTCGGCTGAATCTGATTCAGAGATTTGGCTACTGCCAAATCAGGCAAGTCTCTGAATCACACAGGCCTCATCCCCCTCTCACTCTCCCAGCCAGGGTAATGGCCGCTCTGCTCGCCCCAGCTCCTGGCTGTATGGAAAAAAAAAAGGTCCCACTCACTGGCTGCTGGCTGTGGGGGGAGGGGGAATCCCTGCTTCCCCCCAACTGTCCCACACTGCATAGAGGGCTCTGCTATGAGCAGCCTGACCCCCTACTGCTCTGTCCCCCCCCAGCTGCCCCACCTGCCCCAGCTCCAGCCCTTTAAGAAAAACAAAACAAAAAAACCCCAAACTCACTGGTTCCTGCTTAGCAGAGGCATGATCCCCACTGCCCCCCCAACAGTCCCACACTGTGTGGGGGGCTCTGCATGATCCCCCAGAAACTCCAAGGCTGCTGCTGGGGGTTTTTTTGCTTTTTTTCTTAACAGGCTGGAGCTGGGACAGGCAGGGCAGCCATTAGTTGGCTGGGAGAGTGAGGCGGGGTCAGGGGGCTTGTGACAGAGCCTCCCAAACAGCGTGGGGCAGTGGGGATTGCCCCCTGACTGGGCAGCACCTGGTCAGTGGGGGCTTTTCTTTAAAGCACCAGGAGCTGGGCCAGGCAGGGCAGCCATGGGGGGGACTGAGGGAAAAGATGAGGGTTGGGGGGCTGGGGGAGCAGGCAGGGGATGGGACCTGGCAGGGGTCCCCTCCCTGCTCCTCCAGCCTCCCCTTCTCCCACCCTCTATTTTTCAGCTCCAAGTCTGAATCCAGCTCTCTGTTGCAGTGGGAGGGAACTGCCTGAATCACTGAAGCTCTCCAAATTTTTTCTGAAATGATTCAGAGAGCTTCAAATTGATTTGGACCTTTTAATTAGTCCCCTGATTCAATCCAGATTCAGAGATTTGGCCACCAAATCAGGCCAAATTTCCTCTGAATTGATTCAGCACCCAAAGCTTTGCACAGCTGTAATAGCCAGGAGTGATCAGTTCCTCCTAATTGAAACTATGTGATATTGTAACTGTTTTATTTGTCTCTCTTGTGTGGATATTCATACTGGCATCCTCATAAGTTCAGATACCTGGCAATACCTAACTTTTATGGTTAAGCTGCTTGTCATATTCTCTCTCTGAACCTCATTTACTCTTCCTTCCCCTTGACCTCCCCATTTGCTTTGCAGCAATGCTTCTTTTACCTAAAGATCCCTGTAATGCCCAACAACTATGGTGTGGTCTGCTCATCAAGGGAGTTACTACTAGAACTATTATGACAAGAGATTGGGATGTAGTGAGTTTTGGGGTACATGAGGGTATCAGCTGAAAGTGCTGATCAGACCCAGCCTGCTCAGACATACCCAGTGCATGTGTATGTGTGTCTAACTGCATTTATTATTGTTCTGCTGAAATAAGGGATGAACTGAGTTCAAGGCACATGAGGGTGTCAGCTTGTCAATGCTGAATAACCCGGCCTGAGTCAGATGTGCTCTGTTAACCCATGTGCTTGTGTCTGACTGCATTTTATTGTTGCCCTGATGAAGTGAGTTCAAGGCCTATGAGGGTGTTAGCCTGTCAATGCTGAATAACCTGGCCCAGCTCAGGCATGCCCTGTTAATCTGTGGGTGTATGTGCGTACATATGTTTGATTGATTTTGTGGTTGGAGGAACCCAGCCCCATTGAAACTGAGTACTGCAGGATAGCTCCACTGGGGGTAAGGACTTGCAGATGGGAGAGGTACAGCTCCATATAGAAATACACAACCAACATATTGCTAGAATTACAGAGACCCCAGAAATGTGTCCCTACTAAATAAGCACACCCCCAAGTGATGGGCATATCTGGTAACAAAGGTTGATAGTTGACTCGACCCAGCTGACAAACAGCAGCACACCAGGAGAAAGTAAAGAATAGTAAAACAAATGCTCCTGCCGATCACGTTAAAAACAGGCACCCAGAGAAGGAGCTTTGGCCCAGGGCACCAGCAGAGAGGAGAAGAGCACAAGAGGATGACTAGATGAGGCAGGACCATGTAAGCTCCAGGGAACCACGTATCCCCTGTTGACTGGTGAGAAGCAGGGATACCCACCAGGGGGTCAGAGGTGGTGAGGACTGCTGAAGATGGTCCCAGGGAACCTATAAGGAGAAATTTGGAAAGAGATTAGAAGCATTAATAGGCATAAGAGAACACAGGCAACCTACTGGGATGGTGAAGGCACCTTTGCTTAGCTAGGGGTTTGCAAGCTCAGTTCACTAACACTTGCCACCATTACTCAATAAAAACTTATTCTGTTAACATCTACCTGGGTGGCCAATGATTGTGTAGCTCACTTAAGGAATAATTCTTATTTTTTCTCCCATCCAAGTCATGGCAGGAGAGCTCTGAGGGAGTCCTATTTTGCCTCCCACACTGATTATCTAAGTGTCCTAAAACCAATGTTCTCTGGCTTCTGAGCTGAGTTTCCTAGCCACAGAACTCCTAAGGCAGGAAGTCTTGTTCTTCCTCTCCCCATCCCTCTTCTATTTTTGTGTCTAAGTCTGGTAGTTGTGGGTTTTGGTCACCTACATTTTAAATCTCTAAAGGCACTACATGGGTGTTCACATGGGGCATGCCTGACTATGGACATGGCCAGTGGACAATCTATTGCACATACCCAGTTTGCATGTACTCAGGTGTCTACACGTATAGGCTACATCCCAACCCTTTTCACCCCACAGCACACTTACCTAAATAGAAAAGCACAGCAGCACACTGGACAAGGAGCGCGGGGGCGGGGCATGGCCAGCTGGATACCGATGGGGAGGGGTGGCATGCAGCCAGCCGGATGGCATTTTGGGTTAGAGCCATGACCCCTACCTGGCTGGAGCCACACTCCTCATCTGTCTGTGTCTGCAGCTGCAGCAGCAGGTGGGTGGTGTGGCTCCAGCACAAAATGCCATGGCATACCTGGACGTGCCTGATGGCACACCAGTTGGGAAACACTGGGCTACATGATCAGGAATAGAAATACTACCTGGGGCATAAATGGCATTTTTTATACTTAGACAATCATAAATGCCAAGCAGATAACCACATCTGGATAGTTACATGACCAGAAAGGGAATAGAATGCCATTCCAAGTGATTACCTGGGACTAATAAAGCTGACCCACTGTCCTCAAATGAAAAGCATGGTGTAACAGGCAGCCAGAGGCTCCTGTTACTTTAAAAGAGAAACTGAAGCAAGAATGTCTGGGTTCCTGAGGCAGAGTGCAGTGCATTCTTTGAGCTCTGTAATGTCAGGAAAACTTCTGCCAGCCCGTGATGTCAAGAGTGGAAGGTGTGGGCTAGGTCAGGGACACCAGAGACTCAGAGAGGGCCAATGACTGGGGAGAAGGTTTTTCCGGTGGCATGGTAAATCATAGGGGCTTTGAGTGTTTTATTTAAAGAATTTTACTTGTATTGTTTGTTTCAGTCTTATCAGAGGACTCAGCTGTGGCTGTAGCAGTGGTTAGGAGGCTGAAGAGGGGTGCCTGAGAGGCACTCAGGCTTTTGAGCCCTGAAAAGTGCAGTGACAAGAGACTGGGCTAAACTTGAGAGTGCTAAAAGCTTAGCTGGTGCATCTAGAGCCTGAGAAGGCTGAAGCCAGGAAGCTTCCAGAGGCATAGAGTGGGATGAGGCCAAGAAGGTGTAGCAAGTTGGTGTCTCAGGGGTGCCTGTGATGCCTCCTGGTGGCTCTGCAACCATGCCCCACTCTGCCTCTAGGGTGCCTTTCCTTCTGTCTTGCTTACCATGCCTTGATGTAACTATGGGATTAAAAGGGACCCTTTCTTCTTCATGGACCCTGACCATGGGTCTTAGCTGGACTGAGGCTCATTCTAATCCCCACTGGTGTTCCCCTGCACCCCATTGGTCTTGAATACACCCTCGAGCTCAGTGGGTTCTCTTGACCTGACTGTGCCTTTGCAAGGCACCTATAGCTTTAAGGGCTAATACTGTGGCTCTGTTTCTGCCCTACACCACACCCCAAGCCTTGTGGTGTCATTGCTCCAAGAGTCTCTCCTGTTGAGGTTTTGGCTTTCTCAGCTTCTAACCCTTTCTTCTAGCTGGGCCATCCTGTCTGGGCCCACTGTATTGGATCTGGTTCTAAGGCACCAGCTCTAGTCTTGACCTCTTGAGTGCCAGGCCCTTGAGCCCCCTCTTGAGCCCCTGTCTTCACCCATTGGCCTTGCCCTGGGCTCTGAGGTCCCTCGCTCTGCCTGGCTCTGGTGGTTTGGTCTTGAGCCTGCTGCTGGCAGGGTTCAAGGTGATTGCATACCCCTAGGACACTAATGGGACCCCCCAAATACCATCTCTCACAGTCCCAAATCAATGGGGCAAACTGTAACCAAACACTAAACCCCTAGGCTGTAACATAAATCC
>NW_017729034.1:13245419-13245777 GCF_001723915.1 Gavialis gangeticus
TAACCCTTTCTTCTAGCTGGGCCATCCTGTCTGGGCCCACTGTATTGGATCTGGTTCTAAGGCACCAGCTCTAGTCTTGACCTCTTGAGTGCCAGGCCCTTGAGCCCCCTCTTGAGCCCCTGTCTTCACCCATTGGCCTTGCCCTGGGCTCTGAGGTCCCTCGCTCTGCCTGGCTCTGGTGGTTTGGTCTTGAGCCTGCTGCTGGCAGGGTTCAAGGTGATTGCAAACCCCTCTGCTGCCACCACCAAGAACCCAGGGATGACCCCCCAAGCCTGCTGCCAGCCCAGGGCTACTCCTCCACAGCTGGAATTGCTGTGGTTCTGCGATCATGTGAAGATGCCGCACCCAAGAACAGCTG
>NW_017729034.1:13250777-13260098 GCF_001723915.1 Gavialis gangeticus
GCATACCCCTAGGACACTAATGGGACCCCCCAAATACCATCTCTCACAGTCCCAAATCAATGGGGCAAACTGTAACCAAACACTAAACCCCTAGGCTGTAACATAAATCCTTCAATCCAGATCCACCAAAATCAACAAAAAGGGGAAGCAGATTTCTTCCCTCTGCAAAAGGGAAAACTTTCCCTTACCTTTTGTGCCAGGATAAGCTTCCAGTTCCGGGTTATATTGCTGTGAGCTCCCAGAGCCACACTTGGGATCCAAGGCAACGCAGCAGTCCATCTATTTTTTCCTTGTAGCTTTCCTGGAGCTCCTACTCTTGTAGTTTTTAGGGCTAGATTATCTTGGTAGCTCAGGCCCTGGGCTTATATGCCTCTCAACCTATAGCAGCTGTGTCCTGGCTGGGCTTCCTCTCTCAGCTGCTTCTCTTTTAAAGTAACAGAGGGTCTCAGGCTCTCTGTTACAGAGGGACAGAGCCTGAGCCCCAGCAGTGAGACAGAGGCAGACTGTGACTGAGATGGCCTGGGTCTGGGCCTGAGCCTCAGCCCTGAGACAGTGAGGGAGACAGGGGCAGGCTGAAGCTGAGAAGCTGGACCAGAGTAAGTGGGCCCAGGCTACAGCCAGAGTAGCTAGCAGGTTAAGGCCAAGAGGGATGAAACCTATACAGGAAGGCTGATGATTACAGAGTGATACCTGTGAAGCATGGGCGTGGCTATACAGAAGGCTAGAGATAATGATTAAAGCCCTTAAAGTTTTATTAAAACCACTAGGGAAATGAACTGTGATCCCAGAGTTTTAGTAGTGCCAGTAGGGCATGGACAGTTCTGCCTGGGCATGTTCGCAGCTCACAGGGAACAGGTGATGTTCCTTTACTGGATGGAGGCCCCAGAAACCAGAGTCTGGTTGAGTCATTTAGAGGGTTTTTGGGGTAGGGGGTGCGCTCTAATTAGAGTGGCTCTTGGGAGCTTCTCTAATTAAACCAACACAGCATCTCATGTATTCAGTGTCTTGTACTTCAAAATGGCAGTGGGATCCTTTAACTAAAGTTTGTTTGACGAATTTTAGTTAAAGTGCCTTCGCCACCATTTGGAAATGCAGGGACAATGAATACACATGATGCTGAGGCTGCTAGACCATTCTAATTAAAATGCTCCAGCAGACTTAATTAATCTGCTGGAGCGATTAATCAAGTCTGCTCTGATGTGTTCTAATTGGACCACGTAGGAGCAGGCATCAGATATATGTATAAGTGCCTTTATGCACCAGGAGGATCACTTCAGGACAGGGGTGGGGGGAGGCCTCCCATTCAAAATAGAAAGAATATCAAGGCATGGCAGACAAGACAGAAAAGAGGGGATATATGGAGGAAGTGGAGTACAGGCAGTCTCTTGGTAGCCTGCCAGTGGCATGATGCTGCTCCCAGGGCCTCTCCTGTCACACATGAGAATGAATGAAATCTCCCTTTGTGGAATACAGGTGTATATGTATATGAGAGATCCTGATCACAAAAGGAACAGAAATGTATAAACACACCCTTTTTTCTCCTTCCTCTTATCCAAAAAACTCCAGCTGTTTCACATTCTACAGTTCACATATAGCCAAATAATTTGCTTTTTGCGGGACAGAAAAGAAAATGATTTTAACAAGAACACTTCATAGTCCCCTAAGCTTACTGCTTATTGAATATTTCCTGGGAACTCTTCATTGGTGCTACCTCCCCAGTAAGTCTGTTTCTGACAATCAAAGCAATCAAATACTAGCCTCTTGCATAATCAAAGCACTAATGTGTCCTGCTTGGCTCTACCTCCAGTTTTTTAAAGTTCACCTCACACAGTAATGTGACAGAAAAAAAAATCTTGTGACTTGCCTGACCAATCTCAGGGGTTGGAAATCAAATGCAAAAGCTGGACACTTTGCAAGTAACAGAGACACTTGTTTTACCACTTGCTTACAAAATTGTCAGATGCAGAATGTAGATGGAAAAAATGGTTCATAACCTAATAATGTATTCAGTGAATGCAGTTTGTCAAGATGTACTCTTTTTTTCTCTGACAGTAAAGTTATTCAGACAATCTTTTAAAATGGAATGTCTTATTCCACCTATTAGACAGAAATATAGTCATACTTAAATATGATTCTGTTTCACTTTGCTTGAGTCCCAGAAAACAGCTAATGCAAAAAGTGGATGAGTTCTCCTTTTCACTGCTTTATTGTGACTCAATATTAAGGATCAGATCATGGCATGTTACAAAAGTAGATGCACTGATAGATTTTCAGGGCTTAAACAGGATGGAAAGGAATCATACTTAGGTGCCTAAGTACAGTTAGATGCCCAAGAAGTGGAATAGAATCTGGCCCTTAGGTTTTTTTGTTTTTTTTAGAAGAACATAAAGCCAGATTGTTGAAGGTGTTGTAAATATCTATCCCTATGGAAACGAGGGACTTAAGTGCATTTAAAAATCTGTTCCATAAGCTCCTCCACCTTAGTTATGGTCTAAAGAACTTCCAGTCTCTATGTTGAAAAGTAGTTTGAAAATTTCCTCCAGTTGCACATTAGATTCCTTTGTTCCCAATTGTTTGCTTTCTTCAGACCCAACCTCCTTGTAGCCCTGTGTTATAGGGAGGCTTGGTCTCCTTCCGTTGGACTCATATCAAGGTGCTGTCAAGATGGCCTTATATAAAATGGGGGTTTTCAGAAATTGTCTGTCTGTTGGTCTACACCTGTACCTGTTGGTCTACACTTACACCTACACCTGTTGGTCTACACCTGTACAGCTCTATTTTCATTAATCACAGTGGGTGTGTCTACATGAGATGCTTTACTCAAGATTCGTGCAAATTACTGCACAGTAAACATCACTGTTTACATGTGCACACACTTACTGAGCAGTAAATTGCTCTAATCATGAGTAAATTTGCTACCTGTAAATACAAGTAGAAAATTTACTGGTGATTAGTTAGGCCATGTGCAGATTAAATGAGAGGTGTGTGTGCATGACACTTTAAAGCAGGATGAATGCTTTTGCACCTCTTTACTGGTGTTGGTGCTTGTATGTGCCTACTGCCCATTAATTCCAGCCACTGTAGGAAATTTGGTGGCATAATGCATTTTAAATGATTTGAGGAACAGCAAACTGGGGACTGGCCACCAGTCCATGCGCAAAGCCTGGTACTTTGCACCAGCATGAAGCTGTGGCGTGAAGTACCAGGCTCTGTGCAGCTCCACAGCTCTGCAGGCAGCCTGACAGAAGCCAAGGAAAGCAGCTCCACCTAAGAAAAGTGTTGAGCCTGATCTCCCCACCCCTGGAGCCTGCCTGAGCTGTGTGGGGCCCTGGTGCTTTCCTCCGCAGTTGCTTTGCCCCCTGAGACCACATGAGCCAGGTGCCTTCAGGTGCGTGCCACCTGGGGGAGGTCAGCTGCCATGGAGGGAAGCACCAGCCCTGCCCCCACACAGCCCAGGGACTGCTCTGCCCACTGGCAGCTTGCCCTCCCCTCCCTGCTGGAGAGGCAGGTAAGTCTTCCTTAGTTGCAGGGGCAGGGATGTGTAGCAAAGCCACATGTAGCACTCCAGGTGGTGGGGCAGGGTGGATTTGTCCTCCACATCATTGAAGCTTGGGGTGCAATGCCAGTTTCATACATGTGCCTGGGCCACTAGGGTGATCAGTAGCAGCAGCAGTGGGCTAGGCACCTCTCAGTCCATGCAAACATCTCACACCATGCCCAGGACACTCAGTAGAGTCATGGTTCAGGCACAGAGCCAGTGTGGGCAGAGGGGCTCACCCCAAGGTGCCTGCCCAGAGAGGCCCCCTGGAGGGAGGGAGGAGATGCCAGCAGCTCCATGTCTAAGTCATCTGGAAGCTGCTTGCCCTCCACACCTAGGTTCCATGGGATCAGCAGCAGTGCAGGAGACAGGCTGGCCTAAAGGAGAAGAATTGGGGGTGGGGGAGATATCTCTGGAGCTGTGGTAGCAGGTGCTGCTAGGAGTCTGGCCTGTTCTGGCCTGGAAATGGGTGCGGGAGGCAGGCTGCCTGCAGGCAGCACCCAGTGGCCCACTAGCCCCTGAAGAATGAGTAGAAATGGAGACTCAGCTGTTGACTTCCTGGACCAGGGTCTGCCTGGGCAACTTACCATGGGCCATGGGCATGTGTGCATGCATGACCTCTGATCTGAGGCTGGGCAATGAACTGCCCCTGATACAGAGCATCTTATCTCAGAAATGTTGAAAACTCTCACAAACAGGCTCTTTCTCTTGGCTCTGTAGGACCTTCAGATGCGTGTGGAGGAGAGGCACCAGTTGCCAGCCAGGATGCACCATCAGGATCACCACCAGCTTTGGCTGAGGTGCTACAGATTCACCGGCTCCAGCAGCACAGGACTCAGGGCCAGATCCAACAGCTGAATCAGCTGGTCAAGATAACCAAAGATCCCCTGGCAGACTCATAGGCCTGGCATGTCGAGGACTTTGCCTGTGAGGAGGCCAGGGACTCCTGTGAGGAGGAGAGGGGCCAGTGAAGGGAGTGGGAGTACCAGGAGTTCAGGGTCAGATTTTTGGCCCTGGAGGAGAGGCATGTGGAGTCCCTGGAGCAGCAGGCTGTCCTGGTGCCCAAGGCAGTAGGTGATGGAAGAGGACTACGGGGTGCTGGATGCTGCCTTGGCCTTGGCAGTTGCCTTCATGCTACCCTCTGTTCTGTTCCTGGCCACAGTCCCACCTGCCCCCTGGCAGTCACCCACTGCCCAGAAGCAGCCCACCCCCACCATGGGCCTAGGCTGAGGTGCAATGGCACCTCTGCCAGCCAGGAACCCCTGCCCTCACCCCTGCCTTGGATCCCTCCCCACCCAGCTCCCCCAGCTAGGTCCAGCTCCACTGCTCACCCCCACTCCATGCAGCTGCGGAACAGGAGCTGCTTGTAGCAGGGCCAGGACCATGTGCAGACCCTGCTGGCCTGGCCCACTGGCTACAGGAGTGGGGATTTGTGCTTCAGCAGAGCAGCACCTGCTGTCACCCCTGGGTGAGCCCCCTGCCTGCTGGCTTTGCTGTGGCATGTGCACCTATGGGAGACTGGCCAGAAGCCAGAGTGCTGGGTGCCTGGCTCCAGGCTCTGCCCCACTAGGCACCCCCATCCCATGGCCCTTCACCCTGGGAGGGTGCACACAGAGCACTTACTGTAAATAGTCTGCACAGGAAAAAGGGTGTTTTATTGGTAATGGGTGGGGTCAGTGGTGGAGGGGCTCTGTGGGGACGGGGGGAGGAAGGGATGGGGGTCTCTTGTTGGGGAGGGAGATGAGATGGGTTCTGTGGTTAGGGAGTGGGGTTTGTGTTTTTGGAGGGGAATAAATTGCTTTTTGGAGAACTGTCCACAGTGAACATGGTGCTCGGGGTGTGCGGGGGTCCATGGGCTGTTGTCCAGGCAGGCTAAAAGTGGGGAGTGCAGGAGGAGGTGGTTGGCTAGTGCCTCTCCCAGTACCCTGGTTCCTGCTGGTGTGAGAACACCTCACCCAGGATTTCAACATTTGTTGGGACTGCCACTGCTGTTGCCACCACAATTGGCACTTTCAGTGCCTGGCATCCTGTTCTGGCTGTGCCTCTTCTGCCCAGGCCTCATGGAAGAGGTCCTTCCTAGGCCTCACAGATGTTATGTAGCATTCAGGCTTTGACTATGACCTGGGGGTGCTGGCCTTAGTAACCTTGAGGCAGGCAGTGAGACACACCAGTGTCCCTTCAGGTGGCTGAAGGTATGCTCCACCAAGGCACGTCTGTCCCAGGCACGCAGGGGTCAGCTGGCTGGTATAGGGCAGCATGAACCATGGGAGGAGTGGGAAGGTGGGGTGCCTGATGAGGGGGGCACTACTACACCCAACTGGAGGTCTGGCAGCCATGGCACAAGGTGTCCACTCTTCACCAGACCTGGGAGGGTGGAGTTGTGGAACACACAGGGGTCATGAACAGTGCCTGCCCAGCTGGTGCTCATTCATGAAGGCAGTGATAACAGCCTGCAGCACGATGGAGTGAAAGCCCTGCTGGCTGTAGTAGGGGTAGTTATGGGAGGGCAGTTAGGTGATGGGGATTGTCCCAGCGACCTGCAGAGGGTTTAGATTGAGAGCATGGTCGGGGGTAGAAAGGTAGGAAAGATTTATTGACTTAAAAACACAGCTATGCGTAGTAATAAGACAAACAATGACAGACCAAAGCAATTCGTGACAGCAACTTATTGGCAGTCTCTCTGATGCCCGATACACAGCAAGCTTCTCTTTCCCCAAAGTTCAGCGAGGTCAGGCGTCCCTGGACAACGCTATCTAAGGGGTGCCGGGAAGGACCCTGGAATGCAGTTCTTGGGCTCCTCGAGGTCCACAGGCCCACTGATCCAGGCAACAGCTAACTAATCGTTTTCACAGAACTGCATCTTCCTTCTGAATGGTTTCCAGATATTTCAGCTAATTTATAGCTTCTGAAAGACACTGATAATGTACGACCACTTGAATTCCTTTTTCTTCAACTGTCCTTAGACTGACCAATAGCAGTACAAGCCTTGCTTTCCTTTGGTAAGGTAATTTTAACTGCACTACAGGGCCTTACTACTTCTAGGCTTTGCTAAATTTACTAGGCCTTACTTTATACAAGGCCTCACTACATCGTAAACTATAATTAGGCTTTTAGCAACAACTTATAGCTTAATATCTAAACACATACAGAAAAACACTTGGTCTAATCTTCATAGAGCCTTCAGCAAGCACTTCTATCACACAGACACACTTTTCAGCTACCACAGGGATGTGTCACCTGTACAGGGCCCTGATGCACTGGGGGAAGCCCAGGGCATGTACCCCAGCACCACTGCCAGGGGGTCTTGCACATGGAGCAAGGTGTGCCCCAGCACATCTTGGAGGGTGCCACACACTTCCAGGATGGCCTCCGCAGCAGTGGCCTTGGCCCTGCTGCATCTTCAGCATGGGCATGGCTAGCTGGGCGTCCACAGGGAGGGGCCAACACATGGTGCTATCCCACCACTCCATGTGTTGGTGGAGCTGCTCAAGGAGCTCCCAGAAGGGTGACTGAGTCATCCAGAATGACTTGAGCAATTGCTCATTGTCCCAGGTGGTTTGGATGACATGCAGCTACAAGTTTTGGCTGGTCTGGTGGGCCCAGAAACAGTGGGGATGGGGGCCCAGGGGCTAGTGGATGGCCCTGATGGTGGTGACCAGAAGTGCATGTTTAGTGTTCCTGCTAGGGTCCAGGTGGCAGCAGCAAGGTTGCAGGGGACCTGGGAAAGTGTGGCGAGCCAAAGTTGTCCTGAGCCAAATTGCTGGCTCACCACAGGGACAGCTGAGCAAACAGCGTAGTGAGCAGGAGCCCAGGGCACTGGATGTCACTCATAGGGTCAGGGGCTGGAGCAGCCCTGGCATGGCAGGCAGAGGTTGTGGCAATAGAGATGCTATGTGCTGCCCTGCTCCAGACCAGGAAAGCAGGTGGCCCAGGAGCAGCATGTGGGGCTAGCTTTTAAATATGAATTACCACCACAGGCAGCTGCAGCTGGAACCTCCAGCTCCCTCTGGTGGTGGCAGGGGTTTCATAGATTCATAGGTTGAATCTATGAAACCCCTGCCACCACCACGGGGAGCTGGAGATTCCAGCTGCAGCTGCCCATGGCCAGCATCCATGTTTAAAAGCAAGCTGGTTTAAAAGCCAGCTGCTTTGGTGCAGGTCTGGACAGGTTGGCAGCAGACGGCTGCTATAAGCAGCAAATCTCATCCTTCATCCACTCTAGAATTATTTACTCTAAAGTAAATTCACCCCACATCAAATGTATATGTAGACACACCTTTTGGGAGGCTCAGTGCAGATCAGTTCCCTTAAGCTGGTGCTGTGCAGATCTGTTTTGGGCAGCACCAGTTAAAAGGGAACTTCCTCACTAAACAAAGCATTAGAGAATTTTCAGACTCCTTAGAGTCAATGTAGCCCTCATGGTCAGTAGTAGGTACCTACACTTGTTTTTCACTTTCCTATCCCTTTGTAGAAGTCGGAGGCTCTCATAGAAAGATGTTGCAGCCAATTTGCCCTGGACTTGCTAATCTTCTTTGGTACTCACCTGCCACACCTTTGATGTTAAAGAGAATACAAAAGGGAAAGGTAAATATTGGGAGGTAAGCTTGTTTCTCACTGCAACATAGGTGGCCATATGGCCTCTTCACAGAGCTTCATCCCCATCCCCTGCCCTTACCACACCAGGTGTTCCAAGGTGCAATTCCTTAATTAGTCTGTGCTTAGTGCACCAGTACAGTCTTATAAGTTCTTACAAATGGTACAATGCCTGTGTCATGAATGATTCTGAGTATTTGGGCTTACATTCTCACAGGTCCCTCTTCAGGTCCATCCTTAGACTTACTTGTTCTTTGTGATCTCAGGTGAATACGTTCTCCCAACTTGCTCGTGATTATCTCCCACAGATAGTGTTTAATTCAACACCAAAATTTCAGATCTTCTCTGCCTTAAATTCACAAGATACCAAACAGGAACCATAGCCAACCTAAGTCAGTCCCTTGGCTTAGCTCTATGGTCTGTCCCTGTTGCAGGGGACAGCTGCACTTTTTCAGGGAAGATTCCCTTAGTTGGCCCATCTCTTCTTCTTCCCTTTTAGGTTATAAAAAGCCTCATTCACTGGACAGATTCCTTGCTGGTCTCTGTCATGGGATGGGTTCCCCAGGGATGGCCTTGATACCCCTAGGGCTCCACGACCATGCCAACCCTGCCCAACAGGCACCCTCTTTCTCACCTTCCATGTCTTGGTGCAACTATAATAAATAGGGAGGCTGCCCTCAAGTTACTGGACCTGGTATTGACAACAGGGGATGACATGATAGGGGACCTACAGATCAGTGGTCACCTGGGGGACAGTGACCACCAAATAATAGAATTCATCTCAAGGCCTTAAGGGTAAGGTAACTAGTAGGGTGGAAGTGCTAGACTTCAGGAGGGCTGACTTCAGCAAATTCAGGCGTTTAGTCGATGCACTGCAGAGCAGGAGATTTGGCAAGATGGGAGCCCAGGAAGGGTGGCTGTTCCTTAAGGAAATGATCCTTTGGGCACAGAGGGAGATGAGTCCGATGTGGGGGAAAAGGGTCAAGAGGCTTCCTTGGCTGACCAGAGAAATCCAGAGCAGCCTAAGGGCAAAAAGGGGGGCATAGAAGCAGTGGAAACAGGGAGAGATTACTAAAGAGGAGTATGCCTCCTCAGCTCGCAGTTGTAGGGAGGCAGTTAGAAAGGCCAAAGCTACCATGGAGCTGAAGATGGTATCCCAAATTAAGGATAACAAAAAAAAAAAAAAAAAA
>NW_017729034.1:13260281-13261000 GCF_001723915.1 Gavialis gangeticus
TTGACCCTGAGATGTTGCAGAGTCATTTGGAAGGACTGGATATGTTTAAGTCAGCAGGCCCGGATGAGCTCCATCCAAGGGTACTGAAGGCACTGGCCAATATCATTGCACAACCACTGGCAAGAATATTTGAGTACTTGTGACACATGGGACAGGTCCCGGAGGACTGGAAAAGGGCCAACGGGGTCCCTATTTTCAAGAAGGGGAGGAAGGAGGATCCAGACAACTATAGGTCAGTCAGTCTCACCTCCATCCTTGGCAAAGTCTTTGAAAAGATTATTAAGGCTCATATACGTGAGGCCCCAGCAGGAAAAATTATGCTGAGGGGAAACCAGCATGGGCTCATAGCAGGTAGATCATGCCTGACTAATCTAGTCTCTTTTTATGACCAGGTTATAAGACACCTTACCACAGGAGTAGGGGTTGATATAGTTTACTTAGACTTCAGGAAGGCCTTCGATATGGTATCCCACCCCATACTGGTGAACCAGTTAAGAGGCTGTGACTTGGATGATTACACAGTCCAGTGGGTGGCAAATTGGCTAAAGGCTCGTACCCAGAGCATGGTAGTGGATGGGTCGGTATCGACCTGGAAGAGCATGGGTAGTGGGGTCCTGCAGGGCTTGGTCTTTGGACCGATACTCTTCAGTATCTTCATCAGTGACTTGGACAAGGGAGTGAAGTGTACTCTGTCCAAGTTTGTGGATGATACAAAACTG
>NW_017729034.1:13261016-13263029 GCF_001723915.1 Gavialis gangeticus
AGAGAAGGGCCACTTGTATGGTTAAGGGCTTGCAGGCCAAGCCTTACAAGGACAGACTAGGGCACCTGGACCTCTTCAGCCTCCACAAGAGAGGGTTGAGAGGCAATCTTGTGGCTGCCTATAAATTCATCATGGGGGTGCAGAGGGCAATTGGTGAGGCTCTACTCACCGAGGAGCCCCTGGGGGTCACAGGAAATAATGGCCATAAGCTAGCAGAGAGCAGATTTAGACTGGACATTAGGAGGAACTTCTTCACAGTTAGAGTGGCCAAGGTCTGGAATGGGCTCCCAAGGGAGGTGGTACTCCCTCCTACTCTGGGGGTCTTCAAGAGGAGGTTGGATGGGCATCTGGCTGGGGTCATCTGAACCCAGCACTCTTTCCAGTCTATGCAGGGGGTTGGACTCAATGATCGATTGAGGTCCCTTCTGACCCTAACATTTATGAATCTGTAAGTTAGTTTAGATACAGTCCTGATAGACCCCACTGAACCCTGTGGGTTCTCAGACCCCTTATGGGTCCTGTTCCAAAATGGATGTCTCGGGACACCCTCAGCCTTATGGGCTAGAAGCATGGCTCCAAACCACCCATTTACCATGTCCCAAGCCTCACAGATGGGATTCACAGTGTCCCTCTGAGGCCTTAGTTTCCCTTGGCCTCTGGTCATCACTGGGGTCTCTGCAGCCCTGTCTCTTTCTCAGGGCCCCTTGGTGCTGGGGCCTGTGCACCCCCTTTGTCATTGTACCCACACTGGCGCTAGGGTCCCTACACTGTAGTGGGTCCCCAATGAGGCCTCCTCCTTCCCCAATAGGCTCAGCCCAATCTACTGGTTTTACTAACAGAAATCAAAATATGAGCCCCTAGGCTATAACATAATTCAAGCAGCTCCAGGTATGCACTGTCCCTTTAAAAGAATCACTCTTCCCCAGCACTACAGGCCTTGTAGGCTCCTGAAGTCCCTTAATCTCACCAGAACATAAACAGGCAGTCAGGCCTTTTCCCTTAGCTTCCTCTAGGAAAGCTTCTTCCCCCTTAACTGCTGGCAGAGAACTGACTCTCTAGTCCCAGCCCTGGGGTTTATATGGGCCCGGCGCCCTGCCTATTCTGGTCAGCTGACCATGTGCAGATGCAGGCTAATTTGCTTGTTAGCCTGTTGCCATGGTAACCAGCACCTGTGGGCTTCTGTCTGGCTCTTTGGGCTCTCTCCGCAGGAAGTTTCTCCTCTTAGAGAAGCAGACACCTTAGTGCCTGCGACAGCCTCCCATGTGATAGTCTCATGCTGGATCTCACCTCAGGTAAGTTTCAGTTTTCCGATTCTCCTCTGCAAGACCCATTGACCCCTGGCTGGGGTCAGATAATTGCTGCACCTTCTTGCAGCTGCACAAGCTCCTGCTCCTGCCTATGTCCCCTCTCCAGGGAATCAATGCACCTGGCCCCCAGGATTTTCTACTTCTGGGTCAGCTGCCAGAGCCTATTAGGTTAGCTCTTCATCAGCCTCTCTTCCCTCTGGCTCCAGAGAGAATGAATAAAGATGATTTTTTTGCTCATTACTTGCTTTATTGACTCCTTCCCCAATGCAGTTAAGACACTCTCATTCCCGCTGTTTCTCTGTCTTCTGACCAATTGAGGCAGGGCATTGCTGCTGTCCTGTCACACCAATGTAATCCTGTCCATTCCTCATTCTTTCATTGCATCTCAATAGCTTTGTCTATTTTTGACACATATAACACCATCTCTGTTCTGTGTGATGGAAACAAAGCCTACATCAGTGAATCTCAACCAGGGTGCTGTTGGACCTTGGGATTCCATTGATATCCTTTCAAGAGTGGACCAGGGTACCATACAATATTAACTCTGTTCAGTGTGTAACCATGATTCACAAGATAAACTCAAAGACCACATCCAGATGAGTGTAGCTGTGAGGTATGTGGCACCACACATTGCATGTTCCATTTTTCTCTACGCTGCAAGGAGAACCTAGCAGGGAGCGAGAGATTGCAGAGGGATCTGGATAGG
>NW_017729034.1:13263040-13272156 GCF_001723915.1 Gavialis gangeticus
CTTAATCTATGAATCTATGAATCTATGAATCTATGAAACCTGTTAAAAAGAAAGAGTGGAGTGGCTCATGTGGTGGCAATGTGTGCTGCCCAAAACCAGAGCCTGGCCAGCTGGAGTCATGCTCCGCTACTGGCCAGGCTCTACATAGCAGGATCATCACTGCTGCAGCTCCAGGAGTCCCCCAGAACCCCAGGTAAGGCATCTAGGGCCATTCCAGTGCTTGCTTCAGCCTTACCTACCCCATCCAGGGTTATCTACCATGCACCAGAGTGTGTGTGGAACTGGGATTCCCTGGGAACAACTAGCAGCAGCATAAGGTGCACAACCGTTAGTTGTCTCCTGGGAACCAATGCCCATGCACATCTGGACATGGCCAAAGATTTCAAAGCAATTCCTAGCGTTAAAAGCGTTCTGACCTGTTGTGGTTTTTTGAGTTCTTTGCAACAGAATCATTGCTCTATTATTTTTCTGCATTAAAAATGAATGGGAACTATGCTGCATTTTCTGAGGGATGCCTTGATCAAAGGTTCAGAACCATTGGCCTAGTGTGGCAGGGCACCTGCAGTGCCTGCCACTTTAAGGTTTCAAGTTGGCAGTGGAGCAGCCAGCAAGGTGGGTGCTAGCCTCATCAAGGCTAGCACATGACCCTAGGAGGATCCTGGGATTGGCTGAGGGGAGGTGGCAGAGCAGCCTCCATTTTAACCCAGGCCCTCAGAGAAAGAAGCAGCAAAGGAAGCAATATCAGGCTGAGCTGCTCCTGGAACATCTTGGAGGTAAGGACAGGAGCTATGGGGGGAGGTTTGGAGGCTCCTGGTCCTGGCTATGACCTAAAATTGCACTGTGCCAGGGAAGGGTGGCCTGGTGGGACTCCCTGTGGCAGGGGACCCCCCAAGAAATTCCAGGCCAGTTATCTCCTCAGTGAAAGGTGAGAAGGGGCACCTGAATACCTTAGCCCCTGCCTATGTGTGGGTTACAATACCAGAGGAGAGTAGGCCCAGGCAAGCATAGCATCAGGGCTTCCTGAGCCCAGTGTAGGGGACCAGGCATGGAGACAGCCACCTGAGCCCACAGGGTGGAAGACCCCAGTTTTAGGGGCCAGACAGTGACCTCAGGGCTTCTGGGGGCTCATGGCAGAGCCCCTGACATAGTACGGAGCAGTGGGGGGCAGCAGGGATCACCCCCTACCTGGCAGCACCTAGAGAGTGGGGGCTTTTTTTTTTTAAGAGCCAGGAGCTGGGAGAGTGGGCAGGGCAGCCATTGAGAGTGGGTGGGGGATGGGGCCAATTCAGAGATTCAGCGGCAGCTGAATCTCTGAATCAGATTTGGCTGAATCAATTTGGGATAGTGATTCAGATCATTGAATCGCTGTCCCCTGAATTGGCCAAATCTGAAGTGAATATTGCCACTTCACTCAGGCCTAATGCTCAGTGCCTTCTTTGCCTTAGTGTTCACAGTCATGTAGACAGTTCCCAAACTACCGCACCTGACAGCACAGTATGGGGAGGAATTGAGCAGCCAACAGTGGTGAAAGAACAGGTTAGGGATTATTTAGAAAAGCTAAACATATACAAGTCCATGGGGCTGGGCAGGATGCACCTGAGGGTGCTGAGGGAATTGGCCGATGAGATTGCAGAGCCACTAGCCATCATCTTTGGAAACTTATGATAAATAGGACAGGTCCTGTTTGATAGGAAAATGGCAAATATAGTGCCCATATTTAGGAAAGGCGAAAAGGAGGATCCAGAGAACCACAGACCTGTCAGCTTTACTTCAGTGCCTAGAAAACTCATGGAGCACATCCTCAAGGAATCCATTTCTAAGCATTTGATAGAAAAAATAGTGATTAGGAACAGTCAGCATGGATTCACCAAGAGCAAGCTGTGTCTGACCAAAATGATTGCTTTCTGTGATGAGATGGCTGGCTCTGTAGAGGTGGGGAGACCCGTGGATGTGGTATATCTTGATTTTTAGCAAGGCTTTTGATAGTCTCCCACAGCATTCTCCCAGGAAAGCTAAGGAAGTATGGGCTGGATGAATGGACTGTAAGGTGGACAGAAGACTGGATACAGCATTGGGCTGAGATGGTAGTAATCAATGGCTCAATGTCTAGTCGGCAGCTGGTATCAAGTGGAGTGCCCCAGGGGTCAGTCCTGGAGCCAGTTTTGTTCAAAGTCTTCATCAACAAGTTTGAAGATGGCATAGAGTGCACCCTCAGCAAGTCTGCAGGTGACACCAAGCTGGGGGGAGTAGTAGATATATTGAAGGGCAGGGCTAGGGTTCAGAGTGACTTAAGTAAATTGGAGAATTGGGCCAAAGGAAATCTCATGAGGATCAATGACAACAAGTGCAAAGTCCTGCACTTGGGGTGGAATAATCCCATCAATCAGTAAAGGCTGGGGGCTGACTGTCTGGGCAGCAGCTCTGCAGGAAGGGACCTGGGGGCTACAATGGACAATGTGAGCCAACAGTTTTCCCTTCTTGCAAAGAAGGCTAAAGGCTGCGTTGGTAGGAGTGTTGCCAGCAGGTCAAGGGAACTGATACTTCCCTTCTTTTCAGCACTGGTGAGGCCACATGTGGAGTACTGTGTTCAGTTTTGGGTCCCCCACCATAGAAAGGATGTGGACAAATTGAAGAGAGTCCAGTAGACAGTGAAAAAAATGGTGAGCGGTGTGGCGGGCCAGTAGGGGGCACTCCTGCGTTGAGCTGCCCACCTCCCTGCACCCGACCATCTTCCAGGCTCCAAATGCCTCCCTAGGGGTGCCTTACGTCCGACTGACCCGCTTCCTGGAGCACACTCGCTAGCCTGGGGGTAACATAGCTGCCACCACCCTGAGAATGGACTTGCTCTTGGCCCTGTGTCCTCTGGGAAACACAGGCCTAAAGTCCTACGGGTATTCAACCCAGTGCAGGCACTTGGGGCACTTACCCAAGTCAGGGGGCAAAAAGTACAGTCTCCCTTAGTCTGCAGACCTAAGGGGTCTCTTAGGCATAATTTAGACCCACCCCTCAATAAGTCTCCCACACCGGTCACAAAGGAGAACTTTATTGATTACAGGGGTAGGGTGAAAATAGGGTACAAGATTGAGCAATATCCTAGAAATCCTGAAGAGCAAACAGTCTGCTTGAGGTAGCCTTTTGATCACGCATCTGAGTTACTGCCAGCTAGATATCTAATCAGATCTCAAGTAGCTTACTCACATGCTTCATCCAGAGGCTGGTGAAATCCCCTCTAGAGTCAGGCAGTTCCTTGTTCATGGGTTATGGGGGAGAGAGCCAGTTTCAGATGGTAAAGCTCCTCTGAGTCCCCTGCATGGCTGCTGCTCCCTCCTCCTGGGCAGTCCTAACTTTTACAGCCCCTGTGACCTCATTCACCTGGTCCAGTGGAGGCCAGCTCCGATTGGCTGTCGGCCAACCAATTTGAAATACATCACTAATTGCCGGGCAGACTCCAGCCCACCAGGTAGATGCCCCTCACCCAAGTAGCCAATACCAGTCACGTAGGCAGAGGGAGCAGGTTTCCCCCCTCCCTCAAGAATGTAGCCAGCTCAAGTTACCTAAAGAGACAGGCTGAGGGTGTGGTCTCCTCTGCTGGGCCCATCCTAATTAAATGGTCACAGCACAGAGACTTTAATCACATTGTCACAAGGCAGAGATTTTGGAGAGAAACCAAGGTGGCTTTCTGCCACAAGCGGTACATGACTTATGAAGAAAGACTGAGGGAACTGGGCTTATTTAGTCTAAAGAAGAGGAGACTGAGAGGGGATTTAATAGCAGCCTTCAACTACCTGAAGGGAGGTTAGAAAGAAGATGAAGCTAGACTGTTCTCAGTGATGGCAGAGGACAGAACAAAGAATAATGGTCTTAAGTTGTAGAAAAGGAAGTTTAGGTTAGATATTAGGAAGAATTTTCTCACTAGGAAGATAATAAAATACTGGAACAGGTTACCCAGAGAGGTGGTGGAAGCTCTAGGTTTTTAAGATCTGGATAAACAAAGCTTTAGCTAGGATGAAATAGTTGGGGATGGTCCTGCTTTGAGCATGGGGTTGGACTAGATGACCTCCTCAGGTCCCTTTCCAACTCTAATTTTTTATGATTTGGCCTCAGGCCCCACTGTGTGAGCCTTGGCTTCCTGGCCCCTTCTCTAGGCAACTATTCCACCCCTCATTGGGATCACTACTCCACCCCTCACTGGGCTCCTGGGCCTTACACCCCTTGAGCCTCAGGCCCCACTCATTGGCTCCTGTCTCAGGCCCACTACATGGACCTGGACCCCACCTCAGGC
This sequence comes from Gavialis gangeticus, assembly GCF_001723915.1. Classification (NCBI taxonomy): domain Eukaryota; kingdom Metazoa; phylum Chordata; order Crocodylia; family Gavialidae; genus Gavialis; species Gavialis gangeticus. The sequence continues at coordinate 13,267,323 of NW_017729034.1, forward strand.
TCCACTCAGGGGACCTGGGCCTTGTACTCTTCTGTTGGACAGCATCAAACTCCTCTGCCTTGTGGGTACCCCTAGCCTTTCCCCTCCATGCATTACCCTAGATATAACTGCTAACTCTGCTCCTATGGCCTTGGCTTATACCTTGGCTACCCAGCCCTCATCCAATCTGGTGGTCTCCCTGCAGTCATATGATTGCTTAATTGAGTCTGACAGCACCTGCCAACTGCTCCACATCCTGCCTAACCTCTTAAAGTGGTAGGCACAATGTGTGCTTTTCCACGAGCCTGCATTTCCCCATGTATTTCACAACTGCTCATCAGGTCTCTAACACTCATGGTCATATTTGACCTCTGCATAGTATCTGTGACTTTCTGGAGACATGCTTCTTTTTCATAATGGCTCCATTGTGGCCTTGAGAGAGTTCCTTTGGTAAGTGTGATATCTCTGCTCCTGGTGTATGGGTGATGGCCCAAGGTTATGTTATTGTTTCATTCACTTGAGCCTTTCAGGATCAGACAGTTGGTCATCAGGTGCACTGTGCCGAGGTACCATGTTTATGCTGTTTCTTTGTTTGGTAGTCACCACAATGGTTTGTACCCTTAAGAGGGTAGAAAGAATATTTGCTAGATAGTTTACACATTGTCAGAGCCTCTTAACTGACAGACTATCACAAAGTGAACATCTACTGTATTGCATTTACTTGCTGTATATGTGGGATGGAGGGAAGGTTAGTCTTATCCCTTCAGAGCATGTATAGATGATATAGGCATTAACGTAGAGCACCTGAAAATGTCAACGTGACTTTTTTTTGGTGCGGTGCATTTTTGTTTGCATAACAGCATGCTTGCATGACTAGTGCTTTTGAGTGAGTTAAGCCTCGTGTGTCATTCCCCCCAGATTTCAGTAGGGGGAGTCAAATACCAGTTTACTACAACTGTGTGAAGCAGCTAGTATTTGCTTCAGATTCAGCTGATTTGGGGGACAGTGATTCGATTCAGTGCTTTGAATCACTGTCTCAAATTGATTCGACTGAATCTGATTTGGAGATTTGGCCACTGATGAGTCTCTGAGTCAGACAGGCCCCAGCCCCCATCTGCTCTCCCAGCCCCGTCAATGGCTGCCCCACCCAGCCCCAGCTCTTTAAAAAAAAACAAACCCCAAAAACCCTATTCACCAGCTCCTGCCAGGCGGGGGTGGTGATTCCTGCTGCCCCACACTGCTATGCTATGAGCCCCCAGAGTCCCTGAGGCTACTGCAGCAGCCAGTGAGTGGGGGCTTTTTTTTCCCTTTTATTTTAAAGAACTGGGAGCTGGGGCCAGGTGGGGCAGCCATGGTGGTGGGGGCTGGGGCTGGGAGAGTGGGAGGGGGTTGTGGGGAGATCATGGAGGTTGGGAGAGGAGGCAAGGGATGGGGCCTTGCAGGGGTCCCCCCATAATCTCCTCCCCCATCCTCCAGCCCCCATTCCCCTGCCCCCTACTTATCAGCATGGAGTTCGGGTCCAGCTCCCTTCAGCAGTGAGCAGAGACAGCCTGAATCTCCAAAGCTCTCCAAATCTTTTTCTGAATTAATTCAGAGAGCTTCAAATCAATTCAGACCTTTCTTTATTGGTCTCCTGATTTGAATCGGATTAAGAGATTCAGCTGCCGAATTGGGTTAAACCTCCTCCAAATTGGATCAGCACCCAAAGTTACTCACAGCCCTACCATTTACCCCCTGTAATTTGTTTCCTAATGTATTACAGCAGGAGGCATGTGTAAACGACCTGCCTCCCCAGTCCCTATCCCTGGACTCTCACTGGGCAGTCCTGACTCTCATTGGGAGTCTCCCCTGGGTATGGTTAAGGTCACCCCAAAATCCTTGTCACTTGCACCCACCTATGCTTGGTTGTTCTGGTCTCTATCCATCAGTATGTGATTCCCAAAGACCCCATCCCAAAGAAAAGTTGCTTGAATCCTCCCCTCCCATTCTTTTCCCTTCCCATCCCACCGTGTTTCAAATATATGTATCTTTTTCTTTCATTTACTATAGCTGCTATGATAACTGCTATAATATCATAAAATATTCAGGGTTTAGAGTAGCAGGTGGGTATTGCCACTTGATTGATTGGAAATTGCTGTCAATGTTGTTGGTGGTGGCAAGCTCTTCTGGGTTTTTTGTGGGGGGAGGGGGTTTTGGACTACATTTCCCAGCATTTCTGAATTCATTGACTTACTTACAGTTTCCAGTGGGGCCTCCCATTGGAACCCTCCCATTCCCTGCCCAGGTACACCATCAATCTGTTTGTGTAGTGCCACATATGGCTTTTGGAGATGTGTGAATTGTTTTACAAATGTTTTTGAAAATGTGGCTTGCTGTTCAGCTTGGTCCCCCACCTGCCTAGCCTGCCAAGAGCTCTAATAGTTATCCTTCTCACCCAATGGGGGGGCCTCATTCAGATGTGGGTGATGTGTGTATAATGGTCCCCTCCCCCAAGCCACTCACAGTCTGGAAGCAGCAAACCCCTAGCCCAGTCCAGATTTCCATCCCCTTCCCCTGACTGTCCTCCTTTCTGCCCCCCACCCACAACACAGCACGACCTTGTAGACAGACACAGATTTAAAGTGTAAATGAATTTATTTTAACATAACCAAGAGAGAGGACAAAGCACTCCTAGGTGTTGTTGTCAGCAATATATCCTTTTAGACAATCGCACACAAGGGCAGCCTGACAAGTCTCTCCTTGCGGATATCTCCTCAGTCCCTGTGCTGCTGCCTGGACATGTCTCTGTCTGGCCACTGCCTGTCACACTTCTTCTTCCCATGACTCCTTGAAAACCTCTCCCCAGCTCTCATAGATATTGTGCAGCACACAGGCTGCCACTATAAAGTCCGTGATATTTTCTTGCTCCATCTTGAGCTGGCACAGAGCCTGGTCAAATTCCACTTCTTCACTTTCCTCTGTGTATTCCAAGTCCTCTCAGTACCTATATCTTCTTCTTTTTATTGTCATTAATGCTGTTAAACTAGGAACACAACTTGCCAGTGAACACTGTAGCACAGTTCCTATCCTTCTCAAGCCTTGCTGCAGTAATCCTCAGGTAAACAGCATTTGCAGAAGCAGTACTGCCACCTTCTCCTCCTGCTTGTCCGTGTCCTCCATATTCTCCATGTTGGAGGACTCTTCACTGCATTGTTCTCCGTTGTCTTGTATTTCATCCTCATTCTCCATTTTGCCCCGCTCCGTTAACAGCGGCTTCTCATCTGTCTGCACCAAGTGTGGGGCAGGGACTGTAGGGTGTTGTGTGGTCTGGAGCTTGATGTAGCTGCCTTTTCAACATCTCACTCTGGCACCCCAGGTCATTGTGGCTTTTGCACATTCTTTCATCCTGAGCTTAGCAGCCAGTAGTATTCTTATGTAATCAAGCTTGCAAACAAAAAATGTTTTGCCTACTCTCTCCTGGTAATGTAGGCTACTCAAAACTTTTGCCACTTTAAGGAAAACAGGCCGTGCTTCTATAATAAAATTACTGCAAAAGCTTTGTTATCCAGCACCCATGGGGAATAGGCACTGCCGGATAACAAAATATGCCGGTTAACTGAGAGGCCTGAACAGGCATCTTTGTCTATTCGGGCCGCTGCCTCTCCCACCACGTCTAGGGCATTGCTGCCCCTCCCATGGCCCCTGAGGAACAGGGAGGTGGTCCCCACACAGGCTGCTATGCCCTGGGCCATGGGGCCTCAGCAGCAAAGGCTGCTTTGCCCCAGGCTGTGGGGGCTCAGCAAAACTGGAAGTGGAGTTGCCAGGGCGACTCCTTAGCGCCACCACTGGCCTCACATCTGGATGCATGCCAACTCCCCTACCCCACTGCTGTGGCAGCACACAGGATCAGCTGTGCATGGGGGGGAGTGCATGGTGCCACCACCCTCAGTCCTGCGCACCGTGGACAAGCCACCAGTTTTGGTGGGGGGGGGGTAGGGGGGCCGAGCAGCATGGGGTGGTGGTGCCCCTTTCACACCTGTGAGTGGTGCCCCCTTCACGTCCATGCTGGAGCGGCTGTGCCACCTGTCACCATTGGTATGGCACTGCCCTGAACCCTAAAAGGTTCATCTCTGGTTGGGGGGGATATATTATTTAGTTCAAATTTATTGAAAATGGCACTAGTGGAATTTTATGGGTGTGAAGGAAGGTACATGAGATGCACAAGAGGCACCAATATAAATTCCAGTGCTCTTTCTGTCCTCCCTCCCTATGGTTTTTAGATTCCCTTCCACTGCTAGCCACAGGCTGATTGATTCCTGTTGGTCTGACAAGAGGCAGAAAGAGAAAGGAAGAAAGAGAAAATGAAGAGGATGACAACCTTCCTTCAGGATTCTCTCAGCAACTGAATTATTATGCATTATAATTGTAGTTGACTTTCATCCTGACTTATATAGACTTATAATATAATAACAGGTAATACTAATAATAGGAGTCAATAATACTATTAATTCCAATAGTAATATATTAATAAGAGTATTAGTAATATTAATGATGACTTATTGAAGGTCAATAATAATTGTAATGGTTCAATTCCTTATCACAGCATTTTAAAGCGGGTAGATCTGTCTTATCACTCTGCACCCATCACACACATCCTGGACCTCCACCATATATATATGTGTATATATGTTATTTAGACTTATAATTACAGTTCGATTCCTTATGATTTGGAAGCAGATAGTGAGTATAAGGCAGGTTATTATGCGCCCTTCCTGGCTTCTTCCCCAGTGTGGGGGGTAGGAGGGAAATGCCCACTTCCTGATTCAAGCTCCTTCCTAAGTCCGTTTTTTCCCCCTTCCCCATTTTGTACAGGTTT
>NW_017729034.1:13277156-13285786 GCF_001723915.1 Gavialis gangeticus
TTTTTCCCTTAGAGGAGAGAGAGATACCCTTCTGCTTTACATATTACCCTACTGAAATTGTATTACTTCATGCTCCTGGTTGCTGGCCACAAGTACTACTGAGGCTTGTCTTCTGTGTACTACTTGAATAGTGGAGACTTTCTTGGCAGCTTTGGCCCGCACATCAGCTCAAGTATGGTAAGAGTTGCACATGTTCTGCAGATCCATTTCATATTATTCTAGCTCTCCTCCTGGTCGCTGGCCCTATTTGCTTAGCGTATTATGGAATTGTAATTAGAGGATTGTTGCTGGCCACAAATGCGAAGGCTTTCTTCTTGGTTGCTGGCCAAGACCTCTGGCAAATTCCCTCCCGGGGTCTGGGTAGTAGGCTCAGGCCTGTGGGCTCTTCACCCCACTTGCCCATCTCTGCACCTCTCTGTTGCACTCTTGTGACTTTGGAATTGCTGCTGGCCACAAAAGAAGCTGGGCTCCTGAGCTATGACCAATGTAGTGGCAGAAGCTCAGGCTTCTTCACTGGCTTTGGCCTGAGCATCAGCCGATTTGCACAGATTCTGCAGGCCCATTTCATAGCCTTGTTGCTCTCCTCCTGGTTACTGGCCATATCCCAGCAAATTTGGACTGGGGTACATGTGTTCTGACTGGGGAAAAGCTTCTTGCTGGGGAAAACCCTCCCTGCACCTGCAGAACTTGTCCAGCTCATGCTGATGCAGCAGGCATTTCATTCATTGCTGAAGCTGAGCTCAGGAGCTATAACCACTGCAGTGGCAGAGGGCTCTCAAGTGGGGCCTTCCACAATAGAAGCTGAAGCTTGAGTTTCCTTTCAAGATTGCAGAGACTTCCTTCTTGGTGGCTGGCCAAGACCTCTGGAGTCCTGGTACTAGGCTCTTCACCCCACTTACCCACCTCTGCCTTATGCCTTGCGGTGGCTTTCTTCTTGGTTGCTGGCCAAGACCTCTGGGGTCTGGGTGGTAGGCTCTTCACACAAGTCGCCCACCTGTGCCTTACACCTCTCTATTGCAACCTAGTAACTTTTGAATCATTGCTGGTCACAAAGGAAGATAAGCTTTCTTTACTGGCTTTTGCCTGAGCATCAGCTTGATTTGCACAAATTCTGCAAGCCCATTTCATAGTCTTCTCACCCTCCTCCTGGTTACTGGCCATGTCCCAGCAAATTTGGACTGGGATACATGTCTTCTGACACCCATGCATCACTCTGTCTCCTTGAGGCTTCTGTCTCCTTGAATATCTTCTCTGACTTGGAGAAGCAAGGAAGATTTTAAATAAATAAGGATAACAGAAAGTAGTTTGAGAAGGTTTGTCCTTTGAGAAGCTTGAGAGAAGAGATATGGCAAGGGAGGAAAATGCAAACCTGAACAAAATCTGATGACCTCACTCCAGTAGGGGGAGCAGGTTGCAGCCAACTGGGGAGTGGGGCAGGGGGAGTGCTCTGCAACCCCCCCTCCGAAAGGTGCTATATGCAGGATTTTGTAAAGGAAAATATTGCATTGCAAAGAAAGCACTGAAATGAAAATCATTTTTGTACTGTTATGGGAGGTGCAATACATCCTGCAAAGAAAAAACTTAGAAAAAATAAGCTGTTTTGGAGCTGTGGCAGCAGGCATTAACCCCAACCCCCCAGCCCCCTCAGTGATCATGCATATGTAATGTATTATAAGGCATTAAAGACTTGCTAGAGGCTAAAAGCTAAAGGCCCTGGGAGGTCCATGCATGGAGAGGTTTTGCAGATTGCCTGCTTGCCATGGGGGCGATTGGGATTGTTTAGTCTTTTTTTCTTATAAGAAATGCTGGCTGCACCCTGGCTAACACTTAGCAAGACCTCCCTCCAATAACAGTCCACCCTGCAACTCTTTGAAACTCTTTGCAAATCTTTCCAGTAATGCCATGACTCCATAACATGCCCCCAAGCACAGCATCCCCATGCTGAGGTGGGTGCAGTCTCTGAAAACCAGCCCAATCACCCACCCACCCCAAAGAAAACATGACACATATATAGAGCAAAAATAAAACCCTTTATTGAAAATGCTGCAGCTCAACTATATAAAATGTATACAAAATGTTAAAAAAACAAAACAAAAACAAACCCTCCCTGCAAATATGAAGATATTTCACTCTCCTCTTCACTCTCTTCATTCATTACTGGGCTGGTTTCTGCCCCTGGCAAATTCTACCCGTGAAAGTTTTCTGCAAGGGCGGGGAAGGAAGAAGAGGAAGAGGATGGGGGTTTGGAACGCAGTTAAAAAACTGGACTTTTGCCCCCATCCCCCCCCCCCAAGTCAGTGGGACATATTACCTAAATATTCCCTGGGATGCTTCATATCCTGGGTGTCAGATCTGGCTGGCAGCATCCTGCCCCTAGATTTTTTATTGTTGTGGTTCTGAAATAGAACATGATGAAATTCAGAAGGTTTGCAATATTGAAGGAAGTCATGTAACCACTCACTTCAAAGTTTAAAACTACTTGCAAAAATCTTACCACTATGGCGATGCTGCAGCTCTCATTGGGAGCTATGTCCAATGCAGTGGCAGCACACGATGGGGGGCATGCAGGTGGAGAGTGCATGGTGTGGGCAGGAGGACAGGAGGGTACATGGGTGGCAGGGAGGACATACACCATAGGTGTGGGGGGTGGTGGAAGAATTAAGAAGGGATAGAAAATCAAAGGATTATTGGCCTCCCCCTTTTTAAAATAATAATTGGTCTGAGTGGACCCATCCCAACCTGAACTGCATGCTGTGAGAGAGGAGGAAGGGGTGAGGAGGGTAAAAGAGAACAGACAGCGACACCTACTGGTTAAAGGCCTAAACACAGCACCGCCTCGTGGTGAAGGGGATTAATTAGAAGTCCTTGGAGTCTCTGGCTGTTTGGACAAACAAATCCACAGTTGGAGCAGTGTAACTGGAGAGCGCTGCAAATCAACACATCTCCAAGCCACCCGTTTTGGACATTCTTAACATCATAGTGGGTAAACTACACAATTGCAATAGGGTTGAATAAAAAAGAAAACAAAATAAGAGGGAGCCCAGTATGAGCTATAATGGACAAAGGCTTCTTGTATGCTTTCTTTTGTATTTTCTGCCAATTTATATTGTCCCCTGGGTTTATTATGAAAATATTATCATACATTTAACTTGGCTTTACTTGGTTGCAATTTCACCTTGTAACTGGTACGAGTTTGAGCTCATTAAACAACTTTTTTTGCTGTTTAACACTAAATTAATGTCATACACATGCAAGTCTGTGTCTTTCCCTTGGTATGGTGCATTTTTCCTTTATTTGTCCTCTGAAAACTTCTGGCATAATGATTTTGTTTCTTGTCACAGTTATTATATACTACTCCATATGTGGGGCATTTTTCTATTATCATGTTTCTCTCCATATTACCCACAACTCTTTCTTTGCATTTTGTTTGCTTCATTTGCTTTGTATTTTTTGCATTTGTTTTTGCACTTTTTTGGTGTATTTGTGCTTGTATTTTCATGCTTTCCTTGGTAAATTGTCTCTGTCCATTTCACTTACGCTCTGCATTTTTATTTGGGCTTTTCACCATGTCTTCATAAGTCAACAACCATTGATAGGGTTATTGTCAGCTTTTTGTGAATTCTTAATCCAGGTCCTGTATCTTTTACCTTCATTATTAATCTATCTTCAATTGATTGATCTTTTAATATTTGACAATTGCACATCAGGCACTCACACAATTTGGCAATAGTGTTTTTGATCTATTGTGTTTTCCAGGTCTGTGATTACATTTATTAAAAATATGTCTTTTATGTGGTACTTTGGGAATTGGAAATACTTTAGGAGAGCTCCTGGAATTTTTTTTAAGTGGCTTCTCCTATATCCACATCCTGGTGGAGTCTGTGGAAGCCTTTGTCCATTATAGCTCACACTGGGCTCCCTCTTATTTTGTTTTCTTTTTTATTCAACCCTATTGCAATTGTGTAGTTTACCCACTATGATGTTAAGAATGTCCAGCTGCTAAACATATTTGCCCCTCCCCCAATCCCTCTTTTGTGTCAATCTGCTCAGGGATTAGAGTATGTTGCTATGATTATTGTTCTTTCTTGCTTTCCCGCTTTCCTAATTTCCCCTGGAATTCTTTCCAATTCTATGTTCCTTCAGTCACCTCTGTCACTTTTGACCACATGTTTTGTATTGTGAGCATGAAAAGATAGAGTCAAGAGAGCACACTGCTCCAGGTTTATTCCTCTGTGTTGAGCGCTTTTCTCACTGAACACTCCCTGAAAGTAGAGTTCTCCAAGATCTTAAGCATCAGCACCATATAGTACTCTTTTTAAACGGAAGCCATTTATTGCAGAGCCCTCCATATCATCAGTCTGTGACTGTACAGCTTGTACCAGTACAGACTGTTCTTTTTTAGCTATTACAAATTCATTCCAGACCTGGTTCTATTTAATCCCATTGGGTGTGTCTACATGTGCAATTAATATGAAGCAATAAACTCCAGAGCAGTTTGAGCTGAAGTGAGCTATTACTAAGCACAGCTTCTACACATGCACTTGGGACAGCAATTTTAGCCAGGACCAAGCAGTTTACACCAGGGCTGCTGTATCAGCTCAATATTTGTGTGCACATATTAATTACATGTAGGGCCTGCTGTATCAGCTCAAGTGTTGTCTCGTTTCCCTGAAAAAGTTTTCCAGACATCAGAATAACATCTTGCTTAATAAATCTGGTAAGAATATATACTTGACCATGTTCCATTGTACAGACTCCCAACTGTTGCTTTGTTGCATTTTAATAGCTGGACACCTCTCTTGATACCCACAGGAGGCAGTCTGGTGAGGGTAACAAATGCCTCACTACTGACCTGTGCTGTTGGCCCCTGTGTTTAATTAAATGGACCAAGAGGCAGTAAATAAACCACATGGGCCAGGACATTAAATCACTCAGTACAGGGGAGAATCAGACACCAAGGAGGTTTTGTTTGAGGTGGGCTGTGCATCTACGCTGCAATTTAATACTCTTGCCACAAGGTTAATAACAATTGCCATCAGGCAATCAGGGTGTCCTTAACTCTCCCCCAACTATTGCTTTTTATATTAATGATTCTCTTCTCTAAAAATTAAAACCATCCCTTCTTATTTTTCCTATTTTGCTTTACTATCTTTCATGCTGTTTTCTTTTATGGTATTTTATTTCAAGAAATCAGTTTGAAGTGCTCTCGATCCTTCTGCTGGTTTGGTTTAGAACAACAAATAGAATAAGTAAAGGACTCTCAAAGATGTGTGATTTATAATCTATCTGGTCCTTCACACTCATTGTACTCATTGTATTTGGGCACACATTATATGTGCAAATCGTGCATGTGCATGAAATGTGCATGTTTATGCATGTGTGGAGCGTGTCATTGTCTAATGTGTAGCATCCATTTTGTTTTTGCGTACAGTGTTTGCTGTCTCTTGGAATATATTTTATGTATAACTATAGAGAAGTTGTATAAATGGGTGATAGTTTTTTATTGGACCAGCTGTAAAGTTAAGCGGGAGATGTTAGACAAACTTCCATGCACAAAGTGCCTTTCTTTAAGTCTTTGCCTCTGAAAGCTTTTCTGACATCTCTCCCAAATACACAGTTGGTTCAATAAATCACCCCAGAACCTTGCTTCCTGTATATTTCCTGGGCCATCAGTGCTACAACAACACTCCAACCTCCTATCTGTGCTATATACAGTTCTGTGGATTATATGTGAACATCTAGAATGTTTGTGAAATCTACATGGGTGCATGAATGCACATACCTGTGTGTATCTACACACTGACTTAGCCATATTCTGCACTCTTGCATACCACATGTCCCTGAATAAGATATGTCCCCCTCTAAAAAAAATACAAGACCTTTCCAGAATCATGGAAAAGCTAACTGCCTGGAGCAGTTCGTTTGCCCTCAACCAGCTTACTGACTGCTCAGGCCAAAGCTAGAGTTTTAGCACTCTCACAGCTGCTGTGGAATGGACAGCAGAGTTTGGCTGCTCAGCCCAAAGCTATTGCCAATTCAGTGTGGTGTGCGGCTGGCAGGAGAGGTTCCCTACTGGGCTCCAGGATCCCCTATGAGAGACTGCAGCCAGCAGGAGAGGCTCCCCCTGCTCTTGGAAGGATCTGAGCAATGACCTGAGGGGTTCCCAGCTCTGCTTCCAGCTCCTCCAATCAGATGTCAGGCAGCTTGTCATGAGGCCAGGGCTCCGGGAAGGTCAAGACCCCTAGCAGGTAAGAGCAGTGCCACCAGTGGTAGCTGTGTGGCAGTGTTCCTGCCTACCACATGGGAGATCTGGCTTCAAGGCCTAGCTGAGGTGACTTGGGGTAAGTGAAATAACAAGAAGCAAATGTTCTTGCAGTGGAAGGGGGCCATTGTGTTCCCCCCCTTCTCCAGGTACCAAGGCCCTATATTTCCTTGTCATCTTGCATTTTGTGCCTTTTTATATTTCACCAACCTGTATTGTTTGTTCTACTGTTTGTGTTTTATATTTTGTTAACCCTGTTTTTTGTCAATGATTGTAAGTGTCTAACCTTTGTTGAATCCTGCCCCCTTGGGGCACTGTAGTGTCCACTATACCCTCTGATTTATGTCTGTTATGTTCCCAGTATTAAACAGTATATGGTTAAGTCTCCATTTGTGGTCTGGCTCTGCAATATAGGGGGAGAAGAGTCCCTACACCTCCCACAGTGTTTGTGCACCTGCTTTGATCCCTTCAGTTGGAGAGGGGGTACCTCTTGGAGTACCGCCCGGGTTCCAGATGTTTGTGTGCATACGTATTCACTTACACATTACGTGTACTGCTTGTTCATTGTGGTGAATGATGTATACTAGGGCTGTATGAATCTTCAGTCCCTGATTTGATTTGGCAGCAATTTGGTCCAATTCAGTGGCTGAATCTCTGAATCCGAATCAAATCAGATGACCCTTTAATCTCTTTGAATTGAATCAGAACCCTCCAAATCAATTTGGAGAGATTCAGAAAGATTCGGAGATTTGGACATAGAGACAGTTTTAGATGTTTTTTCTACATACCTCTAGGTAGCAGGGGCTCATGAATGCTGGGATACTGGGGCACATGGAGCATTCCACAAAAGCATGGAAGGCTCCCCAGTGTGCTCAGCAGCAGATCCGGAAGTGGACCAAAAGCATTTCCGGTCTGTTTCTGGGTCTGCTGGGGAGTGCACTGGAGGTGCCCCCCATGCCTTTCCTGGCTCGGCAACTGATACCTCCTGGGTCTGGGAGGGGCATCTGGGGTCCCTCTGTGGCCAATTGCAGAGCCAGGGATGTGCAAGGCCCCCTCCAGTGCGCTCTCCAGCACACCTGGACTAGAGAAATACTTCTGGTCCACTTCCGGGTTCACTGCTGAGCATGTGGAGGATCCCCCCTCACTCATGTGAGATGCTCCACGTGCCTCAGCATTGCAGCATTCAAAAGCCATGCCTGGTACTTTAAGGTATGTAGAAAAAACTTTTAAAGCTGTGTCTATGTCCGAATCATTAATTCTCTGAATCGGCATCAAATCTTCAGATTTGGATTTGGCTGAATTGTATCAGAGACAGTGATCCAAATCAATTAATTGACTCACTGTCCCCAATTCAGGCTGAATCTGAATAGGGCCTGCTTCGCCTACCCCATATACATGTGGTCATGAGTTTACAATTTATTCTACAGGGTCTTTCTGTGCACTTGTGTGGCATGGGAGTTTATAAGAGGGGAGGGTGTATATGTACTTATACAATATATCCAAGAGTCCCTAGTGGGGCCTCTCTTGTGAACTTTGACTCTGGGGCCCACTGCCAAAGATTAACTACAATACTTGCACTTGTTTTTGACAACAGTGTGCAGGATGTATTTCACCAATTGCTATTTTGGTTTTGTAGTTATGGCAGAAATGTCTCTGGATACTAGGCTGGTATAAGTGGAGTAGCAGATTTACTCTTATTGTGTAATGTCACCTTTCAGCTGGTGCTTGGAATGAGAATTATAGAGTATCATTTGCTATATTTATTAGATTTCAAGGGTGGTTGCCACTCTTGTGCAGAAATAAAGAACCCAGGGAACAACCCTGAACTGTTGTACCTGGAGAGGTAACCCCAGCTGTTACTGTTAACTTGGGCATTTTTGAATTTGAATTGATTCTTTTCTTTCAATAAATTGGGACCAGGAGCAGCAGTTGCTATGTTCCAAGTTGCTGTCTGTGATGATAGATGAGTCTAGCCTTGAAAGTGTAGAGAGAAACTGGATTCAGCACAACACAGATTTTGCAGTGCAGCCAAATTAAGCTTTAATGGGAATGTGCAAGTTGGGTCTTAGTCAGAGTATCTAATGCCTGCCTCACTGAAAAGCAAGAGCAAAATATTAGCAGCTGACCTAATGGGATCTACACTTGCCCAAAATATTCTATTACTGGCTGCAGATAAACTAGCATCTGATCTGTAGTATGACTTTCTCAGAGATCCAGCAACTGTGGGGTGAAAATGTAATGTCGAAGGAAAATTCAAAGTGAAGTAGTGATTTCTTCAATTTTCCTACCAACATCTCCCTGTAATTCCATATCTTGGGATATTGTTCTGCAATGTTATAATGGTAGGTTTTTTTACCCCCCCCCCCCC
>NW_017729034.1:13290786-13304984 GCF_001723915.1 Gavialis gangeticus
ATCTAATGCCTGCCTCACTGAAAAGCAAGAGCAAAATATTAGCAGCTGACCTAATGGGATCTACACTTGCCCAAAATATTCTATTACTGGCTGCAGATAAACTAGCATCTGATCTGTAGTATGACTTTCTCAGAGATCCAGCAACTGTGGGGTGAAAATGTAATGTCGAAGGAAAATTCAAAGTGAAGTAGTGATTTCTTCAATTTTCCTACCAACATCTCCCTGTAATTCCATATCTTGGGATATTGTTCTGCAATGTTATAATGGTAGGTTTTTTTACACCCCCCCCCCCCGGGATGGATTACAGGTTCAGAAAACGGCACAAAACCAAATGTAGCAGGGAGTGTATACTTGTGAGTTTAGTTTAACTCACACGCACGTTGACATAGTTGGCAGGGTAAGCCCATAGGTAAAAGTTATACATACTATTATACATATCTGTCATGAATTGTCACTTTCAATTTTCAACAAGTGTCAGTTGTCTTAGGTGACTGTTTCCACAGATGGTTGAATAAAACTACTGGCTGCATATGACAGATTACCACTGGAATGAAGCTCCTAGTACAGCATTTTCTGCATATTAAAAATGAAGGGTATTGGAAGAGAGGAACAGAAACTGAAGGTGAGGAGACTTTGAAAGAAAGTTGAAGACTGCACTGAAGAGGTGACAAAAGTTCTTGCTAAGGCATGCCTGTTATAGGACAGTGAATATGATTGAAGATACATGTGACAAGGGTGCAAGAAGTTTTGTAGGGCACAAAGAGGACAACACCATATCATATCATCATCATTTTTCCATTCATTCTAAAATGTAATTTATTTATTGTCTGCAACTGGCATTAAATCAAACTGTCATAGATTGTGCTTTTCTCGGGTTTTAGGGGCTAAATTTCTGGTGACTGTCCAAAATTTAAAACAGATAAACAAAAAAGGAAACAAATATGCTTTGCACTGCTTCCCCCAGATCCTCTTATCTGTTCTTTTTTCTCTGAAGTTCAGAGCTTGTGTGATTGATTTGTTGAATGTGTAGCCCAGTCCCAAGGATGTCAGTGAGAACTTCGTAGTAGGACACAGCTGCTACTGCAGGGTAGTGAGGAGCAGTGTGCTCAGACCGTGCTGATTGTTGACTCTGGATTGCTGAACAAACTGTAGCAGGATCATTGAGGGACAGAAATGTTGGGCGACAGAAGCTGCTTTAGTGTGTCTGCACTTCTACTTAGATCTGTTGTGCTCAGGGCACCCTCCAGCCCAAACCTGCTGGCCATTTGCATTACAAATCTCTTAGCTTGCCTCAACTGAGAAGTCTGGTGAAAGCCCCAAAAAGCTGTGCTGAGCCTCAGGTCCCCTCCCTGAATCATATTTGGAACTCACCCGATTGATGCAGGTAACACAGGTCCTTCATCAACAACAATTCCACACTGCTTCCTATACCTGACTTGCAGCCTCTCTGTGCCCTGCTCTCTTTGTGCTGTGTCCATAGTTGTAGCCACACAAAGAATGAAAGACAAATTAACACTCCTAGAATGGTTCTGCCTGAGAAACAAAAAGTTTCACTGAGCATATGCCTTCTAAGAATCACTTGCCTCTCCTGTGTTAAGTGTGTAGCCACAGCAAAAAAAGATAGATGGGGAGGTGTGACATGTATCTCAGACAAACTGAGGGTGACCTTCATTGTCTACCCTAAATAGCAATAAAGCCATCATGTCAGCCTTCTCAACTTAGGAGGCTGACACACTCTTCTATTTTTTACTTTCTTTAGCTTGTGAATGGTCTGTAAATTATTTTGGGATGGAGAATGTTACAGGAACCCATAGCAGTGAGAATAAAGATATGCATAACAGAAGGGAGGTCAATTTAGATGGGTTGGCTCCCAAGTTCCAGCTGAATATGGGAAAAGCACTTTGGGCCATTACTGTTATTTGAGAATTTAGCAGCAGAGTTGGACTGAGCACTAAACTAAACCAGAGAATGGTGTACAGAATTCTCCCCTCTGCAAAGGGAATGGCTATCAACCTAGAAGCCTCAGCTGAAATGCAATGCTGGTGAAGAGCTGGGGAAGAGCTCTTCTTTCAGGAGTTACCCTGAAGCTCTTTATACCTTTTTCCTCTGCCTGGCTTTGAGAGTGGGGAGAAAAAGCACAGTTCTTCCCAGTCTAATCTGGGGGAGGGGAGGCAGTAACAAGAGTTCTGATTGTTCAGCAGGTTCCCCCTTTCTCTGCTTTGAAGGGTTTCTGTGGACTTCTAGCCCCAGGGGCAGACCAAGAGAGGAAATTAGTAGATGGACACAACCTCCTCTGGATTCTCATCCACTTCCAACCTTGATGTGGATGCACCTTCTCCCCTTCCATGATTTGGACCCTTTCTCCTGCCTCCTTCTACTGCCCTCCTTCAAGAGTGCACTGTTACAAAGCTATTTACTAAGGAATCCCTTCATAGATTACAGGGTGGCTGGCACTGCAAAAGGAGGTGAAAAGCAGGTGCCTCTATGTTCAACAGACTTACCTGTCTGGCTCTACTCTTGTAGGGGCTGCAGAAGATCACTTCCTGCCTTATTCACCTACCTGGGACAGGTGCCATTTAGCTCCATTTACAGTTCAGGGATTTTATTACTTGTACAGACAGCTTTGGACTAATCCAGAGGTGGGCAAAATACAACCTGGGGATTGGATCTGGCCCTCTAGGCCATTCTATCTGGCTGTCATGGCCCCTAAAAAATTTAGAAAATTAGTATTTATCTGCTCCTTGCTGCCTGTCAAAGATGACAGGAGCCAGGGGCAGTGGGACCCAGAGGAGCTGGCAGGAGCCAGGAACATGGCCGGCCCAGCCCAGCCCCTTCCTAGCCCACTTGAACTCCTCCCACCCAGCTTTCACTGCTTCCTTGCATTCCTGCTCCAGCACTACACTACCCCAGGCTGCATTGTGGGATCGTAGAAGCATGGGGCTGTGCTGGTACCCTGGGGCCAGGAGCAGGAGGGTGTGTGTGTGTGTGTGTGCATGTGCAGTGAAGGAGGGAAAGAGTGTGTGTGTGTGCACATGTAGTGTGGGAGGCACAGAGTGTGTGTGTGTGTGTGTGTGTGTGTATGTGTGTGTGTGCATAAGGTGAGTCCCACAAGCACATACCACCATACACACAGACCCCCACACCCACACCCTCCCCCACACTCCACATATCCACACACACACACCCACATGCTTCTCCACACCCCACGTACCCACAGCCCCCCACAATATACCCTCCACCCCGCCACAATATACAAGAGTAAGACTTCATTTTAATCTATTGTGCAATCACCTCTATGTACACTACACAAACACATGTAAATGAGGACAAAAATATTTTTTAAAATCAAATTAATGAATGTTGTATATGTTTGATTTTTAGAATATAATTTGGTATTTTTCTGGATTTGAGATGGCAAAACTCCTTGCTAAAAGGAGTACTCCCAGGGGCAAGGAGAGGGACTTCTGGTGGCACAGGTCAGCGCTTATGGGGCAGGACTTCCAGTCAGAAGATGGTGACCAGGGGGCAGGGAACCTGTCAGGGGGTGGGGCTACCCATGTGACCCTCGACAGCTTGCCAAAACTTGGTAAGCGGCCCAGTGCCCACAAAAACTGCCCGCCCCGGACTAATCTTTTCTGAGGTTGATAAAAAACTGGCTGAGTCTTCTGTCAGCTGAAGTATCATAAAGGCACATTGGTGTACCCAGGGGCATATTTCAGCAACAATGGCCAAATATAGTATGGGAGCAGTAGATGGTTGGGCGCCATATCATTGATTTATTCTTGATTATCAAGATGTTAGAAAGGGAATCAGTCATCTCAGCTTTTCCGGAATTTCCCTATCTGTTTTATATTTTCTATAATTGAAGAGAGTCTGCCTTTTTTGTAATGGTCCTGTCTGTGAACTGGGATTTTCCTTCAACCTTCTCTTTTCAGAAACTGCATTTCTGATTTTGGCAAGCTATGAGCTAAGCACTTTTAGCAAAGATACATATGTACTAAGATATGTAAAAAAGTTGTATCATACAGGTTTGCTAATTGTTGCTAGCTAAAGGGACAGGCTGAAAGACTATAAACAACTGGAATTTATGGACACTGGGAAGAAAAAAGTAGATTGGCTTCCTAAAGCCAAAACTCAATAAGACATTTTATAATCAGAAAAACTATTAAGAATATGTTAGCAGATACATTTTCTCCATGGCTGTGTTTATATTACATGTTTTATATTATATTCTTTGCCATTCAGCATGATTGAAGGGCAAGCCTGGGTAAAATGTTTTTGATATTATACTCTCAACATTACACTGTTATAGATTCTGTCCTTTTTAATATGTGTATGTTTGTGCAAATATGTATTTTGTTTGTACAGACCCAATAAAGTATGTAACTATCTACTATACATGTTTCTAAAGGCTACTTACATACTTAGTAAATAACTATTGTGTTTTGAATATAATAAGTAGAATTGTATGGAAATTCAAAATTCAATTCCAAAATAGAAATAGAGATTTTCGGCATTTATCTTCTATCCAACTAGAAAAAAAATCCCAGAATATTCAACTTCTCTGTGGAAGAAAATTCTGCAAAAGTTTTTTTTTTTTTTTAAGTTAATCAAAACATTACATGTTGACAAAATAAAAATATATTGTTCAGTTTTCCCTTTTTAAAGTTTATATTACAAACTATAAAAAATAAAAAACATTAAAAACAGAAATAATTTAAAAATAGAAAAAGGAAACATTTTATTCCAAAAATATTAAAATAGGGTATTGTGTCATTTTGTATTCTGTCAAAAAAAAAAAAAAATCATGTTTCTCTTTCAAAACAAAGCCCTGGGGAAACCATTAGTGGTAAGTGGAGCATTTCCACTTGGACAAAACTGTGGGTCCTACACAGAGCTGCTGCCACAGGCATATATCTGGCATGTTTCATGGACACCCTTAACACCCGCCCATTTTGCCAGCAGAGGAACACCCTGGGGCACACCTATCTAGAATGTGTTGGGTACCCTTCTCTGTACCTTTCCTAATTCCACTACATCCTTTTTGACATGTGTGGACCAGAACTGTACATAGTATTCAAGATGTGGGTATACCATCAATTTGCATAATGGCATTATGATATTCTCCATTTTGTTTTCAATTCTCTTCTTAATGATACCCAACATTTTATTGGCTTTGTTGGTTACTACTACACACGGAGCTGGTTCTTCCTGAGGTTTCTTTCCTGAGTTATAACAGCTAGTTCAGAACCCAGAATTGTGTACATCTAGATTTTTTCCCCATTTGCATTACTTTGCATTTATTAACACAGAAGTTCATTTACCAATTTTTGTCCACTAATTTAAGTTAGTGAGATATTTCTGCAGCTTCTGTCCATCAGCTTGGGACTTGGCTACCCTGAATCACTTGGTATCATATGCAAGCTTGGACATTTTACTGTGCATCCCCTGTGGGATCCCACTTTTGACCTCCCTCAATCCTGAAAAGTGACTGTTTACCACTACCCTTTCCTTCCTATCTTTTAACTGGCTCTCAGTCCACAAAAGAACCTTCCCTCCAATCCAGTGGTAACCCAGTTTTTTTTTTTAAAGCCTTCAATGGTCAACTGGATCTCCTTTGTCCATGTGTTTATTAACACCTTTAAAGAACTGCAGAAGATTGGTGAGACAGGATTTCCCTTTACAAATACTATGCTGACTCTTCCCCAGGAGATCATATTTGCCCATGTAACTGTTGATTTTATTCTTTATCATAGCTCCTACCAACTTGCCAGTGATGGAAGTGGAAGTGGCTACTATGTGGTTCCCAGGTTCACTCCTGGAGTCTTTTTTTTTTGAAGATGGGTGTATGTTATGTCCTCTGGCATGAAGCCTGTTTGTAATGATAGGTTATGTATTATTGCCAGCAACGCTGCAATTTCACCTTTGAGTTCCTTCAGAACTCATGGGTGGTGCCATCCAGTCCTGGTGACTTATTGTCAGGCATCTCATGTGATAGCCTGCTGGGGACAAGAGTCAAACATAGCTCAAATATACCAGCATAGTCATCCAGGCAGCAGAAATCATGGTTTTATTTTTCACATTTTCCATCCTGGCTGAGTAAAGCAAATTCTTATGTTGTACTATGAACAGAAGGAACTTTAAATCTTGATAAGGTCACTCCAAAAAGCTGGCCAGAGCAGGGATTGCTCCTGTGGCTGCTTATTTTGCCTTTGCAGAATCAGGGTGAGCCTTGAAATCATGAACACTTAATATTGTATGTTATGAATGTGAGGTGGCATTTGTTAGAAAAAGGAAAAAATGTCTGCATATTTTATCTTCATTATGATACTGACTGGTTTGACCATGTTTTATAAATATCCAGATGGGTGCTGTCCTAGTAAAACCACCCACACAAGCCAGCCAGGAAGCTCTTTATGTTTCTTTACTAATTCCAAATGAAACAAGAATGGAAGGAAAGGAGGTAAATGCTGATATGCTAAAGTAATCAGCTGGATGTCCTGGGGGATCTGGGGAAAAAGGATTCACAGAGGCAGACTGATTAGGGACAAAAAAAAAAGTCAGTGGTACTTTGTCTCTATTACTTCCTTAGTTGAGGCACAGCACAGGTAGAGAGGTAGCAAGAGACAATACCTAGCCCTGCCAAAGCTCAAAAGTCCTTCTCCAGAAAGCTCACAGGACTAGCCTCAGTGGGGAGGTATCAGCCATTCTTCTGTTCACTTCAGATGTTCCAGTAACTCCTCCTGCTGTTTCATCCTGTTTTTTGTTTGTTTGTTTTTAATTCTTGGGACCCTTTTGTGCAGGGAAGGATTTATGCTCAGATTACTTTAAGGGAGATTCAGCATTTGTAGTGATTTCTGTCACCATATCATCTGTTGATATAGCATCAGGGCCCAAGGAACCTTAGACTATGGGATGTGAGGGGGAGGGGACACTCAACCACCTAAACTCCAGTATTTCAGCTTTTTTAGAAACGAGTGAACAACAGGTTTCTGTCTGAACCCACTAGAGAGACTTACACCCACAGTCACTTTCCTGTCACTCCCGCTTATAAGCTCCCCTGTTCCTTACATACTCTTTTCATGTTAGATCTGAGGGTTACTCCACTGCTCTTCTGTACAGGCTTTGGTTGGGTGTGTCTACACATGCATTAGATCCAGGAGTAAACTACTCGGAAGCAAGTACTCCCAGACAGGCATCTGCAATGGGCCCCTCCTGCCACCAGGGGAAGTTCTAAGCTCCCTCTGGGTGCTAGTCCAGGGGCTGGCAGTGAGCGCCGGCCAGGAAACATCTGCCTTCTGGCTGGGGCTGGGACACTGCACCCTGTCCTCAGGGGGCTGCCTGCTGCCTCAGCAGGGAGATCCTGTCCCTAGCTCCCAGATCAGGGGAAGGAAAGGACAGTTCCAGTTCTGTGACAGTTTCCCAACCCCTGCTCTGCAATTGCAGAGCAGAGGCTGGGAGCTTGTTCCCTGGTCATCTTGGAGCTCCCTGCTGCCAGGGCAGGGAGACATTGCCCCCACCTAGTCTCTGGTTGTAGAGTGTGCCCTGGCAGCAAGCAGCTCCTGGGGGCAGGAAGCAATCTCCTGCTCCCTGGTGGCCAGCTGACTGTTAGCAGATTTGCTCCAGGTCAGATGTCTACATGAGTGCTACTGTGCAATTAGTAATCAAAAGTAAATTTGCTACTTGCATTTGCAGGTGGCAAATTTACTTGTGATTAGTGAGGTTGACTTCACAGTAAGTATGTGCATGTGTAGGTGCACAATGCTTACTGAACACTGCTGCACATTAAAGCATCTCATGTAGACGCACCAAGTGGGTGTGTCCACAAGTGCATTTAATGAGGAACGAATTTACTTGTGAATAAACTACTTAAGAGTTAAATGTTCCTGGGCAGGAATCTACATGTGCAGGGAAGCAGGAGCAGATTTGCTGCTCTTGGCACCAAACTGCTCCCACTTCCTGGGGCCTTGCAATGGGACCCTGACACCACTAGAGGGAACTGGAGGTTCCAGCTGCAGCTGCCTGCATCCAGAGGCCATCTTTAAAAGCCAGCCTCATTCCCTGTTCCATAGCCAGCTTTTGTTTCTAGGTAGGAGCCATGTGCAGATCATGGGGGCAGCACACAGAAGCTGTCTTGCTGCAGCCTCTGCTCCCCATGCCATGGCTGATCCAGCCCCTGGCCATGGCAGTGATGCTCAGTGCCCCAGGCTCCTACTGGCTGCTTTACTGACCCTGCTGGCCTGTTGCATTGGCTGCTGGTTGGTCTATGGTTGCCTGGGCCATGCTAGATCTCCCACATGCAGCAACCACCTGCTTGGCCCCACTGCACTGTCCCAGGGCCACCACAACCACATAACTACCTCTTGGACCCCTTCCTGCTGGCTGGATCCCCACAGGGATGCCAACAATGGGCTCCAGGATGCCACTGTCATAGCCATCCTCACCCTCCTGGGCCACCAGACCTGTCACCTTTGGGCCTGCTAGGCCAGCCAGGACTGGTGGTTGCATGTTGTCTAGCACACCTGGGATGATGGGCAGTGGCTGAAGGCATTCAGAATGACCTTGGCCAACTTCCTGGAGCTCTTGGAGCAGCTCCACCTACACCTGGAGTGGCAGGACACTACCATGCGGCCACTACTCCCTGGGGACACCCATCTGGCCAGTCCTACACATTCTCACACCAATCCTGTGCCTCCTGCTGGTCTTGTCCCTCCTTGTCGGCCATATCTTCCGCCCACCACCTCCAGCCACCAGGTCCATGTCTACTGTGGGTCCTCCACAGCCATCACCAGCTGGTCCAGGAGGAAGGTCTGATCCTGAGTCCTCTTCCTGCAGAGCCAGTGCATCCCCAGGGGCTCTAACTGTGGGCAGTGGCATCCCTGAGGCTGCATCCTGGCTGCCAACTGCGGCCTCTCCCCCATGTGCAGCTGTAGGACATGGAGAGTCATAAGAAAGAAGCTGTTTGTGAGAGTTTGCAACATTTATAAGATAAGATGCTCTGTACCAGGGCCTCAGATTGTGGTTTGGGCATGCACGGATGCCCAGGGACCATGATAAGTATGCCGGGCAGGCACAGACCCAGGCAGCATTCAGCTGAGCCTCCTGTCCCTACTTGCTTCCCAGGAGCCAGCAGGCCTCTGGGTTCTGCCTTCAGACAGCCTGCCTACCTGCCCCATTCCCAGGGTGGGATAGGCCATGCTCCTGGCTGCACCTGCTGCCATGGATCCAGATCCCACTGTGCCCCTGTCTTCTTCAGGCCTGATGGTTTCCTGTGCTGCTGCCAAGCCCACAGTGCCTGGGCTCAGAAGGCATGGATCTTCCAGGTGACTGGAACAAGGAGCTGCTGGCACCCTTCCCCTCCCCCTCCCTACAGTGGGGCTCTCTGGGGAGCTGCCCTGGGGCCAGCTCCCCCCCCACACACACACGCCAGCACAGTGCCCTGAGTGTGCCCCACTGTGTGTGTTCTGGGTGCTGCACAGGGAGCTGTTTATGTGGACCGAGGGATGCCTGATCCACTATGCCCTGCTGCTTCTGATCACCATGCTGCTCCAGAAGCACCTGGAATGGGACCCTGAGCTTTGATGGTATAGGGTGTATGCCCAGGCTTCCCCACATTCTCCACTGCCACCTGGAGGGCTACCTGTGGCTGTGCTACACATCTCTGCCCCCTGCAGTGAGGAGAACATCACTATTGGCATTGATGCATTCCTTAGTATGTGAGAGACCCATGTCCACATAGCTGTGGCACAGGCTGCTCAATAAAGTTTTTCACTGTCTCCTGCCTCCCTGCATGCTGTAGGGGCAGAACCCAGGGACCAAGGGAGGATAGCCAGGATGGAAAGGGAGGTGGGTTTGGGCCTGGGGTTGGAGGTAGGGGCTGGGGTGGGGAGGCTGCTTCCCCCAGTCAGTGTGGGGATTACCATGTGGCTGGGGCTAGTGTGCCTGGTGGCTCTGGTTGGTCCCAGCTGGAAGCAATGGCATGCAGCTCTTAGCAGACTCATCAGGCAGCAGGATGCAGTGTGCAGGTGCCCGGCAAGCCCCACCCCCCACCCCTTGGGAAGGAGCTGGTGCTGGCAGTGCCATGGCTGGCCATGCCTCATGGATGGGGAGAGGCTGTGGCACTGTTGGGGGAGGTGCTGGTCAGGGGTCCCCAAGCTGCTGGTGGAGGCTGGGGTGGGGATCTCAGTGGGAAGGGCTGCTAGTACCCTAAGGAGCCCTCCTTCAGTGACACATCACTGTGGGTGCCAAGCCAGAGCAGGGACTTGGGCAGGCCACCCATGCTGCTGTACACAGCACAGCTGCAGCCTGGGTTCCAGGGTGCAAGAATGGCATACAGTTGCCTCATAAAGAGCATGGACTTGTGAGCACTCCCCAACTAATGATTGTGGTCAGTGGTAGTGACCCACTGTGCCCACCAGGCCTCAACATTTATGTGGCACTGCCACACTGACCAATTGTGCCTGTGCTCCTGCATCCAGCCTGACAGTCCCTCATAGACGTGGGCACTGGGGCGCCTTCACCACTTGTACTGCCGCTGGACTTCTGCCTCACCCCACAACACCACAAGGTCACCAGTCTTCTTCTGTTAGTAGTTGGAGCCCCAGGTGGCAGTGTAGGGTATTGGCATGATGCCATCAGGGCTCCCTCACCAGCTCTCCAGGCCTTCCTAGCAGCCACGTGGCACTGAGATGCTAGACAATGGTGCTGGAGCACAGGCAGGTTGGCACAGGTAGTCCACAGCCTATGCCAGGGTAGCAGAGGCCAAGAGAATGCCCAGGCTCCCTACTATTGTGCCTCAGGGCTCAAAATGCCTGCAAGCTTTATAAGGGCCTGTAGCTGGGTTTGCTATAGAGGCAGCCCAGCCCTGGGACCCTGGGGTTGAGCTCAGGCTGGCCCCTAGTGGCAGGGCTGACTGGAAGCAAATTTGCTGCCGGCTGGCATCTACACGTGTGTTATTGCACTGTAAGTACTCGCTAGTAAATTTGCTACTTGCATTTGCAGGTAGCAAATTTACTCATGAGGAGTGACGTTCACTGCACACCAAGCTTATGCACATGTAGATGCACATGCTTACTGTGCCATAAACTAGGCTAATGTGCAGTAAAGTGTCTCATGCAGAAGCACCCAATGAGTACTGACCCCTTGGTGACCTTTGTACACCTTTCCCTTGCAACATTTATCTGCCTATAAACTCAGCCATTTTCTAAGAGCAGCGGGTGGGGACTGTGGGCACAAAGCTGTAATCCACCTTGCCTTTTACATTTATGCATTTATCCAGAACCAGTGAAGAAGGCACAAGAAGCCCCCAGGCCTTGAAACCTGAATGCTAATAAGGGTATTCAGAGAAGGAATACACACAGTTACTATAACAGAACATGTAGAACATATGCAAGGTTATATAAAAATACTTTGGAATAATTCCTGCTGGCTATTCATCTGTCTGGTCTCTGCTGGAAATTTACAATAGGTATCCACCGAGACATGAATGGGGAGAAGTGGAAAAGTAGTGGCTTTGCAGACTAACTTAGTTGGTGGCAGGAACAGAAGACTCTCAGAACAGGGAAAATATGTTGGAGTAGTAGCAGAACAGAGATGAAGGTGGGCAGGCGAGGTGAATGGCACAGTTTGAATGGTGGCCCCCACAGGAGCCTTTGTCACAGTAAGAGCAGCCCCTTGCTGCCTGGCTATAGAAGATGGGTGCAGTACACAGCAGCAGCAGGGGGCTTGAGTCCCTGGGGAACACCTCCCCCTTCTGTCTCTGCTGGGTGCAGGGGAGTTTTGTCCAGGGTTGAAAACTTTTAATTAGTTACACCTCTGCATGTAAAGGTGTAAAAAGCTTAGCTTTCTGTAAAAACTGCACTGTTTTAAGCATATCAATATAGTTAAAATGCAGTAGCCTCCTCCTAAGTCTGGTGGGATATGATGAAAGGGGGTAGGCAAGCTGGATTCTAGCCTGCAGTTCTGTTGGGGATGACTCTAAGGGACTCAGGGTAGGCAGGCTCTACTGTAAACACTTCTTGTAAACAGTTCCCTGAGTAGGACATCTATATGCCCTTTTTATCCCAGGGGCAGATGGCAGTCTAGGCCTGATAGCAGGCCACAGAGACTACTCTTTGGTTCTCCATGACATAATGTTTCACTGTACTGGGTGAGGTTGTTCCAAAGTTAATGCTTTCCTTTCGTAATTGCTTCATTGCAAATGTGGCTGACTGGGTTTGAGGAGAGGGAGTGAGGTTGTGAGAACTGGGGAAGGAGAGAAGGTCCTAGGGCAGGAAAGGGAAGAAAGGAATAGTCCCAGGATGGACAAAGGGAACTGGAATGTTGCAGTAGACTGTTTTTTTTGGAAATTGGCATTTTGATATCTCTCTTTCTTTAAAAGAAGAAAACAGGGCACATCTACATAAGATGTGTTAATGCACATTAGCCTAATTTAATGCACAATAAGGGCACCTGTCCACATGTACAGGCCTTTAATGAGCATTAAAAATGGTGAATTTAGACTAATTGTGCTAACTGTGCAAATGCAGGTATCAAATTTAGGCATGATTAGTTAAAATGCATTAACACACGTGTAGTTGTAAGCCAAAACTAACTTTAGTGCTGGGTCCGCCCAGTGATTAGGAGGACAGCCTGAGCCCATCCCCAGGGCTCCTGGCTGACCACCTCTGCTCCCCCAGGGCTGAGCTGCTCTTTCACAGCCCCTAGATGCAGGATAAGAAGTCAGCAGCCATTATGTGCCCTGGGGAACACACACCAGGAACCTGGACAAGGTGGCTGATCTGTGCAGGTGCCCAGTAGGTCTCATGTACTGCCCTGGACAGGCCACAGACTGTCTCTTCCTGTCCTGGCCTCCTGCGCAGCTGCTGTTTGGCCACAGGTGAGTATTGAAAAGGGCTGCAACTTGCTGCACCCCTTGCCCAGCTCTGAGATACTCCCAGGGCTGCTGCATGGCTGCCAACACCTTCAGCCCCAGCTGTCTCCTGTGCTTGCCGGTCCTGTCATGAAGTGCCTCTGCTGCATGGCTCCCACTCCCTGGTCATGCCCCTGTGCTGGGTGCTACTGGAAGCTGTCCAAGTTGGCTATGCATGGACAGCTACACAGAGGCCCAGAAAGCCAGCTCAGGATGAACATAACATCCTCCTCCTCCCCATTGAGCCCCAGCCCCACATGCATGCATACACCCGTGCCAACCACCAGGGCCTCCAACTGGACCAGGGAGGAGGTGCATTACCTCATGGTGCTCTGAGGCTGTGCTGATGTGCAGAGACAGTTCACACATGGTGAACACCCACAGTTTTGGGCAGGATGCAGGAGTGATGGTTGTGACTGACTTCAATCACCGGTCATGCCCAAAGTTCCATGCCCTTTATGCAGCAGCTGACCCGCATTTTGGCATACCAGGAGACAGGCCGCAGCCCTGCAAGTGCCACCAGCAGGGGTGGCCTGGTCAAGCCCCCACCCTGCCCTGAAGCCTCCAATGACACATTACTGGAAGAGGGGAGCTCGGGCCTTCATCACCCTGCCCCATCCTCCTACCCCAGATGCTACATCCACTAGCAGCTCAGGAAGCCCTGCCCAGTGGCTGCCTCACCCTTGGTGCAGCCCCAGACCCCACATCTCTGCAGCTGGCTCCTGCCCCTGCCCTTTCCCCTGCCTCTGGCTATGGCCCCTGCCTCCCCCTCCCTGCCTGGCTCACCCACTGTCCCCTGGCTCAAGGTTCCCCACTCCACAGCACACAGACAGATGGGACACAGTTCAGAACTTTATTGAGTAGCCCAGGCACATGCAGGCCTCTCACACCCTGAGGGAGGTGTCGATGCTGGCAGCAATGTCCCCCTCAGCAGCGGGGGCAAGGACTTGTAATGCTGTGACAAGTAGCCCTCCAGGTGGCAGAGGAGGTTGTGGGGCACCCTGGATTTCCCCCCCGCACCATTGTAGCTCAGGGTCTCAAACTACAGTGCAGGTGTGCCTGGGGCACCAGGAGGATCATCATCAGCATAGTGTAGTGGTTTGGACACCCCTCTGCCTGCACAAACAACTCATTGCTCACTGCCCAGGGCATGTTTCATGGTTTCATAGCAGCTAGGGTCAGGAGAGACCTGAACAGATCATCCAGCCTGACCCCCTGCCACAGGCAGGAATGAATGCTGGGTTCACAAGACCCCAGACAGGTGATCATCTAACCTTTTTTTGAATTT
>NW_017729034.1:13305147-13305407 GCF_001723915.1 Gavialis gangeticus
CTCAGCCTCCTCTTGCTGAAGCTGAACAGGTTCAGGTCCCTCAGTCTTTCCTCATAGGGCCCATGTGCAGCAGGGGCATGCTTGGGGTGCAGCAGCAGCACAGAGGGGAGCTGGCCTCAAGACACCTCCCTGGAGAGGCCCCCAGAGGGGAGGGTGGGGGCATGGCCAGTCTCTCACCCAATTTGTTTGAGATCCCCATGTATCCTAAGCCTGGGTGCTGTGGGTTGGGTGGCAACACAGCAGAACAATTGGCCTGCAGG
>NW_017729034.1:13310407-13318109 GCF_001723915.1 Gavialis gangeticus
CCCCACCTTGGAAAGAAGGTGTGGTAAGCAGGCTTCCTGTAGCCAGCACCCAGCAGGCTGCCAGCCCCAAGGGAGTAAGCAGGGATGGGGGGTGGGGGGTTCAGTTGGCTGCTGCCAGGGCAATCCACCTGGGGAAGGTCCAGCAGCAGGGTGATGCCAACAGCCAGGCCATGGAGACCCTCCTGGCCCTTTTGGCCATGTACATGTCCCCTGCTTCCCTGCCCATGGTCTCTCAGGGCCCCTGGGTCCCACCTGCCACCCTGGGTGGAGGCCCTAGAGTGCCTCCTTCCTGCCAAACCCCTGGCCTGGCCTGTGCCCCAGACCTGCTGCCACCTGCTTGGGCCCAGCCCCGCCACTCTCCCCCGCATCATGCAGCCAAAAAAAACAGATTCACATGAGGCCACGACATGCTGGGGTCCTCATGACTCCCAGACCCATAGGGGAATATCCAGAGGCTGGGCTGCTTGGCACTCACCCCCTAGGCCTCCAAATGGCCCCCCACTTTGGGCATGAACAGCCAAAATACTGTAACTAGTTTTCAATATGTATATAGTTTGCCTCATGTATACAATTTGTCTCCTGCATATAGTTTCCCTCATATATACAGTTTGCCTCTTGTAAGCAGGGTTTTTTATTGTTGATGGGAGGTGAGGGTGTTAGAGGGGCACTGTTTGTTGAGGGGGGAGGGATCAGAGTGGGGGTTGTGAGGACAATAAAGTTTTGTTTTTGTTTCACCCATGTGCATGTCCTGAGATTTGTGCTGGGTGGGCAGGGGGCGTGGGTGGTGGGGCAGGTGTGCTAGTGTGGGTTTTTCTGGAGGAAGGGGTCAGGCAGGGCCTCTTGCAGCCAGTGCCCCCGGCCCCTGCTGGCTGTTCTGGGACTTGGGTGGGGGTGGGGCCTGCTGGGGCCAGCAGCGTGGTCATTAGCAGCACTGGTCACCACTGGCAGGGGCTGGACTGGAGCAGCGGGGCACTGGGAACTGCTGGCAGGGGCATCCCTGGTGTGGGAAAACAGTGTGGGCAGGAAGGGAGCTGCCACATGCTGCCCCTGTGCTGGGCACATGGCTCCTGGGCAGGGAAGGGGCTGGCTAGGGATCAGAGCTTCCAAGATGGCTGCCAAGTAATGGAAGCTGACTCTGGCTTCAACATGGCTGTCAAGTACTGGCAGCTATGTGGCTGGGGTGTGGATCTCCCACCTGTGGCCACAGAGGCACATGGCAGGTCTGAAGAGACTTGGGACTAACTTTAGACTAAAGTCCCTGTACATGTAGACAGTTGCCAAAAATCACTTACGCGCATTAGCTTAATGTGCATTAAATTTACTTGCACTTATTTGAATGTGTAGATGTGCCCATGTTCCCTCCTTCTTGGGAGCTGACTGAAAAGAAGGAGCTCACAGAAGTGGAGGAGCTGCAAATCACTGGGGAAGCCAGAGACTAGAGACAAGGTCCCAAAGCCAGAGCCTTACCCCTTGTGAAGCCACACTATGGCTTGCTGTAGGGGGTCCTCTCAGGAGAGGGAAACTGAATAAGGTTGCTTCTTGGGGAGTCTCAAGAAAGACCCCTCCTTTCCCTTCCACCAGAAGGGGTGTTTTGTCCTCGTGTATCATAAGCATTGTGCAGTTTGTTCCCGTACAAGAAGAAACAAAACTATACTGGTAGAAGGTTGTAAAGGGTACTATGGCACCCCAAAACTTGTCTAAATCTAGCTCAAACTTCAGTTTGTACAATAAACGATCTCAGCCTCAAAAATCCTACACTGGTGTAAGGAACTGGTGCACCCATTTAAGTGCATCCACAAAAGGAGATGAACAGAAACATTGGTAACAAACCCAGGCCTATGCTGTTTGTGGGAGAACTAAAATGGGTATAAATGTAGGTAAATGGGGGATGTGGGAAACACGTATTGTATAATTAAGTATCTGCTCAATTTGTGATTTATGATTTTTGCAGCAACTGTGAAATAAGTCAGTTTCCATGATCACCATGAAAACACATTCCCCACGATTTTGCACAGAATTGCCAACCCCAACCCCACACTAAACATAAAATGCTGGGTCCCCAGTGTGACATCTCTGTCCCTCACTGCATTCAAGTCTTGCTGACTTCTTCAAAGAAAGAGATTGGTAAGATCCAACACAAGTTATCCCCATTTATACCCACTTCAATTCCAGGCAGGGGATTCCCACCCCTTTGGGGGAATCACTACTAGCTGCCCCAAAGGCAGATAAGGGCAGGGAGCTGGGACGTGCCCCATCCCTGCAGCTATTTCCAAGCCCTGCAGCTCCATCACCTGATGGGGTGCAGCTGGCACCTGCCCCTGACTGAGGCAGTTCTGAGCCCCTGCTCCATGATTGCTGGGTGGGGGCTGTAGAGCCTGTTTCCTGCTCAGCTCTGTGATCACATAATGGGGTGGGGAACAGGTTGGAGAGCTTCAGTCCCTGATCTGATTTGGTGGAGATTTGGCCTGATTCAGTGGATGAATATCCAAATTGAATCAGAGGACCTTTTAATCTCTCTAAATTGAATTGGAAACCTATGAATTGATTTGTAGAGATTTGGAAAGATTCAGAGATTTGGACATAGACACCACTTTAAATGTTTTTTCTGTGTACCTCTAGGTAGCTGGTGGCTTATGAATGTTGCGATGGTGGGGTGCAGGGGCTCCCCAGTGCACTCAGCAGCAGATCAGGAAGTGGTCCAGAAGCACTTCCAGTCCACTTCCAGGTCCACTGGAGAGCACGTGGGGGGGGGCACACCTCCCTAGCTTGGTGACTAGTGCCTCCTGGGTTGGGCGGGGGCACCCGACAGCTGATCACTGAGCCAGGAGGGTCCAGGAAAGGGTGAACCTGGAAGTGGACTGGAAATACTTCCAGTCCACTTCTGGGTTCACCACCAAGCTTGTGGAGGGCCTCCCACACTCCTATGGGATGCTCCATCTGCCCCAGCATGGCAGCATTCACAAGCCATGGTGGTACCTGGAGGCATGTAGAAAAAAACATTTAAAGCTGTGTCTATGTCCGAATCACTGATTCTCCAAATCAGCATTGAATCTGCAGATTCAGATTCGGCTGAATCAAATCAGGGACAGTGATCTGAATCAACAACGCAGATCACCGTCCCTGATTAAGACTCAATCTGAATCAAATAGGGCCCACTTCACATACCCCTAATACCTAGATATCCAGGAGATGCCTAATCCTTCCCCTAGGAATGTAGAAACGGAGTCTTGTGAAAGGGTGAGAGAAAGCAAACAAAAGCCCTGAGATACCTTACATGCTGAGCAAGGGAGGGCAGGAGAAGAAAAGCAGCCAGCAGCAACAGACAAGGAAAGTGAAAACAAACAACATTTACAGCATGGAGGGCCGGCAGGGCTGCAGCTGGAGAGCAGAAGGGAAAAGAAACACTCACCACATTTCCGGAGCACCATCTCACTCCAGATTGGAGGGAGGCAGCTCAGAGGTATGTCTGGCCGCAGAGAGGGGTCAATTCCCTGCAAGCCAGAGAGAGAGGAGCAGCTGAGCATCCTGGCAGGCAAGTGTTGCAAAACTTGCCAGAGGAATGTTGCTGGTGTGACCCTGAGAAGGAGGCAGGCAGAGGCCTGCACATACACGGCTTCTGATAATCTCTGGAGCGGAGTGACAGCTGAGGATCTGGGGAAGAGGACAGAAGAACTGCTGTCTCAGGTTAGAGCCTTGCTGTACATAGGAGAGATCACATTGGGACTGTAAATGTTCACAAGTAAGCCAGACAGGCCTATGCAAAACAGTGATTGGACTAATTGATTTCTTTCTGGTGTGATTGTGACATGGGAGCCTGATCCCAGGTGAAGGGGACATGGACTGAGCCTGGCAAGGAGACTGAGAGCAGTTGTGGGGGGGAGGAGGGGGGAGGGTCGATTTTTTTTCCTTTTTTTTTTTTTTTTTGATATTTGAGCACAGGTCAAGGCCAGCTCTGGAAGGGTGCACCTAACCAAAGCCATGGCAGAGGACAGAACAATAGACTAACAGGCAGTATTAGGATCTGGCTGCAGAGGACTTTGAGTACCATCTGGAGAGACTAGGGTGGGGTAAAGGGGAGGTAGAGGTGATCCCCACAGAAGAAAACAGGGATTGAAACCAGGTAGGATCAACTTGGGCATTGCCTCCTAGGAATATCATTTCATCAAAGTTGTGGCAGGCAAGAAACACAAGATCAACTTCGCGGCAGTCTAGGTGATCCGACGCTGAGGTTCACCCTGTCACCGCCTGTAGGAAAATGAACTCAAAGCAGTGGTAGCAAGCACTACAATAGCTACAGCTATCACAAGTCTCCAAGAGCAGAACCGATCAAAGGAACTGAGGAAATCCTATATGGTTCAGAGGAAGCTATTCCCTAATTTTGGAAAACTGGAGTTAAGCACTGGGAAATGTTTTGAATCAGAACTCAACAAGCTTGAAAATGCAACTAATTTCTCTTGTTTCTTATTTTAAGATGGCTGCTCTCATTACTTGTATCCTGAAAAGAGACAGTGGCTGTGGGAAGCAGGAGGATATAAATTAATGGGTGGTTACAAAGTGATAATTAATACTTACCCAGATGATATCTGCACCATGTTCTTGAAACAAAAGATTTGCTTTCAGTATTAGCACATGGAAAGAAATGTGGCAGTGTAACAAGGGCTGAGGCTGGAGCTCCATTACTAGCATAAGCACAGGAGTGGGCAACCATAGGGAGCACCTGACACAGGTGAAGGGAATAGCACACCAGAGGACAGTTAGAGCAATTAGCCTGACATGACTGGTATATAGGTGGCAGCAAGTGAGCTTACTTTGCCTTCACTCACTGGAGGATGAAGGAAGATGGGAGGGGTAGAGAATCCTAACTCACAGCGCAGGGGAACTCTGAGACTGCCAGCACTGAGATGACATCTGGCCTGCAAGAAGGTAGAGATTTACCTGAATCCTGCAGCTGAACTGGTGAGTGCAGGGAAGGACTGGGACCCCTTGGGGGAATTTAGTACTGAGGGGATGCTAGGGGAGAATGCTCTGGGGTGGTGCCCAAGTGGCAAGAAGTGGCATGAAGGAATCAACCCTGCTGAGATGGAGACAAGCGGAGTTGGGGCTTCTGTTTAGTCAGGGAGGGAAGTATAGAGGCAGCTCCTGTCCCAGGGCTTGTTGAGGCATAGGAAATGTATCCCATGAACGAAGCAATTTGCAGAGAGGGGGCAGTGAGATAGTAAATTAGCTTGAGGCATCCAGAGCCATTCAAGCCTCCCATGTTCTTATCAGTTGTGTCAACTCCCTTTGCTAATGAGGCAGTTAACAAAGGGAACACAACTCTGTAACCTCCTGCTGAGTAATAAAAGTCTGTACCGTGAGAGCTCAGCATTTGGGTGGTGTGTGGTGTCTCCTTGCAATTAACCATAGCACTCAACAACTCTTCTTTTGTGTGATCCAAGTCATGGCAGGAGAGTTCAGAGAGACAGACCAAGCAAGATCCAGCCCCATCTCTCACAGGCAGAATAGATTTGATGCAAGCTTACCAGGAGGTGGAGCTGGATAGTAAATTGAAAAAGGAACTTACAATTAATACATTAGATAGATTATTCCACCATAAGAGAATATACCATAAAAGCTTGTTAACTGGTACCCATGGGAAATGGGGGGTGCCAGAAAACACAACATGCCGGTTAATTGAGAGGCCTGAACAGCCGTCTTTGCCTGTTCGGGCCTGCACTTCTGCCGCGTCCAGGGTATCGCTGACCCTCCTGCGGGCCCCATGCAGCCTGCTATACCCTAGGCTGTGGGGGTTTGGAGGAACTGGGAGTGCCATGGTGGGCACTTCCAGTTTCGCTTTACCTTACAAGCCAGCATGCTGGTTAATAGAACGTGCCGGCTTGTAAGTTGTCGGTTAATGGAGCTTTTACTGTATAGCTATTGATGTTTCATACATTCTGTTTATTGTGAACTAGGTATTACAACAGTTAAAAGCATACAGACTGTTTTTATTGGAATGTCCACAGAGATGCTCCTGTACAATTTAGCAGTAGTACTAAGCAGACTGGAAAAGAATGGTTTTAAAGTCATGAAAACACAATGCTAAATTTGACTGCAATCCAGCAAAGCCTTTTGGCTTGCGTATAGCTCTGAGTGTATGAGTAGGACTACTTCTATGTTTAAAGCTACAAGCACTGCAGCACCAGTTTACTCATGAGTAATTTACCCATGAGTAAACAGTGCTGGGCAAGCATCTACACATGCAGAGAAGTAGGAGTGAATTTGCTTCCAATCTGCTCCTGCTTCCCAGGGCCCTGTAGTGGGTCCCTGCCACCACTGGGGGGAGCTCCAGGTTCCTGCTGCAGCTGCCAGCAGCTGGCAGCCCCCTTAAAAAGGCAGCCCTGTTCCTTGCTTTCTGGCCAGCCACTTCTCTATCCAGGAGCAGCATGCCCAGAACAGGGACAGCACGCAGCAGCTCTCTCCCTGCTGCCTGTGCCTCCCCATGCCATGGCAGCTCCTGCCCCTGCCCCTGGCAGCAATGACCAGTCCCCTGGGCTTCTTCTGGCTGCTGTGCTGGCCCTGATGGCCCACTGCTGTGGCCACTGCCTGGCCCATGGCTGTTTGGCTTCTCCTGGCTCTCCAATGTGCAGTGATGCCCTACCAGGCAATCATGTGCTGTTCCAGGGCTGCTGATGGGCACCTGCCACCTTAACACCATCTGCCTGGGTGAACCCCAGCAGGGACACCAATGAGAGGCTCCAGGATGCTACTGCCAGGGCTGCCATTGCCCTCTGGGCCAATGTTCCCTCTGAGGAGCAGCAGTCTGTGAGCATGCCTCCTCAGTCCGTAAGCGTGCTGCCTCAGTCTGGCGTGGGACACTTGCTGAAGGGGGATGAGGGCTGGGGCCAGGGCCAGGAGCCGGAGGATGGAGCCGGAAGCCGGCAGCCAAGGGCTGGGGCCAGGGGCTGGAGCCAGGGACCAGTGGCTGGAGGCTGGGGCCGGGGGCCAGGGGCTGGAGCCAGGGACCAGTGGCTGGAGGCTGGGGCCGGGGGACAGGGGCTGGAGCCGGGAGTCAGGGGCTGGGGCCAGAGCCTGCTGTGGGTTCCCTGGCTCTGGGGAAGTGCTCCGCTCCCCTGAATCAGGGCCGGGGAGTGGAGCACTTCTCAGAGTTGGTGGAGACTGCACCAGCCTCCATCCCTGCCTTGCTTCACCTCGGGGAGGATCCACTGCCTGCCCTAGTGAGGCTCTGCCAGCTCTGGGACACTGCTCTGCTCCCCAGCCCTGATGCCACGTGCCTCCTCGCTCCCTGGAGGTGATGTGGGGGAGCGGAGCAGTGTTCTGGAGCTGGTGGTGCTTCACTCAGGGCAGGAAGTGGGCCCCTCCCTGAGGTGAGGCTGAGGTGTGGGGCTGGTGCGGGCTCTGGGAGCACTTCCCCAGAGCCGGCAGAGCCCATGCCAGGCTCCTGCCCCAGCCTCTCCTGGTGCGCAGCCTTGAAAAGGCTGTGCGCAGCCACACTTAATTGTGTGTAGCTGTGCATATGCGCACCTTAGGGGGAACCTTGCTCTGGGCCCACATCCAGGACTGGTGGCAGCATGCCATCCAGAAGACCTGGGACAATGAGCAGTGGCTGGAGACATTCAGGATGACCCAGGACACCTTCTGGGATGTCCTGTAGCAGCTCCAGCCACACCTGGAGTGGCAGGACACTGGGCTGCAGCCATTCCTC
>NW_017729034.1:13323109-13323738 GCF_001723915.1 Gavialis gangeticus
TAATTGTGTGTAGCTGTGCATATGCGCACCTTAGGGGGAACCTTGCTCTGGGCCCACATCCAGGACTGGTGGCAGCATGCCATCCAGAAGACCTGGGACAATGAGCAGTGGCTGGAGACATTCAGGATGACCCAGGACACCTTCTGGGATGTCCTGTAGCAGCTCCAGCCACACCTGGAGTGGCAGGACACTGGGCTGCAGCCATTCCTCCCCACAAACACCTGCCTGGCCCTCACACTGCTCAAGCTGGCCATGCCTGCCAGCCTGTGATAAATCAGCCACCTGTTTGATGTTGGCAAGGCCACCACCGGGGAGGCCATCTTGGAGGTGTGTGGAGCCCTCCAGGATGTGCTTTGCACGGATGGTCTCATGGTGGTGGTGGCAGGTTTCCATGCCCTGGGTTCCATCCTGCTACAGCCAAAGGGGTATTCACTCCATGGTGCTCCAGGCTGTCACGGACCACCATGAGGCCTTTATGCACGTGAATGCCAACTGGGTAGGCAGCACTCACAATAGATGCATCTTCAAGAACTCTAGCCTGAAGGGCCTGGTAGAGCATGGGTGTTTCATTCCAGGGTGCTGGACCTGCAGACCCTAGCCGTCCTGACCGTGAAGTAGCGCCTCCTGAT
>NW_017729034.1:13323749-13325698 GCF_001723915.1 Gavialis gangeticus
ACCAGACAGTAAACTAATTAATGGATGGCT
The DNA here is from genome assembly GCF_001723915.1 of Gavialis gangeticus. Taxonomy (NCBI): domain Eukaryota; kingdom Metazoa; phylum Chordata; order Crocodylia; family Gavialidae; genus Gavialis; species Gavialis gangeticus. The sequence goes on from NW_017729034.1 coordinate 13,323,780, forward strand.
GAAGAACTTATATGTGATCAGGTGCAAAGAAGAAGGAATTTTGCATGTCCTGCCATTTGAACTACACAGTGCTTCAAGAGCAAGGACACAATGCTTCAAGACCGACTACACAATGCTTCAGTGGAGATAACCAACTTTACTGGAATAACCCCAGTGGAGATAACAAGAAGAAACAACCTCTAATTAAAGACTGAGCATGGAAAAACCCCAATGCTGAACAAAGACTTGAAATCCCTATAAAAGTGGAATGCAGAGAAGCCAAGATGGGGAATCCACTCTCTGCAACCTCATGGAGCACAGGCATGCATATCTGTTCTTCCCCAGCTCCTATCACCCTCAGTAAGCCTAGACCCAGCCATCCAGTGCTAATATTGAGTAACATCTGCTGGTAACTGTAACATCTTACTGGAGTGTTTTTGTCTGTATATTTGTGTGTGCCTGTTTATATGTATGCTTCTATATGTCTGTGTATGCCTAGTGTGTCCAAGCTTATGTATCTGCTTCATGTAACCAGTAAACACAGCATTTTGCTTTATCCCTCTTTTTAAGGTCTTGCTCTTAATTTGAGCTACTGGCAATTTTAAGTAACAGAATCTCCTCCAAATTGAGTCACCACCCGAAGCTTCACACAGCCCTAGTTTTTACCCGTCCTGCTAAAAGAAGGGGTACTACACAGGTAGGAAACTACATGACCCAGGCTCAATGGAGTGGCCAAGGTTGGGAACTGGATTTGCCCCTCAAGTTTCCATGCCTTGTTCTGTTCTGTGTCCTGCAAGGGTCACTGGCCCTCTTGTCTGCAGGTGATGCTCTACCCAAGTCACCCAGCCATGGCCAAGGTATAACAGTTAGCGTTGATGGATACCAGTGACTCTGGGAACTTCATGGACATCCAATTTGTTAAGGCTCTCAACATTCCTGTCCAACAGAAGGCCATGCTGGAAGTAGAGGAAACCATAGACTGCTCTCTTCTTTCTTCTGGCCTAAGTGTTGAAACAATCCCACTAACAGTGTGGATACTGAACCATAAAGAGACTCTTCAATTTGACCTGATCTGGTCCCCACTCTTCCCCATCGTGTTGCTCCTACCTTGGTTGGTCCTCCATGACGCCCTCATTTAGTGGCAAGCCCAAAAGATAAAATTAACTTCCTCCCACTGTAGACAGTTCTGCTGTAGGGGAGTACAGGTCTGAAAATACTCACCCTAAAGGGCTTTGGCTGCGGGCTCATCCTGCTCTTCCCCAGTCTCCTTTATGGACCCCTGCTGAACCAGATAGGACAACTGAAACCCAGGAAAAAGCCAACCTATTAAATGGGTACTTTGCATTGGTCTTTCATCAGTCCCGTGGGACGCCCATGCCCACCATGGAACAGGGCGGTCTGGGTGAGGGAGATCCCCTGCCCTCCATTAATGCTGACCTTGTGAAGGAACACCTTGAGAAGCTGAATAACTTCAAGGCAGCCAGCCCTGACAATCTACACCCCAGGGTACTCAAGAAGCTGGCGAGCATCACAGCCCGGCCCCTGGCACGGATCTTTGAAAACTCCTGGTGCTCTGGTGTAGTGCCTGAAGACTGGAAGAAGGCCAATGTGGTGCCGATCTTCAAGAAAGGGAGGAAAGTGGATCCGGCTAACTATAGGCCCATCAGCCTGACTTCTATCCCGGGGAAGATCTTAGAAAAGTTTATTAAAGAGGCCATCCTTAATGGACTGGCCGACACCAACATCCTAAGGGATAGCCAGCATGGGTTTGTTGCAGGTAGGTCTTGCTTAACCAATCTCATTTCCTTCCATGACCAGGTGACCTATCACCTGGACAAGGGAGAAGAGATTGATGTCATATATCTTGACTTCAAAAAAGCCTTTGATCTGGTATCCCATGATCACTTCTTGGCGAAACTGGCCAACTCTGGCCTTGGGTC
>NW_017729034.1:13330698-13333394 GCF_001723915.1 Gavialis gangeticus
TCCAGTTTTGGGCTCCACAATTCAAAAAGGATGTGGAGAAGCTAGAGAGAGTCCAGAGGAGAGCAATGCGGATGATCAGAGGTCAGGAAAACAGCCATGGGGCTCTTTAGCCTGGAAAAGCTTGGGCTCAGGGGTGATCAGGTGGCCATCTATAAGTTTATTGGGGTGACCACCAGTATCTGGGGGAACATTTGTTCACCAGAGCGCCCCAAAGGATGATGAGGTTGAACAGTCATAAACTACTGCAAGACCATTTCAGGCTGGACATAAGGAAGAATTTCTTTACTGTCCGAGCCCCCAAGGTCTGGAACAGCCTGCCATCGGAGGTGGTTCAAGCACCTACATTGAACACCTTCAAGAGTAAATTGGATGCTTATCTTGCTGGGATCCTATGACCCCAGCTGACTTCCTGCCCTTCAGCCAGGGGGGCTGGACTCGATTATCCTCTGAGGTCCCTTCCAGCCCTAATGTCTATGAAATCTATGATTCTCCCTCTTGGTTCACTCTCCTGCCATGCCTTCCTGTGATAAAGTCTCTAGGCTGAGGTTGCCTATGATCTTAACACAAAGGGGAGTCCAATGGTTCTGCTTCCTAAGTGGGTTAAGTCTGTTACCACCCCTGGCTGGGGCTTCTGCATCTTACACCCCTGGCTGAGGCTCCTGTGTCTTACAAAAAAACCCCCAAAAAAACAAAAACAAAAAAAAGAGGAAAATTGCAGTGCTCAGGCATGCTGCTCTGTAGCTTCCTGATCTTCCCTCAGCCACTTGTCTACCAGTTGTTATAAACAAAACAGAAAGCAAAACCCCACCAGGTTAACATAAATAGTTCTCAACAAAAACCTGAGGGAAATGTTTATCCCCTGCCCTAGTCCAAGACTGCAGCCTGGTACATCCAGAAAGGCCTCTGGAAGGTATCCAGAAGGATAGGTACAATCTGTTAGAAGGCAATCTGCACCTTCAGTAGTACCACCTGGTATCAGACTGGCGCTAGCTTCAAGCGTTAAGCTATTTGCCCACAGGAGGCTGGACTTAACATCTAAATCCAAACCCTTTCTCTGGGATTTTGATGCTTTGCGCCTCACACCCTGCCTTGCTCTAGCCTTTGACCCTTATGCCTTGTTCCTCACTAACCCTTGCCTTGGACACCACTATCTGATTCCTGCTTACCCTGGTCCCCTGTCCTGGATTTCCCACAGACTCGGGTACTTATTTAATCCCATGCTCCTCGAGAATTATGTCCCAATCCTTACAGGGTGTTATTTTGGGAACAGCAATTTCACTTTTGAGTTCCTTCAGAACTCTTAGGTAGATGCCACCTAGACCTGGTGAACAATTACAGTTTGTATTTTTGATTTATCCTAGAGCCTCTTTTACTGTCAATTCAATGTAGTTCAATTCTTTGAGCCTATCTGCTAGGAAGAACTGATTTAGTGTGGGAATCTCCTCAGTATCCTCAACATAAACACCAATACAAAGAATTAATTTATTTTATCTAAAATTTTTATTTTTAACCTTGGCATCTCCAAGATATTCTTCATGTTTTTTTTTCCATCTTATGATGATTTTCCATCTGAACTGGAAAAGCTTGTAAGCTTTCCTATTTTCTTCACTTAGGTGTGCCTTCCATTTTGTGAATGATGCCTTTTCCTTCCGATAGGCTCCTTACTTCTGCTGTTAAACCACACAGGGTTTCTATTGGGCTGCTTTTTTTATTTGTGGTGTATGCTTTTCTTGACACCCTAAATATGGTCTTTTAAAACAGTTTTCAGACTGCCTGCAAGAGTCTTATACTTTTGAATGCTCTTTTAAACTTCTTTCTCTCTGATTTTCTCATTTGTATGCAATTTCCTTTCTTAAAGTGGTGCTAAGCTGTTGAATTTGATTATTTTATGATCGCTATTACAAAGTGGCTTACTTACAGATATCTCTTAACAAAGGTCTTATGTGTTAGTTAGGATTAGATTTAAAATTGCATCTCCTTTAATGATTTCAAGACAAGTTTTTCTAGATAGAAGTAATTTTATTGCATCCATTAATGTTATCTCTGCATCTTCCCTAATGAGGGATTTATGTAGTCTATGTGAAGACAGTTAAAATCTCCCATTATTATTGTATGTTCAGTGTTTGCAGTTTCTCCAGTATCCCATAGCATTTCATAATTATCTTCACCATCCTGATCAGGTAGTTGATAATGTACTCCTAGTACTATGTTCCTTTTATTCAATCAAGGAAATTCTGCCCACTGAGACTCTATGGCACTTTTTCTTTCAGATAGCATAGACAGTAACAAAGTAAAAAAAACATATCTTAATCATACAGTACCACTCCTGCACCCACACATCCTACTCTGCTTTGTACCCCAGTATCACAATATCCCATTAATTATTATCCTTCTACTAGGTCCACAAAAAATATTTATATTGTCAATGTCACCATTTAATGCCAAGTATTCTAATTCAGCAGCCTTATTTTTTCAGCATAATTTTTCAGCAGAGTGTCCTGGGGTTTTTCTCTTTTTTTTTAAACTTAAAGGGCTGGGGGGAGGCTGGGAAAGCAAAGGGGTAGGTAGGGGGCTCGTACAGAGCACCCCATGCAGCGTGGGGCAGTGGGGGGGCAGCAGGTATTGCCCCCCTCCCCCCCACTGAGCAGCACCTGGTGAGCTGGGGCTTTTTTTTAAAGCACCAGGAGCTCGGGTGC
>NW_017729034.1:13333638-13334327 GCF_001723915.1 Gavialis gangeticus
GGGGTCGGGGGGGGCTGGGGGAGGAGGCAGAGGATGGGGGTGGAATTTTTTCTGAAGATTCGGAGAGCGTTGAATAGATTCAGACCTTTTAATTGGCCTCCTGATTTGATTCAGATTCATAGATTCGGCCACCAAATCAGGCCTAATTTCCAAGTCCTAATGCCCAGTTAGGGGTTACATCAATCAAAATCATATACTCTTCTTCACCTCTTGGCTTTCTGACAGTTTTTAGTTTAAAAAGCTTATCTACATCTTTTAAAATTTTAAATTTTAAAAGATTTAACCATTTTTATTTTTTTCCATGAAGCCCATTGTTTCTATACAATTTCTTCTTATCACAGATGTTCCCCAGTCACTAACAAACCTAAATCGTTTCTCCTTATATCATTGTCTCATCCAAGCATTGAGACTTGGGAGCTCTGCCTGCCTATCTGGGCCTGCATTTGGACCTGGAAACATTTCATGCGATTGTGGTTTCTGGATTTTAACCTTCTAGCTAGCACTCTAATTTTGCCTCCAGAATGACCTGGTTCCTATACTTCCCTATGCTGTTGGTATCGCATGGACCATGACGACTCATTCCTTCTCAGTACTTCCTAGCAGCCTGGCTACATGTCTCATGAGTAGGGATCTCTGTAAAGTGTGCCGGAAGTGCCTGCTGCAGTGGCTTCTTTTAAAGTTTTTCTTTT
>NW_017729034.1:13339811-13345452 GCF_001723915.1 Gavialis gangeticus
ACACAGGAGTTTCCCCTTTGCTTAAGGGCCCACACTGCCAGCAGGTGAGTCACCATAAAATCCTTCTGGACATCACACACCCAGCTATCTATACACCAGATGACCAATTCCTGACTACCACTACCTGATTCTTTCCATCATGTGGAGTCCTGTAATGGGGATCCAGAAGCTCCTGTTACTTTAAGAGTGTGAAGAAGGCTAAGCTGGCAGTGTGGGCCCTTAAGCAAAGGGGAAACTCCTGTGTGTGGTTGGAGGGGTGCACATGACAAGAAGGAGTATGGCTTTGCAGCATATAAGGCCATGGCATTCACCAGAAGGGGCAGTCTGGCCCTGCATGCTGCAGGAAGAGGATCTCTGGGAATCAGGAAACAGGCCAATGGACACCCAAGCTACCCAGGAGAGTGAAACAAAGGTAGCTAGGAGGGAAGCATAGCTTGTGGTGGGGTACTGACCCAGAGTTGAGGAGAACTTTAGTAGGGAGCAGCTTGCTTATATTTCTGTTATGCTTATGTTTAAGACTGGAGGACCAGGCTGCAGCTACAGGGGTACCATGGAGGCCTGAGAGACAGCCAGTATAGAGCTCCCTTGCCAGGGTCAGGGACCTTAGGGGCAGACCAGCATGCAAACAGCATGCCTAGCCAGGGCCTGGAGAAGAGAAGACTGAAGGGGGATTTAATAGCAGCCTTCAACTACCTGAAGTGTGGCTGCAAAAAGGATGGAACTAGATTGTTCTCAGTGGTGAGAGATGGCAGAACAAGGAGCAATGGTCTCAAGTTGCAGCAAGGAAAGTTTAGGTTTGATATTATGAAAAAATTCCTCACCAGGAGGGTAGTTAAGCACTGGAACAGGTTTCCCAGAGAGGTTTTGGAATCTCCATCCTTGGGGTTTTTTAATACCTGGATAGACAAAGCCTTGGCTGGGATAGTTCTACTCTGAGCAGAGCTTTGGATTAGATGACCTATCAAGGTTTTGTACAACCCTAATTTGCTGTGATTCTGTGATTGGGTCAGGAATCCCAGGGGAAGAGCAGTACACAGTGGCCTAGCCAGGGTTGAGAACTCCAGGGGCAGAGCATCACACAAGTAGCCCAGCTGGGGTTGGGGCCCCAGAGACTGTCAGAAGACACCAGGGGCCCAGATCCTGAGGCCAAAGCTAGGGCCAGGGGTCCAGAAGATGAGGTCTGGGACAGTGGACTTGAGCTGGGGATACAGCCAGAGAACAGGGCCTGAAGCCAGGAGGGCTGAAGTCCAGACAAAGGTTTGAGGCCTACAGGGCCCAGTGCAGAGTCAGGGCAAGGGGGCCCTCTCCAAATACTGAGCAACACCTGTGAGGCATGGGTGTGTTTATAGAGGAAGACAGAGGCCACAATTATAGACTCTATGGCACAAGTAGGGCTGTCTTAAAGGGGAAACATACCTGGTAGAGCCTCTGGATGCAGCCTCCCTGGTTAAAAGACCTTAAGATCAAATCATGGCAGGCAAGAGATAAGACATGGTGGCTGGGGAGCACAGACTGGCAAGTCTGACTATTAGTTGCCATCAGACTCTGGGTAGGATCCCCCGAGCCTGCCATGGCTCCCCATCCTTGAAGGAGTATATTTGGTGTAAGAGGACACTATGACATCAGCTGAAGGATAGGACTGCCCCTAAGGAACTAAGAAACAGGGAGAAAAGGAGAAAGAAAGGCTTAACCTTTCTTATAACAAGAAGTTAAAAACAAAAGGTGAAAGTGCAGAAGTGTGTGGCCCCGCAAGGGGCCCAGGATGAAATACTTGTCCGTAACAAACCACCCATATCACCAAAGACTGAAGCCTCCTTCTTTTAAATCTCCTTCATGAGTTACACATTTAAGATTAGCCATTCCTTCCCATTTTGACATCTTCCTTCTCTAAAGGTCTTATCCTTCTGGAGGCAGGACTGCTATATAACGTCCTTAAAAACATGGTCTACAGACCTTTCTACCTGCCTAAACTGCTCCAGTTCAGCTACCCTAGCCTTCAGATGGCATTGAGAACTTGATAAAGTTATTTGAAGAGTGATTGATTCATAAGTGATTGATTCTCCATAGAAAGGAAAATGGTAAATATTTTTCAAAGGAGGAAATCTTAAATACAGAATAATGCTCTGTTCTTTCTGACTGTTACAATGACTGATGCTAGCTCCAGGCCAAATATGCCTCCCTAAGAAAAGAGTAGTGAGAGTTTCAAGTCTTTTGCTCATGTACCTGAATATAATTATATCTCACATGGTTTGTCCTAATTGTCTCCTCCTGAAAATTCAGTACCTACATTCATGCTACTGGACTCCAGGGGTTTCACAGTACCACACTGTCCCCACCGAAAGGAAATTAAAACATTGGCTGATACTATCCAGACCCCTTCAGCAACTCCAGCTATTTAAGTGCTGTATCCTGTAGAGTGATTAATGATTTTTCCCTTTTAAATATAACAGTAATAAAAAAAAGAATGAGGAAGAAAGAAACAGGGAAAGAAGGAGAAAGAAAGGCTTAAACTTTCATATAACAAAAAGTTAAAAACAAAAGGTGAAAGTGCAGAAGTGTGTGGCCCCGCCAGGGGCCCAGGATGAAACACTTGTCCATAACAAACTACCCATATCACCAAAGACTGAAGCCTCCTTCTTTCAAACCTCCTTCATGAGTTACACATTTAAGGCTAGCCATCTGTCTTTTACCTTGCAGAGTGCTTCTTGATGGCCCAGCATGACACCAAACATGCAAATTTTGTTGCAGGGTGAAGTATCCAAATTCAAAAGAGACATGTGCTCAGATCAGGAAATGGAAGACTTGGAGGACTTTGTTAGAACCAACCCCCATGAGTTGCTTCTGTGGCTCTTCTGGGTCACTATTTTGGCATGTCCAGGAAATTGGCCAGACAGACCATGCTCCCCTCACCTGCTCAGTATAAGATGGACTTCTCCAAAACTGTATATATTTTCTCTAAGTCCAGCATGCCAATGAGGGTGCTGAGGTCAACAAAGAGGCCACATGCAGCTGGGGAAAGTCCAGAAAAGTGTGAAAGATTCTTCTCCACCTCCTCACAAAGAGGGCAGACTGATGATGCTTCTGGGTCTTAGTGGATAAAGGTGACAGTGGCCAGGGCCCCATGTAGCTGCTACCACTGGAGGCCCCCAGTTCTTTTGGCAATGCGAAGCTTATATAGGGTATGTGAGGCTGCCTTCTTTGCTATCCACATCCAGAGAAATAGGCAGCAATGGAGATGGCCTATCTAATAAGCTGTCATTGGTGATGGCTCATCATGTGTGAAGGTGGTCCTCCAAGCTGGCAAATGCATCCATAGGAAGGGCAGACTTCATGCCAGCCAATAGGTGCAAAACAAAGAGGTCAGAGTATAGCCCCAGCTGATCAGCCCAGGTGCCCAGCAGAAATGTATCACTTTTGGCCCATTTGATACAGGCTGAGGAGGCATGTTCATAAACTCTCTAAAATTCACTCAGGAACTAGATGTAACCCTCATCTCTCACGAAAACAGCCACTTCATTGGTATACATTGTCACCTTCACTGAAGGGGGTGGGGAGGGGCAGTGGCTGGGGCCAGAGCCAATGAGAGTCCCTGACCTGCCAGGTACTGCTGCAGCATGTGGAACAGTGGCTCAAAGTTTAGGGATAGAACTTTGGTTTTCAACCTTTTTAAATATGTGAACCCCTAAAATATTTTGAATGAAGGTACGGACGACTCTGATCTGTAAATGTGGGTATTTGTATACTTTTCATTGATCATAGTTATATTTTGTGGACCCCCTAGACATAGTCTGTGGACCCCCATGGGTCTGCAGACCACAGGTTGAAAACCATTGGCATAGAACATTCCACAGAGGGCTGGGAATGGACTACATAGCACTCTCTTCACCTTCAGGAGGTAGAGAAGTCCTGGGATAGGAGCTGGATAGTCAAGGGGAAGAGGAACCAAAGTCAAAGGCCACTAGAGTCTGAAATACGAAATTATGGTTGAGCTGATTGAAGGCTCTCTCTTGATCTAGTGATACAAGGCTAAATAGTTCCACATCTGCCAGTGGGTCACATAGCAGAAATAGGTTGCCCTGGATGGATCTGCTGGGTATGAAGTAGCTCTGGCTGAGGCCTACGGCTGAGGCCATGACTGTTTTGGGACAGTTGGCAAGGCCTTTGGTCAGGATTTTGTAATTGATGATACTGTGCAATTCCTCGTCTCTCTCTTGAGCTTCCCTGAATTGACTGTTGTTGGCCACCGCCTCCAACTCCATGTCATCACCTGCATTGGCCTCGGTCCCAATAAGTCCTTCTCTTGTCCCACACTTCTGGAGCGATGTGATTACCTCAAATATTTCGGGCCAGCCGTGACCCAAAATCATAGGGTACAGGATCTCCTCATCCAGCCCCACAGGGATTCTCCTTCGGATCCCCTGTACCTGTACCTCCAATAATCATCTTTCGACATGGGTCTTTCGCTTGTGTAGGCAAATCATGCTTACTCCGGCACATCGCTGCGCGTGCTTCCATCTGACTGATGAGGGGCGGACGAGAGATTGGGCGCACCCCGTGTCCACGACTGCCTGGACAGGGCTTCCCTTGACCCAGGCTCTGACTTCAGGCAGGGGTTGAATCTGGGCCACACCGTGACTGCCCACCCCGCAATCCATTGACTCGACCTCTGGCATTGTTCCCACTCCTGACCGTGTCTCAGAAAAGTCCAGGTCCTTAGTGAACCTTGTCTGAGGATCCTGGGGGCAATTCTTTGCCACATGTCCTTTCCTCCCACCCAAGAAGCATGTTAGACCCTGAGGACCATCCCTTCTGCCCCCTTTGCTCTCTGGGCACCGCCTCATAGCTGCCTCTTTCCCTTTTGTACTTTTGGATCTCCGCCGGTCCCCTTGCGCCATGTCAGATTGTTCCGCCAATTACAATGCCTCCCGAGATGATGTGGGGCAGTGGCATCTCACCCATTTCTGCGTGTCTTCCTCGAGGTCTGTAATAAATTGTTCTAAGAGAATTTGGGTCACAAATTTCCTCCTTCGAAGTGGCCTCTGGCCTGAGCCATTTACTCAGCAGATCTGCTAGGTTTTGCCATAGGATGCGTGGAGTTCTCCCCTCACCCGACTTTCTCTCCCTAAAGGCCTGCCGGTGCCTCTCTGGCGTTATATCTAGCCTTCGCAGTATCTCGGCCTTAACTTTGTCATAGTCCAGGGCATCCCCCCAGTCATAGCTCGGTATGCTGCTTGAGCCTGGCCAATTAGTAGGGTACCTATATGTCTGGCCCATTTTGTCTTTTCTAAGCCTGCTGCTATGGCCACCCTCTCAAACGTCTCCAGGAAGGCTTCCGGATCATTTTTGTCGACATTTTTGGCATCCAAAAGTCCCACGGTCCCTTCTGAGCCCACAACTGCTGCTGGAGCAGGTGTTCCTGTAGGCTTGTTTGCCTCATGGCCTACTGCTGTTGCTGCTGCAGCACCTGGGCCATCAGGTTCATTGCTTGCTGCAATTTCTCCACCCCTGGTAATCCGGGTTGGTGTTCCATTTGTACCCCTTAGTACTTCTGGAGAGGTTGATGTCGGAAAAGAGTTCCTGGCCAATGCACCACTGTGGGGGGGTGGGGCGCGTGCTTCGCCGTACCCACCTGCTTCCGTGT
>NW_017729034.1:13350452-13355203 GCF_001723915.1 Gavialis gangeticus
CACTTCTGGAGCGATGTGATTACCTCAAATATTTCGGGCCAGCCGTGACCCAAAATCATAGGGTACAGGATCTCCTCATCCAGCCCCACAGGGATTCTCCTTCGGATCCCCTGTACCTGTACCTCCAATAATCATCTTTCGACATGGGTCTTTCGCTTGTGTAGGCAAATCATGCTTACTCCGGCACATCGCTGCGCGTGCTTCCATCTGACTGATGAGGGGCGGACGAGAGATTGGGCGCACCCCGTGTCCACGACTGCCTGGACAGGGCTTCCCTTGACCCAGGCTCTGACTTCAGGCAGGGGTTGAATCTGGGCCACACCGTGACTGCCCACCCCGCAATCCATTGACTCGACCTCTGGCATTGTTCCCACTCCTGACCGTGTCTCAGAAAAGTCCAGGTCCTTAGTGAACCTTGTCTGAGGATCCTGGGGGCAATTCTTTGCCACATGTCCTTTCCTCCCACCCAAGAAGCATGTTAGACCCTGAGGACCATCCCTTCTGCCCCCTTTGCTCTCTGGGCACCGCCTCATAGCTGCCTCTTTCCCTTTTGTACTTTTGGATCTCCGCCGGTCCCCTTGCGCCATGTCAGATTGTTCCGCCAATTGCAATGCCTCCCGAGATGATGTGGGGCAGTGGCATCTCACCCATTTCTGCGTGTCTTCCTCGAGGTCTGTAATAAATTGTTCTAAGAGAATTTGGGTCACAAATTTCCTCCTTCGAAGTGGCCTCTGGCCTGAGCCATTTACTCAGCAGATCTGCTAGGTTTTGCCATAGGATGCGTGGAGTTCTCCCCTCACCCGACTTTCTCTCCCTAAAGGCCTGCCGGTGCCTCTCTGGCGTTATATCTAGCCTTCGCAGTATCTCGGCCTTAACTTTGTCATAGTCCAGGGCATCCCCCCAGTCATAGCTCGGTATGCTGCTTGAGCCTGGCCAATTAGTAGGGTACCTATATGTCTGGCCCATTTTGTCTTTTCTAAGCCTGCTGCTATGGCCACCCTCTCAAACGTCTCCAGGAAGGCTTCCGGATCATTTTTGTCGACATTTTTGGCATCCAAAAGTCCCACGGTCCCTTCTGAGCCCACAACTGCTGCTGGAGCAGGTGTTCCTGTAGGCTTGTTTGCCTCATGGCCTACTGCTGTTGCTGCTGCAGCACCTGGGCCATCAGGTTCATTGCTTGCTGCAATTTCTCCACCCCTGGTAATCCGGGTTGGTGTTCCATTTGTACCCCTTAGTACTTCTGGAGAGGTTGATGTCGGAAAAGAGTTCCTGGCCAATGCACCACTGTGGGGGGGTGGGGCGCGTGCTTCGCCGTACCCACCTGCTTCCGTGTCGGAACTGCTTTCCTGTCACTAAGAGTCGATCACCTGAGGTCTGCACGCGTCCGGTCCGCCTGCCACGACTTTGATTGTATTCCGGTTCAGTGTTATTAATCTGACACGTGTCGGTCCAAAAGTGAGACTCCTGGACTCTCGGGGTCCCGCGTCGATGAGGGCTCTGCCACCCCTACACCCTCACCCGTACCACCGGTCTGATTGCTTATCAGGGTAGGTTACCCGTCAGTATGCCGCTCAACGTCCACAAAGAAATGTCAGGTCAACACAAAATTCACAGCCACGGATTCTCTAGAGCAAGGGGCTGCTTTGCCCTCCGCAGGCCCCCTTATTATTACCCTATCTGCTGTGTGTGCTAGCACTCCTTTCTACAGCCCTCTCTGGGCTCTTCAGCCCTCTCCAGGGCTTCCTAAAGCCTCTTAGTCCTCCCAAGTACCGGCCAGCCTCTTCATCTCCTGAGAGTGCCCCTACACTACAGTACATACGGCTCCCGGCTCCTGCCGGGTCCAGCCGTTCCCGGCAGTGTTAAACAGTCCGTGGCTTTGCTGGGGCCCGTCGACCTGGCTCCCCAGCCCTGTTGGGGCTTACCCTTACCCCACCAGGTTCAGCAGTGCCTCCGGACTGTACCCCTCCACCTGTAGGTGCTCCCTCCGGTCTTGGCTGCCTCCCAGCTCCCTTCCGGCTCTGCCCCTCTCTCTCCTGGCACCGGCGTCTCCCTTATGTTGACCCTTGCTGTCCTGGCCACGCCTCGTTCCCCGCACCTGCAAAAGGTGAGTTGTTGCCCCACATTCTGGGCTTGAGTGAGGGAGCTTAGCGCGGTTGCGCCGGGGCAGGAAGCCTCAGAGCCCGCCCACCTCTTCACTCCCTCACAGATACTAGTCACCAGTCTCTTATGTCATTAAGATCCCACTTCTTGGGCAGCAGTGTGAGGACCACTAGCCAGCAGCTGACCAATAATATTCCATTTTCTAGATACTTTTGAAAGATACACAGGACATTGAGGCTAAAAAGAGGGGCCAGGAAGTCTTGTAGAATGCAACAGGAAATCTGTTAAGGTCTGACATCTTCCGTGGTGAGGCCCTCAATAGAAGCTGTCATCTCTTCCAAAGATAGCACCTGTTTGAGTTCATCAGCCGTGGACATGGAAAGTTTACAGAGGCCCTTGTGCAGGTGTTGAGAGGCCTATGGGCAGACAGACTCTGGTGAAAACAGCTCCATGTAGAAACAGATGGATCATGTTCATGGATCTCAACAGGCTTTGTAAGCACCTGGCATGGCAAAATTTTAAGGTGGCTAATGATCTTTTGTTCTGTGCACTTTTTCCTGTAGGCTGAAACAGAACCAGGTTGGGATGTCAACTTTTGTGAGTTCTTGGAAGTGGACTTAAGTTCATGTGCCCTGGGGTGTGTCCCTACCAGTTCTCTCAAGCATTTTGTCTAGGTTGCTACACAGTTAGCGTCTCATGTAGATGCACCCAAGGAAGCCCAGGCTTCCCAGAGGTACATGAAGCAATCCAAGAAGTAGATGTCCTGCAGAAGTCTGATACTGAGGCATCAGTGAGGTGCTTGGGTGAGTGAGTTCAGGAAATCCCAGGTCACACCAGACCAGAATGTGATCTGAGAGTTCTGATGGAACAATGTGTACAGCAAAGTAGAGCGACACAGGTTGACCCAGGCAAGCCATGGAGAACTTTCTGGCACTTGCCTTCACCCATGTATACTGCCTCATACTTGGATGGAGATGTTACCACATGTTGGATAGGCTTGCCATCTCAGGGGTGGTCTGCAGCTGTCAAGCAGAGAGTAAATGGGACTTTGGTCCATTCCACTCAATCCTTTCCTGGAGAGTGCAGTTAAAAAAAAATCACCCTCTAGGATCAGGAGGTCATTTTTATTACCTAAAGTCCATAAGAGTTCAGCAGTTTGCTGCCAGTATCCCCAGAAGAGGCAAGGGTGCACTGGATGGAGACATGGTCTTTTTGTTCTGGTCCTCAAACAGTTTGGGGATTTGGCTGTTCTCCCCCTGAGTGAGTGGGGCTTTTCCTGTTGCTGTCTGATTCTTCACTGGGCACTGCCCAGCCAGGCAAATGAGGCTATCACTTCAAAAAAAAAAAAAGCCACAAGGTCTCTTCTGTAGAGAGGTATAATATGTAGTGATGCTCACCCCTCCTGTATTGCAGGGTGGCTTTCATGGATTTCCACCTATCCTTCAGCATCATAAAGACCTGGTTCCTGAAGGACACATGCCTGAGCTTTATAGGCAAGCAAGATTTTACAAATGGGGCTCATTATCTTACCATAACAAGCCAGATCCTCAGCTAGCTTGTCATTTCTAAGAAAAAGAGAGGGGAGGGCATGTTGGACAGTATGGTCTTCATACCCAGGTTGTCCCAAAGGTGGGCAGAAAATGCCCAATACTTTGAAATCATTGTGGCACCAGGACAGACTTCCAGACAGCTCTGGGGGAAGGTAAAATGAAAATAAATAAATAAATAAATAAATAAAATGGGCAATTTATTTTAAAATAAATGGTTAAAAAGTTTTTTTTTAAAAAGGTTAAGAACAGAAGGTAAAAGTGGAAAAGTGTGCGCCCCATGCCCCAGGGGCTAAGCATGAAATATTTATCAATAACAAAACACCTGTATCACCAGAAATTGAAACCCCATTCCCCTGAAAGTCCTCAATGTATAAACCAGTGAAAGGTTATCTGTCTTCCACCTTGCAGAGTGCCACCTCTATTGCCCAGAGCAACACATTTTGTTCCAAGGTGGTGTCCAAACTTAGACACCTGCCCAGACTGGAAAAGATGCAGGGTGTAGTTGGAGCCACACTCTGTGTAAGGCTTCTGCCCTGCAGCCTGAATAACTGGATCAGCTGTGTAAGGCTAAGTCAGATTCCTACCCTGCATCCTGAATAACCATGTCAGCCACACTTAATGAATTAATCAGGGTCAGCTGACCCCCAGTCACTTATCTTTGATTGGTTCTGGTGCTGCTTTTAAGGAACTCTACCAGCTCCTGAAATTTCCTGTACAACCTACTTGTCTCCAGTCCTTGAGAAGTTCCTGCCCTGGTATTCCTGACTACATGCCCAGCCTCTCAGACTTCAACTCCAGCTTGACCTCAGTTTGCTCCTCAGACCTTGGATTCTGGTTAACCCTCTGGCTTGGTGTTTGGCTCCAGAGTCTCCAGTCCTGTGGACCTGAGACCTTGGCTTGACCACAGCTTGCTTCCTGACCCCCTGATTCTGGTTAGTTGTCTGGCTTGTCATTTGGGTCTGGACTCTTGGCTTTGGATCTCACTTCCTATTCAGAACTGCCCTTGGTTACTCCCAAACCACGGCTCACCCTGCAACTTCCTGGGTTCCCACCCCTGACTACCCATTTAACCTAACACCTCTGTGGACCATGACCCCCTGC
>NW_017729034.1:13360203-13363435 GCF_001723915.1 Gavialis gangeticus
TCCTGACCCCCTGATTCTGGTTAGTTGTCTGGCTTGTCATTTGGGTCTGGACTCTTGGCTTTGGATCTCACTTCCTATTCAGAACTGCCCTTGGTTACTCCCAAACCACGGCTCACCCTGCAACTTCCTGGGTTCCCACCCCTGACTACCCATTTAACCTAACACCTCTGTGGACCATGACCCCCTGCAAGTCACTTTCTATAGCTCTTAAACATCATCATCTTGACCTGGCCCAGCAGGAAATTGGTGAGGCAGATCATGCTCCCCTGACCTGCTTGGTATGGGACAAAGAAAATGTACACCGTTTTAGAGAAGTCCTGGAGCCATGCCAAAGAGCACACTCAGGACCACAAAGAATGACTGTAGTGAGGGTTAAGTTCAGGAAGATGTTTAAGATTGTTTTTTCTACCTCCTTGTAGTGTGTTTGTGAAATCACTCAGCTCAACCAGTCCATCTTTATCTGTTGACAGTCCTACAATGCTAATTATCATCCCTGTTCCCTGGGCAAACTCCCTCCCAGCAGGGTCCACATACACAATTAGCACTGCAAATACTTAGGCCTTCCATAAACTCAACAGTCTCTGCCAGCTCCAGGGGAGGCAGTCCAGGTGAAGGACTCAGGTCTCGTCCATTTGCTGACCCACCTGTTTTCTTCCCCCTCTCTCTCACTCTCAGCACTGATGTGCTGTTCTTCTGCATGTGCTTCCCTCTGGCACAGGGAGACCATTCAGATTCAGGCATCTTCTCCTACTCTGCAGCCTCCTTGTCTCCCTCCTGATCTGATCTGTCTCCCTCTGTAGGAGCCTTTTAACTTCCACCAAGCTAATTAATAATCACCATCAGCTGGCTGGGATTTCTGAGACAGCATCACAATAACTACGTGCCTCACTGCACTTGGGCTATAGCTTCTGTTAGGGTGACAATATTTGGATCTTGGAGATCATTGGATTTGAAGCTGAATAAAGGCTTTTATCTGTGGCTCAGCAAAAGCTGCTGACCACAAGGCAGCACAATATATTAAAGTAACATTGCAAGCCATTTAGGCAAGTATTTTCCTAATAATATAGTAGTGTTGTAAGATATATATTTCTTTATGTATCGTTAGGAGATAGAGTACATTTTGCTTATGAATGCTTATGCTAAGCCAACCATTTGCTTATGCTAAGTAACCATCTTAACAGCGTCAACTATTTTCAAGTGAATCTGTGTGGGTCTGTGTGCTGTGAATGAGGTGAAGTCTTAGGAATGTGAAGATGGTACAATTAGGGACTGAAAAACAGACTGGAATGTGAAAAATAACACTCAATTGGTAACAGAATCCAGAATAAACATATGTGAAAAGGTGAATGGTGATTGGTGAAGAGGCCTCTAGAAGCTTCCAGGTTTTGGTCAAAGTCCTCCCACTGACCAAAGAAGTGGGGTCAAAGTCTTGAGCATGCGCTCATAGCAAAAAGACATGTAAATGAATGAAATGCATAGGCAATTCCATGTTAATGAAGTAAACAGTAAGCAGAGGCAGAGCTTGAGATGGGAGGAGAGATGGGTAGAACAAAGGAGGGGCAAAGGTGGAGTAAATAGTAATGAGCATGAATCAAGGTGTATAAAATGTGAAAAAAAACTAATGTTCACTGTGGCTCCCCGGTTTGTTGATTTTTTTGGGAGCTAGTCCAAAGCTGTCTCCACTTTGAATAAAGCTGTTGTGAGCAATGTGTGCTGGTGTTTTCTCCCTGCTTGCTCTGGCAACTGAGCAACTGGATCCATGAGCAATTGGATCGTTGTCTCCCTAGTCACTGGGTGCTGCATGGACTTGGGGTTTAACAGCTTCCACAGAGTACAACCTGCTACACTCCTCTTCTCAGAAGAGACAGGCTACTGTGGTCTAAGTGGTGGACAAAGGCGCTGGTGGCTGAGGCCCCATGCAGAAATTACCACTGGAGGTTTCTGTTCCTCTTGGTGATAGGTAGTTAATGAAAAGTTTATCAGGTTAGGGAGGCTTGCTTTGGCATTACTGCCACTACGTGCTATCTCCAAGGCTTTGTCAGGATGGGCAATGAGGACACAAGCATGATGTACCTTAAGTGTCCATGTGTACAGTGCTTTCCTAGACAGAATCTCAAAACAGATCCTGTGATGGAACAGTTTGATGGTGAATGACTGGACCAAGGATGCAACAAAGCTTCCAGAGGTTCAGTGTGGTAGCCCCTGCTGCAAGGCCAGGCTGTAAATCAGGAACTCCTGATCAACTTCAAAAACTTCAGGTGCCTGAGTTGGAGTCTCAGGCAAAAGGAGGCCCACCAGAATTGGACAAAAATGTTGTAGAAGGGTGTGAGGGCATCCCAGCTAAGGCTGTCCTGATCGAAGAGGAAAATTCCTCAGTCAAGTCTAAGGCTTTGACACTCAATGCAGAAATGCAAAAGGCAGCTGTTTCCAGGGAAGTTGTTCACCAGCAGAGCAGACACTGAAGGGCTTGCAGGCGGAAAGCAGCCATCCTGTTTGCCAAGTAGACCAGGTCCTGATCCCCCTCATTGGTAGAGAGGTAGAGGATAGCCTGCTGGAGACACAGTTGCCTGTTGCAAAGGAAATCTATGAGGAGTTTCTGGAGTTTCTCAAGCAGGATCATTGGTGGTTCCATGAGAGTGCTGATGATAAGGACCTGGTTGACCTGGTTGGGGTTGAAGAGGGTAAGCAGGCAACAGTGCCACCACTATAGTCATGGCTTGACCTTTTCACTGAGGCCTTCCCAGTTTGGGGCTAAACAGGCTGGTGGGCCTAGAACAGGGGTGGGCAATATCTGGGCCTGCAGGCTATAAAGGGAGTTTTGGTAAGTTGTTTCAGGCCAGGTCAGCAGCGCCCACCCTGCACAACAACTCACCAAAACTCCGTAAGTGGCTCTGCTTCATGCTTAGCCAGGCAGCTAGTATGGGGTCATGGGTGGCTGGAGAGTGGCATCTGGGAGCAAGATGGGTAGGTGGTCCCAGGCCTGGGATCATGGGACAGTGACAGCAAGGGGCCCAGGGCAGAACCATGATCCATTGTCCACCTGCCTCTGCAATGGGCTCTGGTTCTGTGGGCAGGGACATGCAGGGAGTGAATTGCAACTCTGCCCTGGGTCTGGCTCCATGCTGTCACCACCCTGTCTCCGTGGAAGCTGGCTGGGAGCCATGTGGGCAGGGTGCACAGCCAGGCAGGTGTAATGGGTCCATGGGTGGTTAAGGAGCTGCATCTGGGGCAG
>NW_017729034.1:13363484-13364859 GCF_001723915.1 Gavialis gangeticus
GGGCAATATCTGGGCCTGCAGGCTATAAAGGGAGTTTTGGTAAGTTGTTTCAGGCCAGGTCAGCAGCGCCCACCCTGCACAACAACTCACCAAAACTCCGTAAGTGGCTCTGCTTCATGCTTAGCCAGGCAGCTAGTATGGGGTCATGGGTGGCTGGAGAGTGGCATCTGGGAGCAAGATGGGTAGGTGGTCCCAGGCCTGGGATCATGGGACAGTGACAGCAAGGGGCCCAGGGCAGAACCATGATCCATTGTCCACCTGCCTCTGCAATGGGCTCTGGTTCTGTGGGCAGGGACATGCAGGGAGTGAATTGCAACTCTGCCCTGGGTCTGGCTCCATGCTGTCACCACCCTGTCTCCGTGGAAGCTGGCTGGGAGCCATGTGGGCAGGGTGCACAGCCAGGCAGGTGTAATGGGTCCATGGGTGGTTAGGGAGCTGCATCTGGGGCAGAGCCACAATCCACTCCTCACATACCCTTGCCCACAGTAACCATATCTGTTACAGGGCCATGTGAACAGCAAATCATGGCTCTGCCCTGACCTCCTCCCTGCCCTGTCACCCCCACCATGATCCCACCCCATTATCTGGGCTGCACCCACCCATCCTGCTCCCAAACTCTGCTCCTGACCCACCTCTGGTTCTGTCCCATGTGCCCTTCCCATGTGGGTCCTGCCCCCAGTGGTGGGTGTGGTGCAAATGGGCTGGGGTTCTTGAGCAGGGTCTGGTGGCAGCAGCAACCAGAATGAGCTGCTGCTGCTGGAGCTGCCAGGAAATGAGTTTGGCCCCCAGAACTGTCTCAGTCCCACTGCACACCTGGGGGTGGTGGCATGAACATTGTATGCCTCCCAACACTGGGGGGGGGCATGGTGACTGCCCGCAGATGGCAGTGGTGGTGGTGGGTGCATGGCAGTGGCAAGCAGAGAGCTCCCACAGGTGGCTGTGGTGGTGTCAGTGGTGGTGGGGGGTAGTGGTGGCGAGTGCTGACTAGCGATCAGCAACCACCTGCAGATACTGCTGGCAACATCAGCAGCAGGCAGTGGTGATTAGTGACTGTCCGCAGACGCTGCCAGTGGTGTCAGCGGTGAAGGGAGTGGCAAGTGCTGACTGCCCACAGGCACCACTGGCAGTGTCAGCAGTGGCCAATCTCAGGGGGTTGCACTGCCCATTTTGGGAGGGCACGTGCACCCGGGTACACCCCCTATGCATCATGAATGGGTGATGGGACTGGCTGCATGTGCCACGGCCTGGGCTGCCTCCTGTGCCTAGGCTGGGCAGGACTGAAGGACCCACATGGACTGAACAAAAATCCTTCAGCGGGCTGTTTCTAGCCCATGGCCCATATTTTGCCAACCCTTGGCCTAGGATGACACCCATG
>NW_017729034.1:13364924-13375898 GCF_001723915.1 Gavialis gangeticus
GCCATTATGGCACCAGGACAAGCCTGCAGGCAGATGTCTGGGGGTAAGCATTGGTCCAAGTGTCCAACACAAACCTGTTGCTTTTGGCCCAGTTGATATAAGCCAAGGAGGTCCATTAGGGACTGAATGTTACCCTTGTTTATCATAAAAATAGCCATGATGTCACCTTAACAGGGTAGAGGGAGGAGGCAGTACCCAGGGTGGAGGCTGATGGAAGGTCCAGCCTTGTCTCGCAATGCCATAGCATTGCTTGTAGTACTGTTTGCTGGGAAGGGTGTCACAGTGTTCCACTCATCTTTAAGTAGTAGATATGTCCCAGGCGCAAGATGGTAGAGATAAAGGTGGGATTATAGCCAGAGGACTTCAGAGTCTGGAATAAAAAGTTATGGTTTACCCAATCAAAAGATTTCCTTTGATCCAAGGAGATGAGACATATTTTTAGGGTGAAGAGCTGTGCAGCTTCCATCACGGTATGCCGCAGGAACAGAATCATCACCTGGATGACTTTGCCAGGTAGGTAGTAGCTCTGTTTAATACACGTCTTGTGCCACACCCTCCCCTAGCTCTGAAGAGCTTTTTTTGGAACTTGAGGCTCTCCAATATCCTTATATTGGCATTCCTCAGGGCTGCCTCAAGCTCTATGATGTCTCTCTGAAACTTTTGCACACTGTTGTGTAGAACTTGTGTTACTTGCTTTTTGTGTTGTTGTCAGGAAGCCCTGATGTGTGCCTTCTCCATATCCCACCAGTTTCCAAGAGCGGAAGTTACTCAGAAAGAAGTATTTTTTCCCCACCTCTTGTTCAGTAGACCACCAATATGGAGGGGTGTGTTTTGTTTTTTGCTGACATAGCCTTTTTACAGGTGGGAGTTTGTATCATCACAGTGTTGGCAGAAAGTCTGTTTATCTATTGGCATGGCTAGCATTTAACCATTTTGATTTTTTTAAATGGCAACCTGAACCTATTCACCAGTCCTTTATTAACACGTGTTTTGAGGTACAGGTGTAGCAATGAATCTAAATGGTTAGCAGATGTGGTTGTCTATCTCTGGGCATGTTGGTTTCTATACACCACCTCTTAATCAGCCAGTGCCCTAGCAATGCCAAAGAAAATGAAAGAAAATAAATTCCATTGAAATATTTATGGGGACCACCTAGGTAAAGAAATATGTTGGTCTTTGCCTCTCTTTTGCTCCAGGAGGCTACAAAAAACTGAAGTCCCTCACCAAATAGAGGAGGTCAAATCAAATCTTGCAGAGTTTAAAATCAATGAACTGTACCTAGCTCCTTAGCCCAACAAAAATAATGAAATTTTATGTGTATTCTAAGGAAGGCTGCCTACTTCATTGTACTTGCAACAAATGTCCATTTCTGTTACTTTTCCTCTTACATTGGCCAGCACCTACTATGCTTCATGCTCTAGCATTCTTCAGTCTAGCAGTCCCTGCCTTTATTCATAAGAACATAAAAAGTGCCATATTAGATTAAACTAATGGTTCATCTAGCCAAGTATCCTGTCTCTGACAGTGGCAGGGGTGGATACTTTTGAGGGAATGCGTTAAATAAGATATCTCTAGAGTGATCTATCCTCTATTCAGTACCCTCCTTGATATGCAATGTTTACTGGTTTAAAGATTCCAGAGAAAACGTTTTCACCTATTCTGTTCAATAACCAGTAATAGGTCTAGCATCCATGAAAATGTCTAGTCCCATTTTTAACCTGGCTACATTATCTGCCTCTACTACCTCCTTTGCCAATAAATTCCACAAACTAACTGTGCACCGAATAAAAAAGTACTTTGTCTCCTACTAATTTCAGAGAACGCCCACTAATTCTAGTATTCTGGGACCTGATGAACAACAGTTCTCTGTTCAGTTGGTCCACACCCTTTGTGATTTTATAGACCTCTATCATATCCCCCCAGACTTCTATTTTCAAAACTGAAGAGTCCTAATGTATTTAGTCCCTCCTGATATGGCAGCTGCTCCATGCCCCTGGTCATTTTGGTTGCCCTTCTTTGTACCTTTTCTAATTCTACTACCACCTTTTTGAGATGTGGAGACCAAAACAGTATTCAAGATGTGACTGCACCATAGATTTGTATAATAACATGATGATGTTCTCTGTTTTTGTTTTCCATTCCCTTCCTAGTGTTTCCCAGCATTTTATTAACTTTTTTTGGTCATTACTACACATTAAGCTTATGTTTTTACAAAACTATCTACAGTGGCTCCAAGGTCTCTTTCCTGAGCTGTAACAGCTAGTTCAGAGCCCAGCATTATGTATTTTTCCCCATGTGCATTTGATTAGCAAGTCAAAGCTGAGGGTCTTTATGCTATCAGCTAGGCTCTGTGCCTTTTTTAAATCAGCAAAGGAAAAGACCGGATTCTGTGTACTGGCCATTCCCTTATTCCCTTGTTTCCAATGACTTGCAATCTACTTGCAGGTCTTTCTGGCAGATTCCTAGTTTGAACTGTCTTTTTGTGAGATCTTCTGACTAAATGCATGGGCCAATAGACACGTTCATTTTTGGCCACTCCAGGAAGAGCCCAGCTCTGGTATCATCAGCAACTGGGGTCAAAAGGAGTTTGGCCTGTACTCCTCTAAGAGCTCCACGACAAAAAAACACTTTCCTTCTCCATGTTTTTTAAAAAAAGAAGAGCTAGGTGCCCTACGTGAAGAAAAATCCTCCTCTCTTTCTGTCTCTGGGCTGGGTCGTTCTATCCCCCCATATACTGTCCAGACCCTTTGGCTTAGATTTCCCAACAGAGAACCTGGGGAACCAGTTTGGTGACCCTGGCCAGTCTACCAGGGGTTTGCTGACCACTTTTAAAAGGATTGATCTGCATCATCTGGGTTCAAACAATGCTTGTTTCTGGTTGGAGCCAGGTGATGAAGTCAGAAAAGTTATTTAAAGGTCAGGTCACCTGGTCTAGGAGGCTTCCTCTGGCTGGCGTCTTGGAACAGACTCTGAAACAGGTACCTCAGGCTGCTGCCTGCTTGAATCAGTGAGTATGCCTGAATCATAGTTAGAAAGCTAGATCTAAGTTAATCCAACATATATCAAAAGAGTGACTGAACTCTATATTTGATGAAAGGCTCAACATATTCTATATTGCTCAAGGTGTTTTCTCTGAAACCCCTTTTTTTCCTCTAACCCCATTCCCCCCCCTCTCTCCCTGAACAATAAAAGGCTACCTGTACACAGTGTGCTGGCTGTAAATTCCTGAGGAGAGAGGGGTCAGACAGCCTTTATAGCTCCCTTTGCTCAGCTAGCTAAGTTGGGCATGGCTTTTTACTGTCCTCCAACAGAAGAAGCTACTTTTGAATGCTTCAGGCTAACAGAAGCACCCCAAGATACCATGGTGGGGCTAAGCACCCCTAAGGTCTGCAAAATCTGTGTACCCCAAGCTGCTAACAGAGACCAGAGACCAGGTGGTGGCAGTAATTACCCCAGGCTTGCAGGTGTGCTCCAGGAAGGGAGTCAGCCAGATGTAGAACTCCGGGGAGACACCCAAAGAGGGGTTTTGTTTGGGCATAGTGAGGTGGGCAGCTCAGCATAGTAGCACCCCCTACTGTCCCATCACACCCACTTAGCATAAAAAATGAATGGGAATGGAAGAAAGTTATGAAAGATACCTCCTTGATGCTCTCAAGTCTCATATCCAATTAATTAATAAACACAATGAACAGCACTGGGGCCAGAACAGCCCACCTGTGGATTCCACTTGAAACCTCTTCCCATTCTGATATGGAGTCATTTATCATTACTGTTTGCTTGTGGCTACTAAGCCAGTTTTCTATCTACTTTATAGTAGTTTTCCAGATCTCTGTAATTTATTTATGAAAAGGTCCTGTGGGATTTTGTCAAAATCCTTGCGGAAGTCCAGATACACTATATCAACTGAATTCCCTTCATCCACCCAAGTATCAGAAAATGTGCTATGGCCAGGGACCAGAAAAGAAACCCACTGCAATGAGGCCTGCCACCCTGGCCACACTAGTATGCCAGAACATGGCCACAGTGAGGGAGCCCCTGAAGCCAATGACCTCACCAGCAGGCCCAGACCAAGTGACAAGGGATCTACCAGCAGCAAGGCCTGCCCCACCTGCACCCCAATGCAGGCTTTCTCCTTGCACACCCCAACTGGACCTGACCACCCATAGTAACTCAGACCACAGAGCCTCAGAGACACCTGGCATCACCAGCCCAACTCCCCAGGAGGATTCCAATCAGCTGAGAGTTCCCGGGCTTCCACAGAGGCTGGCTGGTACGCTATCTGGATGGAGGAGGGCTACCAGGCTGCCACCTTCCAGACTTTTGAAGCTTCAGTGAACAAGCTGACTGAGGAGATCTTGGAAGCTGCCTGACCCAAGCAACCCCAAGGGAACAGCAGCCTGGCAGCCAGATCAGCACCGCCTCAGAACCAGCCCAGAAGAAGACTTCAGAGCCAATGGTATGACCCAGCAGCAGCATCCAGGAGATGGGGTGGTTAGACCAATACAAAGTGATGTGAGAAATTCTGGAAGAACCCACAGCATGATACTCCATGAGACACTTTGCCTACTTCAATGGCATTTTCAAGCTCCAGGTGGAAGCTGTCACCCTGTGTCCTGAAACCACGGGACCCCTGACACCCATCAATCCACTGAGGGGCTTGAAGTGAATGTCATACTGAAGGAAGTAGAGGCCCGCCTAAGTAGGACAAGGGACACTGCATCCAGCAAACATGGCGTCAGGTGCAGCCTACTGAAAAAATGAGGTCCAGGCTGTCTCATCCTGATGCTGATCTCCAACTGCTGCAGGGTGTTCCACTGCATGCCCAATTCCTGGAAGAAGGCAGTGATGGTCCTGATCTACTAGAAGGGTGAGATGGACATCCCAAGCATTTGGAAGCCCATTGCCCCATGCTCCATCATGTATAAGCTGTATGCTAGATGCATGGCAGTCCAGATCACTGACTGGGCAGTGAATACGAAGGCCATCAGCCTGAGCCAGAAGGACTTCTTCTCCAGCGAAGCGTGCTACAAGGACAACTTTGCACTCCAGATGGCTCTGGACAATTTTTGGAGGATGAGAAGACAGTGTGCAGTGGCATGGTCAGACATCTAGAATGCTTTCAGCTCCATGCCCCACCAAATCTTCAACACCATCTGAGAACTCAGGATTCCAGACAGGACCATGAACCTTATCCAGGAGCTCTGACAGCTACACCACCACCATCTGGTTTTCAAAGGGTGAGACGCATGACATCCCAATCCATGCTGGAGTCAAGCAGGGCTGCCCACTCAGCCCCAATAACTTTAATGTGGCCATAGAACTGCTCCTCAATGCAATGATGGAAGGCCTGGAGGGCTCAGGCTCTACAGATAGAAACTGAGCATCATGGCCTACACCGACGACATCATCCTCCTTGCCAGTGACCCCCAAGAACCTGCAGAAGATGCTGGACATCAGCTCTGAGGAGGTAGAATGGATGAGACTCTGCTTCAATGCTTCCAATTTCCATTGAAGACTTCCAATTCGATTCAGAGAGGTTAATGGGTCTCCTAATTCAATTCGGATTCAGAGATTTGGCCACCAAATCGGGCTGAATCTCCTCCAAATTTAATCAGCAACCAAAGCTTTGCACAACCCTATTAAAAAGCACAGCTGTGAATCATGGTGTACATGTAAGAAGTCTAGTCAGGTGCCTGAGTCCAAGTTTACAGCACGCTGCTACCGTCTTTCTCACTTGGCTTCCATCCTCTGTATCAAAGCCATTTCATGTTGAGCTGCACGCAGTGCCAGATGTTCCCTCTTGATTGGATGGGATTCTGTGCACTCCTTCCTGCTTTCTACATAGATGTTGAATGACTTAATATAATATAATATTTGCACGTGTTGTGCCTTGATGGTTGTAACTTCTGCCAGAGAACAACAGATAAGTGTTGTTTCTGACTACCTACCCTCAGTAAAGGTCTGTTTCTATTACGGTGATGTCCCTTAGCTTTTTTTCAGCCGAGGAATACCAACAAGATAGTGGGTGGGGTTAGGTTTTTGAGGTGCTCTATGATCACCTTATCCTGGAGTTTGCACATTATGGGGTTTTATAGAAGCCCCATCACATTGCCACTAGGTCCTCTAGTTGGATGTGCAACTTATGGTCATACTCAGGAACAAGTCAACCAATAAATCAATCTCATAGTGTACCTGGAGCATTCAGTTTAATTTATTCACACATACAGGGACCTAGATTAAAATATATATACATGCTTCCCTCACTTTGTGGGTTCTGTATGTGCAAATTTACTCTTATGTGATGACCCTTTTTTATACCAAAAATTCATTATATGCGGGGTAAATTCACTCTTATGTGATTGGTGTGGTGGAAGCCCACAGTCAGCTGTTTTGTGTGGTGCATTGTGGGAGTGATGCACACCAAAATATAGTCTCCTGTGTGGATGTTCCAGTTCTTGAAGTCTCACTCAGCTACACACAGCCCCACCCCACTGTTGCTGAAGGGTGATGAGAGCCCCATGCCTACTGATTCTCCTATGGATGTTACCCTGCCTGTACCTCCTACCAGTGATGTGAAGCCTGACACTGAAGACTCTTCACCACCGTCTCTTCACACCAACTAAACATTCACCACCACCCTGTGCTTGTGTGTACTGCCTGCTCTTGGTGAGTACCAAAATTGTCTTGTAAAAGTGATAGAAATGGGTATGGGGGGTCAGTACAGCTGAGGTCTTGAAATGTATTCCTATTTGTTACATTCTAAAGTGGATTCCCTTTATGTGAATTGGAGTTATGTGCCATTTTCCAGGAATGCATAAAATATAGATTTGTGGGCTATCATAAGATGACTTCACCCAACCTTAGGGGCGGGGGGTTTGTTTTGTGTTAAGAAAATGTCAAATTCCTTCAAATTACCCAGGATTCATTTTCTTTAGGATAATTATTATTAGCTTGGTAATAGTAGTAGTATGGATCAAACCTGAAAACAAAGTAAAGTTGCAGGGGGCAAGGGAACATAAATGCAGGTGTAAGGGAACCAGGGGGTGAGAGGCAGCTAGTTCATTCCAGAATTATCACAAGAGTTTAACTTGAAATAGGTTTAAGATTAAGACTTCAACCTCCCTGAAACCACAATTTGAACCAATTGTAAAGCAACCAACAGATAAAAATCTCTGGCACAGCACTGCTAATAATGTAGCAGACCTTTAGCAAAAGAGGAAGAAGCCCTTTTGACCTCTTTGTGAAATCTTTTCTGTAGCCTCAGGTTCTTTTCTTTAATGAATTTTATTTTTATGGCTGTTGCAAACGCAAGAAGCAGGCACCTGCAAGTAGCCGATTACATAAATTAACAAGGGGAAAAAGCAGATGCAACTAGATTTTTATTTGGCTTTAACAGAACACTGGGGAGAAACAGAAGAGGAATTGATTGACAAGGGCTTCAATAGAAACCTATCAGTTCGTAATCAGTTCGTGAAAGAGTGCTTGTAAATGTACAAAAAGCTTGTGGTCCTTTCTGAAACTTGGATTCTTTGCCCCAAATCTTCCTTTTTTATTGTTTCCTATTCTTCTATGTTGATGTCTAACCATGGAACAAAGCACCACTGACCTGCACTGCTGCTCTGCATGTCCCTCTAGGACATGTTGGCAGATGTTGGCAACCGGTGCCATGCAAAATGCAAAAAAGGTGAAGAGGTAATAAGGATAAATCATTCACACAGATAAAAACTGTTGTGTTCTGTCACAAGCCAATTTTGCATTCTATTCCATGAGGTTTTGGTTCACTGCATAAACAGGAGACTGAGAAGAGACAGCAAGGTACTGCAGAAAGAATGTTGATGACTGAGTAAATTACTTTCTTGCCTTGGAGGTACAGAGGCACTATATTCCTGAAGACATCACCTCCCAGGTGACACACAAAACAAACATTCTGACTAGATCCAGTCAAATAATATTCACAGCTACTTTGTTCAACGATTCTTTTTACATATGGTGGAGTGAAAAAAATTGTGTGTCATTAATTGTTTGGACTGGAACTATTCAAGTAATGGGAACAACTCCAGGCTATTAAAAAAGGCCATAAAATCAGCTGTACAGAGAAAAATGTCATACCCATGACTGACTCAGATTTCTGCTCTGGCTATGTCATTCTGTTGCCCAGCTTTCATTATGTAGATTCAATGTGGGTGGAGAGTCTTAATTTTGTCCTAAGTGTGGGACAGAAAAGTCAGGCTCTGTAACGTAGCTACCAGGGTCTTTCACTGTAGCAATGTACAAATGGGCAAACCTCAGGCTGCCCCAGGGGGGCAGACTTAGGCTGGCAGTGGTTTCCAGGGGGGCAAGTCCAGGCTGGCAGGGGTTTCTGTGGGAGACAGGCTCAACCTGGCTGAGGACGCTGTCCTGGGAGCCTGTGGTGAGTATGCCATGAATGCTCCCCACCCTCCTCTCAGGCAGTGGTGGACAGGTCATTGTGCATGCAAGGCGCTTGTGGACCACTTCCTCCCCTACCCTCACAGTAGGGTGCCTGGGTGGATGCTCATGAATCCCAGGCCCACAGCTCACTCCCAAGACCACACACACTCTGGATAGTTTCCAATCAACAATCTTTATTTCCCTCCATCACTCCCACCCACTTTGTCTCCCTAGCAACAGCGCCCCCTGAACTCCAGTGCCCACCACCAGAAAAACCCACCCTCTTCCCCCTGTAACCATTTACAAGAGTGTGGTTGATGCAGTGTCAGTGGGGAACAGTGGACTGGAAGCACCTATGGCATACAGTCTGGGGAGAGGTGCTCAGCATCCTGGCGTCTTGTGGAACATTGTGGGTACAGACACTGCAATGAGGCCAGTGGCCTGAGGACTTGGCTGGGGTGAGGGCACGTGCTGTCCATCCTTTCCTCCTCCATGGGGCCAGGACCAGTGGGGGCCAGCTCTTACTTAGGGGGTATATGGGGGGGCAGATGAGAGGTGGGTGGCAGCCCAGGCAGGCAGCCTGGCTGCTAGGGGAGCTGGCTCGGGAGCAGAGGCAGGGTGCCCTGGCTGCTTCAGGTACCACTGGACCTTCTCCCAGGACCACCAGAGGGCTTGTCTTGGGGCCACAGTGGCTGCCAGGTGTCAGGCAGGGATGGAGCCAAGGCTGGGGCCAGAGCTGGGGTTGGGGACAGGGCCAATGGCTGGGTGGTGGGTGGCTGCCAGGTGGCAGGTGGGACCACAGCCAGGGGCTGGGCAGTGGGCACCATGAAGGTAACCACCAGGGCTAGGATTGTGTTCAGCATCTGGTGGTCTTTCTTATAGCCTCCTTTGCCTGAGCCACCATGACAGCCTACTTATCCTACACCTCCAGCATCCTCCCAAGAAGAGCAATGTGCCTCTCCTCGAGGGTGAGGAGCGTGTTCTGGAAGGCACAGTCCTTCTAGTCCTTCTCCTGCACAACATCCTGAATGTGCCAGGGCCATGAGACCACCAGCTGCTCCTCTGTCACAGTGATCAGCTGCTCCAGTAGGAGGATGCAGTCTAGAATGAACTGCCAATAGAAGTGTTGCATGTAGAGGGCACCAGCTGATGGTGGCAGTGCCCCTGAGGCACATCCCTGGTGGTGGTGGGTGCCTCTCCTCAGCATGCAGCTGTTGGACCTGCAAAGCAAGGACAAAGAGGCTCTTTGTAAGAGTCTGCAACATTTCAGAGAGAGCGTACACTATAACAAGAGGCTGTGAGCTATCCAGCCTCAGATCAGGGGTCATGCGTGCACAGGTGCCTAGGGACTATGGTAAGTTGGCTGGGTAGGCCCTGCCACAGGCAGCTGCCAACTAAGCCCTCCATCCCTGCACTCTCCATGAGGGCATACAGCCCACTTGGTGCTTGCTACAGGCAACCTGCCTTCCTAATCGTCTACTCAGGCCAGGCCAGGGCTGGCTCCTGGCAGAAGCTGACATGGCTGCCATGGACCAACTCCCCTGCTCCTCCTCCTGCAGGCAAGGCAGTTTGTTCCTGTGGCTCCTGGTGATGCCCCCACCTCCCTCTGGCAGTCCTCTGGAGAGGCGGCCTGGGCCAGGGCCCCTGCTATGTGTGGCTTGCTGAGAGTTCCCCAGGCATGCCATAATGAGCTGTTTGAGCACACCAAATGGTACCTGACACACTATGTCCTGCTGATGATGATTGCCATGATGCCCTGGGCACACCTAAGAACCTTGGCATGAAGATCACTTCAGACTAGACACAAGCAAAAATTTCTTTAAGTCAAGTGCCGAGGGTTTGGAACAGGCCCCAGTGGTGGTACAGTCACCCACCCTGGTGATCTTCAAAAAATGTCTTGAAACCTACCTTGCTGGGGTCATCTGACCCCAGCAGTCTTTCCTGTCCAAGTGCAAGGGGGCTGGACCTGATGATCTGTAAGATCACTTCCAGCAACTATGAAACTATGAAATGTCCAGAACTGAAGGTGGAGGTGACACTGCATTGAATGTGGGGAGCTGTTCCCTCAGGTCTTCAAAAATGCCCCTCTTGGTAATTTGATGCCTCTTGTACATTATGTTATCTAGCAAAGATACATTCTGATCTATTTTGGTTATGGCCCTGCCATGTACCCCCTGCCCTCATTTTGTTTTTCTGGCATGCTGGCACTCTTATCCACCCCATGGGGGACAAGGGGGAATCTTGGCCTTTAACCTTCAGGCTGCTGACATCTGACATTCAAGACAGAACCTCAGAGTACTGGCCATTAGGTGAGCTTTAGACCTGTGTGAATAGGGAACTGTTTGATTCGGATTCAGCTGATTTGGATGCCAGCAAGTCAATTCAGAGATTCAGATCGCTTTTCCAATTCAATTCTGCCAAATTGGCTTTAGAAGATTCGGTGCCAATTCAGAGAGATTCTGAGATTTGGCCATACAGTATAATGGGGAATTAATGAAATATCTATAACAGGGGTAGGCAACACTTTTTGGCCAGTGCCAAAAAACACCACAATGCCTACCTTGC
>NW_017729034.1:13380898-13382678 GCF_001723915.1 Gavialis gangeticus
CTCCACCACAATTGGCACTAATTAGCACACTGGTTAATGCTGTCAGCATACCAGAAAAACAAAATGAGGGCAGGGGGTAGACCCTGCCCCCCAGCCCTGCTGCCCCTTGCCCCTCAGGCAAAGCCCCTGCTACCCCAGCCCGGGCTCTGTGGCTGTCAGCAGCTACCCCGACCCTGGATAGCTACTGGAGCCTAGGCTGCTCCCAGCAGGGCTTGCAGTGTCCCAGCTGCCTGCTGGGAGTAGCCTAGGCTCCTGACTGGCAGCAGCTACCCAGAATCAGGGCTGGCTGCAGCCAGGAGGCTGCAAACAGCTGTGCTGGGCTCTGGAGCCCCGGCATCAACTCTGTACAGGTGCATGCATGCACCTTGGAGTGGGCAGTGGGGGAGGTGCCTGAGGCAGCACAACCCCATCTCTTCCCCACTCCTGGCACAGAGCTGGTGACTGGGCTCTGGAGCCTGGCACAGCTGTTTGTAGCCAGCCTGGGCTCTGGGCAGCTGCAGCAAGCAGGCTGCAAACAGGTGTGCTGGGCTCCACAGCTCTGGTATCAGCTCCATGTGTGCGCAGTCCCAGCTCTGGGTAGCTGCTGCCAGCCGGGAGCCTGGGCTGCTCCCAGCAGGCAGCTGGGGTGCTGCAAGCCCTGCTGGGAGCAGCTTGGGTCCTGGCAGCAGCTACCCAGAGCTGGGGCTGGCCATGGTGTGCTGAGCAAAATGGCCTCATGTGCCATGCTCAGCAAACGTGCCGAGGGTTGCTGACCCCTGATCTATAATGTTGTCATTTTATGGCTGATTCAGATGAAATTTGCAACAGTGGTAGCATCTGCTGAGGACATAAAGCCTGAAAAGTTTCAAAGCAATAGGTGCAGGGTTTTCTGCACCTCAAACTGCTGACAAGCAAAACTTGTGACATAAGTGATACTGTGCATCTGTTAAGGCACAGCAGGGTGAAAACTGGTGGCCTGCCAGGCTCTGCTGTGGCCACAAAGCCTGCCAGCTGTCAAGGAGATAGGTGCAGGGAGAGTCTGTGTTCTGGGGCCCTGCACCTTTGACTGCTAAGAGGCAAAACTCATGACGTGTATTTATGTGACTGCATCTGTCTTAGGGTGCAGGGCGGTGAAAAAAACTACTGCAGGCCTCCCAGGCCCTGCTGCAGCCACGAAGCCTGTCAGATGTCAAGGAGATAGGTGCAGGGGGGTTCTGGGTCCCTGCACCTCTGGCCGCAGGCAGGCAAA
The DNA here is from genome assembly GCF_001723915.1 of Gavialis gangeticus. Lineage (NCBI taxonomy): Eukaryota > Metazoa > Chordata > Crocodylia > Gavialidae > Gavialis > Gavialis gangeticus. The sequence goes on from NW_017729034.1 coordinate 13,382,127, forward strand.
ACTCATGACATGGGTGGGTGACACTGTGTGTGTTCAGGTGCACCCTTCCTGTTGCTGGGGCCACTGCACAACATGGCAGTGTGCCCCAGTGAGGTCTCCTCCTCACCTACAGCCTCATCTCAGTCCACCACTTTAAACAGCAGCAGGTAAAATAACTTAGGTGACTCAGCACCAGTACCACCACCAGCAGTGTCTCAGGTAGCCCAGCTGAACTGCCAGGTCCTTCTTTCCTATCAAGTAGGAGCACCTAGTGCATGTCTGTTAGGTGTGCCCTCACTGTGTGACTGTTTGTGTGTGTGTGTATGTGTGTGTGTGTATTTGTGTTCAGGTGCGCCCTTCCTGGTGCTGGGGCCACTGCACAACATGGCAGTGTGCCCCAGTGAGGTCTCCTCCTCCCCTACAGCTTCAGTCTTGTCCACCACTTTAAATGGCAGGAGGTAAGACAATCTGGTGTCTTTTTAGTAGGGCAACTGTATAAGTAGAGAAATGTATTATAGCAAGTTTTTGGATTGAAAAACCCTTTGTCAGGCTGAGGAAGCACCTGCAGTTGGT
>NW_017729034.1:13383572-13385198 GCF_001723915.1 Gavialis gangeticus
TAGGTACAGAAACTCATGGACTCAATATAGATTAGAAAGTGGAATTCTGACACATTGGAACCTTCCGGATACCTGACTCCCCAGGTACCTCTTCACTTTTACCTGCGCTGCTGCATTCCCCTCCCCCTCTCCACCCCAGGCTGTCACTCACCCCCTGAAACCTCCCTTTCCATTTTCATTGACTGGCTTTCTTGCCTGCATTATACACCAGGCCAGCCTCTAGCTTCCTTACTATTCCTTCCATCCAGGACCAGGAGAGACACCAACTGCAGATGCTTTCTCAGCCTGACAAAAGCTTTTTCAACGCAAAAGCTGGCATCCCAGGCAGCTAAGCTGAGCTCCCCTGGAGCCTCAGAACTCTACTGCAACCAGCAAGCCTCAGGCCTGTCAAAGATGTGACAGGTCTGAGCTTTTCCCAGCCAGGACTGCATGTGTTAACTGGATGTTATGGCACCACCCACCTGCCTTTCACCAGGGGATTGTTGGTCCTGGCATTTACGGGGCTGCTGTACCACCAGCAGTCCCACCAGGCCTCCCTACCCTGGCAGAGTGCAGTTTTAGTGGTCATGCCCAGGACCTGAGGCCTCCTCCTTCCCCATAGCCCCAGCCCATACTTCCAAGTTCGTTCTGGCAGGGGAGTGAACTCAGCAGGGATATGTTCTTGCCTGATGGCTGGTGATGCAGTGAGTGCCCCCTCCAGTGGAGAGCAGGGCATTAATTGGTTTTTAAAAAAATGAAAAAGGGAAAAAGGTACAGATGGAGTGAGGAGGGTGGCAGTCAATCCATCTGCAGGTGGAGCTTGGGGAACCCCAGCAGTGGGAGGTTCACTTTCAAGAACAACAGCTACTCTACCAAACCAGGATCCAAGCAGGTGCGGTGGAATGTCAGAACATCCCCAGCAATGTTGAACACCTTCTCACTTGGAACACTGGTTGATGGACAGGACAGGTGTTTCCAGGCAACTGTGGCCAGATCCTGTCACAACTGGCTGTGGCTTGCCCAGTAGGCCAAGGGGTTGCAGTCCAGGGGCTCCACATCCTCAGCAAGATAGGTAGCCACCCTAGCCTCAGTAATACCTGACCAAGGCTGGGGTCTGGTTCATTTAGACCCCAGCATTGCAGTCATGCCCTTGGCCCACATTGGCATTGGCTTGCACGGAGGAGACTGGCTGGTGCTGGTGCTGGGAATGCTGGAATGGGAAAGTGGATTCCCCTCTTCCACATCCCCTTGCCTCTGCTCTTCTGCCTCCCTGACTTTGTTGACCAGCACCTACATCCAGTGATCAATGGTTTTGGTGCTGCCAGTGCACATGCTCCCCTTCACCCTCAGGTCACACATGTCCATCAGCATGTGGACCGTACTGGACTGCAAGGGATCCAGGCATCTCCTGATGCCCTCCTTCAGCTGCCTAACCAGTGTCTGCATATCTGGTGACAGCATCGTGCCCCCGCCAAGAACATTGATCACCTGGAACTTCGCTATTTGGTTCTCCAGTTCCCTGACTATGGGGATCACCTGGCTAAGTAGGGCATTGCCGCACTGAGGGTCTCAGTGGCCTCAAGGAAGGACTTGAAGGTCACCAAGATCTTGGAGATGGTACTCCTCTCAGCTCTGTTCAGAGGGCCA
>NW_017729034.1:13390198-13407902 GCF_001723915.1 Gavialis gangeticus
ATCAGCCTTCTAGGTACAGAAACTCATGGACTCAATATAGATTAGAAAGTGGAATTCTGACACATTGGAACCTTCCGGATACCTGACTCCCCAGGTACCTCTTCACTTTTACCTGCGCTGCTGCATTCCCCTCCCCCTCTCCACCCCAGGCTGTCACTCACCCCCTGAAACCTCCCTTTCCATTTTCATTGACTGGCTTTCTTGCCTGCATTATACACCAGGCCAGCCTCTAGCTTCCTTACTATTCCTTCCATCCAGGACCAGGAGAGACACCAACTGCAGATGCTTTCTCAGCCTGACAAAAGCTTTTTCAACGCAAAAGCTGGCATCCCAGGCAGCTAAGCTGAGCTCCCCTGGAGCCTCAGAACTCTACTGCAACCAGCAAGCCTCAGGCCTGTCAAAGATGTGACAGGTCTGAGCTTTTCCCAGCCAGGACTGCATGTGTTAACTGGATGTTATGGCACCACCCACCTGCCTTTCACCAGGGGATTGTTGGTCCTGGCATTTACGGGGCTGCTGTACCACCAGCAGTCCCACCAGGCCTCCCTACCCTGGCAGAGTGCAGTTTTAGTGGTCATGCCCAGGACCTGAGGCCTCCTCCTTCCCCATAGCCCCAGCCCATACTTCCAAGTTCGTTCTGGCAGGGGAGTGAACTCAGCAGGGATATGTTCTTGCCTGATGGCTGGTGATGCAGTGAGTGCCCCCTCCAGTGGAGAGCAGGGCATTAATTGGTTTTTAAAAAAATGAAAAAGGGAAAAAGGTACAGATGGAGTGAGGAGGGTGGCAGTCAATCCATCTGCAGGTGGAGCTTGGGGAACCCCAGCAGTGGGAGGTTCACTTTCAAGAACAACAGCTACTCTACCAAACCAGGATCCAAGCAGGTGCGGTGGAATGTCAGAACATCCCCAGCAATGTTGAACACCTTCTCACTTGGAACACTGGTTGATGGACAGGACAGGTGTTTCCAGGCAACTGTGGCCAGATCCTGTCACAACTGGCTGTGGCTTGCCCAGTAGGCCAAGGGGTTGCAGTCCAGGGGCTCCACATCCTCAGCAAGATAGGTAGCCACCCTAGCCTCAGTAATACCTGACCAAGGCTGGGGTCTGGTTCATTTAGACCCCAGCATTGCAGTCATGCCCTTGGCCCACATTGGCATTGGCTTGCACGGAGGAGACTGGCTGGTGCTGGTGCTGGGAATGCTGGAATGGGAAAGTGGATTCCCCTCTTCCACATCCCCTTGCCTCTGCTCTTCTGCCTCCCTGACTTTGTTGACCAGCACCTACATCCAGTGATCAATGGTTTTGGTGCTGCCAGTGCACATGCTCCCCTTCACCCTCAGGTCACACATGTCCATCAGCATGTGGACCGTACTGGACTGCAAGGGATCCAGGCATCTCCTGATGCCCTCCTTCAGCTGCCTAACCAGTGTCTGCATATCTGGTGACAGCATCGTGCCCCCGCCAAGAACATTGATCACCTGGAACTTCGCTATTTGGTTCTCCAGTTCCCTGACTATGGGGATCACCTGGCTAAGTAGGGCATTGCCGCACTGAGGGTCTCAGTGGCCTCAAGGAAGGACTTGAAGGTCACCAAGATCTTGGAGATGGTACTCCTCTCAGCTCTGTTCAGAGGGCCACTGATCCCAATCTCCCCAAACAAGGCCATCTCATGGATGGCCTTCTGTTGCTCCACCAACATGTTGAGCATCAGGTAGGTGGCATTCCACAGAGTCTCCACATCCTGCATGATTTTGTGCTGTGGGATGCTCATCTCTGCTTGTATCTCCTACAGAATTTTGTCCCCCTTGATGCTGTGGTGGAAGTAGCCTGCCACCTTCCTGCATTTTGAAATTAGCTGGCTCATAGTGGCAGTTGTGGCAGCACCATCACCAGCAGCCCTGTTCCCCTCCAAGTCATCTCTGACTATGAGGTGGAACTTGTGTGCCATACAGTAGATGCCAACAAAGTTGGCATCATGGATGGCCTTGACCATATTGGCCCCAATGTCAGTGACCATGAACCCATGGGTGAGCTTGGCCTGCTGAACAAGCCAGCCCTGTACCATGCGGTTCATGGCCACCATGATTTCCCTTGCCATGTGGGACTCATCTGAATCTTTTTCAAATTTGGAGGCTCTGAATTGATTAGGAAAGTTTTAAGCTTCTAGCGATTCGATTTGGATTCAGAGATTCAGCCTCTGAATTGGGCTGAATCTTCTCTGAATCAAATCACAAACCAAAGCTTTGAACAGCCCTACTGGCCGACATACCTTGACACTGGGATTGGTAGACAAGGTTCCCTCTAAGGTGTGCGCACGTGCAGCCACGCACAAGTAAAAGCCTTGCCGTGTACAAACTTTTTAAGGATGTGCACCCACTGGGAGAGGAGCTGCGCTGCAGCATGGGACACTTACTAAAGGTAAGATCCTCCCCAAGGCAAGGCAGGGGTGGAGATGGGGACAGGGACAGAGACAGAGACAGGGATGGGGGTGGGGACTGGGGCTGGGGCCTGGCACGGGCTCTGCTGGCTCTGGGGAACTGCTCCAGAGAGCAAGGAGGTACATGGCATCAGGGCTGGGGTTTGTGGAGCAGTTCCCCAGAGCCAGTGGAGCCCACGCCAGCCCCCAGTCCCTGCCTCCATCCCTGCCTTGCTTCACCTCAGGGAGGAGCTGCTGCCTGCCCCGAGTGGGGCACTGCCAGCTCTGGGGAACTGCTCCGTGGGCTCTGCCAGCTCCGGGGAAGTGCTCCACTCCCCAGCCCTGATGCCACATTCCTCCTCCCTCCCCAAGGTGATGCAGGGGAGCAGACCTGTTCCCCAGAGCCAGTGGAGCCCGCGCCAGCCCCAAGGCCCCAGGCTTCAGGCCCTAGCCCCCAGACCCCAGTCTCCACCCCCACTGCCTGTCTCAGGTGAGGAGCGAGGAGCTTACCTTTGGTAAGTGTCCCATGCTGCACTGAAAGGGGGAGGTGGGACCAAAGCAGCGTGCTCACAGACTGAGGCAGCGCACTCACAGGCTGCTACTCCTTAGAGGGAACACTGCTGGTAGATACAGAATTGTTTACATCATTCTTATCTGCTATCACTCTGTATCAATAAAATGTGGTTATTATTGAATGGAGAGGTTGTGGTCAGTCTGAGGGGTTGGGTCCACCTGGAACAAGGTATCTGGGTCATAAACAGGGATCCAGATTTTCTGTTTCCCACAGAAAAATGGAGTAAAACATGGATTTTACCTTTTACTGGAGGCAAATGCAGATTTCTCATTTTACCAGAGAAGCCCACAGTTTTGCAATGAGCTCCCTGAAGGCTGGCAGAGTTGCAGCAGCTACCACCTCTTGCCAGGGGCAGGGAGCTGCAGATCCTGGTCTCTGGGGTCATCTCTAGCAGAGCTGATGGAGCAGGAGCTGTGGGTGGGTGGGTGACATAGGTGACACTGTGTGTGTGTTAAGGCACAGGGAGGTGAAAACTGCAGGGGGAGTCTAGGTTCTGGGGCCCTGCACCTCTGGCCGCAGGCAGGCAAAATTTGAACATCTAACTCCCCAAGTACCTCTACACTTTTACCTGCGCTGCTACATCCTCATCCCCCCACTCCCCCCCAGCCTGACCCTCACCCCCTGACACCTCCATTTCCATTTTCACTGACTTTCTTGCCTGTATTGCATGCCAGGCCAGCCTCTGGCTTCTTTACTATTTCTTCCATCCAGGACCAGGAGGCACACCAACTGCACGTACTTCCTCAGCCTAACAAAGGGTTTTTCAACCCAAAAGCTTCCTAAGATACATTTTTCTAACTATTTCAGTTTTTTCATAATAAACATATAAACATAAAAACACAAGATGAGCCATCACACGCTACAAGTAACATATATCCAACACAACATCTTTACTTCTTCCTGTAGATTCCTTTATAAAAAGAAAGGCTCTGTGACATCTCCCTCTGGGTACCTTTGATGCTGTTGGTGCTATTGGTGTTGAGCCAGCAAAGTTATTTTGACCTGCCGTTGTTTACAGTGGTGGACCTGGCTGAAGCTGTAGGGGAGGAGGAGGCCTCATGGGGGCACACTGTCATCTCATGCAGAGGCCCCAGAACCAGGAGGGGCACACCTGAGCAAACACACAGTCCCACAAGCACCTATGTCACGAGTTTTGCCTGCTTGTGGCCAGAGGTGCAGGGCCCCTAAACCTAGACTCCCCCTGCACCTATCTCCTTTACATCTGGTAGGCATTGTCACTGCAGCAGGGGCTACCACCCCTGCAGTTTTCACCCCCCTGTGCCTTAACACACGCACAGTGTTACCTGTGTCTTGAGTTTTGCTTGTCAGCAGTTTGAGGTACAGTTTCCCAGAAACCCCTGTACCTATGTCCTTGAAACTTTGCAAGATTTGTGGCCCATGCAAGTGCTACCAGCCTTGAAGTTTTCATCCTGCTGTGGCTTAACGCATACACGTGACCTAAGTTTTGCATTCAGGTTTTGAGGTGCAGTTTCCCAGAAACCCCTGCACCTATCACCTTGAAAGTTGGCAGAAGTCATGCCCTCAGCAGCTGCTAGCACCTTTGTATGTTTAACCTGAATTAGCCAAAAAATAACAAAGTTATAGATATTTCATTGATTCCCCATTATACCCTATGGACAAATCTCCAAATCACTGAATCTTTTCTGAATCTGAATTTAGTTTGATGCACCTGAAGTTATTTAAGGTGCATTACACCGCCAAATTTTCTACAGTGGCTGGAATTAATACACAATATGCCACCAAGGTGTGCAAACACCAACACCATTAAAGCAGTGCAAAAGCATTTAGCCCTCTTTAAAGTCTTATGTGCACACACCTCTCATTTCGTCTACACACGGCCTAAAGAACCAAGATAAAGCCCACAACGGTCCAGAAAGGAAATTTTTGTCTATTCAGCCTGGTGTTATCTAACTGGAGCATGTTGTAGTGATCATGGATGGTAAATTCTGCAGGAACAAGAGACCAGAAACAACTGAAGAGGAGAATGCTACCCCTATGCCTGCCTTTAAAAGCAGGATGGATACTAAGCATAGACTCATGAAGACAAACAATGATGATGAGCAGCTGCAAAGTGCATTCCTACCACTGATTCAATGCAATAATGATTGCTTGCAAGAGTTGTTGAGGATTTCTGCTACTCTATAGTTGCCCTCTGTAGTTGCTCTCGTTACTGCGAATAAGACAGTTCTACTTTCTGTGTAGTTTACCTCAAATGTGAAAGGCCTTTTCATCTGCTGGTAGCTGAACGCTGTTAGGCAGGGCTGGGAATGAGGATCATAAAATGTGAGAACTTTTATGTGTGTGCTTTGCTGCTGTTGTACTATGGGAGGCATTTTATTTGTTTGCCTGTTTATTGTTTCACCTTAAAAGTGATCTAATCTGAAAAATCTGTGTTGGCTTTTTGGTGCACAGAGAGCATTGCTAAGATCAAATTAATTCTGTTTATATAAAATGATGCTTGCATGGCTTCATTCCTTGCATTTCGGGAAGGTAAAATGATAAGTGGTTTTAGATAAGTGTTTTCTTCCTTGCTTCCCTTTTTAGGAAAAAAAAAACTAGTTCCAGATCCGTTTTGTGTTGTGAGAGGTGGATCCATCTTCATGATTATATCTTCTTTTTCATGTTTCCTCTAAGAATCTAAGACTATAAGGCCACATGTACCTTCATGATTATATCTTCTGTTTCATCGATTCATAGATTGTAGGGTCCGAAGGGACCTCAGTAGGTCAGTGAGTCCAATCCCCTGCCCTGGGCAGGAAAGAATGCTGGGGTCAGATGACCCCAGCTAGATGCATGTCCAGTCTCCTCTTGAAGACCCCCAAGGTAGGGGAGAACACCACCTCCCCTGGATGCCCATTCCAGATTCTGGCAACCCTTACTGTGAAGAAGTTCTTTCTGATGTCTAACATAAATCTGCTCTCCATCATTTAGTGGCCATTGTTCCTAGTTATGCCAGGGGGTGCCCTGGTAAATAGAGCATCTCCTATTCCTTGATGCCCTCCCTGATGAATTTATAGGCAGCCACAAGACCACCTCTCAGCCTTCTCTTGTGAAGGCTGAAGAGATCTAGATCCCTCAGTCTCTCCTCATAGGGCCTTGCCTGCAGGCCTCTGACCATATGAGTGGCCCTTCTCTGAATCCTCTTGAGATTCTCTGCATCCCTCTTGAAGTGTGGTGCCCAAAACTGGATGCAAGACTCCAACTGGGGTTTGACCAGTGCTGCATAATGGGGAAGCATCACCTCCCTGGACCTGTTCTTCATGCATCTGCTAAGGCATGATAAAGTGCAGTTAATTTAGTTGATCACTTTGTCAAATTGATGACTTATGTTCATCTTGGAGTCAGCTATGACTCCTAGATCACTTTCCACTCCTGTGCTGCTGATAAGGTCATCCCCTAGCCTGTAAGTGTGGTCATGGTTCTTTTTGCCCAGGGGTAGCACTTTGCACTTGTCTTTGTTGAACTGCATCCTATTTCGTTCTGCCCATTTTGCCAACCTGTCTAGATCCACCTGAATCCATTCCCTACCCTCTGGTGTGTTCAACTTTGTCCCACAATTTGGTATCATCTGTGAACATGGACAGGGTGCTCTCTACACCCTCATCCAAGTTACTGATAAAGACATTAAATAGCACCTGTTGAAAGACCAAGCCGTATGGGACTCCACTGCTCACATCTTTCCTGGTTCGTCCCTCTTCTCCTTCTTGAAAATAGGGACCACATTGGCCCTTTTCCAGTCCTCTGGGACCTGACCGGAGCACCATGAGTGCTCAAACAGCCGTGCCAGTGGCTCTGCTACAACTCTGGTCAATTCCTTCCGCACCCTTGGATGAAGGTCATTTGGACCTGGTGATTTGAACACATCCAGCCCCTCCAAGTGCCCTTTAACTAAGTCTGTGCTAACAGTTGGTGCATTGGTGTCCCTCCTGTGTCTTTCTATGATCCAACTGGGAGATTTGTCTTGGTCTGTGTCTAGGAACACAGATGCAAAGTACTCATTGAAGAGCTTGGCTCTGTCGCCCACTCTGCCACCAATTGCCCTAGGTTGTACTGTAGCAGTTCTATGCTACCCTGCACCTTCCTTGTGCTCCCTATATACTTGGAGAAGGAATTTTTGTTGTCCTTAATTTTTGCCACCAGCCTAAGTTCTAACCCTTCTTTGGCTTTCCAAACAGATTCCCTGCAAGTGCAAGCCAGGGAGGTATACTCCTCCTTGGTAGCTACCCCGTGTTTCCACAGCCTGTATATCTCTTTCTTTGCCCTTAGGCTTTCCTGGACTTCCCTGGTCAGCCAAGGGAAGCTCCTTTCCTAGCTCCCTTGCCCCCTTTTATGAGCAATGGGATTGTCTCCTTCTGTGCCCATAGGATCGCTTCCTTGAGAAACAACCACCCTTCCTGAACCCCCATTTTAACAATGCTTTTGAGCTTTAACACCTACCCATCTACCACAGCCAAGGGGCAAGCTGCCACAGGCCAAGTGGCCCCTGGGCTGCAGGGGGCCCCAGTGCTTCCCTCCACGGTGGTGGCGACCCCCAGGGCCACCCAGGGAGGGTGCTAGTGGATGGGTGCTGCCCAGGAGGGAAGGTCTGGTACGCCCTGCAGTTTAGACACTGCCAGCATCTTGCCCTGAGGCAATAGGAGACAGGGGCAGGCTCCAAGAGAAAAAAAAAAGAATGCCCCTTGTCACTTTTTTCCCTTCCGTGGAGCCTGCCTGCAGGAGCTGCTACCAGATCATGCAGCCCTTGAGCTGCAGTGTTGCCTGGTGCTTCCTTCTGTGGTGGCAGCACCCTCTGTGGCTGCTTAGGCAGCACCCAGCCTGATCCAGTTGTGCACAGGGTATTGGAAGCCCAGGCATGCTTGGGGAAGCTCAGGCTTGGTGGGCTTCCAGTGCCTCTTGCATCATCCCTACTACCTTCCTGCTGCCTGGGACTGCCTGGAAGTGGGCTTGCCCCTGGGGCAGTACAGAAAAGTGGCAGGAGAGTGGCTGGGTGTGCTGGTGGCTGGAGAAAGTGGTAGGGGGCTCTGGAAGCCTGCCAAGCCCAAGCTTCCCTGAGCACAACTGGGCTTCCAGCACCTCATGCACAGTCCCTGCTGCCTTCTCCAGATGTATGGCTGCAGTTTGTTAAATAGCATACTAAAATACGTTGGATGAGTTTTACTTTGCTATGTAACAAAGTTATTTAAAGCAAAAAATGTCACCATATGTGTACAGTGTGATTAAATGAAAATGAAATACACTGCTGTAGGTGTAACAGTGACATCATTAAAATGGTAAAAAACGGCAATTAAGCCACTTTAAAGGCCAATTTCATCATGTGTACAAACACCCGAAGAAGTGTCATGGAATCAGGCCATCTAGCCCAAGAACCTGTCTCTGATGGTGGCAGTAATAGAAGCTTTAGAAGGAGAATATATGAAGAGGGCATGGCTAGAGTGATCCATCCCACATCATACCATCCATCACAGGTTTAGGGATGTCACAGGATACATCCCTGACTGATCTATTTTATGTATTTTAATGGACCTGTCCTCCATAAATCTGTCTATTTTGAACCTGATTATAGTACCTGCCTCTACAACTTCCTGTGGCAAGTCCTACTCTCTGCAGAATACTATTGTTACTGTTCACCTGTCTCTTCCTCTGGTTTCTTTCTGATACAAAGTAACTGAGAGGCCATGCACATATAATCCTATTAGGTCATTTTTATAGTTTATTTTCCAGGCTCTTTAAAGTCCCTGAATCTCTGTAAGATGCTGGTCTAGTCTGTGTGATGATCAGGGATCCTGGTTTTCTCTGTTTTAAAGTTGCTAATTCTTTTATTAAAAAAAAAAAAAAAAGATGAAAAACCCCCAAATCCGCATTTTCCCATAACTAAAATAAAAACTGAAAAATGAAAACTAGTCATGGTGGACCAGTAGGTGTTGGGGGAGTCCCTGTTCCCCTAAGCACTACCAGGAATGACAAGAAATAATGGTCATAAGCTGGAAGAGGGTAGATTCAGACTAGATATCAGGAGGCGCTACTTCACTATCAGGGCAGCTAGGATCTGGAACCAACTGCCAAAAGAAGTGGTACTGGCTCCTACCATGGGGGTCTTTAAGAGGATATTGGATGAAACTCTCGCTGGGGTCGTTTGACCCCAGTACTGACAGGGGGTCGGACTTGATGATCTGCTCAGGTCCCTTCTGACCCTACCTACTATGAAACTATGAAATTATGAAAATGAAATGCCACTATACTTACAGGTACCAGTTGAACCCAATGTTTTATTGATGTATTTACAATTTTAAAGCAATTTGGAAGCCTACCATTGTTTCAATCATTATAATAAAATACATTGTAAATACCTATATATTTTGGCATTTGCTTTTGGGCTTTTTATCATGGAAAATCAGAGCTCCCCCTGCCCCCTTCACTCACTAGGATGTGGGTCCAGCTACAGCTGTTTCCCCCACTGTTTTGTGGTGCTGATCAGCACTGATATGGTGGTACCCTGCCCTTGTCCATGCCATTGCCCCTCACTCTCAAGCTCCCCCAGCCCTACCTGTGCCACTCACTCCTGACCCACAGCCCCCTGGCCATGCTGCTGCCCTCATTCCTAGCCCATAGAATTTCCACCCCCTGCCCAGCTCTGCTGGTGCCCTTTACTCCTAACCTGCAGCCCCTCATCTCTTCTGGGGTCCCTCATTCCTGACATGCAACCCCCTGCCCCCCCACCCTCCCAGCCCTGTTGGAGAGGGACCCCCAGCTACCAGGGCTATGGGACTGGGTGGCTGCACCCTACCTGCTCCCTGTTCCACATGCACCAGCAGCACTTGAGCCCTAGCTGCTGCACATAGGAGTTGGTGGCTGCTGTGACCAGAGCAGAATGCACAGCCCACACCCATCCCCTGCCCATCATGGGCAGCATGACCAGAGCACAGCCAAGTGGAGCCCATGGGGGCCAGGGGCAGGGAAGGATGCAGCTGTCTGCTGCAGGGCTTGTGGCTCCATGCCCTGCTGCCCTCCCCCCAGGAGCCTCCTCAGCCCAGTGGATGGGGCCTGGTGGGAGAGGGTGGAGCAAAGCAGGGAGACTTGGTGCCACTACCACTGGTGGCATGGAGTTGCCTCCTGCTGCTGGTTGGGCAAGAGGCACCTCACTTTGGTGGCCTGGGTGGCATGGGGCTCCTGGTGGCAGTGGTGGTGGTAGTGGTGGCAGTCCATTGCCTCCCCTCCCTGCTCCACTGTCCCATGCTGGGTCCCACCCTCTAGGTTGCAGAGGTGTCTCATGCATGGTGCAGGTCCAGTCAGGCTGCAGCCCCACACCTCACTGTTGGCACAAAAATCTGGGGGGTGGGCACTTGCCCCCCCATGCCACCCCAATGCATTGCCTCTGGTGCCTGACCCCTCCTCAGGAGTGCACACAGCAGCAAGAAGCTGCCTCCTGAGGCAAGCCACCCATGGCTCCATCCTACTTCCTGGCCAGGCCCCATAGCTGTGCATTCCTGCCCCATCCCTGGGCCCTGGGTACCACCTCAGCTGGGCAGTGCTCCCAGCTCCAGCCACCAACATTCAATCCTGTCCCACTCCCTCCCTCACTTTGGCCACTTCAATCTGCCCCCCTGCCCTCCACATAGACCTACCTGCAGGCATCTGGAAAAGCTGTTCTTCTGCCTGGTTGAATTGCTGCCCATGTGCATGTGTGTGTACACACACGTGCACATGGTACCCCCTGTGTCTTGTTCCCCCCAGCCCCAGGCTGCCTCTTGCAGTTTCCCACATTTTTCTTTTTTAAAGAATAAAATCCACACTTTTCTGTGTTTTTCCACTGCAAATGGAAAACTCGGATCCCTGGTGATAATGTCTCTCTCTATTCATTGACTCCAGCAAGATGAACACCTAGTTCAGGACATGCTCCTTCATCAGCTTCCTATTTGTTTGTGCCTCTCCCCCACACCTCCTCCCCTGCCCCTTGGAACTCTTGTTATGAACTTTTGACCCCCAGTTCCATCCTTGTTTTTTGTTGTCCCAAGTATTCAGCTGATGCACATCCAACAGCCCCCTGTAACAACAGATGGGGCTAGCCATTCCTCTGTTGGTGCAATGCCCATGTTCCTGTTGTGTATCAAAAATGTCTCTTTGTTTGTGTGTACTCCATCTTGTTTAGCCTGGTAATCTGAAGCTTGAGGTCTGGACCACCCTGAGATTTTGAAGATTTGAATGCACCCATGGATGGGGCAGCATGGAACAGTGGCTGAAGATGCCAATATCTCACTGCAACATACCAATGCAATTGCTGAGCTAGACCACTCTAAACAGTGATGTTGCAAAGCTGGCTGACTACTGCAAGATATTGCACTTTCATCCAAGTGTCAGTAAGATAATTTCTAGTGTTTTCCACCTACACAGTGCTAATGTTGCCTGGGAGCTGAACATCTACCTGAATGGTCAGAGGCTGAGGCACAAAGCACAACCCAGCTACCTGGGCATAATGCTAAACCAGACTCTGAGCTATCATGAATACTTGAAAAAGGCAGCAATGAAAGTTAAGACACATAACAATCTCCTTAACAAGCTGGCTGGGTCATTGTGGGGTACAAGGGCTTCAACCTTAAGGATATCAGCTCTTCCCATCTTGTACTCTGTGGCAGAGTGCTGCACACCAGTCTGGAATCAGTCATCACACACCAAACTCGTTGATGTGCAGGTACATTGGAGGATGTGCATCATCTTAGGAACTCTTCAACTGACCCCTCTGCCATGGCTTCCAGTCCTAAGCAACATTGTTCCCCCTCATATCTAATGGGAAGTTGCAACCAACAAACTACTGGAGATCTATGCAACTCCAAGCCTGCTGCTGTATGATGATCTCTTAAATCTACCTGCTGCACATCTACCATCACGACAGCCACTGTGATCCTAACCACTGCACCAGGACTACATGGCAGAGACCCTCTGGTGTCAGGAATGAAGGTCAACAATTCCACCAAACAAGTTCCTTATTACAAATCCTACAGTTTGCCCAACTGACTTCAACCTGCCACACCATCAATAGGCCTTGCTGAATAGGTTCTAGACAGGGCAAGGTCTGTGTGAAGCCAACCTCCACCATTGGGTTCTTCATGACAACCCAGACTGTTGCTGTGGCAAAACACATACCATGTCACATACTGTCAATGATTGCCCGCTGATTAAGTTCAGTGGTAGACTACAGGAATTGCACATGGCCACTGAGGACGCTATCACATGACTTAGTGATTATGTGCATGCTGACTGAGTTGCTTAGAGTTTTGTGAAGCTGGTGGTTCTGCATTGTTGCACATTGGCATGTAGTAGCCTCAGCCTTGTAGTGTGGAGGCACTAGTTGGAAGTGTTCTAGAGACAAAAAGAGGAAGGGAGTGTCAGAGGGGAATTACAGTTCTTCTAGCTGTGGTGCTAGTACTCAGGGCCAGGTCTCTTTATATTATAGAGAATTTTGCTGGCTATGCGACATGCTGCTTGATGCTGTGACCCTTCTGACAGAAAAAAGGCCCAGGGGCACTGGAAGGTCCCAGGACCATGGACTTAATAGACTGCCTTTGGCATCTGTACATTCTCTTTTGACAGTATGAATTAGTGGTTGCTATTAGCATAAAATCACCAGTTAAAACACTCCCAGCTCATTTTTTAACGGTGGAGTTAATTGCTCTTAAGTGCTTGAGTTTCAGCGAAACGAAATGGCACCTTTGTGCAGAAACCTCCAGTGTTTCCCTGGTATATCCATAACAACCTTTAAAATAAGCCGTTACAATTCTGACACAGTACCAAACTGACACCTTGGGCTGGAATTTAATTTTGAGTTATGGCAGTGTTAGGAAAACATATGATGTGGCCGTTTGTTTGCAGAAATGAGGGGGGGGAGAAATCATAAAACCCTCTTTTTTTATGAGCTGTGGCTTGATTCGTTCCCGGAGCCTCAAGTAGCAAGCTTCTAAATCAATGCACACAGCTGTTCTTGCTTCTTGGAGCTCAGCAGGTGTACTGCCCAGTGCGTCTGCCATCTCCCCCCACTCACATAACAAATAATAACGTTTTACACACACCAGCCATCCATCACAGTTACGGCCAGCCCCGGTGAGGCCACTGTTCTCAGGATAACAGGGAGAATGCTCTTTCTTTTTTTTTTCCTTGTTTTTTTACAGTAGAAATACTCCGTCCATGGATTATTAGTCACACTTTCTGGACTCCTTTAATTGAATAACCTTTGGCTCTTGTGGTAAAGAAGAAAAAAACCAAACCCCCACACCACAGTGTTTATTCGTGTTAAAAAACAATAGGAGTACTGTGACTGGTGAAATCAATTAGTCTTCCTCTGCAGTAAGGGCCCACATCTGGTGTGATTTAAGTTAATGTAAGGGAAGGGCTGCAGAGGCCCGAAGACCCTGAGTTCTCATTTCAACAGGTGACAGAGAAGGCATAAAAGGCTAATATATACTACAAGTGCAGAGGCAAGGCTATAAATACTGGAGTGTTTACTTAGGAGGCAAAACAAAGCTAAGCAATAATGCAAAATAAATACTTTCCTGAGAGGGACTGTCACCTGGAATGAATAGATGCAGCAGGAGGTTAGGGGGGAAGAGGTGCCTGGTTGGTACAGATCATTCAGGTCTTTTTAGTCTACTGGTGTAACACAAATAAGAAGGGTCATGCCCATTTATTTTTGCTGCACACACTGTTTGGAATTTGCATGTGTTCCTTCCACTATAAATTTAGCAGTGGGAAAAGGATCTAGGGAACATATATGATTCCTTGGGGATTCCATTTGTCTGGAATCCAGGGATCATTAAAGGGTCCATGGCACTTTTTGTATACATAGGTGCAAGATCCACAGCATCCTCAGCTAAGTAGAAATGTGGCAAACCCATTCTGCTTCCCTAACTTCTGTCCTGTCATTTCATCTGGGCCGATTATTTTTCATCACCTGAACTATTGTTGCAGTGCATAGTTAAGCAGCTGCCCTCTATGAACCCAGCAGCAACTGTTGACATGAAAACTCAGAGATAAATTGCTTCTTAAGAGTACTTATGGTAGATGTTTTATTTATTTGAATTTGTAATGCACATTAGGAGCCTTTAGATTAGAAAGTATTCAATATGTACAAGGCATTATTGCATGATTATCTAGTTGTGTAAGATCTAATTATCTCAGGGCCTATCGTGTTTGGAATATTCAAATGCTAACTCTATCATCCTTCTTGTATATTTGAACCAGATTGTGTGGGTCTCCTTTTGGATGGGCACATGAAGTTTGAAAGGAAGGCTTGTTCTTCTGTGTCCCACAAAACTTTGAAACTTTACACAGCTATTTTACAAGAGGATGTAGGAACTGTAGTGCTATCAACAGCACCAGATTACTCAGAGTCCTGCCTGATCATGCTGGTGCTTGGATAAAGCCACTGAGATAACAGCCCACACTGAACAAAGAGTGAGGAAGTAGCTGATGCTCATGCGTGCTCCTCCTGGAAACACTGAGACAGGATGCTTTTGGGACTGGCCAGCCAATTATGCAGCATGTCATAGAATCAGAGAAAATTAAGGTTGGAATGGACGTCAGGAGGTCATCTAATCCAACCCCCTGATCAAAGCAGGACCATCCCCAACTAGATCATCCCAGCCAAAGCTTTATCTAGCCAGGTCTTGAAAACCTCCAAAGATGGAGATTCACCTTGTCTACTCTTCCTGGAGTATCTGTGCATTAAAAAGCATAACAGAGATCACTAGCTCTGATGAAGGCAAAACCCACACATCTACAACACAAGGAAAAATAATGATGTTGATTATTGCTGAAAACTTATCAATTAACTCCTCAGGCCCTCTTGTTAATGGACACAAGCAAGGAAATTATTTATATCAGTGTCATTTGATGTAAATGCACTAGTCCAGGTTCATTCCTGATGTGTGTATCTATTGACCTTCAGTGAAATTGCATGAGGATGCATTTGACTCACTGATACCTTAGGAGAAATTTGATGCATCTATTTTACACTGAGTTACACCAATGATGAGTCTGGCTTATGACCACAGTCCCAACTGGAGAGGTGTAAATCTGTCCTCTTAGAGATTGTTGGCAGGTACTGGGGATATGTAATAGCATGAGGATAGTTTAGAGGTTTTGGTTGTTTTTTTTTTAAAACCAGTTTCCAACAGCTGGCTGCCAGTTGCCCTCTGACACGGACACATAAAAGGGAAGTTGTGAGTCCTGTACCAGCAGGGATCACTGGAAGAAATACAGCCCTCATAAATCAAGACAGCACTGTTACATAGCTTTAGTACAATGAAGTGCACGTGTGTGAGGTTGTCTGAAGAAGGACCTCACTCACTGACTGGGAGAAGGCAGGCCACTCCTAGGAAAGGAGCATTTGGGAACTGAAAGGAAGTACCAGAGATGATATGGGGGTCTCTCCTTTTGTGGTGTGCCATGGAAGAAGGATGTGAGTTGGCATGATAGTCCTTGGTACCATCTGCAGAAAAGTAGGTGCTTCCTCAGGAGTCCCAGGCAGAGTATAGGTGAGGTGAGGAGATCCTGGTGATAAACCTTCTGGTAACCAACACTGATCCTGATTAAAACAAAAGTGTGTGATATATTTCCATGCCTAATAATACGAGCTAAACCTATAAGGGAGGCAAGTGAGCAAGAACCTCCTTTGTGAGTCTTCAAGTGACAGAGGAATTAGATGAAAAAGACCTGTGGAGTGATACCCTGTCCAGTTTGCTAGCAGGCACACAATTGTTTCCTCCAGTAAAATTCACACCTCTGCTAAATCCTGGTATCCTGAATTCTCACTCCACAATGATGGAAAGGCCTGATGAGAGTGTCCCCTCCCCCAGTTTATGTAGAACAGAGTAGAACTGAAACACTATTTTATAGTGCTACCTCCTTTTCACCACTTTGTCTGGGTTACAACCTCTCCCAGAGGTAAAGCTTCTACTCCTTCGGTCCTTTGGATAATACAGTTTCCTGATGTATCTCCCTGTCAGCAGAGAGCTTTATTCCCAGATTCATCTCCTGTCTCTCAGCTGAACTCTCTTAATTCAAACATAGCAATGCTACTTCTTCCTTGTAAGTATTGGGCATGTTTCCCCCTTGTTGCTGCAGGATCAAGTTAGACATATTAGTTCCTTCAGTGTTTCTGCAATGGACCGTGGGTCCTGGAAGATTCAGTGTGATTATTTATTCTGACCTCAAGCATAACAAGAGTCACAGAACTAAATTTTCCTAGCAGTTCCTCCAATGAGCTAATAACTTCCAGTTGGAGTAGACTGTGTCTTTTTCAAAGGGATCCAGTCTTTTTTTAAGAACTTTAAGTGGTGGAGACTCCATTATGCCCCCTAGTAATGACAGTAGTTAATTGCCCTGGCTGTTGAAATCACATTTTATTTCCAGTTTGAATTTGATTTCAGCCAACCCCTGTATCTCATTAGGTCTGCACACGCTAAATTAAAGAGTATCAGATATTGTCCCTTTTTATGAGGGTATTTACAGACTGTGTTTAAGGCCACTGTGGGCATGTCTACACATTCAATAATGTGCTGTAATTATAGCATATTAAGTTTAGTATATGTAATTAAACCAGTGCTACTGTGCACTAGTGCAGGTGCATGCTTTCTTTTTTCACACTAATGCACAGTAGACTAATGCTACTATGTATTAGCTCATTAGCACGGGTTTTGCCTGCCATGCTAATGTGCAGTAGAATTAGTCTACTGGCCCTTTACCATCTTGTGTAGACACGCCCTGTGTGATTCATCCCCAGTGGGCACATCTACATGAGATGCTTAATGTACATTGGATTAAACCTACTGTGCATTAGCATGGATTGCAAAAAACAGCTTAATGCACTAATGCACAGATTTAGTCCAGTGCACATTCAGCATCACACAAAAAGTGTTCATCTGTGCCAGTGCTCCATAGCACCAGTTATGACGCATTAAGCTAATAATTGTCATTACAGGTACTAAACTTAATGCACCATAACTACAGTGCATTATTGAATATGTAGGCAGACCCACTGTGAGAGGGTGGAGAGAAACAATTAGACTTCATGTAGAAATCTGTTGTCAGGTGTATGCCTGAATGGACAAAGAGATGCTCCTAACCAGATGACTCAGAGAAAAATTTGCAGAGGGAATGTTGTCCCTTCCATTTATGTCTGACTTGGCATGAGAAAACAGATATAGACTATGAAGGAACAGTGATGTGACCTGCTGTTTTCCTTTCTGCCAATGTACAAAAAAGATTTTTGGTGCCTGAATTAGACACTTCTGGATGGGATGGAGGAGAAGACGCTTGCCCTGGAATTGCAAATTGCAGCACTGAGTAGTGTTTGAGAAAGCAAAGATTATTTGGAGAAACTGGAAAAGGTGGTGATACATGTAGTAGAGAAAGTAGAAATCAAATAAGTAGATTGACAAACCATGGAAGAAGCCAAGAAGAACCAGGAGGCAATCAGGGTAGTTAGGTACTCAATGAATAAACTGCATCTTGGGAGGGATGGGATGGAAGGTTACTGGGGACTCAGTTGATTGGTGCCTTTATGAAATAAAACAAACAGCTGACAAGAGAGGTCAAAATCTATTATGTCAAAAAAGTAATCAACTCCACAGCAAGATGACAGGGAGGCCCAGGTGAGGGAGATTCCTTGCCCTCCGTTGAAGCTGACCTCGTGAAGGAACACCT
>NW_017729034.1:13408321-13414884 GCF_001723915.1 Gavialis gangeticus
AAAACGGACCTTATGATGACAGGCTGAGAGCAATGGGGCTATTCAGCCTGGAAAAGTGCAGGCTCAGGGGTGATCTGGTGGCCACCTATAAGTTTATCAGGGGTGCTCATCAGGATCTGGGTGAATGACTGTTCACCAGAGCCCCCCAAGGTATGACAAGATCAAACGGTCACAAACTCCACTGTGACCGATTCAGGCTGGACATAAGAAAAAACTTCTTCACTGCCCAAGCCCCCAAGGTCTGGAATAGACTGCCGCCAGAGGCGGTTCAAGCACCCCCTTTGAATGCCTTCAAGACACATTTGGATGCTTATCTTGCTGGGATCCTATGATCCCTGCTGACTTCCTGCCCGTGGGGCAGGGGGCTGGACTTGATGATCCTCCAGGGTCCCTTCCAGCCTAAATGTCTATGAAATCTATGAAAGACTAGAGATATAATTCAAAAAAGGCCATAAGGACAAAGATGTACTGTCTCCCTGGAGCAAAATGTGAGATGTTACCACAAAACTGGGAAGGATTATGAAGTCATTTGGGGTATCTCCTCTGCATATGTTTCAAAGGACAAGGTATTGCACAGAACTACACAGGTTATAGGCGACTTGAGGATTCTTGGAAGAAAGCTGAAGAAGTAATCCCAAGTGATCTTCTTGGAGAATCTTCTAGTCCCAAACTGTGAGAATCCAGAAAATACTGGTGCTGGACCACTGGTTGTGTAATGGGTGTGAAGCTGAAATTTTCATTTGGTAGAACATCAGACCTAGTGGGGGGAGAGGCTTTATAGACTGGGTAGCTCACATCTTGTGGTGGAGGAGGGAAAAAAGAGTAATGTTCTGGATTAGAGGCTAATCAGAATACCCAAATAGATGTTAAATACACAGGGAAGGTGCTAAGAAAGAAAATGCAAGACAAAAATCAAACTGAACATGTCATGAACAAATCAGATCAAACATGGAGAAGAGAACATTTTTAATTGCTTGTATGTTCATGCTAGGAGTCTTGTTTCTAAGAACAAGGAACTTGGAGATCCCCAAAATGATAAGAAACATGATATTATTTAATATGATGGATCTGCTAAGAGTGATTTGCATGACTGGAATGTTAAAGTCTGTTATAACAAACTCATTAGGAAGGAGGGGGCAGGTGAGAAATGGGGCTGGGGGAGGATAACACCTTACATAAGAGATACCTGTACTTGCATAAATTATAATTTAGAGACACTCCATAATGTAGAAGAGATTTGGATTGAGAGATGGTCCCTCAGTTATGGAGCAGTTCTTAGAGGGACTAAAGAACTGCAGAGGCTTGTCTACTTCTCTAGAACAAAAGTTGTTGTTTAGTTCTTGTTGGAAACTGGGAGCAGGTGGAGAAGTGCAGCCACATGTAAAGATAAAGGCCTTTGTAAGTGATCTTCCTGCACAGGAATAGTCTAAATGTTGCAATCTTTCCCTTCCCTCCTGTTGTTGGGCAATACAGTAGAGAATGGGAGGGCAGTCAGACAGAGCTTAGAGTGCCAGAGGGACAGAAAAAAAAAAAATTAAAGTCAAATCCTCAGTCTTCCTGATGATTTTCTGTTCACAAGACCTTTGCCCTTGAAGAAGGTCGAAATATGCAGTTAAATCTAATACTATCTAAATCTGATAAGTACTACATGCCAAAAAAGAGATTCTTGAAAGACAGTTATTTATGTTCAAAACAAAATAAAACAAAGTATAGATCAATATGGGTGCATCTACACAAGATGCATTAATGCACATTAGTCTAATTTAACATGCATTACAGGTGTGTGTCTACACATGCGCACCCTTAATGCACATTAAAAATGGCAAAATTAGGGTAACTGCATGTAAATAGGATACCAGTAAATGCAGATACTAAATTTAGGTGCTATTAGTAGATGTGACCAAGCATTAACTTTAGTGCCGGGTCTGTCCGGCCAGTAGGGGCACATAGCAGGGCTGCAGGGACTTGGCGCTAACTTTAGTGCCAAGTCCCTGCCCATGTAGACACCTGCCAAAAATTGTTCAATGAGCATTAGCTTAGTCAGTGAGGTGTTGTTTGCCCACTTGATTTTGTAAAGATGTTTTTTTGTGCCTGATAGCTTCTGCTGTACTGCTAAAACCCAGTTGAGTTTCCCTTCCAGGGTCCAATATTTGCAATCCCTACCTGCATTCCTAATGAATGCTTATCTGAGTTCCTAAGGACTGTTTTTCCTAAAAGCAATGCCATATATAAATGTTCATTAATGCAGTTTAAATTGCCTAATTCAGACTCCCTTAGTCTGCATTAACTTTAACCCTCATTCAATGAAGATTTGTTAATTCAGACTGGAGCTAATTTTAAATTTGGACTGCAGATGTCCACATGTGTATATTGATGGCTATAGTCCAGATTAAACCTAGAAAAATATAATATCTATAAGCAGCTTAAAGGTCCCTTCCAGCCCTACTTCTCTATGTCTCTATCATGTGCTTAAAGTCACATATTGAGGTACTGGCAGAGTTGAAAATAACACCACACAAGAGGCCCAACCTCAGATCTTTTGTTCTAGGCGTTAGTTAGAGAAGATACAAAAGGAAAAGAATGGATTTAAAACACTATGTAAACTTGGACTCTCCAGACCCTGACCTGAGTCAAACAATGTCATATATCTGGAATGTAGTATGCCTTAGGCCTCCTATAGATGTGCAGGGAGCCTGCTCTAATGCACTGGAAATCCAGCATGTTGGAGCAGACTCAATTAATCAAGTCTGCTGAAGCATGGAAACTGATGCACTCTGGCAGCCTTCTGCACCACATGCATCAGCCTCCTTGCACTGAAAAAATGGCAGCAGGATGCTTTTAAATAAAACACATTTGATTAGTTCAAAGTGCCCCACCACCATTTTTTCAGCACACGGGGCCTTTAAGTCTCATGACTCACTAATTAAAGTGCCCGATACTGCGTCCCAGAGTGTAAAGATGCCCTTAGAGACCAATCAGCAGTGAAACACTGTGAAGCATGACAAATGCACAGAGATTTACTTTTGAGAAATATGTCGTTTGCAACCAAAAGCTATGAGTATCCTTTAGAAAGGAGGAGAGGCAGTTATGGAGGAAGAAAGTAAGAGGGGAAGTCTGTAGCACAAATCCTTCTTCAAATAGAATCATGAAGCCTGAGCTACAACCACAGATCCAAACTCCTCAGCCCATGCACTAGGCTGGCAGCAGCTGGGCCCACAGAGGCAAAAGGTGACATTCTTGATCCCCTTTGTCAGCAAGACTCTGTCAGCAAAAAGAGTTAAGTACATACATAACTTTAGGCACTTAAATACAAAAAGACTACTCACCTGCTTAAAGTTCAGTGTATGCTTAAGTCCTTTGCTGAACTACAAATATTTTTGATGTGCTATTTACTACTGATCACCAGTCACAGTTACTCTCATATTTAAAAAGAGTTTTATTAATCTAGTTCAAGAAAGGAAGAAGTATGATGTCACCTAGGAGACAAAGCACACATATGGATCCATAGATTGTACTTTGTTTGCACAAATGATTCAACAAAGTGACATAAGGAAACCTTAATAGATGGGACACAAATAGGAAAGGTGGGGCCCTCTAAAATGAATTTGGTTCTCTGAGTTTGAGCTTGTCTTAAGATATCCAAGGGAGGATCTCAGAAAACCTGGTGAAAATGCAAGGCTAGACAGAAGATGACAGTTATCAGACAACTACTGAGTTTGTTAAATCAGCAGCCAACATCATGAAGGGGAACATTTTGCTGAAACACAGAGGTGATATTACTTTTTTTTATAGGGGGTTGGTCAGCCATTACAGTTCTAGTGGTGATAATCCGAGAAAAATAAAGATTTTGGAGACCTGGAGAGGATTCAGAGAAGATTAGTTATTATTATTTCATAGCTGGAAAACCTGTGTTACACTGAAGAACTGAAGAAAACTAAAAAATGGTGATCAGGTACCTGGAGTACTAAATGTACAGAGTTTAAGGCTAGAGAACACCATTTCATCTTTTAGTCTGACCTCCTCCATACTACAGTACTTTACATAGATCCCTTGGATTGACCGGAACTGCTGGGTATGTACCTTCCATAAGGGCAAAACTGATAAAGAATCTATCACTTATCTTGGTACTTTGCTCCAAAGATTAATGATTCTCACTGCTAAACAGTTGTGCCTTACTTCTCAGTTAAATTTTTCAGGCTTCACCTTCCATTAGTTCTCATTAGGCCTTTCTCTGCTAAATTAGCAGTCTTTGTAGTACCAAATATTCTCTTCCCATGAAAAGGATGCCAGGACATAGCATTCCAATGCTGATTTTACTAGTGCCATATACAAAAGTAAATAAGTCCTCAATGTTAGAGCAGGCAGAACAAGTTGTTAAAATCAAAGACAATCTCAACAGTTAAGAAGGCAGATGAAGGCTGCATCAGAATGAATTCCCCAGTTGTCTTGGTCTCCTTGGCATTGGATTAAGGTCCCATTCTGTCAAGAGCCACATGGAAGCTGATGTGCAACAGCTTCTCCATAATAAAAGAAATCATGCACAGGCATCTTCCATGAAAACAGCTTTTCCAGAAGCACAGGTCTGAGCTGCAGGAGGGTCTGTCGATCCCAGATAAGTCTCATTGGTCATCTTCAGACACACAGATAAGATATTCAAGGAAGAGGATCATCCTTGACTGTGAGGGACTGCCAAAAAAGATACAAAAATAACTACTTCCTTATTTATATATCCAAGATTACA
The DNA here is from genome assembly GCF_001723915.1 of Gavialis gangeticus. NCBI lineage: Eukaryota > Metazoa > Chordata > Crocodylia > Gavialidae > Gavialis > Gavialis gangeticus. The sequence goes on from NW_017729034.1 coordinate 13,413,063, forward strand.
TCAGCATCACATTGGGAGCTCATGTTAACTTGCTTGTCCACTGTGACCACTAATCCTTGTTAGTCACCATCTTCCAGGACGTTGACCCTTGCTCTGAGGGTGCAGTCTGCCTTGAAATGTATTTGTTTGTATTTGCATTTCATTGTTTTAAAAACATGCTTTGTTTGAATAGCCCCATAGGCAGATGCAGGATTTTGTAAAGCAGGGTATGGAAGCAGTGACTGGAGTTGCAGGGGTGGTGACATCCCTGCTACTAGCTCCACTGCCATTCCCCACTGGGGCTGGCAAACAACCCCCTGGGAGCAGAAGTCCCCATATCAGGTAAGAATTCTGCCTCCCCAACTATGTTCCTTCTCCCTTATCTACACATCCCCTCCTTTTGCCTGCTTCCTGAGCTGGCAGAAAACACCTGGAGAGACTGGGTAGTGAGGGGAACCTGACCACTGCTACTGCTTATTGCTATCCTTGACTAAGCCCAGCTCCCTATGCAGCCCAGCTCTGGAGCACCCCCCCATCCCTGGGTCAGCCAGAGACAGCAGCAACAGCAGTTGAGAGAGGGAAGAAATGGGAGAAGAGGAAATATCTACGGGTGGGAAGTATGGGGAAATTCTTATCTCCTTTGGGAACTTAAGAAGTCCCCAGCTGCTTCTCCCACAGCCCAGTCAACTGTGGGGGTCCAACTGTGTACACTCCCTCTGGATCCACCCCTGAATAGGCCTATTTTCCCATAAAAGCCAAACCATGCTGTGTGAATGTTCTGTCATCCTCAATATTTACCATTCTTCCAGTTTCTGTCATCTTTAAAAATGTTCAAAAGGAATAGTTTTATATTTACTTTGGGATCATCCAAAATATTGAATAATATGCAGTATACTATTGATTCCTTGAGAATTGCACTAGAAAGACCTTCAGTCAGTGATAATTCTCTATTAACAATTACCTTCTTTGATCTCTCTGGGCACATCTACACATTCATTAATGCACTTTTGCTAATGCACGTTCAATTTAGTACCTCTATTGTGAGGTACTAGAAAAAGGTGCATTAGCCTATTTTAATGTGCATTAGCAAAAGCTCATTTTTGTGTTGCTTTAATGCACATTAAATAGGCTAATGCACATTAAAGTGCATGTGTAGATGCATCCTCTGTCAGCTATTTTTTATTCCAATTAAGATGCATTTTATTGATATTGTATAGTGCTAGTTTTTAGCCAAGTCACAAGATACTAAATATCACTTTAAAAAAGTCTAAGCATCATAAATGTCAGCAGTTATTTTTATGAACAAAACTTGAAATCTCAAAGAAAGTTATCAGATTTGTTTGATATGACCTGTTTTTCATAAAGCCATGTCAACAGATATTACTTATATTCCTCTGCTTTTATTATTGATATAGTGGGGGTGTAAAAGGTTGCCTTCCCCATCGCCATCTTCCCTGTTATCCGCGCCCTATGTGGGGCACCTTTGGAGATCCCTTTAAGGATTTTTGTGTCCTGCCCTTTACTCTCCTGCCACGTCTTGATGGAAATTATTATGCTGATGTTCTTGAAAGCGGGAGACTGCCTATTGTATTTAATATGTTGGGGTCTTTCACCTTCACAGGCCTTGACCCTGGTCTTTCTCTAGCTAGGCCTCCCCATCTAAACCCAACAAACAGGGTTTGACTCTGAGGTTCTAGCTTTTTTTTTCCATTGTCTTGAGGCTCGTGGCCCTCTTTCCTGCTCCAATCTGGAGCCCGGTCTTCCTGGCCCAGAGGTCAAGCCACAAGCCCCACAGAGGGGGTGGCGCAAGTTCAAGGCCAGGAGATGGCCTTGCTTAGTCCCA
>NW_017729034.1:13415019-13416098 GCF_001723915.1 Gavialis gangeticus
TTGCTTACCCCCAAAAAAAAAAAAAAAAAAATACAATTGCACATCAGGTATACCAGACCACCCTGGCCTTTTAAGGTCGTGTCTTCTGGTGCCGGGGTCAGTGCACCCCAAAATTCTGCATCCCCTACTGGTGCCGGGGCCTATGTACCCCAAAAAGCTGCACCCTCACTGGTGCCAGGATCCCCACTCAGTGGTGGGCCCCCAAATGAGGCTTCCTCCTTCCCCTAATAGCCTCACCCAAACCACCAGTATTATTCAATAACCAAAAGAAATATGGACAGTCCTGTCTGTGGGCAAAAACTGCCCCCAAGGAAAAAAAAATGTGATCAAAGAAAGGCGCATGTCAGCTTACATTTACACCAGGCTCATGCTTCAGCTCCCCAGCATTGGCTTTTGGGGTGGCTGCCGTCTGTCAGGGCTTCTGTAGTCCCCTCTTCCAGCCTTTGGACCGCTCACCAGGCCTCTCCATGGAGCTCTGGGAAGGACTCCTTCCCCTTCAGCTTCTGGCCCTTACTGCCGCTCTCCTCAGGGTTTTTATAGTCCTGGCCTGCCCCTTCCAGTCAGCTGACTAGCTGGCCAGGCTCAGTATTTAACCCCCTCCTTACCAGCATTCCATGCCCAGAAAATTCTGGCCTTAAAGGGACGGCTAGGGTTCCCTGTTACACTCCCCCCCTTCTCTTTCATCTGGGGTCTTTCTGAACCCCCGACCTGCCTTCTAGTAATAGGGTTAGGGTTCCCTGTTACATCCCCCTTCTCTTTTGTCTGGGGTCTTTCCTTCCTGTCTGCACGCTCTTCTTCTGCATATTGTCGAGATAGGAAATATTCACTTATGTTCTTGGGCCCTGGTTGATGCTCCACCACAAAGTAGTATGGTTGAAGACTGAGAGCCCATCTCACCAGCCTAGCATCTTCTGTCTTCATGCTTTGTAGCCATCTCAGTGGGGTGTGGTCCATGATTAATGTAAACTTCCGACCTAACAGATAATAATAGAGCATTTCTATGGCCCATTTGTTCACCAAACATTCCTTTTCGATCATAGCATAATTCCTTTCAGGTGGGTGCAACTTTCTACTTATGT
>NW_017729034.1:13449802-13455214 GCF_001723915.1 Gavialis gangeticus
ACTTGTGGTCTGAGCTACTTACTCCTCCTACCAAGAACCTCGTAGTCACCTCCCATCTCCTCAGTGTCATTGGTTCCTACATAGACAAGTAGGAAAGAGCAGTTGCCTGAGGGGTGGATGAGCTTTGGCGATTTTTCTTGAACATCTCGAATTCAGGCACAGCATACCTCTCAGGACCCCAAATATGGATGACAAATTAATGCTTTTGTCCCCCACAGAAGGGAGTCACCGGCAACACCACACTCCTTGTTCTTCTTGGGGCAACAGTCCTAGAGCCCCCATTCCTGGGGCACTGTATTTCCTGCTCTCTAGACTGATGAGTACTTTGCATTATGTTTGCTGATGTCCTCTCCTCTGCTTTTTCATCAGCTGTTGCACTGCAGAGTGCTTGAAAGCAGCTGCTGACTTCTACCTGCTTATCAGCATTCTGGGGTCTCTGCTTCAAGTAGTCACATGCTGCCACTTCTCTTTTATCTTTAGCTTATCCAGTACCAATCTCTCATAACTCCTGTCCAAGTAATCTTCCTGTTCCCTAATATAATGCAGCATGGATACCCATGTTTCCAACCTCTAAATCTTTTCCTCCCAGGCAGACATTAGCCTACACTTGGTGCAGGTGAAGTTGTCTTGATTCTCTGGGAGGAACATGGCACATTCCTTTCAGGTTACAACTGAAGATTCAGCCTCTACTTGTGCCTCCTTTGTTCCATGGAGGATGCTGAGGGCACATCTCCACAAGCAGGGGTGTGTTTGCTGTGGCAAAAAGTAAAGCAGCACAAATTTGTGCCACTGCTTTTTGCTCCCATGGACACCCTTGCACATGGGGTTTGCTGTGGGGCAAAACATCCTGCTTCAGGGAAATGCTAGAGTGTCTCCCTAGAGGACCCAGCTTCTGTGTTTGCCAATGCACAGTCCTAGGGCATGCAACATGCAGCTTTTTTTTGTGAGTTTTTTTTTCTGACACTGGGAGTTCCCAGCATCAAATTTTGGTGCTGTGCTGCAACTTTGCTGTGCAGCAAATGGTTGCACATATGTCATATGTAATTTGTGGTGCCTCAAACAGCTTTGAGGCACCACAAACTGCATGTATGCACTCATCTGACCACTTTCCTAGGCTGTAAACAAACCACAGAACAAAAAAAAAAAATGCCACAAAACCCACACACAAAAGACCTGCACCTGTGTCTCCCTCTTTGGCAAGCTTCCTGGGAAACTCCCTCTGTTTGCTGCCCTCTGTTCACTGCTCTCTCCATTTGCAAGGGGCTCCCTTTTATAAGGATGCCTAACTTAGCTTCACCCCTCAGTTAACTAAACCACTTAACCCCTCTATTCCATCTAGTAGAAAACTATCATATTCAGCTCAGTAATGCCCAACCATTCTAGTTATAATATAATAATAGTTGACTGTGGCAAAACATGGGAAGTCTCCGGCCAGCCACAGTGCTAGTCTCTCACCTACCTCTGGGCATGCTGCCCCACCTCTTTCCTGCCATGGCTTGTTAAATGATTAAAGTCTTAATTAGGTGGGAGGCTGCCCTTTCAATGCCCTGTTCTCCTGGGCCTATGTATGCAGCTCCAACCACCCCTGTACTGCATCCCAAGCCTTGCAGATGTTTCTAACAGCTGTGCTCTGCTCTGGCCTGAAGCCAGGACCAAGTCACAGTGTTAGGCCTCTCACATTCTGCCCTATTATGGGCCACACTCATAAAGCCTCCTTCTAATGAGGCCTTTCTCACTCTACCACCTCTCACACGGTCTCTCATACTGCCCCTTGTGGGGCCACACTCATACCACCCCTCCTTTTACCTGGGGCCACACTCACCCGGCCTTCACCCAGAGGATCCTCGGGCTTATTTCCCTTCACTCCCCAGCCAGCAAGCACGTGGCCTCTTGGGCATCTCAGGCTGCCCTCATCCAAGTGAGCTCTGGGCAGTTCAGTAAACACTGGTCTGACTCTGCCTCTCATCTCTCACCAGGTCATTCACCAGCTGCTCTCAATCAGGGGCTCCTGACTCACCCCATTGTTTACTTGCAGCTCTTCCTCAGCCATCCCATCCAATCAACCTCTGGCCCACCTGTGGCCTTAGGTGCCCAAAGGCTTACCTGGACCTAACTAGGCCCCCATGTTAGCAGGACCTACCCTCAAGCCCCCTGCTCACCAGGGCCCACTTCACACCCCTTCCTCACAAGGCCTCATATCAGGCCCCCGTATTTGCAGGGCCTCACTACTACCAGTTTCTACTCACCCCTCTCTCCAGGGTTTCCCAACTGCAACTCTTGTACAAGCCATTAGGTGCCCCTCTGCACCCTGCTCTCCACTTCCACCTCCACTGAGGCGCATACTCTGCTCCCTATGCTGGGGTCTAGGGTTAAACACCCCCCACAGGCTCAGGCGCCACTCATCAGTGTGCCTGGCCCACCATTTTCACTGTCCAGGATCTTGTACCCCACACAGGCTCAGGTGGCTGCAGCTGTGCCTGGCCCCACTCCACTCTCTGGGGTCTTGCACCCCACCCAGGCTCAAGTGCCACACTGGGGCATGCCTGGACCTCTACTGCCTCCAATGATAAATAACCCACCTGAACATGGGGGCTAGGGTTAAGGCACCCCTCCTAGCCTTTCACCAGGGAGGTAACTGATCTGGCATTTCCTGGGGGCTCCCTGGCAGGGTGCAGGTTCAAGTCATAGCCAGAACCAGAAGCCTCCAAGCCTTCCCCATAAGCTCCTACCCTTACATCCTAGTTGTTGCAGGAGCAGCAGCTCCACCAGGAGATGTTCCTTCCATGGCATCAGGCAGCAAACTGCTGCCCCATGTTCTGCTGGCCTGGATCTAAAATAGCCACTCATCAGAGCTGGGGCAACACCTGCCACCAGCTCTTAAAGTGGCAGACACCCGATGTGTTCTGCCACCCACCTTCCCCCTTAAATTGGTTCCTGGTGCATGCTTTTCTCTGCTGCTCCACAGGCAAGCTCCCACAGAGCTTGTAATAGCCTGCCACAGTGACATTCAGTTCTTCCTTGGTTGCCCAAATAGCCAACTTTAATAATGTATGGGGCACTTTTGGCATTTACCCATGCAAGGGAATTCTGTTCTTGAGTGTATAGCCCTCCATGTGTGGATAACTATGCACAACTACATAATCATATACATGGAGCATGGCAGTATTGCCCATTGCACATCTGTGCACTCCTTATGCATACACAGTTGTTTCAGATGCCTGAAAATAGAGTCAAGAAAAACATTTATTACCAGACTTAGACTCATGACTGGAAAAAAGAAGCTGGAGACTGTCCCTGTTCTTTTGTCCCCAGTAACTTAGTAGCTAGGGAACTTTCCTGGAAAGCTGAAAGACCTGGGTTCTAGAATTCCACACACATACAAGGGTTTTGAACCTATGCCATTTTGGTGTCTTAGTATGCTCCTCAAACCACTGTGTCACAGCTTGGTCACCATACACTGACTTCTACAGGGTTCTTTTTGAAGCTGTCACTAACAAAATCACTGGAAAAAAGTAGGGAGCAAACTACTGTCCCACTCAGCACAAAGTTGAGAACTAGAACCCAGGGACCCTTCCCATCAAGGGCAAAAACTAGCTCACTGAGTCACAGAGCCAGGCCTCATTTACATTCCTCCAGGTCCCAAATATCTTCATGGCTGCCTGAGGAGCTAGCTTAAAAAAAGGGTGATGGAGAAAAGGTTCAACCATAGCTGGTTTGTGGTTTGATGATTAATGTGACATCCTCTCCTTGGACTTTGTCATGGTGGAGAGGCTTGTGTGTTCCAGTGACCCTCAGAGCTATGTTGTCTGGAGTCCTGTACTTGTGGTAGTGTCTCCCCTGGCTCACAGATCTGAGGTGAGGTCCCAGGCTAAGCATGGTCCAAACTCCTGAAGGCCCCAGTGGTGGAACAGGCATACTTGAGGACCTGCTGGTTCTCCTGCTGTCAAGGCAGATGAGGACTATAGCGGGATGCAGGTCTCCAGTTGTCTTGGACATCCTTGTCATTGGGTTCAGTGCTTCCTTCTGTCAAGCTCATGTGGTTGTCATTTGCACACCAGCTTCCCCACATTAAAAGATGTTATACACAGGCATAACATGCCAGGATGTCAGGGATGTTAACTTCTGCCACAAACCAATTCCTTCAGTGATGGATGCATGGTGGTGGGGACAGAAACAGTGATTTCTGGGAGTCCCTAATCACAAATCTACATAGGCGGTGGTAATGTGGTTGCCATTTTGCACTTATCAAGATGGAAGTACAATTCAGCAGCTGCGGCCGTGACTGAGCAGTCCTCTTTAGGATGCCTTCTGCTCACCCTGAATGGAGAAGGGGCTAGAAAAGGTGCCTTAAACATAGGCTGATGCAGACCCCCCTGGCTGGATTGTCACATTCAGTCAAATCACTCTACTCACCCAAACCAACAAAACCAACAAAATAAAGTCCCGAAGTTCACACATGGAATCCCCACACTCTCATGGACTCCTCAAACAGTGAGCATCGTGAAAGAAGAACCTCCATAGTAGCTACAGAACTTGCAAGATATGAAATCAATATTGCTGCCCTAAGTGAGACCCACTGGGCAGATGAAGGCCATTTGAAGAATGAGGGAGATCACTACACCTTTTCTTTAGGAAGCAAAGTCACCTGAAGAGAGGCACATTTATGGGGTTGGCTTTGCCATCAAGAACAAGATTGTCAGTCAACTTTAAGAACTCCCTGTTGGAATTAATGAACACCTTCTGACTCTCCACCTCAATCTCAGTAACAACCAGTATGCTATGGTTATCAGTGCATATGCCTCCACACTTAATGATGAAGAAGTCAAAAGGGAACAGTTCTACTGTGCTCTTGACACAGTCCTGACTTCCACTGTCAAGGAAGACAAGCTCATCCTCATGGGTGACTTCAACAGAAGAGTTAGGTGACACTCTGAACTCTGGAGTGGCACATTGGGAAAGAGGGAATGGGGAAAATCAACTCCAATGGTATCCTCCTCTTCAGCAAATGTGCACAGCATGACTTGCTCATCAGCCTTGCATCTAGCTTGGTCTTGGAGTGCCTTGGTGTTAAATCTCTTCAGCATTCCTTTTTATTGTTTATAGTACTGTGGTGCAAGCTGCATGTCCATGATTGATCTGACTAAATGGTGGTTCATCCAGCAGTCATCTGTAACTCTCAGGACTTGGGTGATACAGACATCCTATCAAGGGATAGCTGATGAATGTGATGTGATGGGGGGTGGGGAGAGCCATTATTACCTGAGAAGCACGGAGAGGCTAGCACAGGGGGCAGGTAAATTGTAATGAACCATAAAAATCTTGCCTATGGTAAGTTTATGGTTTTTAGTATCCAGTAAAGTTATGAATTCTTGATTCTAGGCTGGCCTTCTGAAGATATTTTTCAGGTTTCAC
>NW_017729034.1:13460214-13473677 GCF_001723915.1 Gavialis gangeticus
CATTACCTCCAGTTTCACAAATAAATGCTCTAGCAACTCTGCTATTTTGGAGGGAAAGCATGGACAATTCACTGCCTACCCAGTCCACATGTATGTGTAGTTGTCAATGTACTCAGGGCTCATGCATAGGAATAGAATTCCTCAGAGTGGAATAAGCTCAAGATGCTTGTTCTTGAGGCCCTGAGAGATCATGATTTCACAGAGAAAGGAGTTCATGATGTTGCTCCTTAAGGAATCCATCCTAGAAGCACAAGGACAGTACATCCCAACCCACAGGAAAGGTGGTAAAAGGGCTCAACAACCCCCTTGGCTCAACAGGGAACTCACAGACCTCCTACAGCTAAGAAGAGAGGTGTATAAAGGATGGAAGACAGGAAACACCACTAAGAAGGAGTCTACTGCACTGGCCCACACCTGCAGGGAGTGAACTAGGAAAGCCAAGGCTGCAACCGAACTTAAATTGGCTACACAAATCAAGGACAATAAAAAGTCCTTCTTCAGATATGTGGGGAGTCAAAAGAAAAGCAAGAACAACATTGGACCCCTGCTAAACTAGCTGGGGCAGCTGATTACCAACACCCAAGAAAAAGCCAATCTGCTTAATGATTACTTTGCATCTGTTTTTCACAAGCTCAAAGGGACCACCCTGCCTAACATGACAGGCTAACAAAAAGCAGCATTCTGAGGGATAACCAGCATGGGTTTGTTGCAGATAGGTTTTGCTTGACCAATCTCATTTCCTTCTATGACCAAGTGATATATCACTTGGAAAAAAGGGAAGAGGTTGATGTCATATATTTGAACTTTTAAAAAGCCTTTGACCTGGTGTCCCATGATAGCCTCATGGAAAAATTGGACAACTGTGGCCTCAACTACTCCAGAGTCCAATGGCTGGGGAACTGGCTCTGAGGTCAGCAAGACTCAGGATGTTATTTTCCCATTGTACTTGGCCTTGGTGAGGCTGCAGCTAGAGTACTGCATCCAATTCTGGGCTCCACAATGTAGGAAGGATGTGGAGAAGCTTGAAAGAGTCCAGAGCAGATCATTTGTATGCTCAGAGGGCAAGAGAGCAGGCTGTGAGTTATGGGACTTTTCAGCCTGGAGAAGCACAGGCGCAGGGGTGACCTTGTGGCAGCCTATAAGTATGTAAGTGGTGTGCATCAGGATCTGGGGGAATACCTCTTCACCAGAGCACCCCAAGGGATGACAAGGTCCAATGGTCATAAACTCCTGCAAGATCATTTTAGGCTGAACATAAGGAAAAACTTCTTTACTGTTCAAGCCCCCAAGCCCTAGCAAGCTCCTACTCTGTACACTTTCAAGAAATAGTTGGACGCTTATCTTGCTGGGATCCTTTGACCCTAGCTGACTTCCTGCCCGTTGGGCAGGGGGCTGGACCCAATGATCTTACAAGGTTCCTTCCAGCCCTAATTTCAATGAAATCTATGAAATCTATTAGGGCTGTGCAAGGCTTCAGACTGTGCTTCGGATCTGGAGAAGTTTTGGATGCTTCGGCATCCAAAGCAGCATATCCAGATCAAAGCCCCTGAGTCTGTTAGGCTTTCCGAAGTGGTTTGAAGCTTCCAGAGCGCTTCAGAAAAGCTTTGGAGATGCTTCAGAGATCTGGCCAAAGGTTATAATGGGGAATCAATAAAATATCTATAATGTTGTTGTTTTTTGTCTGATTTGGATGACATTTGAAGGGGTTGCAGCCTCTTCTGAGATCATGAAACCTAGCCAAGTTTCAAAAAGATTGGTGCAGTTGTTCCGGGGAACTGCACCCCAAATTCATGAAAGCAAAACTCACATCACGTCTATGTGTTACAACACATAGTGGGGTGAAATCTGCAGGGGTGGTGGCCCCTGGTGAGGTCATAAAGCCTACCAAGTTTCAAGAAGATCAGTGCAGGGGTTTGGGGGGAACTGCACCTCAAGATGCTGACAGGCAAAACTCATGACATAGATGACCCTGTGTGTGTTAAGGTGCATCAGGTTGAAAGCTGCAGGTATGGTAGCCCCTGCTGTGGCCACAAAGTCTGCTAGCTGTCAGGGAGATAGGTGCAGGGGGGTTCTGGGGCCCTGCACTTCTGGCTGCTGACAGGCAAAACTCGTGACATGGGTGTTTGGGCAACTGTGTCTGTCTTGGGGCAGGGGTGGGGGGAGACACTGCTGCAGGCCTGGCTGCTAATCTGCTGTGTTACCAGTTACCAAACAGTCATGATTCACTCAGGGACCAGCTCAATACACAGTTGCCAGCTAATGTAGCCAGTTAATTAGCATCAATTAACACCTACAAAACCAGAGACTAAGGACAGGAAGGAATCAATACAGACAATCAACTGCCCCAAGACAGACACAGTCAGTTGCACAAGCATCCATGTGACATGAGTTTTGCTTTCAGAAATTTGGGGTGCTGTTCCCCTCAATCCCCTGTACCGATCTTCTTGAAACTTGGCAGACTTCATGCTCTCAGCAGAGGCTGCCACCCCTGCAAGTTTCATCTAAATCAGACTATAAAACAACAAAGTTATAGATATTTCATTGATTCCCCATTATACCCTATGGCCAGATCTCCAAGGCAGCTCTGAAGCTTCAGAGCCGTTTTGGCCAGATCGAAGTGGAAACCCAGTCTGGAGCTCTGGATCAGATCCCTGGCATCCAAAGCAGCTGGATCCAAAGCCAGATCAAATAGCTGCCTACTCACACAGGCCTAAAATCTATGATTGTGTAAGTGCCAAAAGGCCCTGTACATGATTAGCAAAAAATGAAATGTCACAGGTAGATGACTGAACATGTACTCTAGGATGAACAGGAAGGGAATGGTATGCCACCCTATGTAGCTCCCGACATGCATATATCTGAAGTGTTTAGATTACAAGGTGTTTAATTGATTCTAAGATGTGGTATTCCTTATGGATATTTTTATATGGAAAAACCTTAATTTACTCATCTGTAAAATGGATATAATAATTCTCTATGTTTAGATTACTGCAGTAGTGTGAGGTTTAATTAATGTTTGCATAAAACTTTGAGACCCTCAAACAAAGAGATATTAGAGAAGTAAAGAGAAATAACTAACTATATCTGGCATTTTGATAGTGCTGGAATATTCATTTTATACTATGGCAGTGACATAAATTAGGTCTTCATTTGGCCTTCCTGGGCTCCCTCTGTGTGTGGTAGAGGAAAAACATATACATTCCATGAGGGTCGATTTTATGTTGTGTGACATAAACACTAGAGACCATTCTAGGTGTTGGGACATCTGATACATCTTACTTGTGGGCAAAATAATATAACCCACACCACTCTGCCATATCAGGATAAATCCCAGAATGCACTTCTCAGAACAAGCATATCCTGTCTCAAATGTTGAGGTATCAATATCAATAAAGAACGAGTTGAAAACTTCAAGGTGGTGTCAAACTGAACAGCCTCACTTGGGAAGCTGGGGAAGTTGATTAAGTGTTATTTCCTGATCTGTAAATCATCAATTCCAAGCCTCTTTGTGTGCTGTCTATAAAATATTGGCTGTGGGCCTTTTGTTATAAAAGGGTAACTAATTTTTATAGAAGCCCTGTAAATAATAATTAACATGCCACAAACTGAACAACATCCTGCTGTAAAAATAGGTACAGCACTTACTCCATTTTAAAAGAGAAATTCATTTGTAACTATCTGGGCACGAATAGATGTTTGTCTGTGCTTGTGTGAATGTATGCATTGGCAAGTAATTCCTCTTTTGTGTGTGTTGTGCTCTAAGAAATGCATGGGACTGGACATGTTGCATCTGACCAGCAATTAATTTCACCCACAATTTTGACTCTGACAACGGTTCATGCCAGATGCTTTAGAGGAATCAGCAAGAAACAGTGAAGTAGCCAGGTATGGTACATACTATCTATCACTTAGTGTTTGGCTTGTGCCCTGAAACATCAGGATGGTTTATATCCCTTCTGAAAGCATTTTCCCCTTAAATTCTGTCTAATAAAACTGTAGATGTTCCCATTATCCAAATACATATCTTATCCTTTTATGACTTCAGTGTTAGAATATGGCACTGAATTGCACAGATTTGTAATAAGCAGTTAAAAAAAACCCTTTAAGCCATTTTTAGATTAATTTTCTTTTGGTTTCAGCAAACTCCCTTTTGAGATGATGAACAGGAACACCTTCTTCAGAGTATCTGTAGCACTTATTACCATATCCCCCACTGCAGAAGAAGGGCTTCCCCCCTCCCCACCCCTGGGATCTGTGCTGATCTTATGGGGTAAAATTCCTTCCTGTTCCCACATTTAGATATTGGTCTGACTGAGTGGAAGAAGACCTAGCCAAGAGTCTCTGTGTTTTTTAAGTCCCAGGAGCTGGATTGGCACCTGAAAGTCACAATCTCCAGTCTTGGAGTAATTTTTTGTGCTCACTGGTGGGCCCTCTCTAACTTCTCTATGTTCTTTTTGAAATGTGGGGCTCAAAAATGCACATAATACTCTAGATGAGGCCTAACTGGTGGTGAATAGAGTGGCACTGTCACCTCTTGTGTCTTGCATCTAATATTCCTGCTGATGAAGTCCAAAGCCTCATTTGTCTTTCTTGCACCTTCATCACACTGCAGTGATTTCAGACCCCTGTTGATTTTGGGGTCCATCAAGATTTTTCTCTGCAACGCTCCCATTCAGCCCATTGTCACCCAAGTTTTATTTATGTTTTTGATTATTACGCCCAAGGTATAGCATCTTGTATTTGTCTACATTGAACCTCATCCTATTATCTCTTGCCCAGCTTTACAATCCATCAAGATCCTTATGAATTCTATTCCTGTCCTCCAGTATGTGGGCAATTCTTCCCATTTTTATGTCAGCTACAAATTTGTTCAAGAAACTCTCTGTTTTAGAATTCAAATCCTTAAAAATATTGAACAAAACTGTATGAAGAATAGACTCCTGGGGTGCTTGTACACACCACAGGTTTTAATCCTCATTAAATTAAATAGGTTTATAAAATTTAAACTTGTTTATTTTGGAGCGTCCTCTCTGTGTTTACACACAGTAGGTTTTCAAATGAATTAAGCCTTGGAGTGTTGCATTTGTGTTTACATTCACTAGGTTTTAAAACTAATTAAGCAGGGTCCCTAGCCAGCGCTGCAGGAGAGCTGGATGGTCCAGCACTTCCCCTCTGTCCTGGGGCCCCTCACCCATCTCGTGCCCATGCCTGTGCCCTGCCACACAGCTGTGGAAGCAGGGAGCCAACAAACCACACAAGAAAAAAAAAAAGCAAAAAAAGCAGCTGCAATTTGCAAGTGAAAGTAATTTGAAGGGCTGAACTACAAAAAAGTCACAGTTGCCATTTAGTGGACAAAGAGGCTCATTACATGTCTTTGAGTGCCTTTGCGTTTTCACGTAACAAATTCATGGACATGATGCTTTAATTTCCAGCGAGCCAAATTAAAACTATGTCAGGGGAGTTTTAGTTTAATGCACATGAAAGACTTTTAAAGTGTCAGGAAATCCTGCTTGTGCAAACAAACACGCAGTTGCACAGCATGAAAGGGCAAAAATTGTGGCATATATATGAGCCCCTGTAGCACGCCATTGAAACCACTTGCCATTCCAATATAGATACATTTATAATTATAATTTCTTGTGTCTGTTAAGCCAGTTAGTTGGCTTTTTGCCTTGTAGTAGTTCTGTCTAGCCCACATTTATCCAAGTAGTTTATGAGAAGCTAATGTGGGACTTTGGTAAAAACCTTACTTTAAATCCAGATATATCCACTGCGTTCCCTTCATCCACTTAACTAGTTATTATGTCAATGAAAGAGATCAAATTTGTTTGGCTTTTGTAGCAGGGCACTAAGGTGCCTGCTACTTTTGGAGCAGTGAGGAAGGAGCCCAGATACAGGTTGCTAGGGCAACTGGAGGGAGCCAGTGACCCACACCTGTTAGCGATCAGCTGACAGGAAGGGGCAGGGCCTGGCTCCCATTTAAACCAGAGGGCTGAGACCAGGAGGGCAGTTCTCTGCTGGCAGCCAAGGGGGAAGGAGTTCTGCCTCAGCAAGTAAAGGGAAGAGGCCTGAATGCACGAGCAGCTTGATCCTGGTGAGAGATGGAGCACCCTTGGGGTGGCTCAAATGAAGTTTTAGCTCAGTAGCATGAATTTATGTTATAGCCTAGGGGCTGGTGTTTTGTTTGCTGTTTTACTAGAGGTTTGGGTGAGGCTGTTAGGGGTTGGAGGAGGCCTCATAGGGGAACCACAGAAGTGTGGAGACCCCAGACCAGAGAGGAGGCAGCGATCGATGAACACCAGAGAAGGTGCAGTGCGAGACAAGGCAGCGGAGAGCCCGAGCACCAATGAGGTGCAGTGCGAGACAAGGCGGTGGAGAGCCCGAGCACCAGAGACCAAACAATGTCAGTTACATCTGCGAGGCTTGGGGCATGGTAAAAGTGTGGTTGGAGCGACGCATAGCCCATAAGGCTAGGGTGCCTCAAATCACCCATTACAGAACTGGGCCACTGTAAAACAGGATAACCGTGTCTAAGAGGATAGAAAGGCAGCCTCCCTATTATACATTAACATCAAAGACATGGCAGGAAAGACTTGAGGGTGCTTTTAGGCTAACTTGGCATGGTAAAGGGGTCATTAGGGGAGAGCATGGCAACAGGATGCCATCCTGTTACAGCTTTGTTCTTAGCAAATCCATGCTTGCTGCCCATGATCAGCCTGCAGACATTTACAAATGGACTTTATATAAATTTGCTGTTGTAACTTCCCAAGTATTGAAGTCAGGCTGATCAATCTATAATTCTCTGGGTCCTCCTTCTTGTATTTTTTTTTTTTTTGAAGAGGCATACTACATTGCCCTTTTCCCAGTCATAGAATCATATAAAATTAGGGTTAGTAGGGATCTCAAAAGGTCATGTATTCTGATCCCCTGCTCAAAGCAGCAGCATCCTAGCCAAAGCTTTTTCTAGCTGGGACTTAAAAACCTCCAAGCATAGGGAATCCACAACATCTCTGGGTAAACTGTTCCAATGCTTTACTGCCCTCCTAATGCAAAAGGTTTTCCTAATATCTAACCTAAACTTCCCTTGTTGCAGCTTGATACCATTTCTCCTTGTTCTGTTGCTTGCCACCACTGAGAACAGTTTATCTCCATCCTCTTTGTAGCCACCCTTCAGGTAGTTGAAGGCTGCTTTTAAATCCCACCTCAGTCTTCTCTTCAGGCTAAATAAGCCCAGTTTCCTCATCCTCTTCTCATAAGTCAAATGCCCCAGTCCTCTAACCATTTTTGTTGCCCTCTGCTGAACTCTCTTCAATTTGTCCACATCCTTTCTGTAGTGGGGGACCAAAACCTAGATACAATACTCCAGATGTGGCCTCACCAGTGCCAAATAGAGGGGAACACTCACTTCCCTCGATCTGCTGGCAATACTTCTAACTAATGTAACCCAGTATGCTGTTAGTCTTCTTGGGAACAAGGGTACACTGTTGGTTCATATTCAGCTTGTTGTAACCCCATACAGCTGCCGCTTCCCTAGTCAGTCCCCAGCCTGTACTAGTGTATGGGATTGTTCTGTCCTAAGTGCAGGATTTTGCACTTGTCCTTATTGAATTGCATAATATTTATTTTGGTCCAATCCTCCTATTTGTCTAGGTTTCTCCATCCTCCAGCATATCTACTACTCCACCCAGCATGGTGTCATCCACAAACTTGCTGAGGGTGCACTTCATACCATCTTCTAGATTGTTGATTAAGACACTTTACAAAACCAGCCCCAGGACCAACTATTTGAGAACTCCACTTGATATCAACTGCCAACTAGACATCAAACCATTAATTACTACCCTTTGAGCCTGAAAATTCAGTCAGTTTTCTATTTCTATCCACCTTACAGTCCATTCATCTAACCTGTATCTTCTTAGCTTGCTTGTGAGAATGTTGTGGGTAACAAAAGCCTTGCTGAAGTCAAATTATATCATGTCTACTGCTCTCCCCACATCCACAGAACCAGTCATCTTGTCATAGAAGTCAATTGGGTTGGTCATAAGTCCATGCTGACTGCTTCTAATCGGGTTCTTCTCCTCTTCCAAGTGCTGAGAAAGGGATTCCTTAGGACATGTTCCATGATTTTTTTCCAGGGACTGAGATGACGCTGACTGTTCTGTAGTTTTCTGGATCTTTCTTCATCCCTTTCTTGAAGATAGACACTATTTTTGCCCTTTTTCCAATCATTTGGGACCTCTTCCAATCACCATGAATTTTCAAAGATAATAACCAGTGGCTCTGCAGTCACATCAACCAATTCCCTCATCATCCTCAGGAGCATTGTCTTGCCCTATGGACTCCCTATGTGAGAGTCAAGGATTTTGGTGAGTAATATCTTTTATTGGACCAACTACATGGTAGGAATAAAGTTAGACAAGCTTTTGAAAGCAAGTTCTTGCTATATATTGATCTGCTTCCTTGGTGACCTGCCCATCCTCCCATTGCATGTACACTTTCTTTTTGATTTTGAGGCATCCTAGAAGCACTGTGTTCAGGCACATTGCTATCCTGCTGTTCTTGTGCTTCAGTTGCATTGGAATAGCTGCTTGTTGAGATTCCAACACTGTGTTCCTTAGAAATTGCCAGCTCTCCTGGGGCCCCTTTACCTTTTAGGCTGTCCTCCCAAGCTTTCAAAAGCTTGTCTGAATTTATCCAAATCATGCAGTTAATCCAATTAAAAAAATTCCAGGGATGGAAATTTAAACAACTTCTTTAGATAGCCTGTTCCATTCCTTAATTATCCTCACAGTTGATCCTTCCTGGGTTTTTTTTCAATCTGTTTCATCTACTGTAATTTGAGACTGTGTTGTTTTTCCTATTCTAGTCCTCTATAGCAACAGAGAAGTTTATCTCCATTGTTTTTAATAATCACCCTTTAGATATTTGAAGTCTGTTATCAAATTCTCCCTCATTCTTGTGTTCTTCAGACTAAATAATCCTAGTCCTTTCAACCTTCCCTCATAAGTCATATTTCTCAGACCTCTAATCATTTTTAATTTTCTCTGCTAGACTCTCCAGTCTGTCCACATCATTTTTTACATGTGGGGCCCAAACTAGAACACAGTACTCAAGGTAAGCCCTTACCACTGCTAAGTAGAGTGGAAGAATCACTTCCTTTAAGTTCAACCCTTCCAGTTCATCAGGTGTTCTCACTTGAATTCACTCAAGCCAATTGAAAACACTCTGATGGTTATTCTCATTATCATGACTCTTAACCTGTCCTGTTGTCTGCCTGTGGCTTAGTTTGTTGTGGGGGGAGTTGGTGAAGACTGAATTAAAGTAGCTGTTGAGAACTTTCCCCTTCTCTGCTCACCCTGGCTATTTAATAGGTAAACCCACAGCTTTCTTTGTCTTTTGTTTTCTTCCCAGTGTATTTATAGAATATTGTCTTTCTGTTTTTAACTTCCCTCACCACTTGGAAAGTTTGCTTTGCTTCCTCAATTTTGTCCCTTCAAATTCTTGCCATTTCTCAAAATCAAAAGGAAAGTATACAGGCAATAGAAAGATGGGTAGGTCACCAAGGAACCATATCAAGAAATAGCAAGAACTTGACCACTTCAGGCTGTTCTTCCATGGCATCTTGCCTACTATCTCCTTGAATTAGTTGAAAGCCATAAGTTTTAAATCTTTAATTCTGCTGATGTCATGCTTCCCCATCTCAGAATCAAGAATCTATTCTATTGTTTTATCACTTCCTCCCAAGTTTACCACCACCTTCACATTCTCAGCCAGTTCTTGTCCGCTAAGCAAGACAAAATCCAGTACAGATAATCTACTAGACATATCCTCAATTATAGATTTTCTGAAAGAAAAAGTTGTTCTCCATGCAATTTAGGAACTTATTTGGCACTTTCTTGTTTTCTCCCTCTTTCCTTTTAACTCCTAGGTACAATAAAATGAATGATGTCCAGGCATTTCCTGCAGAATTTCACTTTTTAATTCTTTACCTTTTGGAGCATACTGTACTTTTTCGAAGTTGAGGAAAGATTTGAAAAATTGTCCAGTAGTAAGAGGAAAAAATGAAAAATGAAAAAGCAAGAACAGCTCAAGACCATGGTAGTATTTGTCCTGTTGCATTTAATGGTAAAATGGGGGTGGGGGGGAGAATAAGAGAGAAAGAAAAGAAAGGAGGTTTAAGGAAGAAAAAAACCCAAATCACTGTGGCAGACCACAGTTGTGGTGCTTGCCACATGGCAGGGGCTGTAGCAGATTGAGAGAAGGCTGCCTTCTCTGCTGGCTAAGTGAAGCCCATGAATGTCACTGTTAAGGGGGAAAGGTACGTGGTGAAGCACCTTTTGGGGGGTGCTCACCACTCAAGGGCTTTTACAGGCTCCGAGGAGAGCCTGCTTTGGCAGAGCAGCAGGGGATGACCTTCTTCCCTTTAGAATAGTTCCTGGAGAAAGTGTGTGGCAGAGAACCTCTGGTGCCTGCCACTTTAAGAGCCTGAAGAGGCAACCGGCAGGTGAGGCCCAGCTCTGATGAGGAGCCATTTTAAAACTCAGGCCAGCAGAGTTGGAAGTGGTAGTCTGCTGCTTGGCACTAAGGAAACAACATCTTCTGGTGGAGCTGCTGTTCTGGTAACACTTGGAGGTAAGGGCAAGAGCACATGGGAATGGTTAGGAGACTCTTGGTCCTGGGTATGACCTAAAACTGCACTGTGCTGGGGATGGGTGGCCTGGTGGGGCTGTTTGTGGTGGAGCAGTCCCCCAGAAATGTCAGGCCAGTTACCACCCCTGTGGAAAGCAAGTAGGGGCACCTAAACCCCAGCCCCGATGTTTGGGTGGGTCACTTAACATTGGAGGCATTTGGGGGACAGGCACAACTGTCCCCACCTGAGATTCTCTATGGGGTCTTGCACCCCACACAGAGAGAATAATGGGCCAGGCATGCTGGTGTATGGCACCTGAGTCTGCAATGTATGTATTTGACCCCAGGCCCCAGCATAGGGGGTGGAGTATGAGCCTCACTGGAGGCAGAGATGTAGAGCAGACTGCACCAGAGTGGTAGTTACCAGGCCTAGAGAGAGGGACAAGTAATGAGGCCCTGTGAACAGGGGGCCTGAGATGAGCATCTGTGAGGAAAGGGCATGAAGTGGGTCCAGGTAAGCAGGGGGCTTGAGGGTAGGCCCTGCTAACATGAGGGCTATGTTTAGGTCCAGGTAAGCTTTGGGGTACCTGAAGCCACAGGTGGGCTGGAGGCTGATTGGGTGGCATGGCTGAGGAAGTGCCACCAGTAAACACTGAGTCAGGATCCCCTAATCTAGAGCAGCTGGGGGAGTGACCCGGTGAGAGACTAGAGGCAGAGTCACTCTGGTGTTCTGCAAACTGCCCAGCACTCGCTTGGATGAGGGCTGCAGGAGAGGCCCAAGAAGCTATGCGCTTGCAGGCTGGGGAGTGCAGGGAAACAAGTCCCAGGACCCTCCAGGTGAGGGCAGGGTGTGGTCCTGGGGAAAGGATGGGTGGTATGAGAGTGGCCCCACAAAGGGGCAGTATGAGAGGGAACATGTGAGGTGGTGGAGTTGAGGCCTCAGTAAGAGGGAGGAGGTATGAGTGTGACCCGTAATAGGGTGGAAATTGAGAGGCCTAACACTAGGATGAGTTGAGCCTGGCCTTGGGCCGGACCTGAACACAGCTGTCAGGAACATCTGCAAGGCTTGAGATGCAGTATAGGGGTGGTTGGAGATGCATACATGGGCCCAGAAGAACAGGGTGTATGAAGGGCAGACTCCTGCCTAATTACAACCTTAATTTTTGAACAACAAGGTATGGGAGAGGCAGGCAGCGTGCCCAGAAGCAATTGGGAGACTAGCACTGTGGCTGGTCAGGGAGTTAATACTTTGTCACACACTGTTTTTTCTGGATTTTCAAAGCTTAAAAAAAATGAAAGCCTTTCCCCACCCCTTGTTCATAGCAAATTTAGTGGGTGCTCAGCATCCATGAGCCATGGCCATTTTCTGCTTGCAGATGTTTAAAAAAACAAAACAAAGCAAAAAAACCCTGTGTTACTTCAACCTGACTCTGCAGCTTCTATAAAGATTGGGTGCTTCAGCAGGGCTTTTTGGCACTTCTGGCTAAAACTGATTCAATCAGCTATTAGATAAAAACACCAAAAAAGCCCCAGTAAAGTGCCTGATCATTACAGATGCTGCAGAGCTGGGTTGAAGTAATGCTCTACCTCTTTTGGCACAGGGCTCCATGCGCGAATGCACCAAATCTAAAGGGGAGTGCTATCTTTTTATTTATTTTAATTAATGTCTACAAGCACTCGCCAGCAAACACCGAAATCAGCGCCCATGAGAATCTGTAAATAGGGCCTCTGACATCCTAAATTTCAGACGCTCGTACTGCATAACCTTTTGAACTGAATAGGACAAATCAATAGACGAGGCTATTTTGTAATGGATACTCTCACCTCTAGAGCAATGAAGAGGCCTGAGGGTATACAGCCTGCTTCATTATAGAATGGTAACTTATCTGGAAGTGTTTCCTCCTCCTTTTAATTTCTGTGTGCCTGTGCACACAAAGGTATACATGCACATACTTGTGGTTGGAAGGCTAGAACATCCCAGTCCTTGATATGTACATAAGGCCAATTTATGGCTTTTCATGTTCTCTGGTGTTCAGATGAAGCTGTGTTACCAATACCTTGTTGGCTAGTGCAGTTACCCTTGCACAAGGATCTCAACTGTTCTTGCTACTGTGACACCTGGCACAAATGAATTGCAAGGAAGCAGTATAAGATGAGTACTTTTGGTTAAAGAACTACCTCTCCAAAGACCCCAAGGGTGTCCTGAAAGCATACTTTAACAGAAAGAATACCACTTGGAGATGGATTAGGGTAGCATCTGCTCTCTCTGTAGAGTCATCACATTTGTGAAAGCCTCATTTTTGGAGCAAGGAAAAACAGAATAATATATGCAAAGGCCCTCCCTTTGACAAGTGACATTAGGCATGCAGGCCTAGATTTCCCAAACAATTTTGCAGTGAACTTCCATTGATTTCTATTGGAGCCAGAATCTGGACCTATCAGGGTAATGGAATCCCATCATGACAGGATATGATGGGATTCTGGGGAACTCCCTTCTTGTCAGTGCAGAGGCAGAAAAGGATCTTGGAGTCGTCATTGATGCCAAGATGAACATGGGCTGGCAGTGTGGGGATGCAGTCAGGAAGGCCAACTGCACCTTGTCATGCATCCACAGATGCATCTCAAGCAGGTCCAAGGAGGTGATCCTCCCCCTCTAATGTGGCACTTGTTAGGCCGCAGCTGGACTACTGTGTCCAGTTCTGGACACCGCACTTCAGGAGGGATGTGGACAACATGGAGAGGGTCCAGAGGAGGGCCACTCTCATGATTAGGGGGCAGCAGGGCAGGCCCTACAAGGAGAGGCTAAGGGACCTGAACCTGTTCAGTCTCTACAA
>NW_017729034.1:13473761-13475980 GCF_001723915.1 Gavialis gangeticus
GGTCACTACCAGGAGTGACAAGAAATAAGTCACAAGCAGGCAGAGGGTAGATTTAGGCTAGATATCAGGAGGTGCTACTTCACTGTCAGGGCAGCTAGGTTCTGGAACCAACTTCCCAGAGAAGTGGTGCTGGCTCCTACCCTGGGGGTCTTCAAGAGGCGGCTAAATGAACACCTTGCTGGGGTTGTTTGACCCCAGTACTTTTTCCTGCCATGGCAGGGGGTTGGACTCAATTATCTGCTTAGGTCCCTTCCAACCCTACTAACTATGAAACGTATCTATGCCTTGTACCTTTGAAACTCTTCTGTCTGATTTATCCACTTCTGACACAATGAGTCATGTGAGCAGAGTTTGAGTAAGAAATATGAACCTGTTAAAGCTTGCTGAAAGGTTTGGAGATGCTCTGCAGTCTCCAGCAAATAAAGTATACATATCCCAAACAGCAGGCTGTGTGGTGGGGCCATATATCACCCACCATGGGTGGGGGGTGGTGTTCTGGTATAGAACAAGTTATAGGCTTTTGCCATTGAAGAGACAGCTTTGCTTTGCACCATATGGAAGACAGATCAGGGTGAGGTGACTGGCCCATTCAAATCGGAATGGTATTTGGAGGGGAAGAATATATGGGTGATAGTGGTATCTCTAGGAATCAATATTACTTGATGGCAATTCTCTCTCGTATACACACAAACATTGTTCCCTGCAGAAATTTCCTCCTCCATCAAGACTGCAGCTTCTCTGTGCATGCATGTGCACACACGGGTGCACAGATGCATTGACACACACACGCATGTACACAAGGCTCTCACTAGGTTAGGGCAGCCAGCTGGACTACTCTACTTTCCTCATTATATCTAGGTTACTAGCAGTAGCAGCCAGTACCCTAAATGAAGGATGAGGTTGTTGTACTCTTTGCCTTCCCACCTCCAAAGCTCCAGCTTCACCCTTCTCTCCTCCTTAGGACTCTCTGGGTCAAGCTGCCTAATAAATAGATCTGTGTCTTCTTGATGAGAAGTGGGCAGTGGTGTCCCACAGGGGTCACTGCTTGGTCCTGTACTTTTCAACATCTTTATCAATGATTTGGATGAGGGGTGAAGAGCTCACTGGCCAAGTTTGCAGATGACACCAAGTTATGGGGAAGTATGGTCATGCTTGAAAATGGGCTACAGATACAGGTGGATCTCGACAAGCTAGTAAGTTGAGCAAGTCAGAACCACATGAAGTTCAACATCAAGAAATGTAAAGTGCTCCACCTGGGGATGAACAATCCCCTGCACACCTACAGGTTTGGCAATACTAACCTGACCAGCACTATGAATGAAAGAGACCTGGTAATAATGGACCCCAGCGTGAATATGAGCTGGCAATGTGATGCTGTTGCCAACAGGGCAAATAATACTCTGGTATGCATCAATTTGATGCATCTCCAGCAAGCCCGGGGAGGAGGTTTGTCTGCTCTACTCGGTAGAGGTGAGACCCCCAACTGGAGTACTCTATCCAGCTCTGGGTGCCACATTTTAACAAGGATGTGGTATAACTTGAGTCCAGAGAAGAGCCACCTGTATGATTAGAGGCTTGCATGGCAAGCCATACGAGGAAAGGCTGAGGGACCTGGGACTCTTCAGCCTGAAAAAGAGAAGGCTGAGAGGGGACTTGGTAGTAACTTACCACTACATCAGGGGCTTGGTGAACAACTATTCACCAGGGCACCCTTGGGAAGAACCAGAAGTAATGGCCACAAATTCCTGGAAGACTCTTTCAGGCTCAACACTAGGAAAAACTTCTTCCCAGTTAGAGTGGCCAGACTGTGGAATAATATCCCTTCAGAGGTGGTGCAATCACCTACCCCGGAAATCTTCAAAAGGAAACTCAGCAGTCATCTTGCTGGGGTCACCTGACCCCCACCTGTCTTTCCTGCCTGGTGCAGGGGGATGGACCTGATGATCTTCTGAGGTCCCTTCTAGCTTTAAAATTCATAGATTGTTTGAGAGAAGCTAGGACAGTGATGCAGTGGGTGGCACAGAAAAATATTGTGGTGGGGATGAGCAACAAATGTTAGTGGAGGAATTAGAAAACTGAATCAGAGGTATAACTAACAAGTTCTCTTCTTGGGCAGAAGTCCTCCCCTCCCTGGCAGGGAGGGGGGAGGTTCCAAGCATTTGTGGGGCAGGAGAGGGAAGGGAGGAAAAGGAAGATATCAGGGTTTTTTGGCCTGAAGA
>NW_017729034.1:13476255-13478431 GCF_001723915.1 Gavialis gangeticus
CCCCCCCCAGTTGCTGCAGTGTCCTGTACCTGGATCCTGCAGCTTTGTGACACAGGGCTGCTCCAGCCCAACTCCTTTAGCCAAACAGCACAGGGCTGCTCCTGCCACTGACAGTTGGGGGTGGGGAGGGAGGATGACTCCTAGCCATGCCTCTGCTCACCAGCCCTCTAAGGGCAGGGCAGGGCAGGGCAGGTTACAGGAGGTATTGTATGACTGGTCAAAGCATGTGCTAATTTTAACACCAATTAAAATTAGCACATGCTAATTTTAATTGGTGTTAAAATTACATGAAAATTACCAATTAATTTTAATTGGTGTTAAAATTACCTTGTTGCACATTACACTAAGCACATGCATGTGCTAAGTCTAATGTGCAACAAGGCCCTTTAGACAAGAGCTTGACTATAAGAACACTTTTCTTCAGCGTTCAGACTGACTCCTCTCTGTCCAAAAACTCTAGTCTATGCTTACCTCGCATCTTAACTACTGCAACCTTTTCCTTTCTGACCTTGACTACTGAAACTTTGGTACTAGTAAAATATTCCTATTAATATCACCTTTCAGGTACCTAGTTGTGATCACTAAATAGTGAGATGCCATCTACACTTTAGTGTGAGGAATCCACAAAATTGTTTTCCATTTTTTGAGACTCAAGGATTTCTTAGTGTGATATATTTTTATTGGACTAACTTGTAGAGCTGTGTGAAACAGCACTATTCTTCTTCAACTTCCCTTTTGACATTTTGGTGGAACAGTGTTTCATTTTAAGTTTTTTGTTTCAAAAGTACTGTTCTCTTTCACTTCATCAAAACTGTTTTGTCATTTTGCCCATAGATTACAATGGGGAATCAACGTGCGGCAGGCAAGCAGATTGGGGGGCTCAGCCACACCCCTGGGAGGTCTGCTAGTTGCATCTCCCACACTCTGCTTCTTTTTTTTTCTTTCTTTCTTTCTTTACTTCCAAACCCATATTCATTTACTCCAAGAAAGAAAGAAAGTTGGGCTGAGTTGGGCAGGGGCAGGGGGAACTTAAGCACGGTGTAACAGGGAACCCTGCCCCTGCTAGTTGCAGTCTAAGAGGGAATAGGACTTTTATAGCCAGCAGGGGCCAGTGATGACAGCAGCCAGCCCCAACAATGAAACAGACCCTGAGGCTGAGGCCTATTATGGACCTGGGGATGGTGCAGGGCAGGAACAGCCAAAGCTTATTAGACCAAATAGAGGTAGCTGAGCAAAGTAGCTGCAGATGCAGGGGGGTGGGGGGCAGGATGATTTATCAAGCAGCGTGGAAACCCCTGTGCATGGCTGGACAGCCAGTAGACACAAAGGGGTGGAACTCTGAGATCACATAAAAACAGGGCCTGGGAGCTAGAAAGGCAGTTTGACCCTGCAGATAACAGGGAGTGGGTCTCTTGAAGGTGAGGGCTTCAGGAAGCAGGCTGGCCAGTACCTAAGCAGTACCTCCAGGGCTCCAAGGAGTTAGGTGTATGTGGTACAAGAGAGTGGATCGGGACTGAACAACATCAGCCAGATAAAGGGCTGAAGCTGGGCAGGTGGAAGCCCAGACAAGGTTTTGGGGGCCCAAGAGGCCTAGCATTGATTTGGACATAGAGGTTGGCTATGAAGAGCCCACTAAGAGTCCTCTGAGACATACAGGTGTGACTGTGGGGGCAGCTAGAGATCACAATTCTAAGGCCACCAAGGTCATCTTAAAGTGGGAGTACATCTATGGGTTGAGAGGAGAGAGGTAATGGGCACCAAGGAGTAAGCCACCTTTGGCTTGCATAGTCAGCCTCCCCTTCTATATAGCTAACAGCAAGTCATGGCAGCAAAGAGGTAGGAGGTGGAGGAGGTCTGGGAACACAGACAGCCCAGTCTACCTGCTAGAGGTGCCAGACTCCAGGGAGAGAGGTCACCTGAGTCTGTCGCATATGGAAACAGTAGAGGTGGGCTGGATTTTTGGGTGGGGGGTTCAGTTGAATCTTATTTTAAGACAAAAATATAGAAACAGAATAAAATATTAACTTGCCCTAAGCCTTTTTTTGGGAAGGGTAGGAATACTATTTTACTTAAACCCAGAATGAGGGTTTTTTTCACCATTCAACATGGGGTGGGGGTGGGAATAAACCATTTAGCTATTAAAAGGAAAAGGAGGGAGGATAAAAGGAACAGGGCA
>NW_017729034.1:13478503-13484448 GCF_001723915.1 Gavialis gangeticus
CTTGTCTTGTATCTGAGTAGAAGGTGGGGAGAGAGAAGGTGGTTGGAGATCTGATCGGGCCTGGAGTTGGAACTATAAGTGTTGCCTCGCACACCTGCCCCTCATACTCTGCCACCCTGCACGTGCCCCAATTGATACTGCCCCTCCACTTCCTCTGCTCCCTTTGCCAGTCCCATAGCATCTCTGGCTGCACCCTACCCCAGAGAATGGAGCCCATGATGACCCTGGCCTCCTATCACCCAGCAGCAGCAGTGGTGGCAGCTTCATTCCCAGCCTTGGATATAGCTCCAACCCCCTCCTAGGGCTGGGGCCAGAATTGCCACCACCACAACTACTGCTGTGTGCCTGGGTGGGGGCTAGATCCAGCATGTACTTCCAGCCCCAGGCTGGAGCAAGGCTAGAGCTAGAACCAGACCTGTGATGGAGGATAAACAGCAGTGGCAGTGGCCAGGGGGTAGGTAGCATAGGGAAGCCAAGTTGCAGGGGGATGCAGGCACTAAGAGGAGCAAGCTTTGGGGGTGCAGGCAGCAGGGGGGGAAGCACTAGGGTGCAGGCAGTAGGGAGGGGCAAGTAGTGGGGGGGCAAATAGTAGAGGCAAGGTGTATGGGGGCAAGGGGCAGGAGTCAAGCCACTTGACTCCCCTGCCATCTGCCCCTCCCATGACCTGCCCCTTTGCCACTGCCTGCCCCCCTCCACCACTGCTCTCCTTGCAGCATAGGTGGCAGGGACAAATTTTAAGATTACCCTCCAATAATTATATTCTATACATAGAATATTATAACAAATATATGTATTCTACAAATGGAAAATACAATTGTTGGGGGTCATTTTAAATTCAAAGTCATCTTGGATTTGGGTAAATATGGTAAATATAATAAAGAAACGAATGTATGCAATATGTCTAGTAAGGTACTACATATTAAATGTATGTTTCTATTAAAGATGCATGGTAGAAAGCCAAATGCTGAATAGGGCAAAGGGGGAAAAATGAAGATTTAATTAGCCAATAAAGATTTTATGGTTATTTCTGATGCTATTTTTACTCCAATTTCTAATAAGTTCTTCCAAAGATTTGGTGAGTGCATGAAATATCCCTTGTGAACAGGTTGTTGTTTTTGTGTGTGTGTGCATGTCGTTTGTTTGTTGGTTTTTATTTGTTTTTTGTTGTTCTTTTTGTTTTTAATCCCAGACTGAATGGACTGCGCTCTATTAAATGTTTTTTTTTTCTCTTTTACAAGGTTGTTTGTTATCTCGGAATGTAGAGCCTGCACTGGAGCATGTAATTACAACACCATGTCTTGGGTTAGAAAGAACTCAGATACTAAATTGTCCATGTCATCACCTGAATTTGACCATGAAATATAGTGCAGAGGGACTGAGAACACAGCCTGTAGGAGGCGAGAGCTGAATGGGCAGTTTGGTGCACTGGGCAAATCCAGCCTGCTCAACCCATTGCTGTAGTCCCACCGTGGCCATTTAATATTATTACCTGCTCCTTGCCCTTGAAATTTGTGCTTCCACCTCTCTTTACATGAGCTGTTCCTGACTGGGGAAGGTCAGGGTTAGAGAAGAGTACAATAAAACATGACTCATTTTACATGGGTGATCAGAGTCCTATTAAGTTGCAAAGGAGTCTTCTCTTTTTTTTTTTTTAGGGATGTCACTTTTTTTTTTTTCCAGGCATAGGGAGCTGAAAGCCAAGGGAAAAGCCAAATTTACTGGTTTATAGTTCAGAAATGCTAATTGGAATTGGAATAAAACCACTGAAATCCTGCTAAAAGCCTTAATTTTATTGGTTTGGGCATCTCATTCTATTAGTGACAATTTCATAGATTTCATAGACATTTGGGCTGGAAGGGACCCTGGAGGATCATTGAGTCCAGCCCCCTGCCCCAGGGGCAGGAACTCAGCAGGGATCATAGGATCCCAGCAACATAAGCATCCAAATGTGTCTTGAAGGGATTCAAAGGGGGTGCTTGAACAGCCTCTGGCGGCAGTCTGTTCCAAACCCTGGGGGCTCAGGCAGTGAAGAAGCTCTTTCTTATGTCCAGCCTGAATCGGTCACAGCGGCATCTGTGACCGTTCGATCTTGTCATCCCTTGGGGCACTCTGGTGAACAGACATTTCCCCAGATCCTGATGAGCACCCCTGATAAACTTATAGGTGGCCACCAGATCACCCCTGAGCCTGCGCTTTTCCAGGCTGAATAGCCCCATTGCTCTCAGCCTGTCATCATAAGGTCTGTTTTCCTGACCTCTGATCATGTGTGGGGCTCTCCTCTGCACCCTCTCAAGCTTCTCCACATCCTTTTTGAATTGTGGAGCCCAAAACTGGACGCAGTACTCCAGCTGCGGCCTCACCAAGGCTGAATACAAGGGGAGAATGACGTCCCAGGATCTGCTTGAGAAGCATCTATGGATGCAAGCCAGCATTTTGCTTGCTTTACTAGCCGCAGCTTCACATTGAAGGCTCATGTTTATCTTGTGGTCAATCATGATCCCCAAGTCCCTCTCATCTGTAGTGCTAACCAGTGTAGCACTACCGAGCTTATAAGCATGGTGCAGGTTTTTCCTCCCAAAGTGGAGAACCTTGCATTTCAGTGTTTAACACCATCAGGTTCTCATCCGCTCACTTCCTGAATCTGTCGAGATCCGCCTGGATCACCCTCCTATCTTCGGGTGTGGATGCTTTACCCCAGAGTTTGGTGTCATTGGCTGGGGAATAATGCAGTTTCTCTTCTACCATACCCTCATTCCTCATGCTTCTAGGCTTTGCTGGTTGCTGTATGGGGCTGAGAAGAAATTCTACCCCACACCCCACTGCTTCTCCATGTGTCAGGGTTTTGTTGTTGTGTGTGGTTTGTTTTTTTTTTTTTTTTTTTTTTTTTTAAAGCCTTCCTAGGAGGCATTGGGTGTTGGTTGCAACCAAGACTAGGAATTGGGACTGGGGTATGCAATTGCTCTTGCTGGGACTTAAACTTGGCCCTGGCTCTGGCTTCAACCCTGGGGCCAAGGCTGGGGTTGGAGCTTTTGCCACCACAACCAATGCTGCCTTGTGCTCTGTCCTGGGTGGGAGTGGAACCAGAGCTGTGACTGAAGATAAGTGGTGGCAGAGGGGGATGGGCAACAAGGATGGTCATGAGGGGGAGGCAATGGGCAGGGGGGCAATCGCCACTAGCTGCAGGTACCATTGGGGGAGTGCAGTCAATGATGGCAGCAGGCATGGGGGGTGTGGCATGCAGCAGAGATCAAGCATCTATGAGAGGCACTGGCAACATTTGGGGGGGGGGGGAAGGTGCCAGGAAAGTGCCTACTGGGGGTCAGGCAGCAGGGGGCCAAGTGATGGTAGGGGAGGCAGGCATAATGGATCAAAGTGTAGGGGGGGGCAAAGGTCTTGGATCTGGCCACTTTACTCCCTGCCACCAACCATTTTCTACACCCCACCCTGTTGCTGCTTTCCCTGTTGTAGCAATAGGAGTTGGAATTTAAAATGACCCTCAAATCATTAGATTCTATACATGGGAAATTTATAAATGTTTCCCTGTCTTGAATCTAATTACTTGTGGGTCACTTTAAATTTGTAATCTTGGATTTGGGTAAATACAGTAACTTAAGTAACTTCTATAAATGCTGAATTGTGAAAAGACTGTTCTATTTGCTCTGTAACAGGACATGCAGGAGCAATGCTATACCTCTTGCCTAAGAGGGATGCAGCCAAGAAACATGTCCTAATTTTTAGAACTTGCCTTGCCTAGGGAAACCAAATTTAAGAATCTGTGCAGCAGCATCATTGTTATGGTACCACCTAAGTGCATGGCTCAGCTTCTCACCTCCTCACAGCACAGACCCTAAAAGTCTGTCCTTATCTACACTTGTTAGCTTCACTAGTACTGAGGTGAGTCTAGTGGTCTGTAACCCCTAGGCTCTCCTTCTCTTTCTGGTAAAGGAGAGGGAAACTGTGCTGGTGGGGGTTTGTTTGTTTGTTAAATATCTTTTAGAAGCAGTTGTTTGTGAGGCTAAATTCAACAACCTTGTTGTTCTACACCTTATTTCCTTCTCAGCCCTTGGATGGTATGATCAAGTCCCAGTCATTTACTGCATCTGAGTTTTATCACATTGCTTATTTGAAGCAACTTCCTCCTTGGAAACTCTTTAATTTTGTCACGGTCACGCTCCAAACTCTCATGAAAAGCACCAGGGAATTGCTATAATCTTCAACAATTAATACACGCACAAAATTCATTTAACCTATTTGCTACCTCTGTTCCCTAGAATTGCTCTCTCTCCTTTCCCTTGGTAGCCCAAAAGGAACTAGTCACTGAGAGAGCCTTCTACTTAAAGTGTCAGATGCATTTTATTTTTATAGTTTGATTTAATATCTCTGGGCACTATGTCTTTCCTATCAGTTCTCTCTCCTTTCTGTTTCCAATCTATACTTCCATGAGACAGTTTGTGCTGTGGTAAGGCATGACTTTTCATCTTAAATAAGGGTTTGGCTCTTGAACACCTGCATTTCTTTGCTCATCCTGGCTTTATTCTCCATTTTTTTTTATCAGTGTTCCCTAAAGTCATCTGCATTTCTAATGTGCTTTAAACTTCAGGCTGAGTCTGCAGTGTTTGGGGGTAGTGTTCTTAAAAGAGTTACAGTGATGTAGGCATTGAATTCCTGGTGGGGCCACTTTTGAAAAGGGATTTGGGGAGCTGTACGTATTAGGGTTCCATGTACATGCATGTCCTGCTGATGTTCAGTGAAACTTGGGTTATTAAGAGCCACACTTTCAAGTGGTATTTAGGTGCATTAAAGATGTGGATAAGCAACTAATAAGATTTTTAAAAATGCTGAGACAAGATGAGTGCTGTTCCAAATTTCTGTTGACATTAGTGAGCATTAGCTATCTAACCTTCTGTGGTGCCTTTGAAATTCTCACTAGATGCCTATATGCCTTTTTTTAGATGCTTAAATTTCCCCTTTTTAAAACATGGGTCCTAAGTATATTTTCAGGATGGAATGTAGTCTCCTAACACAGTCCAGTACTCCTGAACATTTTACCTCAGGTTTTTATTTTATCTGTCAGTCTTAGTGATTTTTCTCATTGACTTAATGCTTAGGAAGACTGCCTTACCTTGGCCAGTAGGGTGGTAATAGGTATATATTATAGCTTACCTAGGATGAAATCACTTTCTTGGGTCACACAACCTAAGAATGATTTAACTGTGGCCCAAAAGAACACTTTACAGTAAAAGTTACTTCCAGCATTTGAGGTGAGTTGAACATTCCAACCAATTGCATCTTCCCATCATGCCATACCTACCTAAATTATATCAGAATCAACCAGCTTGCTAGACAGCAAGTACATGGGTAGTTTCTGAATAAACTGGCATTGCAGTAAGTCACTATACTGGTGTGTGGTGTTTTTTTGTTTTTGTTTTTTTTATCAAGGTGAAGCAAGCAAACTGGAAGATGATCAACCCCACATCTACTGTTCTATAGTAAAAATTAATTTAAGAAGTCATAATGACCTCGGACAAAGATTCCTATCAGTTTAGCAATAAAGTATACAGCTTGCAGGGATTGTGTTCATTCTTTTCCAAGAAAGGTAGCTGGCCACATCTCCACATGCCACTTTGGAAAAAAATTCACTTGAATGTTTCAACATTTTAGGATAAAGGGTGTTACTAAATCTTCTAGGTACTTAAAACTAGAGGGGAGAGGAGAAGATCCTGTAAATCTCAGAACTGAAATTCTAAACTTCTTTAAGAACCCTGCAAAAATCAACTTCACTGTGCATTGAAAAGCTGTAGCTCTAGCTCTATCTATGCATGTGTGTGTGTGTGTGGGGGGGTGTTAGTTTCATAGTCTCTAGGGTCAGAAGGGACCTGAGAAAATCATCAAGTCCGACCCCCTGCCCATGGCAGGAAAGAGTACTGGGGTCAAACGACCCCAGC
>NW_017729034.1:13484459-13485584 GCF_001723915.1 Gavialis gangeticus
AGATGGGGCCCTCCATACCTCTCAGGATGGAGTCGCCAATGATGATCACGCGACGCTTCCTTCTCCTGGCCTGCTTGTCTTCAGCTTGCACAGGACGCGGTGAGCATGGGGTTTGCCTCCTCCCTGGTTCCATCCTCTCCTTCCTCCTCCTCCTGGGCTGCCAGGGCTTCGTACCTGTTCTCCAGCCAGACTGGAGGAACTGGTGTGGCACGGGAGGTTAATTAACAATGTTTAGAATGTATATCTTCCTGCAAAATCTCCTGAGTTTCAAGCTTGTTTTTTTTTTTTTCTATTGAACCCATGCTGGTGCTGTGGTCCATAAGCAGATCCAAGATTTTTGTAAAGCAGGGCACAGCAATGAGGCCAGCACTGTGAGGTTGCTGCACCCCACCCCTCCAGGACAGGCTGACCATGCCACAGGAACAGCAGCTGGAGACTTCTTTTTTTTTTAAATTCCCAAATTGGGTAAGAATCTCACCCCCATTTCTGAGCACGGACTCCCTTCCCCTGCATGTTCTCTCCTCTCCCTTCACCTCCCTTCATTTTTGCTCCCTCTCTGACCTGCCACTGTCCTCAGCTACTCTTAGGGAGTAGGGGGAGCTCCAGAGCAGCTCCTACCTTGCTCCAGTGATGCTGAACAAACAGCCAAGCTCTGCCATGGCTGCTGTACCCAGCTCTGGTGGCAGACTTACCCCTTCCCTGAACCTGCTCTCAGGTTCTTCCTCCCTATCTCATTTCCCATTGGGTGTTCCACACCAGCCTATCTGCTGCCATTACTTCCACTGGTGAGGGAAGAAGGGAGAGCAGAAAGCAGTTCAGCTAGGGACTGAAAGAGCCCCAGGAAGGGGTTAGTCATAGTTTCATAGTTTCTAGGGTTGGAAGGGACCTGAGCAGATCATCTAGTCTGACCCCCTGCCATGGCAGGAAGAGCACTGGGGTCAAACGACCCCAGTAAGGTGGTCATCCAACCTCCTCTTAAAAACCCCCAGGGTGGGAGCCTGCACCACCTCACTTGGAAGCTGGTTCCAGACCCTAGCCATCCTGACCGTAAAGTAGCGCCTTCTGATGTCCAACTTAAACCTTCCCTCTGCCAGCTTGTGACCATTGTTCCTGGTCACTCCTTGC
>NW_017729034.1:13486100-13487105 GCF_001723915.1 Gavialis gangeticus
TGCTTGGAGTCCCACCGAGTCTCCGTAATCCCCACAATGTCCGGGCTGGTGTCAGCCAGCAGGAGGGCGAGTTCCTCCTGCTTGTTCCCCATGCTACGGGCATTAGTGTAGAGGCATTTCAGGCCTGCTGGAGATGTGGTTACTGACCCCCTAGTCCCAGCACTCCCCTTGTCCCCATCTCTTACCTGCAAAGGAAGCAGTTGTTTTTTGTTTCCTAATTTCCTTTGGGAACATGATGAACTTGCTTGGTTAGGGTACTGACCACCCCGGGAAGGGTCAGCAGCTTTCTTGATGGCCATAAATTCAATTTAAACTCCTTTAGGGACAGTTTCTAAGGATTGGGGGATGCCCCAACACCGAGGATCCTTGGATGGACTTGACTACCCAACAACTGAGTGGATACTTGCTAAGAGTCCTAGGCTATTTAAGGAGTGGACTGCTTATAAACTGATAACTGGATCAGATTCAGATACAAAATCATGGATAACTTGACCCTGCTAATTGCCTGAAGACTTATTGATAAATTAACATACTGTGAGTTAAGCCAGCTGGGTATGGGCTGGATCCAGCTGGAGGCTTACAAACCCGTGAACATATTGACAACATAAAGGAAGTCAATGTGCCAGCTGTAATTTTTCCCCAGAGAGGGAGAACTGCTGCAGAGGGTTATCAGGCTAAGAAAGCTTAAGCTCCAAGATAGCCTGCTCTTTGAGAGAGGCAGTGAGCTGCTGGAAAGAGATGGCCTCCCCCTCTTCCCTGGGGAGGAGGCTCTTCTCAGCCAGACCGGCTGACCTGCTTCACCAGGCTTTAAACTAAGCTTGTTTGGGGGACTACTGCCACTGCTGGCCCACTGAACAACACTTACAAAGCCAGCGAGCCAAGGCCCTTAAGGGAGCCCACCCTTGCCCCAGCCCTGGTACAATCTGTGGGCAAGGCAAGAGCCCCCAAGAGGACACTTTCCTGCCTGTACACAAATGCCAGGAGCTTGGGGAATAAGCAGGAGGA
>NW_017729034.1:13487396-13490251 GCF_001723915.1 Gavialis gangeticus
GGAGCTGGCCAGCATCATAGCCCAGCCCCTGGCACGGATCTTCGAGAACTCCTGGTGCTCTGGTGTAGTGCCTGAAGACTGGAAGAAGGCCAATGTGGTGCCTATCTTCAAGAAAGGGAGGAAAGTGGATCCGGCTAACTATAGGCCCATCAGCCTGACTTCTATCCCGGGGAAGATCTTAGAAAAGTTTATTAAAGAGGCTATCCTTAATGGACTAGCTGACAGCAACATCCTGAGGGATAGCCAGCACGGGTTTGTTGCTGGTAGGTCTTGCTTGACCAATCTCATTTCCTTCTATGACCAGGTAACCTATCACCTGGACAAGACGGAAGAGATTGATGTCCTATATCTTGACTTCAAAAGAGTCTTTGATCTGGTATCTCATGATCACCTTTTGGTGAAACTGGCCAACTGTGGCCTTGGGTCCGCCACAATCTGCTGGCTGGGCAACTGGCTCCGTGGTCAGACCCAGAGGGTGGTAATTAATGGAAGTCACTCGTCATAGTGTCCTGTGACCAGTGGGGTCCCCCAAGGCTCTGTCCTTGGACCCATATTGTTCAACATCTTCATTAATGATGTGGACACTGGCATCAGAAGCGGACTGGCCAAGTTCGCTGATGACACCAAACTTTGGGGCAAAGCATCCACACCAGAAGGCACGCGGGTGATCCAGGCTGACCTGGACAGGCTCCGCAAATGGGCAGACAAGAACCTGATGGTGTTTGACACCGAAAAAATGCAAGGTTCTCCACCTTGGAGGGGGGGAACCTGCAGCATCCTTATAGGCTTGGCAGTGCTCCACTGGGTAGCACTATGGAAGAAAGAGACTTGGGGGTCATCATTGACCACAAGATGAACATGAGCCTGCAATGCGATGTTTTGGTCGCTTTACTAGCCGCTGCAATGGCTTGCACCCAGAGATTCTTCTCAAGCAAATCTCGGGACGTCATTCTCCCCTTGTACTCGGCCTTGGTGAGGCTGCAGCTAGAGTACTGCACCCAGTTTTGGGCTCCAGAATTCAAAAAGGATGTGGAGAAGCTTGAGAGAGTGCAGAGGAGAGCCATGTGCATGATCAGAGGTCAGGAAAACAGACCTTATGACAGGCTGAGAGCCATGGGGCTTTTTAGCCTGGAAAAGCACAGGCTCAGGGGTGATCTGGTGGCCTCCTATAAGTTTATCGGGGTGACCACCAGTATCTGGGGGAATGTTTGTTCACCAGAGAGCCCCAAGGGATGATGAGGTCGAACGGTCATAAACTACTACAAGACCATTTTCAGGCTGGACATAAGGAAGGTCAGGAACAGCCTGCCATTGGAGGTGGTTCAACCACCTACATTGAACACTTTTTCAAGAACAAATTGGATGCTTATCTTGCTGGAATTCTATGACCCCAGCTGACTTCCTGCCCTTTGGGCAGGGGGCTGGACTCGATCTTCCGAGGTCCCTTCCAGCCCTAATGTCTATGAAATATTTACCAATGGTATGGATGTGGTAAGGGTGGGGTGTCAAGGGGAGGAGAAGCCCTATGAAGGAGCCCTGGGGAAGGGCTCCAGAGTTATTGTCTAGTCAACTCAGTGCCAGATTTAGGTATGAACTAAATAAGCTTCATCTTAGGGCCTCACATTATAAGAGGTCTCTAACCAACCCCTGGGCCACAATGGGTTAGCAGTCAGACCAGAAGAGACCATGGACTGGCAAACCACAGTCCCCTAGAGCCGGGCAGAGAGACTGCAACTCCTCTCACAGGGCCTGCAGCAGGCACAATTTAGGTTTGGGCCCACCCTCCGTGCCCACATAGAAGTATCTTTACCTGTGTTATGGCAGGAAATTCTGGCCTCAGGGCTCCATGTAATGGTCCACAGTTTGTTGGACCACTGTCACTTCCAGTTTGCAGTTTGCCAGGCCATAGCATAGAAAGGTTGGGAACCCCTAGCTTGAGGTCCCAGCATGTGATAATCCATCCCTGGGTCCACTAACTCCAGCTGCCAACAAGATGGAGTATTCCATCAAGATGTGGCAGGTGAGAGCAGACCATCTGAGATAGGAGAGGGTAATACTTTTGAATTCCTTCCTAATGGTGCATCCATGCAGGACCCCTGGGAGGCAGGGTCCACAGCCTTACAGGGTGAGCTTCCAATACCACTGTCCCAGGCTGACCTCGTGCAAACCAGCTGGAGTCATGCAGCAGCAGATCTGAGGCTCCCCAGCCCTTGGATCAGCTAGAGACATCAGGAACAGTGGCAGCAGTGGGCAGGAGGGTTAGGGAGAATGGGAGGGGATAGAAGGGGATGTGTCACTGAACATGGTGGAGGAAAAGAGGGGTGAATTCTTACTCAATTCAGGGACCTAAAAATACCTCCCTGGCTGCTCCCATGGCATGGTGTGAAAGAGGGGAAGGAGTTGTGGTGGTGAGGCAGTGATTGCATAACTGCACCCCCTCTGGATCTGCCCCTGTTGTATTCTGCACATGTGGAAATGTTCTTAAATTAAAGATCTGTAGGAAAATGTTGATGCTGGAATTAGACTTATTTGGGTCTCTAACAATCATACTTCACTTGCAAACTATGTAGTGGGGTATTCATTTGTGAATATGGGCTTCTGAATAATCCAGAACTTTGGTTTTTGAGCACTCATGATCACAAAGCAAATATTTGCACAGAGGTGGGAAAGGCAACCACTGTCCAGTACAGAACAGAGGGTCTGTACAGTTCAGACCACTTATGAATTAGTGGCCAAAGAGAGGATTGCTGTCCACTACAGATACTAACTTCTAGAAATTTTTGACTAAGAAACTTTTCAAGGCTCCATTACTGGTCAAAGCCTCCTTCCCCCCCCCCCCCCCCCCCCCCCCCCCC
>NW_017729034.1:13490466-13499912 GCF_001723915.1 Gavialis gangeticus
CCCCCCCCTTCTCTTTTCTTCCACATACCTGCTCTATGGCTTGGCTATGCTGTCCTTTCAGTAATGATAAAGTGGTGACTTGCTTTTAGTTTAATCATCTGAATGTTAACAAATAGTTTTATATCTGTATATTATTGTTGTATATTACAGATGCTAATTTTGTTGTTCCACTTTTTTTCTATTATGATCTTTTAAATTTTTTTTATGCATTTTTGCTTTACAAACAAAAAAGAAACAATTTTTCAAGCCCCAGCTTACTGCACACCTGTTTTAATTACCAAGTCCCCTACCTCCCGAACCCTTGTAAACCTCATGCATACAGTAGTTGCCATCTGACAGTCACACTTGTTGAGGCGAATGTTCATATTCCAAATTAGCCTGAGGACCTTGCATTACCCCTCTGGAAATTATCCACACATTCAATAAGTAAGATGGATTTGGGAACAGATTCTCATTTTTCTTGCCTCCACCAATCCTTTTTTTTCTTTTTTTCTTTTTTTTTTTTTTTAAATCAGTTGTTGACTAAAAGCATTCTTTGCTGCTTTTGTGAAGAAAAATACACCAGTACTAGGGGTCTGCGAAGTGGGCAATATTTAGATTCAGCCTGATTCAGGGGAAAATGATTTGATACACTGATTTGGATCACTTTCCCAATTCAATTCAGCTGAATCTGAAGATTTGATTCTGGTTCAGAGACACATCTTTATGTGTATTTTTGTTTTTGTTTTGTTTTTTTGTTTTGTTTGTTTTTTTTTTCTACGTATCTCGAGGTACCAAGTGTGGCTCATGAATGCTGAGATGGTGTGGTGGATGGAGGATCCCCCATGCACTTAATGGAGGGCCCAGAAGTGGACTGGAAGTACACTTCTGGGTCTGCTGCTGAGCAAGTGGGGCACCCTCCCCCAAACCCAGGAAACACCAGTGAGCTGGGGGGTGGGCCGCTGCCAAGCATGCCATCTGCCCCAGCATCTCAGTGTTCATGAGATGCTCCTGGTACCTTGAGGTATGTAGAAAAAACATAAAGCTGTGTCTATGGCCAAATCATTGAATCTCTCCGAATTGAATCGGAGGCTTCTGATTTGATTTGGGGAGATTAATGGGTCTCCTGATTTGATTTGGATTCAGAGATTTGGGCCAAATCAAGCTGAATCTCCCCTGAATCAAATCAGTGATTGAAGCTTTACACAGCACTAACAGGCATAAATACAAGTGACTGCCACACAGATGATGCAGCCAATGATCATGGGCATCTTTAAACACACTCAGTGTAGGTAGGATTGTGTTACCAATTTATCTGTGATATGTGCTCCTAGTCCTGTCCCCTATGGCCACAAAGAAGCCTATCTCTGCCCTTTCTGTAATCATCCTTGAGGTATTTGAAGACTGTTGTCATATCTCCCACCCCTCAGTCTTCTTTTCTCCAGGCTAAATAACCCTAGCTCTTTCAACCTTTACTCATAAGGCTTCTGTCCAGGGCACTAATCATTTTGGCTCTGCACTGGACTGTTTCAAAATTGTTCACATCCTTTTCAAACTCCAGGGCCCCAAATGAGATGGAGAACTCTAGGTGAGGCCTCACTACTGCTGAATAAAGTGGAAGAATTGTTTTCCTTGATTTGCAAGTGACACTCTTGTTACAACCCAGTATACTGCTGGCCTTTTTTGCAACAAGAGCACACCTTTGACTCATGTTTAGCTTGTGGTCTATTGTAACCCTTTGGTTTTTCTGTGTAGTACTGCAGCCTAGCCGGTCATTTCCCAATTTGTATTTGTGCACTTAAACTAGTCCCTCTTGAATCTCATCTGGTTGATCACAGGCCATTTCCCCAGTCTATCCAAGTCATTCTGGATCCCAGCCCTATCTCCTAGAGTATGTGCAGATTCACTAAACTTGGTGTCATCTGCAAACTTGCTAAGCATGCACTTGATAGCATTTTTCAAATGATTAATAAAAATATTAAACAATACCAGACCAAGGATAGACACCTGGGGATCCCTACTTGATTCCTTCTTCCAACTAGACATTGAGCTATTGATGACTACTTATTGAGTATAATAATCCGATCAGTTATGTATCCACCTTACAGTACTTTCATCCAGTTTGCCTTCCCTTAGCTTGTTTATGAGAATTTTGTGGGAAACAATGTAGTGGTTTCCCTCAACAACCACGATTTTGCCAACCATGGTTTTGAGTATCCATCGGTGGGCGGGGGGTACTGTTGGAAAATAACCCACATGGCTCTCCTGGCCCTGCTCATGCCTATCACTTCCCCCCTCCCCGCAAATCTTTGCTGGTGATCTTCACACCCCACCCACAGGTCTTGCTCCCCCAGCTCTGCTGGTTTTGCCAACCACAGTTTTGCCAACCATGGGAACTTTCAGGAACCTAACCCCTGTGTTTGGTGAGGGAAACCTGTACAAGCCTTGCTAAAGTCAAGGTATATCACATCTGCTGCTCTCCCTCCCAGGAGGAATGAAACGTAAGAGAAATTCTATTTTTTCCCTGCAAAAGTCTTATAGGTGTAAAAGAGAGAGAGACTGGGGGCGGGGAGGGAAAATATACCGGAAGTGCAGATTGAGAAATATTTGGTGGGAAGGTGTATGAACATTTACTTGTGAAGTAAATGTGTGAAATCTTCTTCTGTGCCTGAATTAAGAAGAAATGGATGCCAGCATCATAAGAGAAGGTTATCACATACATGAAATCCTGTGGGGAACGGGCTGATTCAAAAGGTTTATGGTTAACTTGCTTTACTTAAGAGAGTTCATCCTTGGCACACCTTTTGATAGGCAGTTTCAAATGCCTACTTTTGGAATGCCTTTAAGTATTCCAGATAATCCTGAATCAGATCCTGGATGGGATTAATTTTGTCAGGGCATTCATGGATGCTCTTCTTGCTCTGGACACTCCAAGACAAGGATATGAAGCCAGGCAGCAAATCTGTCCCAAACATGCACCGGGTTAGTCTAATAAAAATATAACATTCACAGAAATCCTTGCTTCCATTAAAACAAAGTGGTGATTCCTGCTAAAATCGAGGTTATTCCACTCACGTCCAGTCCACAAATAAAAAATGGTTATAGAGAGTCCAATGGGGCTAGTTCAGTGCTTGAACTAAAACAGCACAAAGAATCATGACACTGAATACAGTGTGTTAGAAATATTACATATTTGTGCTGCTACACCTCTAGTCTGTAGGGAAACAAACATTAAAGCCATTTCCATGTGTGCCTTGCAAAATAGAATGAGAGTGGTATTACATGTATCAATGAAAACAGGCATAAATTGAGAAGGAAATTCCTGGAGTTGTTTTTCATTGTGTAGCTTTTCATGACTGTATCTAGTGGAAATGGGCATAGATCATAAGTGCTTCCTGGGCACTTCAGAATGGGAACTGTGGCAGATACCACTATGAACTTAAAGGCCTTCCCAAAGTTTCAGCAATCTAGATACTCAAAAACAGGAAGTCCATCCTCTTGGTCATTTTGTTCACAGCCTTCTGTAAGAACTGGGGTTGAACACCCAATAAATGAACCTCACAGTTAAATTCTATTCTATTTAACTTTGGTTATCCAAGTAACATTTTTGGCACTTCAGGTAGTTATTTGATTTCCTGGCAGCATTAGATCCATCAGTGTGTGCACA
This sequence comes from Gavialis gangeticus, assembly GCF_001723915.1. Classification (NCBI taxonomy): domain Eukaryota; kingdom Metazoa; phylum Chordata; order Crocodylia; family Gavialidae; genus Gavialis; species Gavialis gangeticus. The sequence continues at coordinate 13,494,113 of NW_017729034.1, forward strand.
GAAGGCTACTTACTGGTCAGTCACATACACAGCTATATGCATGCTCATCAGCATCCACTGCATGAAAAATCCATGACTAGCAGGTGTTAGATGGCAGACCTATGTTTCAGCCCCAATGGCTGAGTGATTAGGGTACTCACATGGAACAAGCACTCTCCCATGTCCTAGCCCCAATAACTGGCTAGTTAGGACACTGATCTTGGAAGAAAGAGAGCCAGCTTCTAGGCTTTCTTTACCCAGATGAGTTATGAATGTGCATTTCTGAGTACATAGGACAGCACTTGAGTCAGCTGTCAAAAAATGAAATGAAAAAAAAAACTTCCTAAAAAACTCCATTTTCAAACTGCATACGACATACCATGAAAGCATCCTATCTTGTCCTGAACCTGCTACATCACCAGCTTAGATGATGAATCTGGCTTCCTACTGCTGAGCATGTGTCTCAGCCATGAATGATGCATGCAGGTGGTGGTGGTGGTGTGAGCAGTGGGGGTGCAGTGGCAGTGAGCAGGGACTGCCCTCAGGTGGCCATAGTGACATTGGTGATGAGGGCAGGCAAAGCAGGGACACCCCCCCCACAGGGGGGCCATGGCAGTGTCAACAGCGAGGGGGGGAGTGGTGGGCGGTGACCAGGGACCATCCACAGCTGCTAACGGCCATGCCAGCAGCAAGGGAAAGTGGCAACAACTGCCTGCAGAAGCTAGCAGCATCTTCAGCAACGGCCAGTCTCGCAGTGGGGGGGAGCATGTGCCACTCTGCGTCCCCCCTACATGTCCCTCCATCTCATGCATTTCCATGCATCTCATTTCATCTTCAAACACACAAAGTTATTTACAAGTTTCCTTGAGAAACCTTTGTTACACATCCCTGAGTAAAACCTGCATCTCCCATGACAAAAACTCACCACAATTATTTGCAATGTGGCAAATCTTATCTGAGGGCATCTCCCCTTTGCAGAGGCAATGAACCATTTGCCTCTGGTGCCCATTTGAAAGCTGGCCCTTTCTTTCAGGCCTGGAATTCAAGAAGTAACTTGGGAGAGCACATTTTGCCCCTAGCAATTCCCTGTGCTCATTTCAGGGTTTCACACTGGGGTGAAGGCTATGAGGGATTTTGGACAACTTTAAACACTAAAATTGGCCTCAGGCTCAGATTTTTTTTTCTTTCCCCCTTCCAGGCAATTCATCATCCCTGCTGTGATTTTTGGAAAAGTGATATAGTAACCTGTCCTCAAGAAAAAGGATGGCCTGCTGCTGTCTTTTATATTCTGTTGAATTACAACACTTTCCTGTTTCATCTGGCCTTTCAGCAGGAGAAGTAAGTGTTTTTCTTTCTGTGTACACAACTGTACAGGTTTCTCATTCATTATCTACACAATGCTGGCCACACTGAGCCCATCTGTAGTCCTTCCCCTTCAGGCCTCAAGGGCCTTCTTAGCAGCAAAGTTTTTCTAATTTGGAACAGAATCTCCTTTCACTTTTGCCAGAATTTTACAACAGGCTATACCAGAAGTTTCTAAAGATAGGGATTGAGGGAACAAGATGTTTGTGTCTTTTCTCCCCTCCCTCTAGCAGACATTTTGGGACCCTAGACAAAAAATTTTTTTGGTGGGGGGAAGTGGGAAAATACTCTTTTGCTGCATCTGGAACATCCCTCCTCCTTTCCCCCTCTTTTCCCCTCCCCCCCAAACATAGGAACCCATCTGGAGAACCCCTGTGCCCCCCTGGCTGTAGGAGTTGGGTGTCAGGAGATGGTAGGAGCAGCCCGCACTGTCTAGCCCTGGAAGCTGAGCTGGAGCAGCTTCACACTGCTAAAACATAGGGGAATTTTACCAGCCCATGCGACTCGAAGACCCCTACTGCTCCTGCTATATCCCAACGTCTAGCTCCTATGGTTGGGAAGTGTGGGGCTGTTCCTGTTTGGCTTCTATGGCCAAGTAGCTCAGGGCTGCTTCAGCTTAGATCCTATGACCAGAAGGAATAGAGCTGCTCAAGATGTTGCAAAGACTGTGGTGGAGAGAGGGCATCATTCCAGCACCCCCTGTCCCTACGTCTGTGTCCCTCCCCAGTTATTCTGTTGCAGACACAGCATGGAACATTGGCATGAACTGATATGGCAGTCCCTATGATCCTGAATTTGTCTGTCTTTCAGAACAAGACATTAAAAACTTTCTGCTGTTATATTTAATCTATACCCACACTGTGTCAGTACACATATATAGTGGTTACTGCTTTCCTTCAATAAATAGACATTTATACCTCACATGTATTGGAAGGAATGCTTATAATTTTTCAAACAATGAGGCAATACAAAAACAAATTGCCTACAGCAAATGGTAGATATGTAGGAGTGATCACTGTATACTTCATATAAATGAATCAATTTGTCCGGCAGATAAAGGGTGCACAGTACAACAATGATTATATATTGAACATAACCTTTAAGAACACCATCTACAAGAGAACTACTGCTTATACTATATACTGGGCATGTCCACACATGCAGGCACATGTGCTTGCAGCAGCTCAAATAGCAGTGGAACAAATTTGTGGCAGAGATTTATGCCTCAGCACATGTGCCTGAACATGCACTAGGTTTGGTGTGGTGTAAATTGTGCCACTTGGAGCAAACTGACACTGCCCAGCTCCTCCCAGATCTACAACCAGGGGTAGCTGAAGGCTAGGGACAGCACCTTTGTTGGCCCCAGCAGTATAAAAAGCTGCCCTTGTGAGCAGCTCAAGGCTACTCGCTCTCAGGAGCTTCTGGGGGAGGAGCCTCTGGGAAGAAGTGGTCCAGGCCCCTTCCTGTCCCAGGCTGCTGCTGGTGCTGCTAGCTTGGTCTCAGGAGCTGCTGGGGAGAAGATGGTCAGGCTTTTTCCTGCCTCTGGCTACTATTAGCTGCTGGCTTGGTCTCAGAGCTTTTGGAGTAAGTTTTCCGCACCCCTTCCTGCCTTGGGCTGCTGCTGTTGCTGCCCCCCCCAATGGGGGGAGGGTCCTCTGCTGCCCCCCTTCAGGGAAAGGCCCACTGTACTGCACCTCACCCCAGCTTCTGCGCACCTGTTCCGGCCTGCTGCCCCACCCATTGCCAAGCCACGGTCAGGGGACAGCCTGGGGAGGGAGCTTCGCTGCCTGTGGACTCCTCCCCCACCATCACTGCTGGAGCCTAAAGGTACCTTGCCTGCCCCAGCTGCATTGGCAGGCTGCCCCCGCCTTCACCTCCACTTTCACCAGAAGCACACCCTGAGTGGCTGAACTGGATGGGTCCTCCCATCACTGTTGCTGTTGCTTCTACTGCTGCCCCCTCTCAGGAGAGAGGGAGATTGTGCCATCTGGCACCACACCTGTACTGGATTACTTCTTAATTGACTGACTGCTCCTACCCTCCCCCATAGGTACCTCATTGCATCTGATCCTGATTTTTCTTCCTGACTACTGCTCTGCTGCTGAGCATCGGGCTGGAGGCCTGAGGGGCTTCTGGACAGATCTTCCACAAACAAAGCCCCTCCACCGCTCCATCCATCTTTTACTTCTGCCTCAACAGCCTTCCCTGTGTGGGCTGTTTTTTTTTGTTTGTTTGTTTTTGTGTGGGGTTGGGGTATTTTTTGCCTTTGTATGTTAAGTTCTGTGGTCCACTCCCCCCATACCTGGTCTTTGTTGTGCAGCTGAGTAAGCCAGCTCAAGTTTCCCCAGACCTTGTGTGTGTTTTTCTCCCCCTCCCCCCACACACACATTCTCAAAGCATAGGCCTCCTGAGTGTTTTGTTTTTTTTTTTTTTCTTCCTGTGGGGCTGTAGCTCAGTGAGCTTCAGCCCCCTTCCTCTCTATTCCCTTCCCCCTCCCCCCCAACCCCAGCCTGCCCTTACTAGATTCACCATCCCCACAGGACATCTTGTTTTTCTTTATTATCTTCACTGCCCTCATGTGACACAATGGCAGGGCAGAACCTTCTGGGAAGGCAGATGCCCCCACAGAGCTTCCTGAAGCCCCCACTATGGGGGTGGATCCTAGCCAAGCCCCCAAGGGGATGCATGCTGCTGCAGCCTCCATCTCGGAGCCAGAGAGCAACCAACATCCTCTGGGGGTGGAGAAGCCTGCAACCTCCATTGTAGGGGCAGGTGGGACTCTGGTAGGGAGCCAGCAGGGCTAGGGGATCTCCCCTGGCCAAGCCTCCCCCACAGAGGGGTTCCCAAGCTCCCTGTCCCATCATCGGGGACCAAGGGTAAGAGCAGTGGGAAGGGCTCCTCTTCAGCCTCCTCTGCAGCTGGGGGTGGGAAGTGCAGGACCCTGCCCCCAAGCCTAGACTACCAGCACCTGAGGAGACCAGGTGCATTACACCAAGCAGCGCACCCACTCAACCTGGCCTTGGCCCTGGCCCTAGCCCTGGTCCCACCAACATGGCCCCTGGGCTGGGGGGAATCACAGCTATACACAGGCAGTTGTGGGGAGACCCAAAGCCAGGGGGCCTGGAACCTCCACCACCAGCCATTCCAGCTCGCACAGCGGGGCCAAGCTTCCGGCAATTGCCTGAAGGCATGGGGTGAAATGCCAAGTGGGAAAACCTGCACTTTGAGACCTGGATGCAGGCCCTGGCTTGGGTAGTGGGAGACCCCAAGATTGTGGCAGCCTCCCGCTTTCAGGGCAAGGGGGTCTTTTTCCTTTCCTCGGAGGCTGGTGCACAAAAGGTGGTAGAGAGGGGGCTTGTGGTGGAGGGCAAGTACATCCCTCTCGAGCCTCTAGAAGAGCTGGGGACCAGGGTGGTCCTCAGCTCCATCCCTCCCTATATCCCCAATTGGGCCCTGCTACCTCAGCTCCAAACCTTAGGAAAAGTTATCTCCCTGGTGGTGGCCCTCTCACTGGGGTGCCAAGACCCTGGCCTCTGCCACATGTTCTCTTTCTGTCACCAGGTCATGAGCCAGCTGGTGGCGGGAGTGTAAGTGGAGACTAAGGGGTGCTTGGTAATCCCCTATCATGGGGCCCTGGTGAGGATTTTCTATACTCTGGGGGACCTGCAGTGGCTCCAGTGCTGTGCCTTAGGACACTTGCATCATGAGTGCCCCATGGGGCAGGCAGAGAGGGCATCTGCAGGTCCCACTGGAAAGAGGGGTGCCCCTACCACTGGCATCTCACCCCCCTCAGGCCTCCCTGGCACCCCAGCCACAACTATGAGCCCCCCTGTGAGCTCAAAGGACCCCACCCCCCAGCCAAGTTTGGCAGGGTCCCAGGGAGGGCACCAGCAACTGGGCGGGGAGAGGGAGAAGGGTCCCCTTGCCCCTAGTCATACCCCCATTGTGGCTGCCCCACCCCCGCAACCCTCAGCTTCTTGCTGGAGCCTGTCCACCTGAGGATCACTACATAGCTGAGTGGGTGCAGGTCCCCTCTGGGCATAAAGGCAAGAGGAAGACCTGGACACATCTAGAGCCCTCTGGTGTGGAGGACTCCTCTCCCCCTCCCAAGACCACCACATGGGGGGAAGGAGCAGCTCAGCCTCCGGGGACCTCCCCAGCTGTGCCTGACACTCCACCCTGGGAAAGAACAAACATGTGATCCGCAGGGCGGAGGTGTCAGGGCTGCTGGATAGTCCCAAACAGGAGCCCATGGATGAAGCCCTTCATTCTGCTGACCAAGGCCTACCCTGTGAAACCACAGGGGCCGAGGCTGAGGCCTACCCAAAGGAAGATTTCATAGATTTCATAGACATTAGGGCTGGAAGGGACCTCGGAAGATCATCGGGTCCAGCCCCCCGCCCAAAGGACAGGAAGTCAGCTGGGGTCATACGATCTCAGCAAGATAAGCATCCAATTT
>NW_017729034.1:13504912-13505713 GCF_001723915.1 Gavialis gangeticus
TGGCTTTCCTGGTTTGCTCCCTGCAGGACCGGACCAGCGCAGAATAATCCTCCTTGGAGGCGAATCCCATCCTCCAACCTTTGTAGGCCTTTCTTTTTAGCCTCAGGAGGTTTGCTAGGTCCCTGGAGAGCCAGGGGGGCTGGTATGCCCTCTTGCTGCCTCTCCTCTGAGATGGAACAGACTTAGCTTGTGCATCGAGGATCGCTCCCTTGAGGAGCAACCGCTCTTCTTGAACTCCCCTCTCCCTGGGGTCATGGTCCCTTAGGGCCTGACTAATAAACCACCTGAAGTCAAGGACTTCCGTGTTGCTGACTGATGTGCCAGCTTTATGGCGGATGGTGAAGGTGATCAGCTCATGGTCACTGTCACCCAGCTTCCCATCGATCACTATGTCGCCGGTTAGGTCATCCCCAGTAGCCAGTACTAGGTCGAGCAGCGCTTTGCCTCTCAGTGGCCCATAGACTTCTTGAGTCAGGTAGAGGTCATCCATGCACGAGAGGAAGCTTTGCGACCGCTCAGTTTTTGCTGAGTAACCTTCCCACAAGATGTCTGAGTAACTGAAGTCACCCATGACAACCATGGTCCTGGAGCATGCGGCCTCAGCCAGTTCCCATGTGAACTCTTGGTCAAGCTCAGGACTTTGGGTGGGAGGTCTGTAGTAGGCTCCCACCATTGTGTCCCCTGTGCCACGTTCCCCATGGATTTTAACTCAGAGGTTCTCCAGTTGTCCACCCTGGTCGCCAATATCATCTTGCAGGGATAAGTAGCTTTCCTTAACATAGAGAGCTACACCCTTTTATC
>NW_017729034.1:13510713-13510990 GCF_001723915.1 Gavialis gangeticus
ATTCTTGTCCACCCATTTGCGGAGCCTGTCCAGGTCAGCCTGGATCACCTAGCTGTCTTCTGGCGTGGATGCTTTGCCCCAAAGTTTGGTGTCATCAGCGAACTTGGCCAGTCCGCTTCTGATGCCAATGTCCACATCATTAATGAAGTTGTTGAACAATATGGGTCCAAGGACAGAGCCTTGGGGGACCCCACTGGTCACATGATGAGTGACTTCCGTTAATTACCACCCTCTGGGTCCGACCACAGAGCCAATTGCCCAGCCAGCGGATTGTGGA
>NW_017729034.1:13515990-13526200 GCF_001723915.1 Gavialis gangeticus
TCATAATTATTTGCATTGAGCAGGAAGATGAGCTCCTCCTGCTTATTCCCCAAGCTTCTGGCATTTGTGTACAAGATGCGACAGCAGAGCTTCCTCCTTCTGATCTGGGGGATACAGAGGTCTGAGGATCACCCTGGTGAGTCCTGAGCGAGGAGGTCCCTTTTCCCAGGACCCCGAGGCAGATGCTGATGCCACCCTGCCTGGTAAGTCTCCTCCCTCCCCCTTCCAGGAAAACCTCACTTTCAGCCTGCCCCATAGTCCCACACAGGAGGGAGTTGTGGTGGGGTCCCCTAAACAATGGGCCAATCTCATCAGGGACCCTGCACAGACCTCTCAGGGCTCCAGCTCTACCCCACTATCTTGTGAAGGAGCCCCAAACCCACCCTGTCCCAACGGGCTGCAAATCTCTCCCAATCCCAACCAGAGTCTGGGGTCGTAGTGGACCAAGGGGTTCAGGTGGTGCATAAGGAGCCCTCTGAGCCCTACGACCAGAAGGAGGACCCCCAAGACCCAGCAGGCTCCATGGAGTCTGCAGACCTCTTGTTTCCAGTGGTCTCCAGGGATGAGCTACTTGCATTTCCTGATCGTGACTACACCCACTGGTCTGCCAGCAAGGTATAGCTAGCCTTGGACTGCTGGGGAGATTTTGACAGCTTCCTCGCCACTGTGAGGGTGCTGGTGGGGAAAGGCAAGGGGCCAAAAAGCTGCAATGCCTGGATCTATAGGTGAGCCTGCAGTTTCATAGATGCCCTCTATATGTATGGGAGGGTGCTACGTGAACCGGCAGGCCCCACACCTGGCGTTGAGATGTGCGAGGCCCCTGCTGAACCGTCTACTTCACCCCCCCTGTCCATGAGGTCATATAAGATTGTGACCCTCAATGTCCATGGCTGCGGGAAAGGTCTCCAGAGGTGCCGGGTGCTTTCCTTCTTTCAGGAGGGAAGGTGCCTCATGGTATTCTTGCAAGAGATCATGATGACTCCAGCCGATTAACCAAATTGGTGTGTGGAGTGGGGAGGCAGGGTCGTTTTTAGTCACCTCTCAGCCACCTCGTGTGGTGGTCTCCCAGTTTTCCCCAGACCTGCAGGTGGCAGTTCTCCAGGACATTGAGGTGGTGCTGGGCTGACTGCTGCACCTCTGGGTTCAGGTGCAGGGGCTGGTCCTGAACCTTCTGAATGTGTGTGCCCTGAAGGACCCAGAGTTAGTGGATTTTTTCCACCAGGTGGCCACATACATCAACATCCTCAACCCCTGCAAGTGTCTGGTCCTTGCTGGGAACTAGATGCATGAGACCAGTCAGGCAAGGAGTGGAACCAGGCCACTGTGGGCATCCTTAGGGGGATCCTGATGGACTACTCCCTGCTGGACATCTGGCATGCCTGTCACCCTACCGAACCCTGTGCCTTCACTTATGTGAGGGTGGGAGAGGAGCAGGCATGCCACTCCCAGTTAGACTGGGTTTATATCTCTTTGCTGCACTTTGCCCGGGCCCCCGCCTTTGGCATCCGGCAGACCCCTTTTAGTGATCACCCCCTTGTCTGGGCCCAGGCCATGCTAGGGCCTGGGCGTTCGGGGTTGGCCTACTGGTATTTCAATGCCAGTCTGCTGGACAATGTGGGATTCAGGGAGGCCTTCTGGGAGTTCTGGCTGGCCTGGCAGGAGCAACAGGAAGCTTTCCCCTCAGCTCAGAGATGGTGGGATGTGGGGAAGATGTGCATCTGGCTTTTCTGCTGCAGTTACATTCAGAGGCACACCCAGCAGAGGGCTTCTTCTATGTCCTGGAGAGGAGGCAGGGGGGCAAGAAGTACATCACCTGCCTTCTGGCGGGTGACAGCATCCCCCTCATGGATCCAGGCGAGATGCACCAGCGTGCACAGGCTTTCTATGAAGAGCTCTTCTCCCTGGATCCGACCAATGCAGAGGCATGTGAGACCCTGTGGGAGGGACTGCAGGTCAGCGTGGTTGACCAGGACCAGCTGGAAGCTCCTCTCACTCTGGCTGAGTTTTTGGCTGCTCTCTGCCTGTTGTCTGGCTGACCTTGGAGTTCTACCGGGCTTTCTGGCATGTCGTTGGCCTGGACCTTGTCACGGTCTGGGCTCAATCTGAGGGAAGTGGGGAACTACCCCTGTCATGCTAGAGGGCTGTGCTGACACTCCTGCCAAAGAACGTGGATCCCTGTGACTTAAGGAATTGGCATCCCATGTCCCTCCTCTGCCTGGACTACAAGGTGGTAGTGAAGGCCATCTCTCTGCACCTGTGGTCTGTGCTGAAGGATGTGATCCATCCTGACCAGACATACACAGAGCCTGGATGTTCCATCTTCAACAACCTGTACCTGGTTTGAGGCCTTCTGGAGATAGTGAGTTGGGAGGGCCTGTCTTTCGCTCTTCTATCCCTGGATGAGGAGAGGGCATTTGACAGAGTGGATCATGGACACCTCACGGCCACAATGCAGGCCTTTGGCTTCGGGCCCCACTTTGTGTGGGCTCTTCAGGTGCTGTACGCCTCTGCAGAATGTTTGGTCAGGCTCCACTGGACCCTGACAGAGCCCATCCCAATCAGGAGAGGGGTGAGTCAAGGCTGCCCACTGTCAGGCCAGCTGTATGCCTTGGCCCTGGAGTCTTCGTTCTTCTGCAGAAGCAGGTAGTGGGGTTGATGCTCTGGGAGTCAGCAGTGCAGCTGGTCCTGTCAGCATATGCTGACAATGTACTCCTCATGGTCCAGAACCCAGGTGACCTGGTGCAGGTGGAGGCCTGCCAAGCATTGTACTTAGTGGCCTCCTCTGTCTGGGTCACCTGGGTCAAGAGCACTGGCCTGGTGGTGGGTGATGGGTGGCAGGTAGGCTCACTATCACCTATGCTCCGCAGAATCCACTGGAGCATGGGCTCATTGCTCTACTTGGGGGTCTACCTGTCCCCCAAGACCCCTCCCTGCCAGAGAAATGGCACCAGCTGGAGGCAAGCATGGTGGGGTGGCTCCAGGCACAGGCAGGGCTCCTATGTTTCTCCCTGCATGGAAGAGTGCTGATGCTGAACCAGCTGCTCCTGTCCATGCACTGGAACTGCTTACATACCCTGCCTGTGCCTCCTGAGGTCCTGGAGGGACTCCAGAGATGGGCACTGGAATTTTTCTGTCCAGGACAGCACTGTGTCGCTGGAGAGGTCCTGAGCCTCCCCTTGCAGGTAGGCGACCAGGGCCTGGCTTGCCTATGTGGAATGCCAAGACCTGTCTGCCTTCAGGCCCTGCAGCAACTGCTATATAGTGTCAGCAGTCACGCAGCATGAGGCCACCTAGGGCACACTTTCCTCTGCCACTTCCAGGGGCTCCAGTACAACTGGCAGCTCCTTAGCCTATGCAGCTTCTCCCAGCAGGACCTGCAAGGGCTGCCAGATTTCTACCAGGACCTACTCCAGGCCTGGAGGCTGCGTTCTGACTCCAGGTCCCCCGCAACAGTTGCCCAGGAGACCAACCTGCTCATTGAGCCCCTCCTCTGGAACTCCCAGCTGGAGGTGCCAACGGCAGAGGTGCCCCGGTTGTGACAGAGGTTGGTCCTGGCTTGTGTCACCCATATTGGAGACCTCCTGGACTACAAAAGGCAGGAGTGGGTGGACCTCACTGCGCTGGCCTATCACATGGGTCTACCCATGACACGTGCAACCTGCCATCTGGTCCAGTAGGTGAAACATGCCCTACTTCCCAATGCCCTTGCCTTTGACCAGGTCCTGCATGGCAGTGGTCCCTGCCCCTCTGTGTCCTCCAGCCCACTGGAATTTGTCGTGGGGCTGGTGCCTCTCCTGGCTTCACAGCATTCCCCACTCCACCACCTGAGCTGGCTGGAGGACACCAGACCAGTTCACTTTTCCACCATCCATCACCACCACCTCTGCATGCTCATGCACCACATTGTCTTTCATGCTGCCCTCATGTCCCACCCAGACCAAATGGTGGGACCTTATCAGCGAGGGCATGGCTGGGGCACCCCAGTGGCTGAGTCTGTACTCCACCCTCATCCCATGAGCCACTGGGGACCTCAGCTGCTGACTCCTCCATGGAGCCATCACCATGGGTGTGTATGTGGTGAGCTTCATGGACACCCTGGTCTCCTGCCCCTTCTGCAGGCAGAGGGAGACCCTGGCACACATGACCCTCAAGTGCACCAGGCTGCAGCACCTCCACCTCCAGATCGTCCTCTTGAGGTTCTGATTGAATTTCACCCCCCACCTCTTTGTTTTTGGTAACCCCATCCGCGGTCCCACCCAGTCCCGGGACCTCCTGGTCAACGTTTTCCTTGCCCTGGCCAAGTGGGCCCTGTATTTGACCAGGAAGGAGGCTCTGTCTGGGAAGGTGCCTGGAGACTGTGGGGTTGCTTTCCTCTTACTTGTCAATGCACAACTCCAAGCAGAGCACCAGTGGGTGGCGTCCACCAGCTCCTTGGATGCCTTTGAGTAGCGGCGGGTGCGGCCTGGGGGGCTCTGCTCAGTGTTCCCCTCAGTTGCAGTTATTTTCAAATTTTGACCCTTTAACCCATATGACACTCCTATCCTGGTTTTTTATTAGTTGTCCCAAGTATTTTGTTGTGTCATCCATCCATTGGCCCCATACAATAGGAGCTATTAGTTAGCCATGTGGGCCTCAGGGCCCATGATAATTGGATGATACAAATAGTCAGGAGCTTCTGGGGTGATGCTCCTATCCTGTTTTTTTCATTAGTTGTCCCAAGTATTTTGTTGTAACATTTGCCCATTAGCCCCCATATAATAGGGGCAACTCATTAGCCAGGTGGGCTTTAGAGCCCATGGTATTTTGAATGTTACAAATAGACAGGAACTTCTGGGAGAGGAGCGTCTGGGAAGAAGTTGGCCATGCCCCTATCCTGTCCCAAGCTGCTGCTGCTGCTGCTTGATCTCAGAAGCTTCTAGGGGAAGTAGACCATGCACCTCCCTACCATATGCTGTTGCTGCTGCTATTGCTAGCCTACTCTCAGGAGCTTCTGGGGAAAGTTTGCCATGCCCCTTCCTGCTTCAGGCTGCTACTGCTGTTGCTAGCCCTGTCAAAAAAGAAGCTGGCCACACCCCTTCCTGCATCAGGCTGCTGCTATTGCCCCATGGGGGGGCAGGGGGGGAGGACAGAGCTCCAATACACAAAGCTCCTCCAGCCATCTTTTACATCTGCCTCAGCAACCTTCCCTGTGTGCTTTTGCCCATGTGTGGTAAGTCCTGTGGTCCACTCCCCCTGAACTGGTGTTTGTTGTGTGGCTGAGTAAGCCAGCTTGAGTCTTCCCAGCCCTTGTGTGTGTGTCCCCTTCCCCACTTTCCCCAGGCATAATCCACCTGATTTTCTGTGGGGCTGTAGTTCAGTGAGTTTCATCCCCCTTTCCCCTCCACCCTGCCCCCTTTTCTCCCAAAGCCCAAGCCTTCCCTTATTGGTTTCACTAGCCCCACTGTATTTTTTGTTTTGTTTTTCCTCATTAGTTTCTTCTCCCTTCTATAAATCCATGGCAGAGCAGGAACCTTCTGGAGGGGCAGATGCTCCCACAGAACTTCCTGAAGCCCCCACTATGGGGGCAGATCCCAGCCAACCTTCTGTGAGAGCACATGCCACTACAGCCCCTACCTTGGAGGCAGACACCAACCAACCTCCTCCAGGGGTAGAGAAGCCTGAATCCTCTGCTGTGGGGGCAGGCAAGACCATCAGGGCCAGGGTGTCCCCCCTGACCAGGCAACATCCAGAGGGGTTCCCAAGCACTCTCCCCCACCATCAGGGACCAAGGGCAAGGGCAAGGGCAAGGGCTGTGGGAAAGCCTTCTCTTCAGCCTCCTCCATAGCTGGGGGTGAGATGGGCAAGAGCCCAGCCCCCAAGCCTAAAGAACCAGTGCCTGAGGGGGACCAGGTGCGCTACATCAGTCAGTACACCCACTCAGTCTGTCCCTGGCCCTAGCTCTGGCCCCACCAAGGCAAGTCCCCAGCAGGGGAACCACAGTTTATGCACAAGCAGCTGCAGGGTGACCCAAAGCTGTGGGGCCTGGACCCTCCACCACTGGCCCTTCCAGTTTGGATGGTGGGGCCCCTTTCTGGCACTCACCCACAGGCACAGAAGTGCCAATTACCCAAGTGCGAGAACCTGCAGTTTGAGACCTGGGTGCAGGCCCAGGCTCGGGTAGCGGGGGGGCCCAAGATCTTGGTGGCCTCCCATTTTCATGGCAAGGGGGTCTTTTTCCTTGGTATAGAGGCTGCTGCACAGAAGGTGGTGGAGAGGGAACTCATGGTGGAGGGCGAGTACACCCCCGTCAAGCTCCTAGAAGGCCTGGGGACCCAGGTGACCCTCAGCTCCATCCCTCCCTATATCCCTAAGCTCCAAATCCTGGGGAGGGTCATCTCCTCGGTGATGTCCCTCTCACTGGAGTGCCAAGACCCCAGCCTCCACCACGTGCACTCATTCCATCACCAGGTTATGATCCAGCTGGTGGCAGGAGCATGGCTGGAGGCTGAAGGGTGCCTTACAATTCCTTTTCAGGGGGCCCTGGTGAGGGTTTTCTATATGCCAGGGGACCTGTGGTGTTTCTGGCTCTGTGCCCTGGGGCACTTGCATCATGAGTGCCCCATGAGCCAGGAGGAGAGGGCATCTGTGGGTCCCACTGGCAAAAGGGGTGCCTTGCCACTGGTGCCCCTCCCCTCTCAAGGACCCCTGGCACCCCAGATGCATAATCCAGCCCCCCTACAAGCTCAGGGGACCCCATCCCCAAACCAAGTTTGGTGGGGTCACGGGGAGGACAGCAGGAGCCAACAGGAGATAGGCCCCCCTTGCCCCTAGTCATGCACCTGCTGTAGCTGCCCCACCCCACCATCACCTTCTCCTACTGAAGCCTGTTCACCTGAGAACTATGCTATGGCTGAATGGGTGCAAGTCGCCTCTGGGTGCAAAGCCAAGAGGAAGGCCCAGGTGCAGCTGGAGCCCTCTGATGTGGAGGACCTTCCCCCCACTCTCCCAGGACCATCACATAGGGAGAAAGGGTGGCCCAGCTTTGGGAGGCCTCCCCAGCTGCACCCTACCACTGGAAAAGATGGGTTATCCCAATGAAGGAGGCTTTGGGGCTGCTGGACAGACCCAAACAGGAGACCATGGAGGATACCCCTCACTTTGCTGACCAGGGCCTACCCCCTAAGACCATGAGTGCTGAGGCTGAAGTTGACCCAAAGGAAGGTCTGGCAGTGGAGCCCTCCTCCTTTGATGATCTGGGGAAGACAGGATCCCTGGTGCTCACCCTTGTGAGTCCTGAGGAGGGAGTTCCCAGTTCCCAGAATCCCGAGGCAGACACCAAAACCACCTTGGTGTCTGATGGGTCTCTTTCCTCCCGCTCCCAGAAAAACCACACTTCCAGACTGCCCCATGGTCCTGCATCAGAGGGGTCAGAGTGGGTTCCCCTAATCAACAGACCAATCTTGTTGGGGACCCTGCACAGACCCCTTGGGGCTCCAACTCTACCGCACCATCTTGTGAAGGATCCCCACCCCCACCCTAGCCCCAACCCCTGTCTCGAGGGGCTGCAGAGCCCTCCCAATCCCAACCACAGTCTGGGGTCCTAGTGGACTGGAGGGTTCAGATGGTGCCTGAGGAGCCCTCTGAGCCCCAGGACCAGGAGAAGGACAACTGAGAACTGGCAGGCTCTGTGAAGCCTACAGACCTCTTAGTCTTGGCGGTCCCCAGGGGTGAGCTACGTGCATTTCTTGACCACAACTACACTTGGCAGTCCAACAGCAAGGTACAGCTCACCTTGGACCACTGGAGAGATTTTGACAGCGTCCTCACTGCTGCAAAGGTACTGGTAAGGGAAAGCAAGGGGCCCAAGAGCTGCAATGCAATGTAGGTGTGTCCATAGTTTTGTAGACATCCTTTGTGCTTTTGAAAGGGTGCCACATGAGCTGGCGGGCCCCACACCAGGTGTTGAGATGTGTGAGGACCCCAATGAACCATCTACTTCACCCCCCCAGCCATCAGGTCATTTAAGATCATGACCCTTAGAGGCCATGGCTGCAGGAAGCATCTCCGGAGATGCCAGGTGCTCTCCTTCCTTCAGGAGGCGAGGTACCCCATGGTATTCTTGCAGGAGACCCTGACAACTCCAGCTGAAGAGACAAATTGGTGGCTGGAGTGGGGAGGCAGGGTCTTTTTTAGTCACCTCTCAGCCACCTCTTACAGGGTGGCCACCCTGTTCTCCCTAGGCCTGCAGCTGCAGGTTCTCCAGGACTTAGAGGTGGTGCCAGGCTGCCTGCTGCACCTTCAGATCCAAATGCAGGGGCTGGTCCTGAACCTTCTGAATGTGTACACCCTTGTGAAGAACCCGGATTTGGTGGATTTTTTTCCATCAGGTGGCCGCTTCCATTGGCACCCTCAACCCTCACGAGTGCCTGGTCCTCAGCAGAGACTTTAACATCACTCTAGCGAGACCAGTCAGGCAGGAAGCAGAACCAGGCCATTATGGGCATCCTTGGGGAGATCCTAATGGACTACTCCCTGGTGGGTATCTGACATGCCTGTCACTCTGCTGGCCCCCCTCCCTTCATGTATGTGAGGGTGGGACTGGTTGGTCTGGATTTATATCTCTTTGCTGCACTTTGCCCAGGCCCATTTCTCTGTCATTTGGCCAACTCTTTTCAGTGATCACCACCTTGTCTGGGCCCAGGCCATGTCGGGGCCTGAACATCCAGGGATCAGTCTGCTGGCATTTCAGTGCCAGTCTGCTGGAGGATGTGGGCTTCAGGAAGGCCTTCCAGGAGTTCTGGCTGGCCCAGTGGGAGCAGCTTTCCCCTCGGCTTGGAGATGGTAGGGCACGGGGAAGGTGTGCATCTAGTTTTTTTGCTGCAGCTACACTCGGGGCACACCCGGTAGAGGGAGGCAGTCCAGAAGCAGCTCAAGTGGGAAGTGCTGTGGCTGGAGAGGTGCCTGGCTGCTGACCCAACCAACCTGTCCCTCTGTGGAGAGTGTTGGGAAAAGTGGAAAGAGCTTCGTGCTCTGGATGACCACCACACCTGCTGTGCGTTTGTCCACTCACGTGTCCAGCTCTTTTGGGAGATGGACCTCAGCTCCCACTTCTTCTGTGCCCTGAGAGGTGGTCGGGGGCCAAGAAGTACATCACCTGCTTTCTGGCAAGTGACAGGACCCCCCTCATGGATGCAGTAGAGATGCACCAGAGCGCACAGGCCTTCTACAAAGAGCTCTTTTCCCTGGATCTGATCAACACTGATCTGGATCTGACCAACAGCGCAGGCAACCATGATGGGCTGGAGGCTCCTCTCACTCTGGCCAAGTTTCCACCTGCCTTCCACCTGATGCCTGGCAACAAGGTGCCAGGCATTGACAGGCTGACCACAGAGTTCTACCAGGCCTCCTGGGATGCCCTCAGTCCAGATTTTGCCATAGTCTGGGCCAACTCTAAGGGAAGTGGGGAATTCCCTCTGTCATGCTGGAGGGCCTTGCTGACCCTGATGCTGAAGATGGGGGATCCTTGCAACCTGAGGAACTGACATCCTTTGTCCCTCCTCTGCATGGACTACAAGGTGGAAGTGAAGGCCATCTCACTGCACCTACAGTCCATGGTGATGGACATGATTCATCCTGACCAGACATACATGGTGTCCAGATGTTCCATCTTTGACAACCTGTACCTGGTTCGGGACCTCCTGGAGCTAGCCTGCTGGGAACGCCTGTCTTTCACCCTTCTGTCCCTGGACCAGGAGAAGGCATTTGACAGAGTGGATCATGGGTATACCTCACAGGCATGGAGTGAGCCTTTGGCATTGGGTTTTGTTTTGTACAGGCTCTCCAGGTGCCATACACCTCTGCAGACTTGTTGGTCAAGTTCAACTGTACCCTGACAGAGCCCATCCCTTTCAGGTGCATCAAGGCCAGCTGTATGCCTTTGCCCTGGAGTCATTCCTCATCCTCCGGAGGAGGTGGGTGGCGGGGTTGATGTTCCAGGAGCTTGTGGTGCAGCTGGCCCTGTCAGTGTGTGTTGAAAACATACTCCTCACAGTCCAAGACTCAGGCAACTTAGCACAGGTATAAATCCAGAGGTTCTTGGGTGGGTGTTTAGGGGGTCTAAATATAGGGGGATGTGGAGTGTGGGGGGGTGGGTTTGTGTGGGGTGATGCAGGTTGTGTGTGTAGGTGTCAAGTTTGTAGGCAGTTTTGTGGCTGTGGAGTTTGAGTGGGGG
>NW_017729034.1:13526403-13528074 GCF_001723915.1 Gavialis gangeticus
GTTGGGGGGGGGGGTGACCCCCCCCCCCCAGCCTCTGTGGCACACAGCTCCCAGTGCTGGCAGCAGCAGCCAACTAGGCCTTTGGCACTATGGCTCACTGCAGGCTCAGCCCCGGGATGACACAGTACCTTCTGACCTGGGGTTTGCACGTGGCAAACAGAGCTGGCCCAGCCCAACCCAGCTCAGCCTGACATGCCCAGCTAATGCATGCCTTTGGATACAAGCCAGGGGTGGTGGCAGGAGCCATCCTGGTCCTGTCCAAAGGCATGCACTAGCAGGCTAAGCTGAGCCAGACTAGGTTGGGCCAGCTTCATTTGCTATGTGCAGACCCTGGGTCAGGTGGTGCTGCACTGCTGTGCCTGCAGAAGTCTATGCCCCAATTGCCCAACTGGCTGCTGCTGCCAGCACCAGGGGCTGTGCACTGCAGGGGGTAGGTGGGGGGTGCACAGTCCCCCCACAATGCTCCCCTACAAACCCCACATCCCAAAACCCTTCCACAATCAGACACACATCCCACATCCCACCACACCTCCCGTCACTCCACACCCCAATGCCCCCCCATACCCATCCACGCACTTACAAACCCCCCCAGCCCCACATCCCTGATTACCTAGGACAGTACCTCGGTTAGGGTTACTGCTGTAGCCTTGCCCTGCTCCTATTTGCTCCAGCACACTGAGGTGGTGTGCTGGGGCAGCAGGGGCATGGAGAAGCTGTAGAGACACTCCGGCCAGATCTCAGAGCACCTCTCTGGAGGACTCAGCCTCCTGTTGCTTCAGGGCATACTCCAGGAAAGTGCCTTG
The DNA here is from genome assembly GCF_001723915.1 of Gavialis gangeticus. Taxonomy (NCBI): domain Eukaryota; kingdom Metazoa; phylum Chordata; order Crocodylia; family Gavialidae; genus Gavialis; species Gavialis gangeticus. Next base: position 13,527,207 of record NW_017729034.1, read on the forward strand.
TGTAGCTTTTTTCCCACTTTTGTGGGGTTTTTTGTTTTGTGTTTTTTTGACACTGGGATTTCCTGGTATCAAATTTAGAGTCAGTGCTGCAAATATCCAGTGCAGAAACATGTTTTCATTCTTAGTGTACCTCTTGCAGCATCCCAAACTTCTTTGAGATGCCGCAACAGGCAAATGCATGCTTATCTGGATGCACCCACTAGGAACCCAGAGCCTCCTTGCTTCCAGCCACCTCATTGAGTTAATTGGTCTTGCCTTCTCATAGCCCTCCATATCTCCCTATCATGGTTGTCCAGCAGGTCAGCTTCAAAAGAATTGCTGGCCAAGGCCCTGCATAGTTATGTAGCATTTAAAGTGCTGTGCTGTGTACTCAGAAATGCACATTCATAACTCTTCTGGGTGAAGAAAGCCTAAAAGCTGGCTCTCTTTCTTCCAAGATAAGTGTCCTAACTAGCCAGTTATTGGGGCTAGGGCGTGGGAGGGTGCTTCTGTTCCATGTGAGTACCCTAATCACTCAGCCATTGGGGCTGAAACATAGGTCTGCCATCTAACACCTGCTAGTCATGGATTTTTCATGCAGTGGATGCTGATGAGCATGCATATAGCTGTGTATGTGGCTGAGCAGTAAGTAGCCTTCTGTGCACACACTGATGGATCTAATGCTGCCAGGAAATAAAATAACTACCTGAAGTGTCAAAAATGTTACTTAGACGGCCAAAGATAAATAGAATAGAATTTAAATGTGAGATTCATTTATTGGTTGTTCAACGCCAGTTCTTACAGAAGGCTATGAACAAAATGACCAAGAGGATGGACTTCCTGTTCTTGAGTATCTAGATTGCTGAAACTTTGGGAAGGCCTTTAAGTT
>NW_017729034.1:13528691-13532711 GCF_001723915.1 Gavialis gangeticus
CCATGGTTGGCAAAACTGTGGTTGGCAAAACCAGCAGAGCTGGGGGAGCAGGGTGAGGATCACCAGCAAGACTGTGGGGGCTGTAGGGGGAGTGATACCGACTCGTGTCGGTATGAGCTTGGAGCTTCCATTTGAACTTGGAGACTTTCAGGTGCCTTCTCCAAATACTTGCTGTTCACTACAAGAAATCCCCTACATTGCACTGGGGGAGGCAATGCTCCAAAAGCCTGTAGGAGACTAGGCCTCATTACAGTTGGTACAACTCATGGTTGGTTCCAAACCTGTTCACATGCTCTCTTTTGTGGCAAATGAACACAGCGTGCTCATTTGTGTGCCAGGGGGCAACCATATGGATACTGATGATACAGCTAGGAATGACCCTGAAAAAATCAGCAGAAACTATAAGGCTCTAGGCAAGAGGCTCAAGAGGCTTGACCTAAGTTAATTCTTCTCATCAGGTTGAAGGTAAAGGCCCAGTCAGGGACTGTTGCATAATGGAACTAAATACCAGATTATGATGATTGCGTTGGTGAGAGGACTTTGGCTTCTTTTGATACTGGTTTGAAGTTCTGGAAAAGAGTAGCACTATGCATGGATGAATCCCATTGAAAAAAAGGAGTAGGAAGAGCATTTTTGGGTATAATTTGGTTAATTTGATGAAGATGGATTCAAGCTATGCCTTATAGGTGTCAATTTTCCATTTCATAAACCTGAGGATCACTATAGGGATCCCCCATATTTACCTATAGTCCTGACCAATAAGTTGCAAATCTGAAGATGATCAGAAAACTGGGAGAAAGCAACCATGATAAAGGATACTGTACTTTAAGAGAAAGATTTAGAAATAATAGATAAGGTCACATGGACAGAAAAATTAGAAATAAAATCCAAGAAGTCTGGGAGTTCCTAAAAATATGCTATTGGAGACTCATCAATAAAATTATTCCAGTACAGAGCTAAAATAAGACAGTACAAAAGATCAATGTGGATACACAAGGAACTTCGCAATCTTGGTCAATGCTTTAGCAGATTGTTTATGTGATATTTATATGCACTGATCAGTCATTGTCTTTGATCAAGGCCCACATTTGAAAAATCAAGATATATCCACAGTCAGTGGAAGGAAGGGCATGTCACTATGGAAGCATACAAATGAATTGCACAAAGAGAAAAGATAAAGAAAGCAAAGACAAAACATAAACAAACAAACAATGTCCACCCCACTCCCCGCAAAAAGAATTGTGACTAGCAAGAGATGTGCCAGACAAAAAGAAGGGGTTCTACAAATATGATATACAGAAAAGGACTGGAGAAACTGGGTCTGCTGTTCTATCAGGAAGGTGAGTCATTAATTGAAGATACAAAAAAGGTGGGGTTTCTCAATACCTATTTTTGTTTCAGCCTTGACAGGATTCCTAGCTAAATTAATATAAAATAAAATGGGAAAGAGAGCAGATCATGTCAAATAAAGAGCATGTCAGAGACTTTTGACAACTTTGAATAAATATAAATCAGCAGGACCTGACTTCATTCCAAGCTGGTGAAAGAACAAGCTGAACAAACATAGGAATCACTGGCAATAATCACAAATTCATGGCAAAGTCCCAGAGGACTAGGGAAGGGCTAATATAGTGGCTGTCTTTAAAAACAAGGTCCTTGAAAATTATGGATCACCCACACTGACATCTATAACTGGAAAATTACTAGAGCAAATAATAAAACAGTCAGTTTATAGATAGATAGATAAATAGATAGATAGATATCTGAAGAGGAAAGGTTGATCACCAAACAGTGAACATTGATTTGTTATGAACAAATCATGCCAAAAATCCTTCAATAGAGTAACTGGTTTGATTGATAAGGGGAAATGGTTGATATCAAATACCTGAACTTCAGTACAGGTCATGACATAGTACCACACATATCATGCCCATAACTTGAAGTACACACTAGACAGAATTACCATTAAGTGGATACCCAATCATTTGAATACTCACAAGCAAAGAGAAGTTGGGAGTACAACTGTTTTGGACCCTTGTCAAACTGACAGGTCCCATGTATGATGTTCTGTAGGAGTCTTTTTTGAGTCCAGTGCTGTTATAATATGTTTATTAAATTACTTGGATGGAGGAATAGATTTCCTCTTGATCGAATATGCAGATGTCACAAAACTGGGAGGGGCTACTAACAACTTTGTGGAGAAGGTAAAATTCAAAGGGGTCTTGAGAAATTCAACAGAGATGAACTTAAAATGCTTCCTATGAGAAGAAAAAACAAATCCATAAATATATAAAAGGAGATGACTAGCTTGGTAGTAACTGGAAGTAGTAAGCAGCTGCAGACTGACCCATGATAAGGTTAGGAAAAAAAATAGTGCTGCGTCAAGATAGAGTATGTTCTCTAGGATGTGAGCAGCAGCATAAACTAAGGGAAAAGGGAAGATGGGCATCAACTTGGGACACTGAAGTAGGAGGGCCAGAAAAATAGCAGCTACAGCAGCTGCTGCTGATCTTCTAGCTGCTACACAACTGCTGGCAGCTCAGCTGCAACCACTGTCTCATCTGCCACCACTGACCAGGGTGCAAAACTGCCCAGCTACACCTCTGTACGTGAGGCTGAAGAACAACTAGTTTACAGGTGTGCAAGCTGTTGTACTGTATTCCTTTTTGAGTGTCTTCCCTTCAGTTGCCTTTCTTTAAATAACGCTTCAAAAGAAAAAAAAATCTTGAAGGGGTTTAAGTGATTTACCTTCTTTTTATGAATATATGGTTGCTAGTAAGATGAAAAAATCAATGAGATGGTGACAGAGAAACACCCCCCACACACACGCACTTTAAGCACATGTACACTTAAGAGAAGGGGAAACTCACCCTCATTTGTTTCCCCTGTAATAGTAGGAACCCTCTCTTGCCCTTTCCTGCATAAACACCAGTGCATTTTCAGCAGTATTTGAGGGACCTGACCGTGACTCCCAGATCATTTTTTATTATAAAAATCAAATTTAGAAGAAAGTGAGAGCTGAAAATAGATAGAGAATCACTACATGCCACCAAAAAGAGATTTGGGAAGGGGTGAAGCTGTTTAAAACTTACATTCTTCCTACTCCAGGCCAGCTGTGCTTCTCTTATTCTGTCATGCCCAGCTTGTACGGTGATGGAGTATTTTAAAGTGTTGATATTACTGAAAAAAGCAAAACTCGGATCTTTAAACCAGCTTCTAAGTTAGTCAAGTAAAATTAAAGCTACCCAGCCATTCTTGAAAAAAGCCTGAGTAACACAGGCAGTCTGGGTGGTGAGAAAAGTAATTTAAAACTCCCCAACCTTTTAGATCTTTGTAGTAACTTGTGTAAGTAGCACTGGGGCCCTAGCTGCAGTTTCATTTTTAGACTTAAACAGGGCACAGCGAAGATACTGAAATGGCATGTGCCCTATTATCTTAGTTCCATTACTGTTCAGTGGTGCAAAGAAAGCTCTGGTCTTACAGAGACTTATGCAGTTGCTATCACAGGAATTAAAGAAGAGCACCTGAAAATTTTAACATGGCTTTTTTTTGGTGCTGTGCATTTTTGTTTGCACAAAATGGCATTTGTGTTTGCACGAATGGCACTTTCAAGCAAGTTAAGCTTTGTGTGTCATTCTCTGAAGATTTCTGTAGGGGGAGTCAAATACCAATTTACCACCTGTAATGTCTTTCCTGATGTATTACAGCAGGAGGCTCATGTAAACCACCCAACCTCCCCAGTCCCCACCCCTGGACTCTCACTGGGAGTCTCCCCTGGGCATGGTCATGGTCACTCCAAAATCCTTGTAACTTGCACCCGCCGATGCTCAGTCGGTTTGGTCTCTTTCTGTCAGTATGTGATCCCAAAGACCCCATCCCAATCCCGAAGACAAGCTGTTTGAATCCTCCTCTCCCATTCCTTTCTCTTCCCATCCCACCATGTTACAAATATATGTGTTTTTCTTTCATTTACTATACCTGCTATGATAACTGCTATGATATCATAAAATATTCAGGGTT
>NW_017729034.1:13532722-13533470 GCF_001723915.1 Gavialis gangeticus
TTTGTTGCTGCCGGGTTGATTGGCAATTGCTCTCGATGTAGGCGGTGGTGAGCTCTTCTGGCATTTTGTTTGTTTGTTTGTTTTTAACTACATTTCCCACATTCCCAAGCTCATAGATCTTCATACAGTTTCCAGTGGGGGCTCCCATTGGAACGCTCCCATTCCCTGCCCTGGGACACTGTCAGTCTGTTTGTGTAGTGCCATATATGGCTTTTGGAGGTGTGTGAATTTTTTAATAAATGTTTTTGGAATGTTTTTGAAAATGTGGGTTGCTGTTTGGCTTGGGCCCCCACCCACCTAGCCCACCAAGAGCTATAATAGTTAACCTTCTCAACCCCTGGGGGGGGCTCATTCAAATGTGGGTAATGTGTGCATAATGTCCCCCTTCCTCAAACCACTCACAGTCTGAAAACAGCAAACTCCTAGCCCAGTCCAGATTTTCTCCCCCTTCCCCTGACTGTCCTCCCTTCCACCCCGCATCCACAACACTGCATGACCCTGTAGACAGACAAAGATTTAAAGTGTAAATGAATTTATTTTAACATAACCAAGAGAAAGAACAAAGTACTCCTAGGTGTTCTTGTCAGCCATATATTATTCTAGACAATCACACACAAGGGAAGCCTGACCAGTCTCTCCTTGAGGATATCTTCTCAGTCCCTGTGCTGCTTCTGCTGCCCAGACATCTCTCTGTTGTCTGGCCACAGCCTGTCACACTTCTTCTTCCCATGAGTCCTTTAAAACCTCT
>NW_017729034.1:13538470-13542721 GCF_001723915.1 Gavialis gangeticus
CGCCCTCAGTCCCAGCCCATACCCCATTTCCTCCCTTAACATGGGGGCCTTTAAAACCTCTCCTCAGCCATCACAGATATTGTGCAGCATGCAGGCTGTCACTAGAAAGGCCATGATATTTTCTTGCTCCATCTTGAGCTGGCAGGTAAGTGCCCTCTATTGTCCTTTCAGTCAGTCAAACACACATTCCATGGCCCTCTTGCAACTGCTCAGACAGTAGTTAAAAACCACCTTCTGTGGGTCGGTGATGTTCCCTCCATAAGGCTTTATGAGGCAAGGCTTTAGGGGGTAGGTAGCATCCGCTAATATAACTGAGGGAACAGCAACACTGAAGATCACTGTCTCCTCCATTCTGGGTGTGTAGTGTCCTTTCTCCATGAGGGCAGGCAGAGGGGAGTTTCTGAACATGTGCACATCATGCGCACTGCCAACCCATCCAGTATAAAAGTTCATGAACCAGCCCTGCTGGTCCACCATGGCTTGCTGGATCATGGAAGCATATCCTTTCCTGTTTGTGAAAGCCCTCCCCTCCCCATAGGGCACAGCCCTTGGATGTGAGTGCTGTCTAAAGCCCCCACACAGTTTGGGAACCCCTTCCTTTAAAGTCATCTACAACTTGCTGTGGATTTGCCAGGCAGACAATTTTGTTGCAGTGATCTCCTTAAGCAGCTGGCATACCTCACAAGTTGCCAGCTCAACCATGCAGGCAGCCACGCTGAACTGGTTTGCGTTGTATCAGAGGCTGGATGGACTGGCCAGTTTCATGATGGCCATTGTAACCCTCTTGTCTGGTGGGATGGCCCGATGCATGTTAGTGTCCTGCCTTGGGATGTGGGGCCCCAGCATTGATAAGATATGATAAAATGTCTCCCTTTTCATTCAGAACATCTCCAACCACTGCTGGGCATTCCAAGTCATCAGCTTGATTCACTCCCACCAGTCCCAGCTTCTCTCACGGGCCCACACCATGCAGATTCTGGTCCTCCTCAGGTGTCTCCAAAGAACCATCAAATTTCACTTCTTAGTTTTTCTCTGTGTATTCCAAGTCCTCTGGGTACCCGTATCTTCTTCTTCTTATTGTCATAAATGCTGTTAAACCAGGAACACAACTTGCCAGTGAACACTGTAGCACAGTTCCTATCCTTCTCAAGTATTGCAGCAGTAATTCCCAGGTGAACAGCATTTACAGAAGCAGTACTGCCACCTCCTTCTCCTGCTCACCCATGTCCTCCATGTTCAACATGTCGGAGGACTCTTCACTGTGTTGCTCTCCATTGTCATGTATTTCATCCTCACTCTCCATTTTGCCCCGCTCCATCAGCAGGTGCTTCTCACCCATCTGCACCAAGTGGAGGGCAGAGACTGTAGGGTGTTGTGTGGTCTGGAGCTTGATGTAGCTGCTTTTTCAACACTTCACCCTGGCACCCTGTGGCATTGGGGCTTTTGCACATTCTTGCATCCTGAGCTTAGCAGCCACTGGACTGGTGATGTAACCAAGCTTACAAACAAAAAAATGTTTTGCTTATTCCTCTCCTGGTAATGTAGGCTACTCAAAACTTTTGCCACTTAAGGAAAACAGGCTATGCTTCTGTAATAAAATTATTTTCCAGTAGCAGGCAGGTTGGAATAAATTTTTGCAACCTTCTGGGCCATTGAGCAGCCATCCCAAAGTACAATGGCCTTATTTACACCATCACCAGATCTTTTTTGTTGTTAAACTGCGTGTTTCATCACCTTTGGGAGTTTTGACACTCGCAGGTAATGACTTCACAATCCTTGGAATTTTCCCAGACCCTCATGTAAGCACAGCCTGAGTATAAAGCGCCCCACCCCAAATTTGCCAGCCCCCTTTCACAAATTGCTTGTGCTCTTGACCATGAACTGCTTCATCATGTCTCAGAAAGCCAAGGCCAGCAGTATGGAGCCAATGGCGAAAGAGGCTGATATCTCCGGTGCCTGTGGACCCAACTGGACCCAGGAGGAACTGGAGGACTTAACTGACATTTGGTCAGAGCAAAGGATCATAGACTGGCTGTAAAGTAGGAGGAATAAGTCTGTTTATGTCAAGATCACAAAAGGCATGCAGGCACAAGGGCACAATCATGACTGGACCCAGGTCCAGTGCAAGATCAAGTCCCTTAGATCAGAGTTTTATAGAGCCAAAGATGCAAACACTCATTCTGGGGCAGGTCACACAATTGCCTCCTTCTATGACAAACTGTCCATCCTACTCTCCAAGGATGCAGAGGACAATCTGGGTACGGAGACTTTTAGCACTGGGGTTGAGCAGGAAGAGGAGGAAAAGGAAGAGCAGCAGCCCCTCCTGAGGGTGAAACCATGAGCATGTCTCAGCTGTATGGAGACCACTCCCTGCTCCTTGATGACCATGAATGGCAGGAAGAACCACTGGTCACTTAGTGTCACTTAACCCCTCCGTTCCATTAGCACAGATAATGAAGAGAGGGAGGTGGAGGGTCATGAATAACCCATGCAGCCGATACATCATCTACTGTTTGCTCAGACCCAAGAACATGCTGGACCTGGTAAATCTCTTGTAATGTGCTTCTTGCCATTGCCAGGCAATGCCTGGGTTCATGCCAGTTGAGTTTGAATCGGTGGGGGGGTGAAGGGACGAAATTCATGTTTTGCTGTAGGTAGGTTGCCATGTTCTTTCAGTAGTGGTGCATGACAGGTTCGATAGCTTGTAATGTAACAGATGCCAAACTAATTATTTGCTTTAATTAATTTTGTGTAGCTAGCATGGGCAGTGGCAGTCATGGACCTGTTTCCGAAGTGAGTACCTTTAAGTTTTGGGCAGTACAAGTGGTTCCTCACTGTTGCAGGGTCTGTTTCTGTGCCTGCCGGCATTTTGTGCACTGCATAGTGGGGGTGTACTTTTTTCCACTTGGGGGGAAGGCAACCATTGCTTTTTACTTTGTTTATCAGCCACCACTACCCATGGCTTCCTGGAACAGTGCCCCGCTTGCACTGCAGCAGAGCACTGCAGAGATTTTTGCAGCAAGTAGAGATGGTCCCGTGAAATCTTGCTTGAGGTTTTGGCAGACTCCTCAGTAGCCAGAATGGAACACACAGCTGCTTGGCAGGACAATCTCCATGAGTCACTGCATAAGGTGGATGCCATCCTTGAGGAAGTGTGAGACACCATGTGGAATTTGAAAGACGTGGTGGACGAGTCCCATGTTGATTTACAGAGGTCACAGAACACTTTCAATGATGCCTTTCAGAATGTGTAGAATTACCTAAATAAATGGGTACTGCGCCTGAAGAGGAAAGGTTGGTCTGCTCATCTAGCCTCTGGGCAAGACGAGCAGAGAATTACAGTTAAGCCTGTTCCCCTTAACTCAGTGGGGTCACAGGAGGGCTTTATGACTGCCAGCAGGAGCAGGAGCAGGAGGGCACCACTGCATTTCAGGGAGACAGGGAAGGTTCAGGGTCATGGTGGGGTGAAGGCAAAGAAGTACAAGTAACTATAATAGTGTGTTGCAAACAATAAAACCTCATGGTTTCCTGGCTTCCTGTGTCTGCCTCTCTATCCGCCCTTAAACTGCTTGGTTGTGAAGGTGGATTTTGTTCATTGTTTGGGTCATTTATCTCTATTCATTTTTCCTGCCGCTTGGCGCATGGTCCCAGTTTGGGGGCAAGGGGGGGTTGGCAGTCTCTCTTGCATGGATATACAAGGGGGCTTCAGAGGTAAATGGGGGAGCTGCCTGTGTGGGTTGCAACACACAAGTGCTGGCCTGCACACCAGCATTTTGCAAAGGCAGCACCCACTCTTCAAAGTCACTTTTGAGGCAATACTTTATTTTCGCCTCCCTTATTTGGGAGAAGGGAAGTGGTGTGTCACCCCCCCCCGGAGCCTGGCTTGCTTTTTTGCAAGCCACCAGCCACTTTGCAAAGTTGCCCACAGGGGCTTATGCCTTACCAGGCTCTTTGGCTCACTCTTCACAACCCTTCCTTGCATTTTCTCTAGAGGGAAACTTTGAAAATGCGCTTTTTCAAAATTCTTTTCACACTCTTTTCCAGCCAGGTGCCAGACACGGTCTCCTTTGTTTTGGAAGATGAAAGTGAGGCTGTGGGTGAGGGGTGGGGGGTAGGGGGCAGTTTGGGATTGAAGACCTACTTTGCTTGCACACAAACCCAGGGATTTTGCAAAGTTTTCTGCCTTCCTTCCACACTCTTTTCCAGCCCAGCACCAGAGTGTCTGGTTTTTTGCACACCAAAACGAGGCTG
>NW_017729034.1:13547721-13557205 GCF_001723915.1 Gavialis gangeticus
CAAGGGAAACCAGGATTGGGCTTCCCCTACACCAGCAATAAGACATGATGAGATCTAATACATGATCCTACAATTGTGCCTTCTGATTCATATGTGGTATGGCAGAAGGCACAGTTGTATGAATTGAACATTCAGTCCCATTGCACCTTTACCTTCACATGTAGATGGGAGCCCAATTGCCTTAAAATTCTATTAACAACAGAATGGCAAAGAAGGAATTTCATAAAGCCCTAGAAAAATATAAGAAACTACTTCACCTGTTGGCATATGCAATTGAACACTAATATGTATAAGGTGATGACAGTTGAAAAGAGTATCTTAAATTGTGATTTTATATTACTAGATTTTTTAGTCAGTTGTGTAGTTCAAGATGCTGGTGGTTAAGAAACAAGCCAGTTATTAGTTTATATTTTAAAAATAGTTTATATTTTTAAAAATGTATATTGAGAGAACCCAGCACTTTTCAGAATCTTTTGTTATTATAAACATTAAGAAAAATATTTTGCTCCAGCTGGTGGGGGGACGGGGGTTGCCCTACTCAAGCACTATAAATTGTGGGAGCAGAGGTCTGGGTGCATGTTCACTGTATTGATGGGGGAGGCTTGAGGTGGGTGAGGGATGACAGCACAGCAGGGGCAGAGAAGGACTCATCCCAGTCACGAGACTTGCCTCTGGGGAATACAGCAGTATGAATCCAGGGTTTCAGAAGACTGCAGGCTGATCAGTGGGGTGCAGTGAAGCTTCAAGTGCTATTTGATGCGTGCACCTCTGAAACATGCAACTGGAAAGAGGACATGGCAATGTACTACACACCACCTTTGGTAAGAGACACCTGACACTTGTCTGTGCCCTGAGGGTTGCAGGGTCACCCTAGGGGGTGCGAATGCAAGTGACTGTCCTGGGCACAGTGCTTTGGGGGCCTCAAAGAGATGGGTAGAGCAGACGAGGTAACTCCTCAGCACTGCCACCACCCTCACATCCAGACGTTCTCTAACTCTCCTCCCCCACCACTGTAGCACACAGGATTGACTCTGCACAGTGGGGAGGGGATAATTTTCACAAGGCCCTGCACCAGTGGTGTACTGCGGGTGCCTGAGGGACAAGCTGAGGATGCTGCCGCCCTCAATCCCATGCTCCCCAGAAAAGCCACCTTCTGTGGTGGTTTCAATGGTGGGGAGAGGGGAGAGCAGTGTGGAGCGGTGGTGCCCCCTTTGCACCTGCCAATAATGCCCCCTTTGTGTCCATGCACCCCTTTGTGACTGCGCCACCTGCTGCCATTGGTACACCACTGCCTTTCACCCTGATAGGGTCATCTCTGGTGGGGGGGATGCATTATTTAGGTTAAATTTATTGTAAACGTGGCTGGTGGAATTTTATGGGCATGAAGGAAGGTACTTGAGGTGCACAAGAGGCACCAGTACAAATTCCAATGCTCTTTCTATCCTCCCTCCCTCCGGTTTTTAGATCCCCTTCCACTGCTAGCCACAGGCTGATTGATCCCTGTTGGTATGACAAGAGGCAGAAAGAGAAAGGAAGAAAGAAAAGATGAAGAGGGTGACAACACTTCCTTCAGGATTCTCTCAACAACTGAACTAGTATGCATTATAATTATAGTTGACTTTCAGCGTGACTTATATAGACTTATAATAACAGGTAATACTAAAAATAGGAGTCAATAATACTATAAATTCCAATAGTAATTGTAATGGTTCAATTCCTTATCACAGCATTTCAGAGCAGGTAGGTATGCCTTATCACCCTGCACACATGACACAATCCTGGACCTCCACCATATATGTATAGCTAATATATTATATAGACTTATGTTATATAGACTTATAATTACTGTTCAATTCCTTATGATGAGAAAACAGATACTGAGCATTAGGCAGGTTATTATATGCCCTCCCTGCCTCTTTCCCCATGGCAGAGGGCAGGGGGAGGGAAATGCCTACCTCCTGGTTCATGCATGTGCCTACATCCCTCTATTCCCATGGAGAAGAGCTATATACCCTTCTGCTTTACATACTTCCTTTACTAAATTTATATTACTTCCTCTCCTGGTTACTGGCCACAAGTACTGTTGAGGCTTCTCTTCTGTGTACTACTTGAATTCTGGAGGCTTTCTTCACAGGCTTTGGCCCGAGCATCAGCTTGAGTATGGTAAGAGTTGCACAAGTTCTGCAGATCCATTTTATATTATTATAGTCCTCCTCCTGGTCGCTGGCCCTGTTTGCTAATGAGTGTATTATGGAATTGTAATTAGAGGATTGTTTCTGGCCAAAAATGTGGAGGCTTTCTTCCTGGTTGCAGGCCAAGACCTCTGTCAAATTTCTTCCCGGAATCCAGATAGTAAGCCCAGGCCTGCAGGTTCTTCACCCCAGTTGCCCACCTCTTCACCTCTCTGTTGCACCCTTGGAACTTTCAAATAATTTCTGGCCATAAAGGAAGCTGTGCTCCTGAGCTATGACCACTGCAGCGGCAGAAGCTGAGGCTTCTTCACTGGCTTTGACCCGAGCATCTGCTTAATTTGCACAAGTTCTGCAGGCCCACTTCATATAGTCTTCTTGCCCTCCTCCTGATTACTGGCCATGTCCTGTATCAGCACAAGCTGGACAAGTTCTACACGCACATTTCATTCATTGCTGCAGAGGGTTCAGAGTGCAGGTCAGGCCTTCCACTAAGGAATCTGAGGCTAGAGTTTCTTTTCTGAATTGTGGAGGCCTTCTTTTTGGTTGCTGGCCAAGACCTCTGGGGTCCAGGTGTAGCATGAACTGAACTAATGTAGCTGATGTTAACATCGAGTGTAATAGTAGTAAAATGTAATCATATTAGTCTTGTCCTGCAAGACTAAGCAACTTGAAAACTACATTTTGTATCCTTCTGCTTGACATAAGTGAATGAACTCTGCATAGCCTTTATGTATGAATGTGTGTAAAAGGGTGAATGGTGAGAGAGTGGCATAGAGACGGGAGAAGAAGTTTAACTGTTTATGTAAGCAAAAAGGTGTCAAATGTAAGTTACCAGTCAGTAAACTAATTAATGAATGGCTGAAGAATCCCTTTTAGGCCTAGGGCACAAAGATAACAAGGAGAACGAATGTACCCATCCTGCCAAATAGGCGGCAAGAACACTCCAAGGCAGAGATAAGCTGAAGACAAAAGAAGAACAACCGCAAAAACAGAAGCTGGGTATGGAAAAAACCCAAAGCACTGAAACAAAGGATGCCACTCCCTATAAAAGAACACTTTGAAAATGCCAAGTTGGGTGAGTCTCTTTCTCTACTGCTGTTTCATTGGAGCACAGATGCAGCTGTTCACCCCTCTCCAGCTGTTATCTTCAAATCTGCTATCTTCAAATCATCATCATCTACTCAATAAGACCAGGTTGGCCACCCTGGGCTGATATTGAGCAACTATTGCTGGTAACTATATCTGGTGTATGTGTGGATGGAATGGTTGTTTTGTGTATCTGTATGCCTGTGTGTAATGATGTGTATGATGATTTGTGTTTGTATGAATGGTGTGTAAGAACCTCTATGTCTAACTCATGTAATCAATAAACGTGGCACCTTGTCTTCTCCCCCTTTATAAAGCCTCGGTCAAGATTTGAGCAATTGGCAATTTGAGTAACATGGGTAGTAGGCTTTTCGCCCCACTTGCCCACCTCAGCCTTACACCTTGCAGAGGCTTTCTTCTTGGTTGTTAGCCAAGACCTCTGGGGTCTGGGTAGCAGGCCCAGGCCTGCAGGATCTTCACCCCACCCACCCACCTCTGCCTTACACCTCTCTGTTGCACCCTAGTAACTTTCAGATCATTGATGGCCACAAAGGAAGCTGAGCTTTCTTCACTGGCTTTGGTCTGAGCATCAGCTCAATTTGTACAAGTTCTGCAGGCCTGTTTCATAGTCTTCTCACCCTCCTCCTCGCCATGTCCCAGAAAATGTGTCCTGGGGTACATGTCTTCTGACACCCACCCACCACTCTGTCTCATTCAGGCTTATGTCTCCTTGAGTTCCTTCTCTGACTTGTGGAAGGAAGGAAGATTTTAAATAAATAAGGATAACAGAAAGTAGAAGTCCCCCCCATCCCCGCACCTGAGGGGGCCTTCCCTCCCTTCCTAAGCTTTGTGGCCAGCAAAGATTCCCAAGTTACTATGTAATGGAGGGTGGCATGTCCTGACTCAGCTAGGCAGCTGAATTGAGCCATTCATCTGAGGGAGCCCCTAGGGGACTATGCCCGGGTCCCCCACCTGAGAGGGCCCTTTGGTACCATGCCCAGGTCCCCCACCCTTGACCCAGCCATCTTCCTGATGGGACATGTTCAGGAACCATGAAGGGGGCGCAGGATGTCTCCCTCCCTCTCCCGCACCCCATCCATCCATGGCCTGACTCAGCCAGCAAGTTGAGTTGGGCCATACATCTCCACCTGAGGGGGCCCCTAGGGGACCGTACCTGGGGCCCCACACCTGAGGCCCTAACTAAGCTTTGTGGGTGGGTTCGTTTAGTCTTCTTTCTTGCAAGAAAATTCTGAATTCACACTAGCACTGGCAAAGCATTCGACCTCCCTCCACCCAATAACAGTCCACCCTGCAACTTTCCAGTAATGCCATAACTCCATAAAAGTTGCACAGTCATCAATAACCAGGAAGGGCCAGTAACCAGGCTGGCTGACTACCTGCCTCCCTCCCTCTTGCTCTCCCACCATGCAGCCCTCCCTCCATCCATGTCATATCAAGGGATTACTCAAGGGACCTTGGGAGCATATTCTGAATTGGTGTTTTATCCTATTGTATTGTGTTTGCTGGCAATGGCTGTACTGTAAAAAAATGTATTCACCAGTTGACTACCAATGGCATTGTTGAGTTTAAAAAAGTCTATACTGTTTTATCTTTATTGTGATTTCTCAATCAAATTGTTTGCAATTCAATTTATTGTGAAAAAAATAAAGATGAGGATCAAAAATATGATTTGTACTTGTTCTTGCTTGATTTCAGGGCGTGGATCTGGGAGCGGGGAAGCGGTTTTCAGCTGGCCAGAGGCAGAAGTGCAGTAGCTTCACAGGCTAAACATAAAGCTGGTCATGGCCCGTATTTCAGATTGGTTGACCTCCCCTCCAGGCACCTGAATAATATGCCTGGGGATAGCTATCTACTGCATAACACTTCTGACCTCTCTATAGGAAACAGAGTGCTTTTTGAAACCCTGGCCTTGGCTATTTAGCAGCTCCCTGCTTAGCTGAGGCCCACCTGATAAGGACATGCCAATACCTGGTGTAGGAGAAGGAGATATTACAAATTTCTTGAATTTGGATGAAAAGAAGTTCTCCCACAATGATGCTTTCTTTGAATACACTTGATTCTGCAGAGGCCTAGAAGTAGCTGAAGAGATTACCCTGGGGTACCTTGGGACTACTGCTCCTTGTTTCCCTCTCACCTTCTCCCTGTCCTTTGAGAAGGCTGAGAGGAGAGATATGGCAAGGGAGGACAAAGTAATCCCAAACAAAATTTGATGAGCTCTCTCCAGGAGGGAGTTGCAGCCAACCGGGGGGAGGGGAGGAGGAGTTCTGCAAAACCATCTCCAAAAGATACTGCATGTAGGATTTTGTAAAGAAAACATTGCATTGCAAAGAAAGCATTGGAAAAAAATCATTTTTTGCATTACACCTCCCATAACAATACAGCCTGCAAAGAAATAAATCAGAAAAAAAGAAGCTGTTTTGGAGCTGTGGCAGCAGGTGTTAATCCCAACCTCCCACTCCCCTCAGTGACCATGCATATGAAATGCATTAGAATGCATTAAAGACTTACTAAAATCTTTAAAGACTTGCTAAAGGCTAAAGGCCCTGGGAGGTCCATGCATGGAGAAGTCTTGCAGATTCCCTGCTTGGTGCTGGGGGTGACTGGGGTTGTTTAGTCTTTTTTCTTGCAAAACATGCTGGCTTCACCTCACCCTAGCTAGCACTCAACAAGCATTCGACCTCCCTCCTTCCAGATAACAGTCCACCCTGCAATTCTTTGCAACTTTTTCCAGTAGTGCCATAACTCCATAAAAAAACCCCAAGCAGAGCATCCCCACCATGCTGAGGTGGGCACGGTCTTTAAAAACCAACCCAACTACCCACCCCAAAGAAAACATGACACTTATATAGAGCAAAAATAAAGCACTTTACTGAAAACATTGCAGCTTTAACAGTAACTATATACAACTTAACAACATAAAATATATATAAAATGTAAAAAAAAAAAATCTGAAGATATTTTTACTTTGCTCCTCTTCACTAGCTTCACTTTACTCTCCTTGTCACTGGGCCGTGGGCTGGTTGCTGCCCCCAGCAAGTTCCGCCTGCAAAAGTTTTCTGCGAGGAGAAGGAAAAAGGAAAAAGAGGAAGAGGAGCACAGTGTCACGCGCAGTTGAAAACCAGACTTTTGCCCCTCTTCCCCACCCAAGTTTGGTGGGATATATTACCTATATATCACCTGGGACACTATATATCCAGGGCATCAGGTCTGGCAGGCAGTGTCCTGCCCATGGACTTTTGGTTGTGGGTCTGAAATGTAATGTGATGAAGTTCAAGAAAGGGAGGAAAGTAGATCTGGGGAACTACAGGCCAGTCAGCTTGACCACAATCCCTGGAAAGATTCTGGAAAAAATGATCAAAGAGACCATTCTTGACAAGTTGGCTGATGGCAACATCGTGAAGCACAGCCAGAACAGGTTTGTTGTGGGTAGGTCTTGCCTGACCAATCTCATCTTCTATGATCAAGTGACTTATCACTTGGACAAGGGAGAAGAGATTTACATCATATATCTGGACTTTTAAAAAGCCTTTGATCTTGTGTCTCATGATCTCCTCTTGGAACAGTTGGCCAACTGTGGCCTCAGTTACATCACAGTTCAATGGCCGCAGAACTGGCTCCAAGGCCAGACCCAGAGAGTGGTGGTCAATGGAAGTGAATTATCATGGTGCTCCATGACCAGTGGTGTCCCTCAAGACTCTGTTTTCGGACCCGTTCTCTTTAACATCTTTATCAATGATGTGGATATTGGTGTCAGAAGTGGATGGGCTAAGTTTGCGGATGACACTAAACTTTGGGGTAGAGCATCCACACCTGAGGCTAGGTTAGTGATCTAGGCCGACTTGGATAGGCTTAAAAAGTGGGCAGATACAAACATGATAACATTTAATAATACCAACAAATGCAAGGTACTCCACCTTGGGGGAAAAAAACCCACAGGATGCTTATAGGCTTGGCAATGTTAGCTTACTAGCATAGCACCATGGCCAAAAGAGACTTGGGGGTCATAACTGACCACAAGATGAACATGAGCCACCAAAGTAATGTCACAACTTGTAACACTAACCAAACCATGGCTTGCATTCATAGATGCTTTTCAAGTAAATTTCATGATGTCATTCTCCCACTGCACTCAGCCTTGGTGAGGCCGCAGCTGGAGTACTGTGTCCAGTTTTGGGCCCCCCCACTTCGGGAGGGACATGGATAATCTTGAGAGAGTCCAAAGGAGATCCACAAACAAATCAGAGGACAAGAGAATAGGCCTTATGAAGAGAGGCTGGGAGACATGGGACTCTTCAGCCTGGAAAAGCGCAGGCTCGGGGTGACCTGGTGGCAGCCTACAAGTACATCAGGGGTGTGCATTAAGATCTGGGGGAATGCTTGTTCACCAGAGCGCCCCAAGGGATGACAAGTTTCCAACAGTCACAAACTCCTCCAAGACCATTTTAGGCTGGACATAAGGAAAAACTTCTTTTCTGTCCGAGTCGCCAAGGCCTGGAATAGACTCCCTCCAGAGGTGGTGCAAGCACTTACTCTGGACTCCTTTAACAAAGTGTTTGGATACTTATCTTGCTGGGATTCTTTGACCCTAGCTGACTGCCTACCCTTGGGGCAGGAGGCTGGACTCAATGATCTTCTGAGGTCCCTTCCAGCCCTGTCTATGAAATCTATTAAATCTATGAAGTTCAGAAGGTTTGCAATACTGAAGGAAGTCATATAACCACTCAGTCCAAAGTTTCAAACTACTTGCAAAAAACTTACCATTATGGTGATGCTGCAGCTGTCATCAGAAACTATGTCCACTGCAGTGGCGGCACATGATAGGGGGTGTGGAGGGTCACAGGTGGAGGGTACATGTGGGGGGCAGGAGGACAGGAGGTACATGGGCTGGGGGAAGGGCATAGACTATTGGTGGGGGGGAGAATTAAGAGGGGGGAGAAAATTAAGGGATTATTTTTATCCCCCATTTTAAAATAATAATTGGTCTGAGCTGACCTATTCCAATCTGAACTGCATGCTGTGAGGGAGGAGTGAGGAGTGAAGGAGGGTAAAAAAGAACACACAATGGCACCTACTGGCTAAAGACCAGAACACAGTGCACCCTAGTGGTGAAGTGGATTAATTAGAGGTCTTCGGAGTCTCTGGCTATTTGCATGAACAAATCCACAGTTGGAGCAGCGTAACTGGAGAGTACCACAAATTAACACATCTCTGAGTAGTGTTAGTTTAAGGTGCTAAATAGACTTTACAGCAACTGGAAATACCAGGGCATGCAAACACAAATGCAGTTGCATCAGCATAAACGTAAATATCATTTTGTCTATGCACACCCACAGTCAACAGAGGCGGCACCCAGGCAATTTAGAATACAGTGTTGCCCCTGTTCTACCAAAGCAGAAAGAAGTTTGCCTGAAGCCTACATTTTGACTATGCTTGGACTTGATGGACCTGATTCTCCTCTCATTCTGGTGGAAGTAAAAAACCCCACACCATTTAGGTTGGTATCAGAGTGTAAACAGAAAAGCAAGCACAGTAAGTAAAGAAAAGCTCAGCATAGTGAGTCTTTCCTATCTATATTTACTCCAGAAAACCTGTCTGAAAACAAATCAGAATATCTCAATCCTGCATGGGTCTGTTCCACAACAGGCAAATAGGGATTAATAAGATAAGCACTACTTGGAAAGTGTAAAAATGTTTCTAGCTGTCTATTGCATGGATTTCCAGAAGCTTAAAAAAAGGCAGTGCAAAATAACTGAGCATTCTGGAACAGATGGAATTTCAGATGTATTGATCTGGGTGCAATGATTTAAACATTTAAACATTTGCTTCTGAAAAGTGGAGATGCATCCAAGAGACCATCCAGCATCTACATTTCTCATAAAAACAGACTTTCCAATGCAATGTGATTATTTCAGGTTTGGCAGACTTGTAGGGGGCCACAAGTTAAGTTACCTCCATGATGAGAAGATCATCAAAGAGCACATTTGTGATGGGCCGGCATCAGAAATGATGCTCAGGGGCAATCAGCATGGATTTATTAGGGGGAGATCATGTCAGACCAACCTGATTGCCTTTTACGATCAGGTCACAAAGGCCATGGATGCAGGTGTCGCGGTGGATGTAGTCTTTCTGGACTTCAGCAAGGCCTTTGACACCGTCTCTCACCCCATCCTAGTTAAAAAACTAGG
>NW_017729034.1:13557634-13586862 GCF_001723915.1 Gavialis gangeticus
GGCTAGGAGCTGGAACCAACTTCCAAGGGAAGTGGTGCTGGCCCCTACCCTGGGGGTCTTTAAGAAGAGGCTGGATGCCTACCTGGCTGGACTCATTTGAGTCCCATTTTTGTTTTGGGGTTTTGTTGTTCTCCTGCCCTGGCGGGGGGTCGGGCTAGAAGATCTACTAGGTCCCTTCCGACCTTAAATCTATGAATCTATGAATGAATCTATGAATGTGATTGTTTTTAGAAGGACTTCCAGGGAACATTTAAATTGCCTAAATGTTTTCATCTGGCTGCAGCATCCAAATTTAGCATATTGAACTCCCAGCTCTGAGCCATGCTGCCACTGCTACAAGATTCCGGCCCCAGACCAGCTCCTCCCCCAGCCATGTGCCCATCCCTGGTTTAGAGGGGTATTAATTGGGATGTTGGAAAAGAGAATAAAATCCAGGGGAGGGAAAAGGTGGGAAAGCAGATAGCTGGATATGAAAGAAAGGAAAAAGAAAATGGCATTAAGGACCAAGGAAGAGCTACAACATGAGGAGAAAAGGATGAGGGGGTGCAAGTGCAGTATAGTATTAGAGGAAATACTAATCTACCTCATGTGACAGGTTAATAAAACTAAGGTGCTGCTACAAGGTGAACACAGGTCTTTCACATGGACTGAACCATGTTCTGTCAAGTTCACACACAGACACTTGCTTATTGCATAAACAGTTAAGACTCTTGGGTCCTGGTCCAATCTAGAGTTTATATTAAGAGGTAACTGAAACTAAATGATAGCAATTTTCTCTGCTTCTGTGCTCTCCCTCAAATCACCTGGGCTCAGGAAAGACAACAGATCATTATCTAACCAGGTCTCATTCACTCCCCTAAATATATATGCAGTTAAGACCTCAAGGGCCCAAGTGAAATGACTGTATGTTTCAATAAAACTGAGTGAAAAAAAATCTTTGAAACTCACCTCACTGCTCCTCATAGAACTTCAAAATCCAGAAGTTCAGGCTAGTGAGGGCACTGATGCTGTCTGCCCATTTTTTTCTGGTTTATTTTACTGTTTCATTGTTTGAGCTAAAGCAGGTTTGGGAGCTTCAATAACTTACCCTAGGGTGTTAGGGTAGAAGCTTCTGTTGTGCAGTGAGTAAAAAGAGAGAAGACACATAGCATCAGCCCCCTTCAACACATTAGGGTAAAATATGCCTCTTTCAGTAGCTGCCAGTTGGGTATGATCCTCCAGGTGAGGACTGTATAACTGAGTTCCCTACAGCATCCAATAGATGACAAAGGTGTATTGCAAATTGTTCAAAGCAGAGCTTTTTCTCGGAGGGTGGAGTGCAAGAGCACTAAATGAAGACTACCTTGCATTTCTATCATACCAAATAATTTTCAGTTTCCAAGAATTCCTTTAAAAATGTCTTTCTTTTTAAAAGAAGAAAATATATTAAGAGAAAATTCCTTTTAAAAGCTGATGACGAAGGGTTGACTGGATTTTCGCCTGAATGTTATTTGGTCTCTCATACAGCAATGTACATCCTCCATATCTAATACTTAGCAACTGATGAGTAGCTGACTCTATAATTGGTGTTGACTGAACGCAAAGTAAAAGGAATCATTCAACTTTTTTGGTTCTACCGTTTGACAAAATAGCATTTTGCATCTGGATATGTTAGGAAAGGTTTGGAAGAAAGGGTCGTTAGATAATTTTAAGTATGTTATACAGGGATTGGGAATAAATCTTATTCTGGAGATGTCAGATAGCTGGGAGAAAGCAATCTTAAAGAAAATATAATGCAGTATAAAAGTCTCTGTGCCAAGCACATGTCTTTCTACAAAAAGAAGTCTTGAGGAGGGTAATTGTTCTATTCCAAATTTACCTTGCACTATCAGGAGGATGAAAACCTTCAGAAAGAAACTATTTCTATCTCTACAGAGAAGTCTGCTTGGGAGGATGGAAACAATTATTCTTTCTTGTTCTGGCCCAAATGTGTAAACACAAGTAAAATTATTAATGTTAAGTCTTGCCTGGGCACAAAAGTTGCAACAATAAACTAGATTATAGCCAATTTTGTTAAATCAATGCATACTGCTTGTGGACTAACTCTGATCAGCAAACAGACACCTCACAGCCATTTAATTGAACTTCATTCTTAATGGACTAAGCTAAATCAACACAGAAGCTGGCTTAGTTAAGTCCATGCAACTTTGTGTGCAGAAGGGTTCGGGCATCAGATGCAGACTGCCAAAGTTTGAGGACGACACTAAACTATGAGAAGAAGGTGGTGACGCTGGAGGATAGGCTGGGGATACAGGCCAATCTGGACAGACTCACAAGGTGGGCAGACCAAAACCTGATGGCATTTAATGTAGAGAAGTACAGGGTGCTCCAACTTCAGAGGAAAAAACAGCATCATACTTATAGGCTTGGCAGTACTATGCTCACTGGCACCATGACCGAAAGAGACTTGGGGATCTTGGTTGAACACAAGATGAACATGAGCCACCAATGCGATGCCATAGCCGGAAAAGCAAACCAAGCTCTGGTATGTATCTACCGATGCATCTCAAGCATACCCAGGGACATCATTCTCCTGCTTTATTCGGCCTTGGTGAGGCCGCAGTTGGAATACTGTGTCCAGTTTTGGGTCCCCCCACTTCAGGAGGGACATGGATAATCTAGAGAGAGTCCAAAGGACAGCCACCTGCATGATCAAAGGCCAAGAGAGCAAGGCTTACAAGGAGAGACTGAGGGACATGGGACTCTTCAGCTTAGAGAAGAGAAGGCTCAGGGGGGACTTGCTGGGAGCCTATAAGTATATAAGGGGGGTGCACCAGGATCAGGGAGAACAGTTGTTCACTAGGGCTCCCCAAGGGATAACTAAGTCTGTCCCATAGCAGGGGTTTTTTTTAAGTCTTTGTGGATGACAGTCTTATGCTCTTTCTATAGATTTAGCCTTCCCCTTACTAATTATTCCATTGTATAGGTTGAGCAAAAATAGGGCCTTGTTACACATTATATTTAGGTGGCTTCTGGAGCTCTTAACCCCTGGATCATTCATACATTAACTCCTGAAACTAGTTTTAAATGCACTTTAGGCAGCTTAAAGTTAAGCCACTCCAGGGCAGGTTTATCTCTGATCTGTGTTTCCCAGCTGGTGTTCCATTAATGTGTGGCCACTCCCACCAGATGAGCCATGCAAGCTGCAGTCCTCCAGCATCCCAGGATGTGGTGTCCCCTCCCCATCCTTCTGTTCTATAGCCAAACTTTCCACACCCTGATTAAAGGGGACGGTTCTGGCACCAACTCAACTCCCCCTCTCACCCCAGGGGTGCAACCCCTTGCAGATAGCCTGCAGAGTATATGCCAGCTATCCAGGTTGCAAGACATGGATAGGTCCAGGAGTGGAGTCAAGGGAGTGGGGGCAACCAAAGTAGGGGCTACAGCAGATCCCCATGAGCTAGGGCTTCCTTCCTGTGGCGGGGGCACTAGCTCCCCCAAAAGCACCTTCTCTCATCACTCCCACCTCCCAGCTACTCCAGGAAGAATGTCCCTGATCCGAGTCCTAATTTGTTAAAACATGAGAGCTTCTTTAAATTTATTTTGTCTAAATTTTTAATTTTTTTTACTTCGTTTTATTTTATTCTTCAATGGCTGACTTCCTTTATTTCACCACCCTTCCCCTTATTCCCTTTCCACCTCCCATTTCATCACCCACTCCCATTCCATTAACTCCCCACCTCCAGCTTCATGTTCCTGCTGCCCTCCCCCAACCCATCTCCCACACATCCCTACCTAGAGCAGGGCTAGAAGCCTATCCTGGCTCACCAACCCTGTAAGGGCAACTCACACCTGTAGCTTCTAGTGAGGCCACTGCTCACTAGCCCTTTAGTGGCAAGTCACAGCTGTGCAGATCAGAGACAGTCAGAGAAGGTTTTTATCTTTAAGGTGTGACTGCTCCAAACTCCAGCTAACACTAATACCAATCAACATTTGAGCAGCTCAAAAACCAGTGTGTACCATGGCCCTTATGCAAGTCACCTGAGCTGTCAAAGCAAATGCAAGCCGCATCTGTTATAAGTTTTGCCAAGGGTTTGTGCCATTCCCCACCAACACTAGCAAATGTTGAAGCAGAGTAAAGAAACCCTCCTGATTACAATTAAAGGGTGAGGGTTATATGGGTATGGGAGTGTGCATACTCAAATGCAAATAATACTGGAAAGCATTGGAAATGTGTCTCTAAGCTAGTGTTGTCTGAGGACTGTTGCTTAAAGGAGGCATCATTGTGGAGTTAGGAGCAGGGATCTGGAAGCCAGGTGACCTGAATTCTATTTCTGTCTCTGCCCTTTATTCTGTATATGGCAAGTACTTGCCCTCTTTCTGCCTCAGATTCCCATACATAAAATGGTGGTATTGATACTAATAAAACCACTCTGAGACCCTTCAGCAAAAGGCATTGTATACAAAGTATTGATTGTAAAGTTTACTGGTGTTGATAATGCCAACATACCTTTTCCCACTGCAACTTTCTGAGGACAGCACTGGTTGAAATGCAGAAAGTTTGTTTCTTTGTAACCTCTCTCTCATTTCTGTTTCCAGATGGCTGGGCTGGAGTCACTGATTAAAAACAAAGAAAACATTATGAGAACCAAAGAGAGGAAAAAGAAAGATATACAGAGCAGCAATTAAAGAAGAGACAGCTGAAATGGGTTCATGATGGTGGAGATTCCTTCATGTATGAAGAATGTGTCTAAGGTGAGGCCTTTTTTTACTGTAAAAGCATTTGTGTTAATAAATTGCTACCCCCAACCCCGCCCCCCCTTCCAAATTCTTTCTTTCTTGAAGATAATATGATAAAATGAGTGGATCTGAAATAGTGGAAGAATGGCAGAGGAATTATGAAGGAAACTACAGGGACTATGAAAAGCAAAGTAAAGTCAGAGCAGTTGTGGTGCTGTTATATGTTGGTTTATTTCTTATCAGTGAGAATTAATGCTTGAATTCACGTCAGTGCCTTTGAAAAAAAACTACCTTGGAAGGTTTGTCTTACACCAGAAAGTCGCACCAATTAGACTTAGGTTTAAGAAAGTAGTTCATTTAAATTGCTGCAAACTCTTGTGTGAATACTCTGACTTCAGTTTAGCTAAATGGAGTATGGGACAAAAATCTTGTCTATACATAAACCAATGTGGCTTTAAGTAAACCATGCCAAATCTCTGCTGTACTAACATTTGTCCCTGGCTTTGTTTAAAAAGGGTTTGTATTGATTTACCAACTCATATTAAATTGGTATCAAGAACATTACATTTGAAAAGTCAAGCACTGAATGTTATGAAATGCCAGAATTAGGGTGGTCTGTTTATATGCTTTATGTTATGCGACTTCTGTTATGAGACTTTGCTTACATGATTATGTTGTACTCTTTCTACAGGACCCCTTTCCCATTTGGGTGTTGGATGTACAGTAAATTAGTACCTAACTCAATATTTTATTCAGTATTTTGTTCAGCATGTGGCCCAAACTTTGTTTATAGCACACCTTCCAAGTCCTAGTGTGAATGCAAACTTACTGATCTACATATAGCCTTTTTCTGGGGAGCTCATTACCATACCATCTAAATGCTAATATAAGACTGTGAAGCCCTGATTTTCCTAAGAGTTTTGTAACACATGGTCTCTCCAGAGCCCAGCTCCTACTGACTGCTGTTGCATCTGTGAGTGCTGAGCTCTTCTGCAAATGAGGCCATGAGATATCAGGACAGGCTCCAGGATAATAATGAAATCACTTCTTTTTTATAAGAGACATGACCAGCATCACACTGGAGCTCTGTGTTAGATGCAGGGGAAGAATCTAGTTTATCAGGATGACATTCAGTTGTCTTAACCATGACACTATTCTTTCTCATTAATTTTTCTATTGCCTTATCTGCTAAGCAGCTTCCAAGTTTTACAACTGCTGAGGAAGGATACAGAAGCCCATAAACTCCTGCCCAACAAAGTCTTGATTCATCCTCTAAACATCGTGCAAGCTGTGCACCTAATGAAATGGGGATATTGAAGAGAAACAGCACATCAGGCTGTGTATGATGTGACAGATTGTGTAGTGGGACCCTTGGTCTAGATCCTGCCTCATTCACCATTGCCTGTCTGCCTTTCCAACTGCCTGGATGCCTTTAATGGTAATAGCTGGTATAGGCCCTCAGTCTAGGTCAGAAGATTCTGGTGCCTCCCCTTGTCAGATCATAGGGCAACTTGGTGTTCTTCTCAAAGGGCTTCTGATCTAAAGCAGACAACACTCCACTCACTGTCCCCAGACAAGTCGCCCTGCATCATGAATCTCCACTGTGGCCTCCCTACACCCCTCCAATCCATTCCATGCCTCACAGAATTTAACAGTCTACCTTGTTAAGCTTAACCGTTTAAGGTCAAACCTACTGTTTCATTTTATTTCCCGGGTTTTTATTTGTTTAGTACAATTTAATTTATTTTCTAATTGACTATTTTATATAAATTAGAAAAAGGCTTTCATTTTGCAAATGTTGAAATGAGCATTTAGATGTTATGATTTTTTTTTTCTTTTGGTTGTTTACCGACTGAAACAATTTGGCAAAATCAACATGAATTTGCTAAAAAGTTTGTTGCCTTGCATCTAATTGTTCCACAGCAGGGCTTGGCCCTTCAGAGCTCAGCCCACTAATGGTGTAATTAACAGCAGTTATAGTTTAGTCCTCCTCTGTGTGGCCAGAGAAGATTAGACACTTCTAAATTCCTAGCTTAGCCCCTCCTTAGACTCCAAATCCAAGTCCTTTTTCTATCACTAAAGTTTATCAGCTCAGCCACAAACTCCACTCCCAACAGTCTCTAATTTCCCTCATATCTATTCCCATACCTGGCTTCTTGTTCTAAGCTTCCCCCCTTCCCACTCTCTGGCTCAGCTCTCCATCTCTTTGCATGTCAGTCAGGCTGCTTCCTCCATCTTCTCCACACTTTCTGGGCATGAATGAAGGGGGCCCTGAGTGTGCATGAAGGATTAATTTGCTCTCATTTCTTGGCTGGGAGCCAGCTGCCAGAAGAGCAGTTCCAGGAAGCATCCAGGCATGTCCCCTGTAAGCCCCAGGCTGGAGTATGATTGGTACATAAGAATCACAAAGGATCTAGCAGCCAAGCTCTAATGGATTTCTACTGATCATGTGCAAGCTGCTGTTTTCCCAGGGCTCCTCATTCATTTGAATCTGCATATTTTTCCAAGGGCTGGGCAAAAGATAAAGCCCCAGTGTCACAAGGGCAATGCCCCTGGTAAATTTAAATCCTTGCTCCTGAGGTTGGAGGTGCCAAACCTTCTAATTGAAACAGATCCATCTGTTGCTCTGTGTATGGGGCTTGTGGCAAAGCCACAAAAGAGCAGTCAGTAAAATACCATATTGTGTATTTTAATAGAATACAGATGTATAGTTCAGCATTTGTGTTTCTTTTATCCACACGTTTTGTGGTGGCATCTGAAACACTTGGCTGTGGTGGTTTAAACAGGGATGATCCTGCCTCAGCCAGAGGTTTGGACTAGATGATCTTGAGGTCCCTTCCAGCCCTACTTTTCTGTGATTCTGTGAAAAGAATGGTCAAGTCTGGCATAGACTGTCCTTTCTAAAGCAACAGTGTTTATTTCCCTATTTTTGTTATCCGTAAGGTGTTGTAATTTTCCCTCCTTTGTATACCATTATTTTATTTAAGGAATAGATTTGGAGTGGTCATACAAAATGGTAGGTGCCAAGGGCTCAACCCTCAAATTGATTTAGATGTTGCAATGCTCAGCTTAGGGGCTCTTTCACTTTGTACCAATTATAAAATGTTCATTGTAGACAGGCATTGACCTATGTGAGAGCCCAAATCCACTGAGCTGTAGGGTCAACCAAGTTCCATGATTCCCTTCCTCTTGGTCCCTGTGAATATTTAATTAGTTATATCAGTGGAGTTTGGCAAGAGGGACTAGGGGAGCCTCATCCAGGAATACCTACAGGCAAGGGCACTCTCCAGAGGTATTGGAGCCCTTTAATGCTTTGCTCCAAATCAGTCATGTGAAATCCATGTGAGTTCCCTAATCACAGGGATACTATATTAGGGGGACTGTTACAAAGTCAGACAGCTGGGAAACGGGCAGATTACAACACACACAAAGTGGCTCAATATGTCTCTGTCTCCCTCAGCACACATGGTGTCAGAGGTGAGCCTGATCCTTCTTTCTAGGAAAAAGAAAAGAAAAAGAGAGAGAGAAAGCAGAGTCCCTAAACTGTCAGAGTGAAGGCAGAATCAGGGAGAGCCTCTGTGCACTGCATCAATGAGGAAACAAGCTGAGAGTCCAATGCAGCTACAGAGGCCAAAACACAGATGGCTCTGCTGGAGAAGTTTGACTGGGAATCCAAGCAGCTGGCTTTGGATCAGAAGGTTTGAATGGTTTCAGGTGGTTTCTGCCTTATCAGAAAGAATGCAGAGATACCACATAAATGCCCTCATCCTTGCCATGGAAACTGATGAGCCCTGCTCAGAGACTTGATCTTTAAACATCTTTTATAGTTTTAGGTGTCTACATTGGTTGATTGGCCTAGCAGTGTAAATAGTTTTACAGGTTAAGAGTTTGTTGTTAATCATGCATAATGAGTTATAATCTTATGCTGTTCATTATAAAGAGAGGGATATGTGGAGTGATCATAGGGTGCTGGTCCACCAGACCTACTGGAGAGGACCAGAGGGCTGTATTAGGGATACAGTAATAAAGATGGACGGACAGTCTGGGAGGAGGGGCAGATTGCAACACACACAAGATGGCTGCATGTGTCTCTGTTTCACTTGTATCACATGGCACTCTCCAGAGATGTAGGAGCCCTGGATTTAAGTCTTTGTTCCAAATCAGGCATATGAAATTCGTGCAAGTACCCTAATCACTGGAGAACTGGAAGAATGCAATGCAGGCAGGCATCCCCCCAGCAATCTTGTCCCTGGCTGTCCTCTCTTTTTGTGCAGAGCCTAATCTAGTACACAGATTTTCAGCATGGCCCCCAGGCCAGGCCATGAGATAGGTGTTGAGGATGTTAAGTTTGAGATTCCTTCCAAATGTTAGGTGGGAGCTTAGCTTTCAATGTACTCAGTGGCTTTGGGTAATTTTGGAAATATTCACAGTCAGAGGCTTAAGTGTCTCAGGAGTTTCAAGTGTCTACAGGGTTAGACAAACTAAATTTACTAAGGGCGATACAACTTTTTACAATCAAAAACTGTGGTGGAATTATAGGTATTTTCATTCAGAATTACTGACAATAATTGGAAATTGTGGCTACTTAGGACAAGGACAGAACTTTGTGAATTTGAAGGTGGAAATCAAGAAAGCATGGGAAAAATACCAACAACTGTGAGACTCATGGAAGAATCATGAATTATGGTAATACTGCATGGGCTTTCCCTTTTTCCCAGTTCAGCTGATGTCAATCCTTTCCCCTCCTCAGCCCCAATGGATGCTCACCTCTCACCCTATCTCTGCTCACTTCTGCTTTTCTTCTCTTTCCTGGTTTCCCCATCTAGATCCTAGGTCATAATCAGGGATCCTGGTTTTCTCTGGTAAAAAAAATAAATCTCCAATTTTTGGGTTAGAAAAATGTGGATTTGGGGTTACTTTTTTTATGATTAAAATGAAACACCAATAATATAGATATAGTGGTATTTCATTTTGATCATGGAAAAATGTGGATTTGGGCTTACTTTTTTAACTCAAAAATTTGGACGGGGGGTTTATCAGAGAAAACCAGGATCCTTGGTCATAATGAAGGGATGAAACTAAAAAAATGAAAACTGAGACTTAGGAACTCAGACAGATCTTTCAGCTGGTGAGAGTTCTGTCAGGCTTTGTAAGCAGCAGAGCCAGAGACTCATTTAAGGCATGGCACATAACACTGGGCAGAGCACTAGAGAAAGCAATATGGAACAGCTTCTCAGTGATAACACAGAGTGTGTAAAATGACCTCAGAGGCCTTTTTGTTTATAATTCCTACAATATTTCTAATGTCTTGTATGATGGACAAATGCAATGAATAAGCAAACTATCAAGCTGTTTTTTGGCCTGTTAATATTGGTATCTTAGTCGCCCTCTGTTGGTGTTAAGAGTTAATCTTTGTGGATATGACTGAAGGTAGTACATGTCTTTAATAGTTAATGGTTCAGATTTTGTGACTCAGGAAAATAGCCATGAATTGCTTTACACAGCCTCACACTTGAAAGGCTTGAAAAACAAGCCACTTCAAGGGAAAAAAATGTGGGTTCTGGAGAAACTGATGAACTTCTGGAAGAGCCTCTCCATGCTCATTTTGAGTCCTGCATTTAGTCCCAAGTGCCCTGGGCCATTGTCTCTTCACAACACCTTCTCATGAAGTGAATTTTCCATCTCCCCAGGATCATAATGCTAATTCTGTTACCTATTCTGGCCAGATTGCAAACCACACGAGAATTTATGCCTCTAGGAATGTTCATTTGGATGCAGTATTCTTCCTTATTTCCTTCTCTAAATTGCTGCTGAACAGCAGGTGCCTCCCACCCCAGATGTAGATGGTTACATTTCCCACCCCTTATGTGGATGGTACGTGGTTACATGGGGAAAGAGTGATGTGATCCCTATATTAAAATTAGAATCTTTTGAAATTAAAGGTGATTCATTAATGGAAATGATTTTGTTTTGTTGTTACTTTTGTTTTAATTTAATTTGGGGTTATTATAGGAATACCAACAAGATGTAGAGAGGTTTAGTGATGTCTAAAATTTGGATTTAGACATTTAAAGTGGCAGCTAGGTGCTTTTAGCCCTAAGATACTTAGATCAAGGGTGTTATGTACAAGTCTGAATAAAACAGAATAGCAGAGATTTGGTGAGAATCCTCCCTCAGTTAGCAACCTGGGATCACAAATGTCTTTTGCCTACCCTCCTGTGCCACCCCAGTTCTCTGAGTCTCTGAAAATGAGTGGATAAGTCAATCTGTTAGCTAGCTGAACACTGTAGTATTCACACAATCAGCTAAACCTGCTGAAACTTGTACATGTTCAGAAGTTTCAAGTGCTCCCTGACCAGCTCTTTGTCATTGACTGCACTAGGCTCTTTGGATATGTCTTCACCATAGCAGCAGAGCACAGTCAGACTCCCAAGGGAACTGGCTGTCCCCACCTCCTATTTCATGCACATTAGCCCTAGAAACAGAGTGGTGAGGGCCCTCTGAGGAACCCCTCTGGGTCTGGGCTCAAGGCTTGCATTTTCTGCAACCTCAAGAGAAGTGGCTTAGGGGATCCCTAGAACTTGCAGGTGCAGATTGGGAGCAGATGAGTGGAGTTTATTACTTCAGTGGCATGACTGAGCACCCTATCACCATGATGCAGCATACATCTTGATTCTCTTTCACAGGCTCTAAACCAGCAGTACATATTGTATATGTATGTAACCCATGCCAGCATGTAAAGCTGGATGATGTGCCAGATTTTGGGTGCTCATGGGGGCCAGTAGCCCTGGGAACCCCTCAGGAAGACTACTGACTGAGGTGTCCCATGGAGAGGTGTGTCCCTCACCCTCACCACCCAGGAATTTGCTCAGAACCTGATGAACATGTTATTCTTTATTACACACAACCAATTTATTTGCAGAAAAAATAAACAAAAAAATTACAATACTTAATAGTAAAACTAACAATTTAGATAAAATCTACAACTACAACATTAGGTAGATAATTCCAGCACACTGGGTGGTCCCACTTGTCATAAACAATAATTAAATTCACCTTGTTATAACCTTTTAAAAGTTTCTCCACCATAACCCAGTTGATTTCTTTCTGGTCACAATCTACTTCCCATAGCAATAAATGGCAATACAGCTATAACTATGATCCACCACTAGATGGCAGAGGTGAGGTTTGTGCTGCTCTGGGGAAAAAGGACTCCTTTAATCCTTGTTGATAACACAGCAAAACAGGCTCTGAACAGCTGCTGCAGGCAATAAGATTCCCTTTTGTTTCCTTCTGGAAATACACTTCCTACAAACACTAGTGATTAGGTGTTCCCTCATACACCCATGCTGGTTTTCTTTCTCTCAGCTCATTCCTTCTCAGGGCTGTCTCCCCTTCCTAGCACATCCACCTGCAGATAGGGGTTTCCCTCTGCAGGTCTCAGATTCTGCAGCTTGAGCCTTCCTAGGTCAGACAGGGTTTTCCCTCTGCAGGTCTCTGACTGCAGCTGAAGCCTTTCCAGCTTGGACAGGGGTTTTCCTTTGCAGATCTCTAACCCTCCAGCTCCAGCCTTCCCAGCTCAGATAAGTGTTTCTCTCTGCAGGTCTCTGATTCTGCTTCTTCTCCCAGCTCCAGCAAGCCTACCAGCTTTGCTTACCAACCCCTCCCCACTCTTTCCCTGGCACCTATGTCCCTTGTTGCACAGCTCTGAACCCAGTGGGGAATCAGCTTCTCATGGGCAGACTCTCCCCTATCCTGATGCCTGCTCCCCAGGCAAGTGTCAGCTCAGTCTTCCCTGGCTAGGGGCTGAGTCTGTGCCCCCCCCTCTCTCCAGGGCTGGAGTTAGCTCCTTCCAGCTTCTCCTCTTCTTTTCCCTCCCTCAGGTTGTATGGCTCAGTAGCAGCCAATCAGAGCCCCTGTTTTGTAATGAGGGCTCTGGTCACAATTTAAATGCACCAATAAGAAGCATGCATTGTGCACTGCCTATCCTCCTGTCTAGTAAAGCTTATGCACTCTCTGGAAAGTTTTGCCATCCTTTTCTCGCAGACCTCTTAAGCACAGCTCACCCACTTGACTCAGCCAGGCAAGCATTGCAGCTTACATGTATTATGTCCCATGTAAAAGGTGACCTTAGTTTTTGATGGGAATGATCTGTTTTTTTTTTTTCTCCCAGTGGCAGTGTGGGAGATTGATATCCAGACCTGTGTGATAGCCATTGTGATGTCACATTCTCTGTAGGGAACAAAAGAGTAAATTCTTTGCTCTGGCTACTTTACAATGCCCAACAGTGCTTGGAAAAGTTTATAGGGACCACATCAGCATGACATTGCAGCAAGTGTGAGGAAGTCCTGTTCCATCAATGGCTTGCTGCTACTGTAGCCCGTCTTGGATACATTCTCTGTTGATGTTGCCCTGCAACTCCATGAGAATCTTTCCCCTTTACAATACTTGCATAAAAGTCCTGATATCTGTTCTGTGCCTCCCCAGGAACTTTCAGAAGCACCGTGCTTAAAACTGACTGCCCTTTGTGATAGGAAAAGGGAAAGAAAGAAACTTAGTTTCTGTTCTGCCTTCTCAGTTTTTAAGATAAAATTTTAAAAAGAAAAATGTGCTGCTTTTGCCCCTTTCTCAATGTTTTGATTTGTTCTGAGTATGTACATGTGTGTGCATGCCTACCTGTGTGCACATGTGTGATAACATTCTGCAGATGCCACACTGGCCTATGTTGGATTATGTCAGTGTCACCCAATGAAGCACACTGAGCTAATGCTAATAGTTAGGAGCTAATAAACACTATGGGAGAAGGTCAGTGCTGAATCACTTGGATTGTGCACATGGCTTTCAGATACTTTTTACCAAATATTTCCCTGTTGCAGCAAGTAGACTGTGGGTCTGCAATCTCTCAGAGGGCTTTTTAAAGCTGTGTATGTTATCAGATTGTCTCACTGTGATGAGAGAGAATATACATCTCAATATATTTGTGTCCTACAGCATTGTTACTAGAAAGCAAATTTCACAGGAAGATTCGCAGTGTGTGGCACAAAATGGCTACTGGCTTTTAAAGCCTGCAGATAGGAGCTGCCAGAGAGCAGCTCAGCCCTGGGTGAGGAGAGGCAGCCATCCAGGAGCCCTGGGGCTGGGTTCAGGCTGGCCCCCAAGTGGCTGGGCAGACCCAACACTTAATTTAGTGCCAGGTCGCATCTATGTGTGTGTTAATGTGCTCTAACTGTGTCTAAATTTGATACCTGCACTGCAGGCATTTGTAGATATAAAGTTTAGGCATGATTAGCTTAAATTTGCCATTTTAATGCACGTTAAGGGGGCATACATGTAGAGGCGCACCTTTAATGTGCATGAAATTAGGTTAACGCACATTAACCTGTCTTGTGTAGATGTGCCCTCTGTTGAAGTGGCAGTAAAGAAACAGGAAGCAATAAATGAAAGGCAGGTGCATCATTAGAGAAAAGGGGATGGAGTCTGGAGTGACAGTCACACAAGCCTGCTGTCTTAGCACTGGTCAGATTTAAAAAGAACCCACCCTTTTCCAAAGGTGCCTTATTTTAAGAACTAAACCAGAAATAAAATTTTGGGGGCAACGTTTAAAGAGAAATAAATTTTAGACATATCTGAATGCTCACTGTTCCTCTGCCATGTTAATAGAGAGCTGTCATGAATTTCCCCAGCTGGGATACTGAGGGAGCCAGGCTGGACCCTCTAGGTGAGGGGAGGTTCCTTTTCCCCATTTCCCGTGCAGGCCTCTTGATAGCAGCAGCACAGAGCTGCTGACTGCTTTGAATGGCTGTGGGGGTGGGCCAGGTTGGAATGGAGCCTCCTTTCCTTGTGGGCCCAGCCCGGTTCCTCTCAATATTGCATCCAGGGTAGCTGGGGGGGCCCTTTTCCAGTTCTGGGCATTCAAAGCAGAGGTCAGCTTCATGCTGCCACTCCCCCTTCTGTACCTCCCCTGCTAACAGCCAGGGAGCTGGAAGGTGGGGCTGGGGAGATGTGGTTTGGCAGCCTCCTCAGAGGCTGCTGTAGCACCCCCACCTGCTGGCCAGGGCCAGTGCAGCAAGCTCCAGGCCTGCTGGGTTGTGGGGGTGGGGCAGGGTACAGGTTAATATATGGCACTTCATCTAAATGTCTGTAGGCTCCCTGAGAGTCTCCCTCTACAGGACTGTCCTTGCACTGTCCTTCGCTAGTACCAGAAGAAGCAGGGAGTCTCTCCAGGTGCTGGGTTGGTATCTACTTGATGTGTCAACATTGGCTAATTAGTTCATTGTTGCTTGATAGCCCATTACACACTAATATAGTGCTTAGGCAGATACCACAGTTCTGGCTCCAAATGCAGTTACCCCCTTCTTTCCCCATGTACAAGCTAGTCAGGGAAACTTAAACATGCAGTTGTAGGTCTTGCTGGTGTATAACAATTGATTAGTGCATCTACAAATCACAGAGGCCCTAATAACATCATGAACAAAAATAGGCCTCAATGAACATGAAACTAGGCATACCATATATGACTTGAATGGAAGTGCTGGAAAAGTAGTTTGTTAGTCTTAGATGTGCCTCCAAAGCCAACAGAGAGAGAATGAGTGGATAATATGACTACAGGACACAAAAAACAAATATCAGACCGACCTGGCAAACAGGTGTCCCTATTTCATGGGAAGACTGCACTCACTAGTGGATGATGGCCCCAAAAGATGTTTTAGTAATTGGTGAGAATTAGGCTAGTTATGGTGTAAACATTAAGTTGTTTCCTTTGGTGTATATGAAAGGAGCCCATGAACACTTAATACTTTGTACTGGGCTTGAGGGTTATATTCCTGCCTGTACCAGGCCTGCAAATGACCTGGCTAGCATCATGGACTCTGGTTGGTCATGGATGTTACTCTCTAGGCTTGTTTGTAGATAGCAAACCTGGCCAAGCTTTTCATTACTAGGAACTAATGCCTGTAGTCTTTTTCTTGTAACAATGTGGTTGTTAGGGGCGCATCATCCTGACCCTCTCCCCTTACTCCCTCCTTCTCATCACCTACATGCAGACAATTCAAACTATGGGAGACAGATGCGACTGATATAACACCTAATCCCAAATAACACTAATAGAATGAAATAACAACACTGATGGTGAGTCCACCCTAACAACACTGGTGAGTCCCTAGAGACTTTCAGCAACATTATTATCACACAAACATTTAACTGAGAAATATTACAACAAAACCATAGTTTGTCTCTAGACCATTGGCTCTTAACTAGGGTACCAGTTTACCTTGCAATGCTGCCAGATTTTTTTAAGGGTACCATAAGATTTGAGGAGGTTAGTAAGGTTTTAGGAGATAAGCTGATAAACTAAGTAGCTAAGGGCAGGTTCAGGCTTGTCCCTGCTTGGACAGTCCCACATCCCCACTGCCAGGCCCCTCTTCATGGAAGCACTATAATCCATAATTTCGTTTTTGAAATTGAGTGCCACTCAATTCACAAAAATTATGGAATGGTGCCTCAGTCCAGAAAGATTGAGAACCACTGCTGTAGACAGAAATTTTGTATCCTACATTTATTTACTGATTTGATTTGATTTGATTTCTATGCTACTGTCACTGGAAAAGGCTCAGGATAGATTACATTAAAAACAAGGTAAGATAAAGCCAATGAAATGTTAAAAATAAAATGGCAAATGATAAGAGTATTTCCCAAATAATCAGGAACGGACTTCCATATATGTCTGTTTTTAACCTTTAGGAAATTGACCATTTCCCAGGCAGATGACACCTGAAAACAAGCAGAATTGAGAGCAGAGAGATGGAGGGGATTAGTGAGGGAAGATTTCTGGCTAAAGGTCTGAACTCTTTTCAGGGTAACTTCTACTTTTTTCTGTTATGTAGCTGGCAGGCATGCTTTCAGCAGAGCTGCCTCCCAGATCCTACTTGTTAGTCTGACATAGTGACATGGGTTAAAAATAAGCACATGATATGAGGGGTAACTAGCGAGAAGCAAGGTGGATGGTGGAAATTAGGCTTCAAAAGACTGTTGGGGCAGAGAGCTTTCTGACAAAATAGACATGGTTCACAGCAGAGTTAATACTGTGTAGAGAAAGGAAAAGAAAGAGCCACTGAGAGTGAGGATGCTTATCTTCAGTTTCTCAGCCAAATTTTATTTACTTTTTCCAATGCCTCAAAGGTAAAACGATTTCTAAGAATGAAGCAGTCTATCCTGCAATTGTCAGTTTTTATTTATTAAGCTGGGATGTTCAGCAGGAGTCTGGCTGTAGATGTTAAATAGCCAGCAAAGGAGGTGCAATTGCACAGTTCAGGGCTGAAGCATAAATGTCAGCAGCACTAAATAACTTATAAGCATGCAAAAGCATGCTTTTATCCTACTGATGTGCATAGCTCCCTTGACACCAGTAAAGACCTCTGAGCTGCTATGGAAGCAGCAAGTCCAATGGTCATTCCTTATGGCTAGATACCTTCACTTAATCTGAGCTCTGTAGAGTGAGATGTTTACTGTAGCTAGGGGGTCCATCTGCACCTTCAGGGGTAATTTCAGTCCCTGGCAACATGGTCATGTTCAAGGACTTTGGGTTTGAGATTAATTGTTTAATGGATTTTAAAGCTATCATAGACTCTTATGATTATCTAGTTTGGCTTGTTGCATAGCAGACACCAACAAATTTCACAAAATGGTTCCTCACTGAGTGCTGTAACCTGGCTGAACTGACGTGTCTTTTAGTAAGATATGTTTTAAAGATGCAAGATGATAGGGAATTTATCACATCCCTTCCCCTTTGTTAATCTGCTCCAATGGTTTATTGCTTCACAGTCAAAATTTGCATCTTATTTCCAACTTGGTCTTTGTTGACTTTAACTTCCACAAATTAGATCTGAATATTTCTTTGCATGTGAGCTAAACAGCTCTCTGGTACTAGATATCTTCTCCCTGTGTCAGTAGTTATGAATTATGAACTTATATTTATCTTTGATAGGCTGAATACATTGAGTTTTTCTAGAATCTGTCATTGTAGAGTAGGCTAGATTTTGTATTATTCTTGTGGGCCTCCTCTGAACACTTCATGATTTTTGCCTTCCTGAAGTGAACACCAGAATGGATCATTCTATTCTAGCAATTGTCTCCTTGCTGCCTTAAACAAATAACTTATTTTAATACCCCTTCTACTAGAGGTGCACTGTTACATTGGTCCATATTATATCAGCACCAATAAAATGAAAATTGACATTATCGGCAATTGGCTTTTTTTCACCGATGTGGCTGATAATGTCACCAATAAATACCATGAGCATGCATTCAGCTGCAGCACACATGCAACCAGGAATGCAGACTAGTAGCTTGGAGAGCAGTGTCTGGCCCATAAGTCTGTGGGGGGGGAGGGGGAAGAGGCAAGGAGGAGGGAAGGGGCATGGAGGAAGACAAATCAGGGCCCACAAGGTGAGGGAGGGAGTGGAGCTGGGGCAAGGGCAGGCATTACCCAGCTGGGGTGAGGTGGAGTGGAGTGCAAGATGGAGCTACAGGCAGCTCATCTGAAGGGTGTAAGGGACTGGGGAGGGAGGGATTGCTCCTGCCACTGCATGCACCCTGGGAGAGGCATGGGGGCATGTGCCCCTTGGATTTGTGCATGGGGTAAGGGCAGGTTGCCCACTGCAGGATTGGGGCTGGGGGCTATGCTGACTTCTTCCTGGCAGAGGGGTTTGGCCAGGGCTGCGTTTGGGGCAAGCAGAGGCAGGACGGACAGTGGTGGCACTGGGAGGGAGCTATGGGGGCAGGGACTACAGCGAATTTTAGGGTGGCCATAGCCCACCCTGTAGCCCCCACTCCTAGTGCCACCACTGCCTGCCCCAAGCACAGCTCCAGCCAAGTCCCCCTTGCTAGGAAGAGGCTGGCACAGCCCCCAGCCCCAACAGGCAACCTGCACTCACCCTGTTTACAGATCTGGGGAGAACATGCCCCCATACCTCCCCCAGGGTGTGTGCAGCAGTAGGAGCTGCTCACCACTCCCCCCACCCCCCACCCAATAAGCTACCTGCAGTTCTGGCTTGTGACCTGCCCCACCCTGACCCTGCAGCACCTGCCCTTGCCCCAGCTCCACTCCATCCCTCACCTTGGGGGCCTTGATCTGACCCACTCCATGCCCTTTCACTCCCCCATGCCCCTTCCCCGTCACAGGCTTGCCTGCCGGACACTGCTCTCCAAGCTGCTGGGCTGCATATTGACAATCAGATTGGTATCAGCCAATATGGTTGGTTAATAATCAGCCATCATATCGGACAAAAAAACCTTTATTGATGCTCACCTCTAGCTTCTAGATATTCTTGTTGTTCATATTGCCAAGTATTGTGCTAATCCTTTTTAGCCATTGCAGTTCTCTGGGCATACATGTTCAGTTGGTTATCTCTAATGGCTGCTCCTTTCCAGAAATACTGCTTCCCAGGATACTTCCCTTATTCTGTAAGTAACCTTCATTCACTCTGCCTATTTATATGGCCTTTTGTTTTGTTGTTTTAGAATGTATAGTTTTCACTAAACACACTGTACAGGTGGATGTGTATCCAAGTGGATTTGTATTCATGAGCTGTCCTGATTATTTCCATCTGAATACTGTTTGTGCTGTCTACATATTTTTATCTGGTAATGGTTCTCTATTTTCATTGAGAGAGGTAGTCAGCAGCCCTAAGCAAAGAATAAATCCATAAAAATAAATCCCCTAACTCTGAGCATGTGCACCATTCTAACATACAGGGTGCAGCTACATGTGAAAAAGATCCAGGAGCATTTTACTGCCAGGCTCCCAGGCATGTGTCTACATGTGCAGGGACATGGGAGCAGATTTGCTGCTCCTAGAAGTAGACTGCTCCCACTCCCCGTTGCCCTACAATTCGACCCTGCAGCAGCTAGGTAGAGCTCTAGATTCTCCCTCGGTGCTAGCCCAAAGGCCAGGAGACAGCTGCTTCTTCAGGGTGGAGGGGGGGTTGGACATTGCTCCTAGACCCTGGGAGCTGCCTGCTGCTCAGATGCGCTCTGACACAGGAGCCCAGGCAGGAACAATGTCCTTCTGTCCCAGCAGCAGGGAGCTCCCAGTCCCCCACTCTGTGATCACAGGGCTCAGGCTTGGAGATCCTTATCTCTCAGCCTGAGTCCCATGGTTGTGGGGCCCAGGCTGAGAGATCCTTATCTCCCAGCACCAGCTCTGTGGTCATGGGACTGGTACTGAGAGATCCATCTCTCAGCCTGAGCCCCGCGGTCATGGGGCCTGGGCTGGGAGATCCTTAAGGATAAATATGTCCCAGCCCAGGTCCCACAGCTGTGGGGCTCGGGCTGGGAGATAAGGATCTCCTATCCCTTTGATTGTGATCCTGGAGTTGGGGGCTGGGACCTCCCTGCTGCTAGGGCAGGGGGACATTGTTCCCACTTGGGCTCCAGTGGCGGAGCCCACCCTGGCAGCAAGCAGCGTTCCAGGGCAGCGTTCCAGCTGACTGGGAGAACATTTGCTCCTGGTCAGGCACCTACACGTGTGCCACTGCAGTTAGTAATCATGAGTAAATTCACTACTTGCATTTGCAGTTAGCAAATTTACTCATGATTAGAGCCAATTACTGTACAGTAAGTGTTTTGCATGTGTAGACATCGATGCTTGCTGCACAGTAATTAGCTGTACTGAGCAGTAGTGGCTTGTGTAGATGCACCCACTAATGATCTGGACCTGATGGCCAAAGAATCAAAGTTCTGCTACTTCACCTTCAAGATTCTAGGGGCTGAGCTCAAACAATGATAGTTGAACATAGAGCTGTACCAGGAGTCAATTTTTTTCAGCTCAGAGGGTTAAATAAAACATTTAACCCAAACTAAGTATTTGGGCATTTTTAATAAAAGCAAAGGAAATGTTGGGGAGCAAGTAGGGGGCAAAGATTCACAAGGAGACTGAGGCACCATTCACAAAGCTGAGAAAGTGATAACAGTACTCTTCATATAACTTGCAAGCCTGGAGAGGAAGGTAGGGACACCCTAGTTCTGGTTCCTATTTAAAAAAAAAAAAAGGTTAGTTACAATAAAAGGAACAGCTTTTAACAAGAGAGATTTGAAGAGAACGTACCAAAGAGTATCTATAACCAAGTATTTAGGAGAATTGCCTGGAAAGTCAGGAAACCCCAGGATGAGTCTGTGCTCCAAATATGGGTGAGGAGTGATTTGGAATGGGCTCTTTCATATCCCAGGTGAGTGCTCTCACCACTGAGTTACAGAATTTTGGTATAGAG
This sequence comes from Gavialis gangeticus, assembly GCF_001723915.1. Lineage (NCBI taxonomy): Eukaryota > Metazoa > Chordata > Crocodylia > Gavialidae > Gavialis > Gavialis gangeticus. The sequence continues at coordinate 13,578,619 of NW_017729034.1, forward strand.
GGCTACCTGCTAACTTCATTTTATGACAAGCAATCAAGTCTGTGTGTGAATCAGCCATGAAAAAACTGAAATATGTAGTTTTAAGAAATGCCAGAAATTTGACATTGGGGGTGGGTAATTTTTTGTGAATTTGATCCATATTTGCAAACAAGTTCAGTTGCCCCCAAACTACATTTTTTTTTAAAGTGAGTAAACAGTTTACAAAACAGAAATTTCACCCAGCTCCACATGAAATGTTTAGTGACCTTAAGCTGAGAATCAAAGGTGCTGGAGTCCTACTTTGTTATTGATTTGCATTTGTAAAAAATAAATCTCTTCTGCATGGCATGTGCTGTCTAACTGAGGGAAGGGATGCAGTGTGGATTAAAAATGAAGGAACACCTTCTGCTCACTGGACAGAACACTAGTGGAAATAAGTGGAATGTTTCTCAGAGCTATGACAGCCACTGGGAGCTCTTAAACCACTTGGAGAGAGAGGTGCCCAGAGTTAAAGTAGCAAGGAATGCTGTCAGTTCAGGGACTACAGTGCTTGCATACAGATATGTATAGTATGGAGCCCAGAATTTCAGCAGCACGGACAGAATTAATGTGAACTGTTTGCTAGACACCTCTAATGTTCCAGTCTTGTGTTATAAGCCAGATCCCATCAGCATGGGAAGGCTGAATATAGGCCAGTGTTTAGGGGGTATACCTCCAAAATAAACCTTCCCCTTTATGATGGTTGCAAATTACCATTTTTTTGTGGGAAATTCTGAAATTTGGGCATGTTTCTTCATTCTCGATTAGAACATAAAGTTAAAATATGAGAAATTTCAGTTTATAAATATTAAAATATTTTGTTTAGTTTGTATCAGCATACCTTGCCTCAGCTGTCATGGACTTCCTGGGCATTTGAGTTCTGAATGTCTTTATGTCCACATTCTCCCTGGAGGAATTTGCTTCCCTTTTGGATTTGACCTGTCATGATACACTGCATTTTCTCTGTCTGGTGAAGCCATTGCATTATGTTACCAATCATGGTAGATCTAGGGAGATAAAGAATGGGTTAGTAAGCCCAGCTGGTGGCAGAGAATGGTCAAGAGACACATCAGTGGCTCAAGAGAAAGCAAAGATTAACTTCTTGCTGACCAAAAATGAAATGGGGCTTTCTGGTCTTCCTAATTGGAAATAATTATAAAATTAAATGCAATCAGCATTTTTCAATGGAAAGTTTATATTTTTCAGACACCACATCTTCCAGTAAAGGAACAATTTCAGCAGAAAATTCCTGACATTCATTCTGCAGGAAGTGGTGTTGATGAGTCAGCAGGTGGCACACCCCCTATAAAACCTGTGTTGCACTGTTGCTTGAGCAGATAGCTATAGAATCCGGTACTGCTGGAGTTACAGTTCTCACGTGAAGCGTAAAGCCAAGGCACTTGCATGGTTTTGGCTATTAAAGCACTTTTTGAAGAGTTAAGATTCCCATTCTTATGTCCTAGCCAAATATCAAATCAGGTAATTAGATTTTGTTTCATTAGATTCTTTTGCAGTTTCTGCTAGGTGCTCTTTGTTTCAGAAACAGCTGTTGAGTGCCATTCCTTTCTCCTCCTGTATTCATTTGGTGTCCCTTTATTGTGTGGGAACAGATGTCAAGCTCTGTATCCCTTGCTTGATCTGGCTATAAATGTTAAAAAAGAGAATTCACTATTTACTTCTAGTTACTCTTTGATACAGGCAATATATTGAGTATGGGGGGGGATACAAAACCCATGCATTTATTTCATCCACAGGCATGTTTCAAAAGTCGAACTACAAACTGAAATAAAAAAATAAAAAAAGCCTGTTAATCGGCTGTGACACATACGCCTTGATTTTATTTTATTGAAGGGATTTTATAAGTACTATTATCTCCTGGTTTACATAATCCTATACTTCCCCTTAGGGCAATCAGAACTGAGATTCATATGACTTTGAGTTTACAATCCAATGCAGCTGGCAACACTGAGGTTCAAATACATGACCACAAATGCAAGCCTACTGGATACATACTTCAAAAAAGTTTGCTGTGATGTGATCTATCACATTGTCTGGTGGGATCACTTGAGAATGAGGATCAGTAAACAGGTCTAAATTTTGGCTAATTTGATTTCAGGGTTATGTGACCCCTGTTAAGTGAGGGACTCCCTCTCCCTGCTGTCTGTGTCTGTTCTTAATATTTTAGCCAGCAACAAGGTATGCTTCAAGATCTACTTTTTTTGCTACAAAAAAGATTTCAGTCCAAGTATTTTAGCACCTGAACTCAAGTGAGGATAATAAATGTCAAGGAAATATTTATAGCTTGGTATATGGAGAATTTCCAGTTCCCTGTACTGCAATAACACACATCCATCTGCTAATAGCATCAGAGCTACATTTTTAAACAGAAAGGATCTGAAAATAGAAAACTGCCATGTACACAGATAACTCTTGTAGTTAACTGTTTAATATTAAGCAGATAATTACATTAAAATAATGACCTTGCCTGAATTCTTTAGGGAAACCATTTCTCTTCTGGACTCAAGCGCATATGGAAATTTAGGCTGACTTCATACTGAGTCTCCTCAACTCTTTATATTCTTTGAGCTATCTACCCTTAAACCATGCTGTGGAGGCTAAGCAGGGAAAAACAGCTTAAAGAAAAAAAATTGAAACTTAGACATGGAAAAAGACCGCTTATTCCATCTAATCCATTTCTTTGGCCAGTACAAGAAAATTGTTCTCAAGAGTATTGTCAACTGTAGTTCTAACTGACTGAAGTGATAGGGCTTCCATCACTTCCTTAGGGAGACGGTTGCACATTTGAATAAAGCTGCCTCTTAGCAAATATTTCCTGTTATTAAGCCGGCACTTTCCTTTTTTTCTACTTTGATCTATTTAATGCTTACTGTCTTCAAGATTTTTCCTGATGAACTCAGCTCTGTGGGACCTGGACTTTGTAATAGAATGTGCATCATTTCCCCTTTCCTTTCTTGTTTAAATTTAGTGTCTGCTAATAGTGACTGAAAACTGTTACAGTAGCATAACTCTTTAAGACATGTGCAAAGTGGGTTGATATCTGTTTGTCTAGTTCCTAGGGTACAAATGTCCCTATGACACAACCAGTGCCCAAAGCTGGCTCTAAATGATGTACTCAGCTTGGGAACCAGTATTGACTGAAACAGCCTCTTGTTCCTGGAGAAGGTGTGTCTGGGAAAACAGTAAATCCAGGCTGGTCTGTACAAGGAAGATTGGGCTGTTTCTGTGTATGTTCAATGTGAAAATACCAAAAAACTTCAGTTTTCAGAACTGTCAGGCTCTTTTTGCCAGCACTGAACAAGTAGGAATTTCTGACAGAAAAAGGACTTGGCAGAGTTGGGTTCTGTTTTACTTAGACTGTATGAATATTGTTTGTTTTTTTTTAATTTAGGGATGAAAGATGCATAGTTCATAGCTTCCTTGCTGACCAGATGCTAAACATGTGCAGATGTTATGCTTTTTTTGGATCAGGAGTGAGTTAGCCCGATCTAACAAATGTCTACATGTATCTGGAGTGCTCTTCCTACTGCCCCTCCCTCCACCCCCAATCCTTACTGGGCTGTTTTTAGCCTCGCAACTCTCCCACCCCCAGACAACCAGCACCCCCTCCCATCAGATTCACCAACTCAACACAGACTTGACAGTCCTCCACAAACCCACCAATCTCCCTTGGACCTACCAACCCTCCCCCTTTTAGACCCAGCAGCCTCCCCTCATCCCGCCTGTGCCTCCTCCCGCTCCAACTTATTTAGATCAGGTTCCTGGCCAGACTTCTAGCACTGGTGAATGTGTGCTGATGCTGGACCCCATCTACAGTAATGCAGCTTAAAGTAAGCCATGTGATCATAGATCAGGTATAGCGAACATCTGCATATACCCATTGCAATGGACTCTGAGATACTTCACTTATGGGGAGCCATGGGAGAAACTAGATCAATAACATGCAGTTTTCTCTTAGGGCTAGCTTTAACCTAAGTATAATTTTGACTTGTCACTCCAAGGTGCAAATGAGGAACATGGTGGGTCACAGCAGGATGGAAGAACTCACTCTGCTGGTAATGGGACTGGGATACACAGTTTTATAACTCTGGAGCCTTGATCATCAGCTACCTCAGAGAATCACTTGGTACAACTGAGGAGAGCAGGCAGAAAATTGCCCGCTGTGGCTCTTGGGTCATAAGGCTAGTTCTTCATCAGCCTGTGCCAGCCTGCTCTGCAGCAGTCTAAGAGCAACCCTGAAGTGTTCTGGCTGGTAAAGGTCAGTAGTGGAGTAACTACATGTCGGGGTTTATATAGTGTTGAAGCACACTGTGTTGCTATCTTCTGCCTCTCAGCAGGGTTTTTGAGTTAGTCTCACTGGGTGCTTCTACATGTGTTCTTTTCTAAAGTAGACTAATTAGCTCCACAGAAAGCTCTGCTGTCTACACATGTGCTGGTTTTAGGTGCAGTAACCTAATTAACTTCATTATAAGATAGTACTGTGGGAGAAAATACTATCTTACAGTGGAGTCATTTACTGTGCTGAATACACTTGTAGATGCTGACTATGGGCATCAATTGCAGCCAGTCAGCCCAGCCAGCTGGGGGCCTACTCTGTCCCAGCTCAAGTTGCTGCTGTCCCGGGTGCACATGTAGATGTTATGCCTGGGAGTAGTTTACTCTAGCTCAAGCCACTTTGAAGTTTATTGCATTGCATTAATTGCATGTGTAGGTGCACCCATTGTCCATCAAACCCAGTGTCTTGAGCTTGAGCATGTCACCAGGAGATTCTACCATGATGAAATGTTGTGTTTCATAGTTTCATAGTTTCTAGGGTTGGAAGGGACCTGAGCAGATCATCTAGTCCGACCCCCTGCCATGGCAGGAAGAGCACTGGGGTCAAATGACCCCAGTAAGGTGGTCATCCAACCTCCTCTTAAAAACCCCCAGGGTGGGAGCCTGCACCACCTCACTTGGAAGCTGGTTCCAGACTCTAGCCACCCTGACCGTGAAGTAGCGCCTCCTGATGTCCAACTTAAACCTTCCCTCCGCCAGCTTGTGACCATTGTTCCTGGTCACTCCTTGCGGCGCTCGGGGGAACAGGGACTCCCCCAGCGCCTGCTGATCCCCCCTAACCAGTTTATAACAGGCCACAAGATCCCCCCTCAGCCTTCTCTTTTGAAGGCTGAACAGGTTCAGGTCCCGCAACCTTTCCTCATAGGACCTACCCTGCTGTCCCTTGATCATACGAGTGGCCCTCCTCTGGACCCTCTCCATGCTGTCCACATCCCTCTTAAAGTGCGGCGCCCAGAACTGGACGCAGTACTCCAGCTGCGGCCTGACCAGTGCCGCATAGAGGGGGAGGATCACCTCCTTGGACCTGCTCGAGATGCATCTGTGGATGCACGACAAGGTGCAGTTGGCCTTCCTAGCCGCCTCCCCACATTGCCGACTCATGTTCATCTTGGAGTCAATAATGACTCCCAGATCCTTTTCCACCTCTGTGCTGACAAGAGGGGAGTTCCCCAGCCTGTATGTATGGCGCCGATTGTTCCTCCCCAGGTGCATCACCTTACACTTGTCCGTGTTAAACCCCGTCCTGTTCTCCTCCGCCCATCCTTGTAACCTATCTAGGTCCAACTGTAGCCTGTTGCTCCCTTCAGTTGTGCCCACATCCCCCCACATCTTAGTGTCATCAGCAAACTTGAACAGGGTGCTATTTACCCCCTCATCCAAGTCACTGATGAAGATGTTGAACAGTGCAGGCCCAAGGACCGAGCTCTGCGGAACCACACCGTCCACATCCCTCCAAGTCGAAAATGACCCATCCACCACCACTCTCTGGGTGCGACCCTCCACCCAGTTGGTGACCCAGTGACAAACTGTATTAAAATGTTTAATCAAAAATTGCATTTAATATTTTTCCACAAGAAATTCCAAGTAAAAATAAAATGAAAATATTTGTTTCAAATAGACATTTGCATTTAGATTTGACTCAGTTGAAAAACTTTGTTTCATTTCAGTTTTTGTTTTTTCTAATAATTCTCTATTACATTTTCTTTCAAAGGAGGGAAAAGGTAAAAAGGAGAACATGGGAAATACACATTTTTCTGTCTCTCCTTTAGTTTTTCTACACTAGAAAATAGGAAAGAAGGAAAAATAGTGTAAGAAACTGCGTGGGGGGGAGTATTTTCACACCTTTTTATTTGTGTATATGAAAAGGCAAAGTAACAGAAAAAGGAAAAATAGTGTAAGGAATTGTGTGTGGGGGAGTACTTTCTCTCATTTTTATTTTTTGTCATGTGAAAAGGGAGAGAAACTGAAGTAAGTGAATGTTACCACTTTCTTTCTTTATTAAGTTTTTTCCATATTTCTATTAGTTGAAAAAATAAAAAGGGTAATAATGTGTTTTTGTTTCCTTTTTAATATTTTTTTTCTTTCTTTCCAGTTGGGGAAAAAAGCTGAAAATTCAAAAGAGGTGAGAAAATCTTCAACTTCCAAAAACTGAAAATCACTAAGTGGGAAAATGTTGTCAAAAACTAAAAAAAAAAACTAAATGGGATGTTTGTCATAAATATAAGCTTCGAAAAAAAATATTTTGGCAAAAAGCATTTATTTCAGAAGAACAATAGTCACCAGCACTAATACATTTTTATGAAACAAAAACTTCTGTTGTTCACCAAAAATGTTCACCAAACAACTTTTTTTATTTTTGTTTTTTTTTATGTTGTATCCTAATTATTTTCCTATTTTGTTAAAAAAACCAGAGAAGTCTGAGAACTTCAAACAACAGGCTTCTTCATTTTGTGCTAATTTTTAATATAGTTGACACTTCCACAGTACCATTCATTTCCAAGTGTCACCTTGTATACATGAGGTACCTGTGGGTTGGAGGGCAGCAACTAACAGAGATGCAGCATAGTGTGCAAGAGTGCAGAGGAGAGTCTGGAAAAAATTAGCAAAGGAAACTTCAGCTCTTAGCAGTCACATTGTGAGATCTTTACTTTCCACAGAGACCAGCTATGAGTTTGGCCCATAAGGCCTCTTCTGAAAGATCCACACACAATAATGATACAATAACTCAACTGTCAGAGGATCAACAGCCCATTGGATTCTGCTGGGACTTGAACTGGTGGTCCTATGAAGTGTATATCAAACCTGCCGCTTGCATTTGTGAGCCATCCTCTGTAGCTGACTTGTCTTGGGGAAAGCAGTGCTCTTCCTGCTCACAAAATGACTTCCATCATACAGAGCGAGTGAGAGACTGTATTTGTTGGGGTAGAAATACATCCATATTGCCCACAGATCTGTAAATGTAACAGGGGCACTATTTTTTTTTTAAGTCTGGTCCCCATTTGCTCAGGTTGCATTGATTCTGGCAAAGGCAAAGGAGAATTTTGCTCCATTCCAAATGCTGGTGGTATTTTTCCACAGTTGCTGCTTATAGTGTTTAGTGTTTCATTGACTGGAAAGTATCCAGGGGATGGAAGAGGAACTTTCTCCTCATCCTCTGGGAGCAGGAAATGCTTTAAGGGTGAGAATATCAAGGGCATTTTATAGTAGTGGCCTCTGTTTAAAGGTCATACTCAATCTGTCAGTCTACCCTCAGTGTTAAAAGCACTGAAAAGGAACTCCCAGCTCCTCATCTGAATTTGAATAGGATTTCACTCATCTGCTGCCTATTTCCTTCATGCCTTCACCTAGTCTTATTGTATCCAGGGGTCTGTCCACCTTAGCCTCATGAAAAAGAAGTCTCATGTGGTGTGTAGGGCAAAATTCTTATACTTCATGCTCTGACCCTTTCATGTTTAAGAAGTCTGTGTGCAACAACAGTGGTGGAGGGTCTCCGTTCCAGCCTAATCCTGCCTGAGAACTGGGCTCATGTTCATATATTCTGGCCATTGAGATGGAAAGTGTGGATTTTATAGAAAATTTAATCTGCAGAGAAGGAGGATAGCAAGGAGGGGACAGGGGAATGGCAGTGGGGGGAGGGTGCAGGTGGGGGGGGAGTCACACTGGAGAAAGAGAGACTTGCAGACGGATATCCCATTATGTTCAGACCTCACAGTGTCTCCCCATGCATACATGTCAAGTGTAATGTGTGCTGGGTGTTAGGCAAAATGCTTCAGACTTAGCCAAAAAAGAGGCCCCAGCATGTCTTGCTGTGTTTAGCACTAAAGTCGGTATGGGCCCTGGCTCCAAGCCAGTCACACTGGCATTACTGTTATT
>NW_017729034.1:13591862-13595102 GCF_001723915.1 Gavialis gangeticus
AGAAGAGAAGGAGGGGACAGGGGAATGGCAGTGGGGGGAGGGTGCAGGTGGGGGGGGAGTCACACTGGAGAAAGAGAGACTTGCAGACGGATATCCCATTATGTTCAGACCTCACAGTGTCTCCCCATGCATACATGTCAAGTGTAATGTGTGCTGGGTGTTAGGCAAAATGCTTCAGACTTAGCCAAAAAAGAGGCCCCAGCATGTCTTGCTGTGTTTAGCACTAAAGTCGGTATGGGCCCTGGCTCCAAGCCAGTCACACTGGCATTACTGTTATTAGATACCATTGTGTTAAGCTTAGGGCTTTTTGCAGTCCAGAGAAATTCCTTTTGTGTTTTCTTGCACTTTTTGTTCATTTCAAAGCACTGAAAAGCCAAAAAGAAAAGGCAGAACTAATATAAACACTATCCTCTCTTCTTGAAAATGTGACTAGAAGAAAAGTCTTGGGTGGAGTAAAATGAAGTCTGCCCCTCTGCACTTGTCATGGATTGAAGCTCATTACAATTAGGCTTAGATCTAAATTTTATAAATAACGTTAGAGAGTCAAGATGTTCCCCACACTCTGTCTAATTGCTTTTTGCAGAAGCACTATTAGATTGCTTATGAGGGTTGGACAAGAAAAGCAGTTAATTAGAACTTCAGGTTGCTGCTCAGTGCTAGTGCCAGTTGGCTGTCTTTGTTTGTTACTGGAAAGTCCATTTGGATTCCATTTTTTTTTTGTGGTGCTTCAGGATTTTTTTCCTTTTAAATGACATGATTTTATAGCTTTGGAACAGCCAGAAATAGTGGAAGAAAAGAAATAATAAGCATGTGTTCTTTCCAGCATTCCTCAGTGAGGTGACCCTCCCCTGTCCTAGCCCAGAGCCCAGAACTCTTCTGTCCAGTATTGTGAGCTCACTCCTTCAGCTACATTCCGAGCTCTCGTAACAGTCTTTGCCAAGTCTTAAACCAAGGTCTTTCTGGTCATCTGCACTACCATATTCTGAATCCTGGAAAACCACTGGTTTCTACTAAAGCCCTGATTAAAATGGGTGAAAAACTAAATCTTAGAAACCAGTAACACAATGCCATTATTATTATTGTTTACGAAGTATCATACTTCAGCATAGCAACAAGAAAGGAGAGTAACTAGGATAATAACTAGGTAGACTAATATTAATCCAGAGAAAGATCCAAACTCTTCCTATAACTTGTTGTACATTAGTATCGGGGGAATTTTATGCTTTGATTCTGTGTGTGTATCTGTGCACGCATGGATTATGTGTGCATCAAAGTAGCTTAGTAGCCAAGGCAGAGCCAAGGTCATTCTGAGGCATTCAGATGTGAGCTTCTTTTAAATCGATACATTTATTGTCCCCAAAACAGATAGTTATTCCTGGCTTGTGTGGGTTGAATGGTTTGAAACTCCCTTATCTCATCTCCCTCTTCACAGTACCACCCACATCTCCTGAAATCCTCACTTCTGCCTTTCTTTCCTTTTGCTTTGACTATTGCAACTATTTTTTTACGGTCTCACCATATCCATGCTCCCACAAGTCTGGCATGTGCAAAACACTGCAACCCATTTCCTGGAACAAACAAAGAAGGAATGGGGCCATATTCTATTTCACCTATCAGATAAGTGGACTTAGATGCCTAAGTGTGAGTATTTTTTTTAATTTGTATCTGAGGCCAAATCAGCCAAAACTAATTCCAAATCTAAGACTCCAGAACCATAAGTGACCCTACTACCGGCAAACATCTTCCACCTGCACCTGGGACTTCAGATGTTTTCAAAACCTTTGGTGGGCATCCTACTGGCAGGTCCAAGCCTGGAGGCTGCAGGTTCAGATGCCTCCCAGTTTTGCTTGCCCTTAGCCATAAGGTCCTCAGAGCAAGCAAGGAAAGTGTGAGTCTATTCCACTTTGCTCAAATCCCTGAAAAACAGGTAATGCAAAAGGTCACATTCCTTCTTGCTGCCTTTTTGTGACAGCCTTAAGAATGAGATGATGTGTATTAAAAAAGTAGATTCATTAATAGATATTTGGGATTTGACTTGACTTAGAATCACACTTGGGTGCCTAAGTCCACTTAGGCCCTCCAAAATAAGTAGAACTGGATTTGGTCTGTAGTGACACAATCCCACTTCCAAACAAGTACATTGGTTCGCCTGTCCATTTTAGAGAGCTGTCCATTGACATGCTGCTATCAATTTTATGGACTTCCTGTTCTGCATAGATATGGCCTGTAACTGTTTCAGACCCCTAACCTTTTATTTAGGCCTGATAAACCATGAACACTGCTCTGTAAATCATTGTGGATGAGTCCAGCCTAATAATCAGAACTCTGGCTCAGGATAAATGGGAGTCTCTGCCCTTTAGATCATTAACTGGTGTTGACTGAAAGTCAATTAGAGCTTGCTGAGCAGAGTCAAACTCGATTAGCAATCTGATACTTGAATTCAGTTTGCTGCTCTGTGTATCTGGCTTCAGGGACAACTTCCAAACATTCACTAAACTTTTCACGGACCTTAGAAGTTCTTGAAATTTAACACAAATAATAAATTATTCATCTGAAAGCTTGCAAAAACCATAAACAAACACAAAAAAACCTCTTTTATTTCAGTTGTCTTTAATTTGCCAGACAGTCAAGAAATAGTCTAGGTAATGAGCAGCTGTATACTGTGAGTAGCAAATCACTTCAAATAGTTCATGGAAAATCCCTTGTCTGAAACTTGTTTCTCATATTCATGAAGGGTCAAACTATTTGCCTTAGACACTGCCACAGGGGAGTTAATGAATGTTACAGGTGGGTAAACTGAGAAAGGAGCAGCCTTTTCAGACCTACTACTGTCTGGGCTCATCTACACATTCATTAATGCAACATGATTACAGTGCATTAAGTTTAGTATGGGTGCGTCTAAACATGCATTTAAACATGACTAAATTTAATGAGCATTGAGCTAATGTGCATTAAGCAATTTATGGCAGGTGTGTACATGTTCAGGGAGTTGGCACTAAAGTTAGTGGTCTTGGCACTGAAGTACACGCCACGTTTGTACACACCGCGAGATTTCCCACTTAAGCCACCGCAACTGTTTGTGTTTGCATGAGCGGGATTTCCCGCCACTTTAAAAGTCTTTTTGACCTGTTGCACTAAAGCTACTTGGACATGTTTTAGTTTGCGTTGCCACCACTTACATCACCATATCTATTCTGTAGTTCAGGCTTTTGGCCAATAGGTGCCTCTGTTGTTTTATTT
>NW_017729034.1:13600102-13628710 GCF_001723915.1 Gavialis gangeticus
AGTTTGCGTTGCCACCACTTACATCACCATATCTATTCTGTAGTTCAGGCTTTTGGCCAATAGGTGCCTCTGTTGTTTTATTTTATTTTTCTGCCATCCCTCCCTCCCCCTGTTCCCACAGCTGGCCGCAGGTAGCCAGGGCATGGTGCAGGGGCACAGAATAATTAATACAGGAATAAAGAAAGAAATGGAGGAGCAACCCATATTGCTAAGTAGTGTTACTGTTGTATACTACCCTCTGCTAGGGGTGCCTGTACTTCCACCAAAGGTACTGTATGTGCTCCCCCCACCACGCCCATGTTTCCCCCACCAGCACCACCCCCAGCTATGCCCACCACGGTGTTCAGAGTTGTGTTCAGAATTATGTTTGGAGTGTGGTACCCCCTAACACCTCAATATTTCAAAACTTCCTATTTCTTATAATTGATATTCCCATTCCAGAACCATGATGAATAGTGCAAGTGGATGCTGCGTGCCAGACCTGCCCCCCCCCCCCCGATATGCAGCATCTCAGTGATATATAGGTAATATCACAAATGTCTCACTGACCTTGGGGGAAGGGGTCTGCAGGTGATGTTTGGACTGTAGTCCAAAACCTCATTCTTCTTTCTTCCACTCCCTGAAGAACACTTTTGAAATCCAAAATCGAAAACCATCATTAAGGAAAGCATTGATCCACACCCAGTAGAAGCAAGCTTTTCATGTTAAATAGTGTATAGTGTTTTATAGTGTGTATAGTGTGTTGTAAAGTAGAACTGTGTGAAATTTCACTGGCTGTTTTGTTTGAACGCTGTTTCAACTTGCTTTGAGCTCAAAATGGTGAAATTGAAATGAAACGAAGGGCTTCAAAACAGCGTCAAAACATTATGAATTTTGAAGCAGCCAGCCAGGTGGTGGGAGACAGGGAAGAGCCAGGGCTGCAGCCCCATGTGGCTCAGCCCAATGGGGAGCACAGCCATGGCTCTCCCTGCCTCCCGCCACCAGGCTTCACTCCATGGGGCTGGCAGAGCTAATCAAAGTGCAGCGGTGGCTTTGCTTGCCTCCTGCTGCTGGGCTGCGCTCTGATAGGCACTGGCTCTGCCCATGGGACTGGCAGAGCCAACCACCACCAGGCTGCGAGCCACTAGGAGCTGAGCCTGGCTGAAGGAAGTGCCTCCCACTGCTGGGCTGAGTTCCCAGTGGCTTGCAGTAGTGGGGAACTCAGCCTGGCTGGGAGAAGTGTCTCCTCCAGCCGGGCTGAGTTCCCAGCTCCTTGCAGCACTGGGGAACTCAGCCAGGATGCTGGAAGAGCCTCCTCCAGCTGGACTGAGTTCCTCAGTGCTGTGAGGGGCTGGGAACTCAGCCCAGCTGGATGAGGCACTTCCCACAGCCGGGCTCAGTTCCCCAGTTCTGCATCCCAGGCAGAAGGAGCAGCCACCTGTGATCCGGTAGGCAGATATGGAACCCACCCACACCCCGGGAGGGCTGCAGGGGGATCTTCTGGACTCCTCCCAGGGGTGTGGGCCCCTGATCTGCCTGCTGGATCCCAGGATGCTGCTCCTGCTCCCCAGCTTCTACTTGTCAGCAACCTGATGTACAGTTTCCTAGAAACCCCTGCACTGATCTCCCTGAAACTTGGCAGACTTCATGCCCTCAGAAGGGGCTACCATCCCATCAGGTTTCATCAGAATCAGGCAAGAAGTGACAAAGTTATAGGCTGTTTTGTGCTTCCCCATTATAGCCTATGGGCAAAACCTCAAAACAGAGTTGAAACAGTGAAACCATTGCAACCAAAGGGAACAGAACAGTGATTTAGAAATGAAACAAAACTTGAAATGAAACACTGCTCTGTCAAAACATCGAAGTGGAAGTTGAAGCTCTTCTGCAAAGATATAGAGGTGCTGGAGAGGAAAATCCCGACTTTTTTTTTGTACTTTTTTTCTATTTTCCAATTTTTCTATTAATTGAACAATTTTTGAAATGTTCTTTAATTCATTTATTATCTAGAATTTTTTTTAAATGATGCCTTTTTGATAAAATGAATAATGTAAATGCACCTTATTTATAAAATAAAGATTTGAAATTTTGTCAGTTGTGTGGTGTGTTTTCTTTCATCGGCACATTGACATGCATGGCAGTCCATGCTGCTCTGGGGTGGGTGGGGTGAGGTGGGGTGGGATAGGTGATGACTGCATCTACCCATCACAGCGTGGGGATCCTTTGCTTGGGAGTAGGGGTTATGGAGTGATGGCATTACTAGAAAAATTTGCAGGGTGGACTGTTATGGGAGGTCAAATGCTTGTCTAATGCTTGGTTTATCCCTAATCCCAATGTACAGCAATCCTGGCAAGCCTGAGGGTATAGCACCCTTTTTCAAGAAAGACTTGCCCCCCCTCCACCCCCACAGAAAGTGCCCCATCCCAAGCCTGACAGACAAGAAAAAGCAGCAAGCTGCAATACTGCAGCAGGAGGCATGGGAGAAACTTCCTTAACATTTGAAAGAGGACAGTTAGCAAATCTTCAATGTATTATGAGCCTAATGCTTGGTCACGGTGGAGCAGCTGCATACATGCATGCTGGGCAATGTAGTAGTCGCTGGCCGGGGGAGGAGGGAGTGGAGTAGTGTCATCAGGGTCCTTGTCAACAGCTGGTGCTCAGCAACAGCTCAGGAACAGCTTTGCAAATTGTTGCTCAGAGCTTTGCATGTAGTTTCATAAAAGACAGGAGTCACATGAATCATTCTCTTTTAACAATCCTTTAATGTTTTTATTTACCCTTTTATTTTTTTTCAGTAGCAAAAACATAAGTGATTTGCATGTGCCTGAATCCAAGCAGTCACTGAGAAACAAATGTCTCTAATTTATGGATTTTTAACTGGAAAATCACAATAGATTGAAATGCTATTTCCAATGGGGAATCACAATAGATTGAAATGTTATTTATATTGCAGATGAAATAATGACAAGAAATTGAAATACTAGCTGCCCTAGCACTTAAGAAATGGAGAAGCAACCCATATGGCAAATCTACCAATGTGGAGGGCTTGTTCATATGCTGAGACATGGTCAGTATGCAGTAGGAAGGAGAACCAACTAGCTTGGGGGGGAGGGAAAATTCACAGATTTTGGTTCACATATTTTTGATTGCTAAATCACAATAAATTAGCGTGAGTGTGCATGTATGTATGTATCTGCTATTTTGATTGGGAAATCACAATAGATTGAAATACTATTTCCAATGGGGAATCACAATAGCTTGAAATGTTTTTCATATCACAGCTGAAATAATCACAATAAATTGAACTGTTATTCACAGCACAGCTGAAATAATGATGACCTCAACCTGTGTTTGTGTGTATGTGAAAAAGGTGGGACCTCACCTGAATTCAAAGCAGGCAGGCCCTGTCACTGAGACCAAGCAGGAGTACTGTCTCTAAAATGACAGATTTTTCCCTTGATGAGAATGTCATTTGATTAGCATGTGTGTCCATGTATGAATGTATGTATGTATTAGGGCTGTGCGAAGCTTCGGTCCTTGATTCAATTTGGCACAGATTCAGCCGAATTCAGTAGCTGAATCTCTGAATCCAAATTGAATCAGAGGACCCTTTAATTTCTCCGAATTGAATCCGAACCCTCTAAATCAATTTGGAGAGTTTCGGAAAGATTCAGCAATTTGAACACAGACACAGCTTTAAATGTTTTTTCTACATACCTCTATGTAGCAGGAGGATCATGAATGTTGCAATGCTGAGGTGGATGGAGTGTTCCACAGAAGTGCGGGGAGCTCCCCAGCACACTCGGAAGCAGACTCAGAAGTGGACCAGAAGCACTTCTGGTCCACTTCTGGGTCTACCGAGGAGCACACGGGGGCCCTCCCCTGAGCCCTCTCAGCTCAGTGACTGGTGCCTCCTCGGTCTGGGGGGCACCCAGGGTCCCCCCACAGCCAATCACCAAGGTGTGGGGGAGCCCCCCAGTGGACCCAGAAGTGGACCAGAAGTACTTCTAGTCCACGTCTGGGTTCACCACCGAGCATATGGAGGGCCCCACAACACTCCTGTGGGATGCCCCATGCACCCCAGCATTGCAGCATTCACAAGCCACATTGGTACTTTGAGGTATGTAGAAAAAACATTTAAAGCTGTGTCTGTGTCTGAATTGCAGATTCTTCAGATTCAGATTCAGCCAAATTGAATCAGGGACAGTAATCCAAATCAATGAATTGAATCACTGTCCCTGATTCGGGCCAAATCCAAATTGAATAAAGCCTGCTTCACACACCCCTAGTATCTATGTATGTATGTGTGTAGATATGTTTTGAAAAGGTGGGACCTCCTCAGCACAAAGTACTGTCTATGATTGACAGATTTTTGATTGCTAAATCACAATAAATTAGGTGCCCTCAAGGGAGTCTCAGTAGTAGGCTCTGTGTCCCTTGATGGGAATTGAAATGGAAATTGAAATGTTAGTTAGTTACCCTTGCACTCTGCAATATGGGTTGCTCCTATATTTGTTAACTGGGGGTGAGGGGGTGCCATTGGTAGTCAAGTGGTGAAGCATCTTTGTGGTCAGTACCAATTCCAAAATTACAACCAGACCAAAGATGATCTGGGAAAAAAAGTTATTGGAAAAACTACTGTAGCAAAACTGATTTTTAAAGGCACACATACTACAGTAGTCTATGAACACTTTAGAAAATGTAGGGATTGATTATTAGATTGATGATTAGACTGATTAATTTTATTAATTTTATTGATTTTCTGATTGATGGTGAAGAAATGGTGCAGTTTTCCATGGGACTGTAACCTCTCAGAATGGGGTAGAATATCTTAATTCTGAAATGAAGATACCAGTAGGGAAGAGGGAGGGAGGCACTTTGCCCAAGCACCATGCTTGGGTCCTAAGACGCATCTAGCCAAGCCAAGCAGCAGGCAAGTGGGAGGGAGGGCAGTTTTTCATGGGACTATAACTTTTGAGAATGGGATGGAATATTTTAATTCTGGAATGAAAATTTACTTCAAGTAACCATTGCCCTTTCTCTGAAGACACTCTTTCCTTTAATAAACCCAAACAAGAACAAGTTAGCTATGGACACGTACACAGAATGTTTGTCATTAAAATTATAGACCCAATAGGGATTTGAGACCAAGTAGGCAGTAGGAAGGACTTACAGTGTGTAGTGTGTGTGTGTATGTTTAAAAATGCATAGTGTAATAGACAGACCTGAGATGGTTGCACTCCACAAGCTACTAAGGAGCACAGTCATTACTAAGACATGGCGCCCAGAGTATTGTTATTAACAGTTACATTACTTGGGCTCATTGTCCTCACAAGATACAAAAGAGCACAATCATTAGGAAATAGGCTCCCAGCCCAGCACCCCAGATCTTTGGTCAGGCACCAGAGGAGGCTGACATTATTATTATTGTTGTTGTTACTGCTTTGTATTAGGAAAAGACATTACCCCAATACCAATACTGCATTCTAATTCTTTGGCAACACTCAGCCATTTCTAGCTCAGCCATCACCAATAAATGACTTTGTGCTCCTTTGTATCTTGTGAGTACACTGAGCCTACATCACAAAATACACTGAAGTAAAAAATGGGGTTATAAACCAAATAAAAATAAAAGGAACATTGTACCTTTCAAAACAGTAATGTAGGATATTTGAATAAGTAGCTGGTTGGATTACCTGAATATTTGTAATTTTTTACCATTTCAAAATCTTGCACACTGTAGGCCGGTAGGCTGAGCAACAGTCAGCCCTGGAAGCAGGGCTCACACACACAGCATAGACTGTTCTTAGCTTGACCAGAGACAAAGACATTGTACTCATGTTAAAAAGAAATATAAGGTCTCTTTTTTGTCTGTAAACTCTACATCGTGGTGGAGAGAGGGTACATGTTTAAACATGCACTGTTTACTACCGGAACTAATCATAATGCTCATTTCTCAAGCAATTTTTTTTGAGCATTATGAATCTAAGGATAATACCAGTAGTGATAGGCACCTGGCAGTGTGACATTGCCAGCATTGCCAGTTGAGACAATGCAGAAGGAAGTGGTGTCAGGCATCCTTCTCAGGCTTTGTAAATGGGTTCTTCTCTTTTGCCTGTTGTCACCAGCAGAAGCAGCATGCAGCATAGCAATGGGAGCTAAAAATAGGAGGGAGGGAACATAGAAAGAGCATAGGAATTTTTATTGGAAAACCACCATGCAGTGCCTCCTGTCCGGACATCTTTTGCATCTCATGCACCTTCCTTCATGACCCAAAAATCCACTAACCCAATTGACAGGAAAGTTGAAGCAAACAATGCCCCCTACCACCCTGCTCTCCCCCAACCCAGGGCACAGCTAAGTGTCAGGTGTCATCTACCAATGTGTAAAGATGCCACTTGTGAAGCACATTGTGATGTCCTCTTTCAAGTCCCACATTGCAAAGCAACTCTTATCCTGCACTCCAAGTGTCACAGCACCCAACTTCAGCTGCCTGCACTCTTTTCGACCACTGCATTCACATTCCATTGCCCCTCAGGGGCAACTCTCCCAACTGGGGTGAATTCTTCTGCCATTGGTGTGCTGCTGTCTCTCAGGCACCACAAACCTCTCTCAATGATACAGTATATGCACATCCTGCCCACTGCTCCCCCAATTTATAGGTCTTGAGCAGGGCAGGCTCCCCACTCATCCCCCACCCTCCTCATTTTGGCATTAAAAAAACACCATACAGTTTGATGCTAGGCTGGAAAAGAGCAGGAAAAAAGGTGGGAAAGTGCCTTTGCAAAGTGCCTGCCTTGGCTAAATGCTTGTCTGCAAGCAAGATTGTGAGGGACGACATAGCCAGCCCCCACATAGGCAGGAAAAACTGGGCAAGGATCAGGCCCTTTGAGTGGCATCACAAAGTGCCTGTCTTGGCCAAATGCTTGTGTGCAAGTCAGATTTGTCAGGAATGACAGAGTCACCTCTCCCCACCCATAGGCAGAAAAGACTGGGCAGGGACGAGCCCCTTTGGGTGCCTTTGCAAAGTATCTGGCTTTGGAAAAAATGCTTGTTTGCAAACCAAACTTGTGAGAGGTGACACAGCTACCCCACCACCATAGTCAGGAAAGACTGGGCAGGGATCATCCCCTTTGGGTGCCTTTGCAAAGTGCCTTGGCCAAATACTTGTTTGCAAGCCAGGCTTGTGAGAGGTGACACAGCCAAACCCCCTCTCCTCCCTTCCCCGGGAGGCAGGAAAGACTGGGCAGGAATCAGCCCCTTTGTGTGGCTTTGCAAAGTGCTTGGCTTTGGCAAGATACTTGTGTGCAAGCCAGGCTTGTGAGAGGTGATAGCCAGCCCACTCCCCACCATGGGCAGGAAAGACTGGGCAGGGATAAGCCGCTTTGGGGGGCTTTGCAAAGTGTCTGGCTTTGGCTAAATGCTTGTGTGCAAGCCAGACTTGTGAGGGGCAACACAACACTTACACTTGATGGGAATGTTAGGATGCTTCCCTTCTCCAAGTTGAGGGAGGTCAAATCAGAAACAACCTGGCCTCCAAAGTGACTTTGCAGAGTGGGTGCTGCCATGGTAAACTGCTGGTGTGCAGGCCAGCCAGACTTGTGAGGGGTGACCTAGGCAGCCCCCCTGTGCACCTTTGCATGAGAGATTATCAAGTCCTGTGACCTCTTGGAATCAACATGGGACCATGTGGCCATGTCTACCAACCACTCCATGTGGCCTAGTGCCTTCTTGCAGAAGGCATCTGACTTGTCCTCAAGTTGGTTCTCCTGGAACCAACATTCTCTCATCAGAATGAAGCGACTAAATAAACTAAACAGTTGCAATGTAGATTATTACACAGTCTGGTGGGTGGAAAATTGGCTTATGGGATGCACCCAGAGAGTGTTGGTGGATGGGTCAGTTTCTACCTGGAGAAATGCGGGCAGAAGAGTCCCCCAAGGCTCTGTCCTGGCACCGGTACTGTTCAATATCTTCATTAATGACTTGGATGAGGGAATAGAAAGCACCCTGTTCAAGCTTGCAGATGACACCGAATTATTGGGGGAGGTAAACAAACTAGAGGGCAGGGAGCAAATCCAAGCAGATTTGGACAGGCTGAGGAACTGGGCAGAACAGAAGAGGTTGCAGTTTAACAAAGATAGGTGTCATGTGTTGCACCTAGGGAGGAAGAATCATCAACACTCCTATAGCCTGTAGCACAACTGCAGAAAGCGATCTTGGAGTCGTAGTCGACTCCAAAATGAACATGAGTCACCAATGTGATGAAGTAATAAGTAAAGCTAACCACACTCTTTCTTATATAAATGGGTGCATCACAAATAGGTCTAGGGAGGTGATACTCCTCCCCTATGTGGTGTTGGTCAGGCCACAGCTGGAGTACTGCATCCAGTTTTGGGCACTGCACTTCAGGAAGGATGTAGATAACCTGGAAAGGGTTCAGAGGAGGGACAGCCATTTGGTTAAAGGCCTACAGAAAAAGCCCTATGAGGACCAATTGAGGAAACTGAACCTCTTCAGCTCCACAAGAGAAGGCTGAGAGGTGATCTTGTGGCCATCTACAAACTCATTGGGGGGGACAGCATGAAATAGGGGATACAACGTTTACCAGGGTGCCCATCAGGGTAATTAGAAACAATGGCCACAAACTGAGGGAGAGCAAATTTAGACTGGACATCAGGAAAAAATTCTTTACATCGAGGGTTGCCAAAATATGGAATGTGCTTACATGGGAGGTGGTGCTGTCCCTTTCCTTGGAGGTATTTAAGAGGAGATTAGACAAACAACTGGCTGGAGTCATCTGACCCCAGCAGTCTTTCCTGCCCAGGGAAGGGGGTCAGACTTGATGATCTAATAGGTCCCTTCCAACCCTAAAATCTATGTAATCTATGAAGTCTATGACTCCCAGAGTTCATCCTACCCCCTGGCTCATGACAACTCCACCAAGGCCCCCATTGAGCTTTCTCAGGAGCGTTGCGGCCTGCAACACATATCCCTTGAGCATTCTGCTGTAGTGCGAGCTGGGGGCTGAGGTTTGGGGACATGTGCCCAGCCACCACCAGGTGTAATAGCTGGTAAAGAAATGAAAAAAATCTTCCTGGTTGGGGGGGGCGGGGAGGTTGTAGCCATGTTGTTCTAAGGACACAGGCAGACAAGGTTCTTTGGGTGAATCTGATATCTTTAATTAGACTAACTTAAATAGCTGAGGGAAAAAAATGTATGCAAAATGTATTTCAGGTTTAAAAACCCTTCATCAGGCTGAGGAAGTTTTTTCAGTTGCTGTGCGCTCTTCCTGGATGGAATAAAAAGTAAAGAAGCCAGAGGCTGGGCTGGTACGCATACAAGACAGGCAGTCAGTGAAGATGTAGATTGAGGAGTCAGTGGGTGAGAGACAGGCTGGGTGTGGGGGAGAAGGGGGATAAATGTAGCAGTTAAATAGTGGAGAGGTATCTGAGGAGTCAAATGTCAGGCAGGTTATGTGTCATAAATCCAATATCTATATTTAGTCTATGATTTTTAGTATCCAGGAGGTGGATGAAGTAAAGTTCATAGGTTCATCTTTGGTTTGGTGACATTTGCTTCTCCCAAGAGGAAGAAACTCCGCCCCCCCACCTCCACCCTGCAGTGGAGAAAATGCCTGCAGGCACAGAAACAAACCCTGAAAGGGTGGGGCACCATTCATATTGCCCAAAACTTACAAGCGCCTGGTTCAGAACTGTGACCCTAGCTGCCACTGCCCTTGCCAGCTGCAAACATTTAAAGCAAAAAATTAGTTCGGCACCTGCTACATTACCAGCTATCCAACCCCAAAGGAGAATGGCACAAACCCTTCATCCTCCACCAACGGAAGAGCATGGCATCCCTCCTTCAGACACCTGAATTCACCCCCCTCCCCCTGCCACACAAACCCAACCCGTATGAACCTAGGCAGTGCCCTCCAGTGGCAAGAGGAACATTACAAGATACTTACAAGTCACCAGTCACACATCTTCTTGGGTCTTAGGAACAGAAAATGATGATTGAGTGCTGAGAAAAGAAACTTCATCTGTTTCTTCCTGTTTGTCTGCCTCCAGGTCCAGGTGGGAGCTGGGTGAGTTTTT
This sequence comes from Gavialis gangeticus, assembly GCF_001723915.1. NCBI lineage: Eukaryota > Metazoa > Chordata > Crocodylia > Gavialidae > Gavialis > Gavialis gangeticus. Next base: position 13,610,179 of record NW_017729034.1, read on the forward strand.
GGCTCTGCTTCCTAGTGCACTTGGGAAATATAGGGGATAGGGCTGGCCAAGGTACATTCCTCCCAAAGCAGGGGAAACAGGTGGAGTGTGACTTATTCTTGGGGAACATGCATCTGCATCTCACAATTTTCAGCATTGTTGGACGTTGCTCTACTAGAATTTACAGACTGCAGCAGGGTGAGAAAGTTGTAGATTATGCTAAGCTTTGTGGCCTTGCTGACACTTTCGAGGGTAGGAATAAGATTCAGAATGACCTTGATATCCTGGAGAAATGGGCTGAAATTAAAATAGACTGAAATTACCATCACCTGAAAAAGATGATGGTAATGAAGACCCCAGTTCATCCTTGTTGGAGCAATGGGATGATACTGCTATAGTCCAAAATGAACAGCCTGTTAACTTTACATTAGATGAGACTTTTAAGATGACCCCTGTTGTACAGCCTGTTATGCTGCCAGAAGCACTTTTTGTAACAGGGAAAAAAGACCATCAACAGTAGTAGGTAAATTTGTAAAATCAAAACCTGATAATAGAAACCTCGCCCCCAAAAAAGATGCATGTCAATTAGGTGTACAGGCAAACAGCAAATGGGAAATCATGGAATTTATAATAGAAGCAAGGGAAGATGCACATAGTATGGAGTCAGAGGCATGCCTATCCTTGATGTATGCTTTGGTGAGCACCCTGGAACCAAAACAGCTGAGGAGGAGCTAAAGGACTGTTCCTGAAGAACAGGAAAGCTCTACACAGAATGATGAAGGATCCCAGAAATCCCATGTTTCATACTTCTAGGAAAAATCTCCTCACTCTTAGGCAGGGGAGCTGAAGAGTCATTGTTTTGGGATTCCTAATTGACCCAACAGTCAGTGCACTCACTGGTCATTGCAGAAAAAAAGAAAAAAAATCTTCTGAATAGACTTGGCAGAACTGAATATGCCTGTCTTCCAGGGGAAAATATTAAAGTATAAACAATGCAAAATATATTCTATGATGGATGAATCAGGGTTCTGATAAGCACCCTTAAAAAACAGAACTTTGGGAGATACTGTTTCTGTCTCTTGGGTTGTCCTCAGCATGTGTGGTATTTCACAAGAACAATGCCACAAATCTTTAATGGTAGAGAGATTACAAAGGCCTGAAAATTGATATTTGAATTTGAGAGGAAATCAGTAAAAGGGCACTTTCAAATGCAAGCAACTTTGGAAAGATCTGGAGCTGCTAGGCTAAAACTGGGAATAAGAGACCAGGCAGAGTAGTTAGCAAAAGCCAAGTGTACAGTTTGGTCATAGTAAGGCTGAAGCCACTGCTGATATGTCTACCGCCATAGACAAGAAAGGGGTATATATATTCCTTACAATGGTGAACTGCATAGGGAAATTTGTGCCTAGTCTTGTTGCTTGAATCAGTACCCTGGGACTGCTGTTGTGCAAGAAAAAATGCCCAACAGGCATGGGATGTAAATCTTAAATCAGTCTGAGAAACTGAAGTAGTTCGTGAAAAAAGCCCTAATTCAGAGGCAATAGAACAGTAAATGCAGAAGCTGTTGAAAGATGCCTCCAAGAAGGGTATTGGCTCAGTCCCATCTTCAAAAAAGGGAGGAGGGAGGACCCAGGCAACTAGAGGCCCATTATCTTACTTCAATCCTGGGGAAGCTCTTTGAGAAGATAATCAAGGAGCACATCTGTGAAGAGCCAGCAGTGGGGATGATGCTCAGGGGCAACCAGCATGGTTTCATTAGGGCCAGGTCCTGTCAGACCAACCTGATTGACTTCTACGATCAGGTCGCAAAATCATTGGATGCAGGTGTCATGGTGGATGTAGTCTTTCTGGACTTCAGGAAGGCCTTTGACATTGTCTCCCACCCCATTCTCGTTAAAAAGCTAGGCAACTGTGGCACTGATGCCTACACAGTCAGATGGATAGCAAATTGGCTAAGGGGCCGCATTCAGAGAGTGGTGGTGGATGGGTCATATTCGACCTGGAGGTATGTGAGAAGTGGTGTCCCCCAGGGCTCAGTCCTTGGGCCCGCACTGTTCAGTTTCTTTATTAGCAACTTGGACAAGGAGATGAAAAGTTCCCTGTTTAAATTCGTGGACAACACCAAGATTTGGGGTGAGGTGGGCACACTAGAAGAGAGGGACAGGATACAGCTGGACTTGGACAGGTTACAGGAGTGAGCAAATGAGAATAGGATGGGATTCAATACCGACAAGTGCAGGGTGCTGCACTTGGGCAGTAAGAACCAGCAGCATACCTATAAGCAGGGGAACTCTCTTCTTGAAAGCACAGTGGCAGAAAGAGATCTTGGAGTCATTATCAATTCCAAGATGAACATGGGCCACCAGTGCATGGACACGGTCAGTAAGGCTAACCACACCTTGTTGTGTATCCACAAACGCATCACAAGCAGGGTCAAGGAGGTGATCCTTCCCCCCTGTGCAACACTGGTCAGGCTGCAGTTGGTGTACTGCATCCAGTTCTGGGCGCTACACTTCAGGAGGGATGTGGACAGCATTGAGAGGGTCCAAAGGAGGGCCACTCGCATGATCCGGGGACAGCAGGGCAGACCCTATGAGGAGAGGCTACGGGACCTTAACCTGCTCAGTCTTCACAAGATAAGGCTGAGAGGGGACCTGGTGGCCATTTATAAACTTATTAGGGGGGACGAGTGGGGAATGGGAGAGACCTTGTTCCCCCAAGCTCCTCCTGCAGTAACAAGGAATAACAGCCATAAGTTGTTAGACGGTAGGTTCAGACTAGACATTAGAAAGCATTACTTCACAGTCAGGGCGGCTAGGATCTGGAACCAGCTTCCAAGGGAAGTAGTGCTGGCTCCTACCTTGGGTGGGGGTCTTTAAGAGGAGGCTTGATGATTACCTAGGTGGGGTCACTTGAGCCCAGTTTTTTCTCCTGCCCAGGGCAGGGGGTTGGACTAGAAGATCTGCAAGGTCCCTTCCAACCCTACATCTATGAATCTATGAACAGGGCCACTTATATTTTCTAACCTAATGAAAATAAATAAATAGGCGTGAGTGATCTCAGATGAAATGTGGATTTTGTGTGCCAGGGCTCCTGACTGGGATGAAGACCAGTAGACTTTTAGTTTGGGTGCAGAGAATGCTAGGACAGCTCCTGTTAAAATTTAGCTTTTCATTATTAGATTGGATTTAGTTTCAATGTGCCAGGATGGTAAATCCTGTTGTACTAACTACACAAAAATATGTTTAAAAAGATATAGTTAAAAGATCTAAGAACATGGCTAGAGACATGTTATACCAGCTTCCAAAGAACATTAAATAAGCTACTAAGACTTGTTTCATATTCCAAAAGTGCTGGATAAGTCAACTGTAAGAGCCTGTGTTGATGGTAAAAAAGAATCATAGAATCATAGAAAATTAGTGTTCGAAGGGACCTCAGGAGGTCACCTATCCAAAACCTGGCTCAAAACAGGACCACCCTCAACTATATCATCCCATCAAAGGCTTTGTCTAGCTGGGTCTTAAGGATGGAGATCCCACAACATCTCTGGGTAGCCTATTTCAGTGCTTTACTACCCCCTTGTGAGAAAGTTCTTCTTGACCCTGACAATCTACATCCCAGGGTACTCAAGGAGCTGGCTTGCCCCGGCACGGATCTTTGAGAACTCCTGGTGCTCTGGCAAAGTGCCTGAAGATTGGAAGAAGGCCAATGTGGTGCCTAACTTCAAGAAAGGGAGGAAAGTGGATCCAGCAAAATATAGACCCATCAGCCTCAGCTGTATCCCAGGGAAGGTCTTAGAAAAGATTATTAAAGAGGCCATTCTTAATGGACGGGCTGACGGCAACTTCCTGAGGAATAACCAGCATGGGTTAGTTGGAGGTAGGTCTTGCTTGACCAATCTTATTTCCTTTTATGACCAGATGACCTATCACCTGGACAAAGGAGAGGAGATTGATGTGATATATCTTGACCTCAAAAAAGCCTTCAATCTGGTATCCCAAGCTCACATCTTGGCAAAACTGGCTAACTGCGGCTTTGGGGCCACCACGATCTGCTGACTCGGGAATTGGCTCCATTGTCAGACCCAGAGGGTGGTGGTTGATGGAAGTCAATCATCATGGTACCCTGTGACCAGTGGGGTCCCCGAAGGCTCTGTCCTTGGACCTATATTGTTCAACAGCTTCATTAATTACGTGGAAATTGGAGTCAGAAGTGGACTGGTGAAGTTCGCCGATGATACCAAACTCTGGGGAAAGCATCCACACCTGAGGACAGGAGGGCGATCCAGGCTGACCTTGACAGGCTCAGAAAATGGGCAGATGACAACCTGATGGTGTTTAACACTGAAAAATGCAAGGTTCTCCACCTTGGGAGGAAAAACCCACAGCATACTTATAGGCTCGGGAGTGCTACGCTGGCTAGCACTATGGATGAAAGGGACTTGGGGGTCATGACTGACCACAAGATAAATATGAGCCTTCAATGTGATGCTGTGGCTTGTAAAGCAAGCAAAACGCTGGCTTGCATCCATAGATGCTTCTCAAGCAAATCCCAGAATGTCATTCTCCCATTGTACTCGGCCTTGGTGAGGCCGCAGCTGGAGTACTGCATCCAGTTTTGGGCTCCACAATTCAAGAAGGATGTGGAGAAGCCTGAGAGAGTCCAAAGAAGAGCCATGCACATGATTGGAGGTCAGGAAAAAAGATCTTACGACAACAGGCTAAGAGCTATGGGACTCTTTAGCTTGGAAAAGTGTAGGCTCAGGGGCGATGTGATGGCCACCTATAAGTTTATCAGGGGTGTTCACCAGGATCTGGGGGAATGATTGTTCACCAGAACACCCCAAGGGATGACAAGGTCAAATGGTTATAAATTCCTGCAAGACCGTTTCAGGCTGGACATAAAGAAGAATTTCTTTACTGTCCAATCCCCCAAGGTCTGGAATAGCCTGTCACCTGATGTGGTTCAAGCACCTACATTGAATGCCTTCATGAGAAATTTGGATGCTTATCTTCCTTGGATCCTATGACCCCAGCTGACTTTCTGCCTCTCGGGCATGGGGCTGGACTCAATGATCTTCCGAGGTCCCTTCCAGCCCTAATGTCTATGAAATCTATGCAATCTATGAAGGGTGACATGAGACCCTCTGAGTCAAGATACAGACAGAGCATGGAGAATGGGATTTAACTGTAGGAGTTTATGACAGGTCTCCAAACCAAGAGCGAGAGCTTAACCAGGAATTCTCTAGAGAAGTGGCAGAAGCTACATGCTTTCGGAGTATGGTCATCATGGGTGACTTCAGCTACCCAGAAACCTCATGGGATGACTACACAGCAATATCTAATTGCTCATAAAGCTTCCTCACTTGCATGGACAAGCTCTATCTGACTGAGGAAGTCTTTGGGCTGACCAGGGACAAGGCACTCCTAGACTTGGTTCTGGCCAAAGACTTAGTAAGCAACCTGAGGATCAAAGGAAAAATGGGAGACAATGACCATAAGTCAGGAAAAACAGTCAGTAGGGTAGAAATCCCTGATTTTAGGAAAGCTGTCTTCCACAAGCTTAGGAGATTGGTTGACAGAGAAGTGTACAAGGGATGGAGGTCAGAAATAACTACCAAAGGGAAGTACTCAGCAATAACCCATACCTGTAGGGAGCAGATTAGGACAGCAAAGGCACAAACCAAATACAAATTGGCAACTGGAATCAAGGACAACAAAAAATCCTTCTTTAGATATGTAGGAAGTCAGAGAAAAAATAAGGAAAGCATGGGGCCCCTGATGAATGAAATGAGACAGCTGATAAACCAACAGTCAGGACAAAACCAAACTCCTAAATGAATACTTTGTGTCAGTATTCCACAAGTCTATGAGTGTTATCCTGCTTCACAGGATGATCAAGGTGGGGGTCATCACCCTCCCATAGGTGGCAAAGATCTTGTGGGGGAACAACTAGAGATGCTGAATATCTACAAGTCAGCAGGAATGAATGAACTACACCTGAGGGTGTTCTAAAAGAACTGGCCAACATCATTGTGCTACCTATGGCAAAGATATTTGAAGAGTCATGGCACTCAGGAGAGGTCCTTAAAGACTGAAAGAGGGCCAATGTGGTGATGATCTTCAAGAAGGGGAGAACGGAGAACCCAGGGAATTACAGGCCAGTCAGTTTGACCTCAATCACTGGTAAAATCCTATCAAAGAATTCATTATTGATAGGCTAACAGAAGGCAGTATCCTAAAGGATAGCCAACACGGCTTCACATGCTTGACCATCCTCATTTCCTTCTATGATCAGATAACTCACTACCTGGATAGGGGAAATGAGGTTGATGTCATATACTTGGACTTCAAAAAGGCCTTTGACCTAGTCTCCCATGATGCCCTCATGGTAACATTGGGAAAATGTGGCCTCAACTACTCTATGGTAACTGGCTTCGAGATAGGACCCAGAGAGTATTGATTGATGGAACTGAGTCAACATGGTGGAAGATGACCAGTGGTGTCCCTCAGGGTTCAGTACTTGGACCAGTGTTATTCAACAGGTTCATCAATGATTTGCATTCAAGTATAAAAAGTGAACTGGTAAAGTTTGCAGATGACACCAAATTATGGGGAAGTGTGGTCACACTTGAGGACAAGTGTCAAAACAAGCTGACCTGGATGAGCTAGCGAGGTGGGCAGATCTTAACCCGATGACATTTAATACGGAGAAATGTAAAGTGCTCCATCTGGGGAGAAATAACCTACAACACACATACAGGCCTGGCAGTCCTACGCTTGCCAGAACCACAACTGAAAGAGACCTGGGTGTCATGATAGACCACAGAATAAACATGAGTCACCAATGTGATGATGTAGATGGCAGAGCTAATCAAACACTGGCATGCATCTACCGATGCATCTGGAGCAAGACTAAGGATGTCATCCTCCTGCTGTACTCAGCCTTGGTGAAACCACAGCTGGAGTACCGCATCCAGTTCTGGGTGCCACATGTCAGGTTGGGAGAGTACGAAGGAGAGTCACATGCATGATTAGAGGTCTAGAGAGCAAGTCTTGTGATGAAAGGCTGAAAGACTTGGGACTGTTCAGCTTGGAAAATAGAAGATTCATAGGGGACTTGGTTACAGCCTATAAGTATATTAGGGGAGTAAGTCAGGGCCTCAGGGAGCATTTGTTCACCAAGGTACCCTGGAGGAAGACAAGAAAGAATTGTCACAGACTGACTGAAGATTGCTTCAGACTGGACATAAGGAAAAAAATCTTTACAAGTCAAGTGTTGAGGTTCTAGAACAGGTTCCCCCCAGAGGTGGTACGGTCACCCACCCTAGTGATTTTCAAAAACCATCTTGATGCCCACCTTGCTGGAGTCATCTGACCCCAGCAGTATTTCCTGCTCAAGTGCGGGGGGGGGGGGGGGGAACCCAATGATCTTGAAAGGTCCCTTCCAGCCCCTAACATCTCTGAATCTAATATCTAACCTAAACTTCCCTTGCTGCAACTAGAGACATTTCCTCCTTGTTCTCTTTCTTATCTGCCACTACTAGGAACAGTTTATCTCCATCCTCTTTGGAACTACCCTTCTGGTAGTTGAAGACTGCTATTAAATCTCCTCTCAGTCTTCTCTTCTCCAGACTAAATAAGTCCACTTCCCTCAGCCTCTTGTCATAAATATTTTTGTTGCCTTCTGCTGGACTCTCTCCAATTTCTCCACATCCTTTCTGTAGTGGGGAGCCCAAAACTGAACATAGTACTTCAGATGTAGCCTCATCAGTGCTGAACAGAGGGGAATAATCAGTTCTCTTGAGCTGATGACAACATTCCCCAGCAATGCAGCCCAATATGCCACTAGCCTTCTTGACAACAAGGGCATACTTATGGCTCATATTCAGATTATTGTCCACTGTAACCCCCAGGTCCTTTTCCTCAGAACTGCTGCCCAGCCAGTCAGCCCCCAGCCTGTACCAATGCATGGGATTATTCCATCCTAAATGTGAGACTTTGCATTTGTCCTTATTGAACCTCATTACATTTCTTTTGGTCCAGTCCACCAATTGGTCTAGATCTCTCTGAATCCTACCCCTGCCCTCCAGCCTATCTACTACTCTTCCCAGCTTGATGTCATCTGCAAACTTGCTGAGGGTGCACTCCACTCCATCTTCCAGATTGTTGATGAAAACATTGAACAAAACCGGCCCCGGGACCAACCCCTGAGCCCCCCCACTTGATATTGGTTGCCAAATTGACATTGAGCCATTGATTATTACCCTTTGAGCATAACAGCTCAGACAGTTTTCTATCCACTTTACAGTCCATCCATCCAACCCATAGTTCCTTATCTTACTTATGAGAATGTTGTGGGAAACTATATCAGAAGCCCAAAGCTAAAGTCAAGGTATATTATGTCCACTGCTCTCCCTTCACACACAGCCAGTCATCTCATTGTCAGGTTGGTCAGGCATGACTTGCCATTGGTGAATCCATGCTGACTGTTCCTAATCAGCTTCTTCTTTTCCAAGTGCTTAGAAATGGATTACTTGAGGACTTGCTGCATGAGTTTTCCATGGACTGAGGTGAGGCTGACCAGTCTGTATTTCCCCAAATCTTTCTTCTCTTAAAGATGGGCACTATATTTCCAGTTGTCCAGGACCTCTTCCAATTGCCATGAGTTTTCAAAGATGAAGTCCAGTGGCCCTGCAATCACATTGGCCAACACCCTCAGCACCTTTGAGTGCACCACATCCAGCCACATGGACCTGTACACATCCAGCTTCCTTAAATAGTCCCTATCGTGTTCTTTTGCCACTGTCAGCTGCTCACCTGTTCCGCAAACTGTGCTGCCAGGTGCAGTAGTTTTGGAGCTGACCTTGACTATGAAAAGTGAAGTGAAAAAGTACTTCAGCCTTTTCTGCATCATCTGTCACTAGATTTCTTCCCCCATTTAGTAACTGACCCACATTTTCCCTGATCTTCCTCTTGTTGCTGACGTACTTGCAGAAACTCCTCTGGTTACCCTTCACATCCTTTGCTACTCTATTTGCACTTTGGCCATCCTGATTTCATCCTGGCATGCCTGAACAGTACTCTTATGCACCTCCCTAGTTGTTTGTCCAAGTTTCCACTCCTTGAAAGCTTCCTTTCTGTGTTTTAGCTCATTGAATAATTCTTTGCTAAGCCAAGCTGGTCTTCTGCCATACCTGCTAGCCTTCTTGCACATTGGGATGGTTTGTTCCTGCACCCTCAGCACAGTTTCTTTAAAATATAGCCAACATTTCTGGACTCCTTTTCCCCTCAGATTTGCCTTTCAGGAGATCCTGCCCATCAGTTCCCTGAATGAGTCAAAGTTTGCTTTTCTGAAGTCCAAGATTATTACACTGCTGCTCTCCTTTCTTCCTTTCCTCAGGATCCTGAACTCATCATCACTGCTGCCCAAGTTGTTATTTACTCCTACATTCCCCACCAATTTTCCCCTGCTTGTGAGCAGCAGGTCAAGAAGAGCACAGCCCCTAACTGACCTCTCCAACGCTTGTATCAGGAAGTTGTTTTCTGTATTGCCCTCCTAGCAGGTATCAGTGTGACTGCAGTCCTCCATGAGAACCAGTGCCTGTGATGCTAAAACTTCTGCTAGCTGTTTGAAGAAAGCCTCATCCAGCTTGTCCTCCTGGTCTGGTGATCTATAGCAGACACCCAACATGTCATCACCCTTGTTGCCCTCTCCTCTGGCCCTAACCAGAGATTTTCAACAGGCCTGTCTCCAGTTTTGTACTGGAGCTATACAGCTCTTTTACATAAAGAGCAAGTCCTCCTCCTCTTCTCCCCTGCCTGTCCTTCCTGAACAGTTTATAGCCATGACAGTACTCCAGTCATGCAAGCTATCCCACCAAATCTCTGTTATTCCAATCACATCATAGTTCCATGACCATATGAGGACTTCCAATTCTTCCTGCTTGTTTCCTAAGTTCCATGCATTTTTATGCTGATATCTGAAGTAACTAGCCAATTGCCCTACTTCCTCAGGAAGAATGTGAAATCTTCCCCTGTTGCCCCCTCCTGCTTTTGCTTCCTCCAGGTGACTCACTTCCCCACTTAGGTCAGGGGTTTCCCACTTAGGATAATGGACTTTCCATCCCCTGGCAAACCTAATTTTAAGCCCTTCTCACTAGGTTAGCAAGCCTGTCTGCAAATATGCTCTTCTCTCTCATCATCAGGTGGATCCTGTCTCTTCCTAGCAATACTTCTGGCAGCAACTGGCACCCCAGAGCAATGTAGTATACTGACTATTTATGCATGCTGGAAAAATCTATGCATTTGTCTTAGACAATTATTCTCACTTTCCTGAGATAACCTTCCTAGAAGGTACCACAGTTGAATAGGTGACTGTGCATAACAAACCTATTTTTGCTAGTCAAGATATAGCAATATTTGACACTGGTTGTAGGTTAGTGGGCACGCATTTAAGCAGTTTGCAGTGAGGTTTGGGGTTGGATGTGTAATTGCTAGTCTTATGACCCCAGTCAGCAAGGTGATGGAAAATGGTGTCAAAATAACATTCTTCTTACTGAAATAACCTGTAGAATCAGCCTCTGATTCAGATTTAACACCGTTACCTTACAGATAAGCACTGATAATCATGAGTTGTGACCTACTGATGTTTTGTTGAATAGGAAGCTGAAAACAAGGATGCATGCATGCAAAAAAAAGGATGCATGAGCTTCTACAGGCTGATATTAAAAGCACTGGGGACTTCTAGAAATAACAAGAGACAGATAAGTAGGGCCCTACCAAATTATTCACGGTGGAATTGGACTGCCCAGTAGCTCCTTTAATCTTTCAGGTTCCCCTGCTCACCTCCCCCCGCACCTCCCCACCTCACCATATGCGGAGGGGTCCTGCCACTCACTTCTCATCTGCAGGGAGGTGAAAACCATGGTTTTAAATATGACACCATTTTTGCCTCCTGGATGGTCAGCAACAAGCAGCAGGGACACCACAACCCCTCAGACAATCAGTAATGGGGGTGGAGTGCACGGGGAAACCTGCCAGATTAAAGGAGCTGCCATGCAGCCCACTTCCACCGTGAATTTGATAGGGCCCTACAGATAAGACAAAAAATAAAATCAATAAGATTTTCTTCTTGTAGCTACTACCACTTCGTGAAAATAATGCTTTGTAACTCTAGAATGGGAAACAACAACTGTCAACTGGAGTGATGTCAAAAGAGATTGGTCCACAGTTTTATGAAGTTTTCACTTCACTTGGACATACATTATGGAAGAACAGGGGTCACCTCCAAATTCAAAAAGGGTGGGAGATAAAGGGAGCCGAGTCTGCCCATTTTCCCAAGGACTCAAACTGAGACAAAGGAACCCTGACATGTGAAACAACCAGAACAAGTGGGTTTTCTGCCTCCTGACACCAGTAGTAAGATATTTCAGGGCAGCCCTCTAAGTCTGGGGGACAGTGCTAGGTATAATGATAACTCTGAATATTTCTAGTAAGTTTAGTTACTAGATTGGTCATAAGCATTTGTAATTGTGTGTTAAATTGATTTTTTTTTCCTGCTGTCTGGCCTTTTCTCTGAACTCGTTGCTACCCAGCCAGTCACCTCCTTCCTGTTTTCAACACACACAATTCTCCCTTCACTCTAACTCTGATTCAGCATATTTTTGCAGTCTCTCCAAAATCACCACTAATTTCCCCTCTCTGCTGTCTTTGGCTGCTCCACTGTTCTTAACTCTGGTTCTGAGGCCCTTTCTGTACCCCACTAACCCAGTCTGAATCTCCAATCAGCTATCCTCTCACCCCACTCTTCCTTGTCTATTTGCTACCTCCCGAGAAAGGTCTGTCTTTGTCTCTTTCTGACACTCAATACCTTTGTAAATACATTTCCCTGAACACTGTTTTGGTTGGGTGCTCTGGTAACCTGTTGACAAGCCTCCTGATATGGAAGCTAGCAGTGAAAAGACATTGGTTCACCCTGGTGGGTACCTAGAATGATGTTCTGTGCCCAAAAGTATGTCCTCACCACATCCTCCACGCTGTCTGTGGCACCCATTGTTAAGGACAAGCCACCCGTCAACTTGTGCATGCCAAACCCTTTCAGAGGAAAGGGTGTAGGGAAATGTGGGTAAGGACATATTGGGATGCCCTTGCTACAGCTCTGAAGTACACCAGAGACAGAGCACTTGAAAGCACCTGTGGGGAAGACCCTCAGGGTAGCTTTACTGCCTCCTTTCTAGGTTGCTGAGTGCAAATGGGTTTACTTGGACTGAGCCATGTTTGAGAATGAGTACCCTAGCAGTTCCAGCAATATGCTGTAGACTCTCCAACCTGGAGATGAGAAGGAAAAGTGATACCACCCAGACGCCTCTCTGACCATAATCCCACTGGTTTGTTCTTGAGGGCGGGCACCTCAAGGGCAAGCACAGCAATGAGAGGGAGACTTACAATATGAGAGGGGAAGGTGAGAAGCAGCAGCTTCTGTAATTATTGTGTCCATTGACAGGATATGGTTCAATAGTGCAGATCAAGTTAGATCAAGTGAGAAACTGGAAAACTCAAAGAAATCCTCTGTTTCTTAGTTGGAAGGGAATTAGTAATGACTGGGAATATTGAGAGGTGGTTGGTGCTTAACAAAATAGTGACCCAACCCCAGTCCACATTGCAGAACATGTGCAGAATATGGGCGGATTACTCTTCTTGCAAAATAAATGAGAAAATATCCCCAGAGGGGAAACCATATATATACACAGGAGGCCAATCCTGGTTGCAGTTAATGCTCTCCAGGCTATTGAGCTGATTCTCTGAGTGCCTGAACAACGGTGATGTAAGACAAAAGGACTTGCTGAGTCATCTGTGCTGAACTATTTCCAGACATTATATGGATAAATGAGATGGAAAGAAAGGAAGGAGGAGGGGTTAGGGAAGAGCCACAAGAAAAATGGAGGTCCCAATTACTGGCTTGAATTTCTCCACACAGATTCAGCAGTTAGGACTCAGAGTTAGCAAGTTGCTCATTAAAGCCAAAGCATTAAGTCATTTCTCCAGGGAAGAATAAAACTGAACTCAGAATCCAGGACTCTGCCAGAAAGTGTGAGGCAAAGGGGAAGTGGGGTGTAATTGACTGGGGCTGGAGGACAGCAGGAAGAAGAGTTGGAAGGAAAAAATAAGAGGAAAAGAAAACAGATCATTTGAGGGTTGAGGGCGGGGGCACAGAGAAAGGAGAGAGGAAAAGTGGAAAGGAAACAAAGACAAGAAGAGGGAAAAAGAAAAGCAGGTCTTTGGGCTGGCTGAGGTGTTAGAATACCTCGTAATCTCTCACACTGCGGTCTTGCTGGTCTGTGGCACAGACAGTTTTGCAGTGGATAATTATTGCTCTGATTGAGAAAACAGAGCTTATGCAGATCCTGTCAATGCACCATACCTAGAATCAGCATTCCCTACTGAGGCTGGCCCTCAAAGTAATCCTTCAGTGAGCCTCCATACCCTTGCCAAGCACAGGCTGGGCTCCAGCTCTTTCACTGAAACTCCTTGAGATGTATCAGGAACTTGGCTTTTTGGGAACTCTGTCTCCCTTACTGTTATGCTGTTTCAATAACAATATCAGACTGGATGCTTTGTTTGTTTATATCCGGTTTATACCAGGGCAACTCCATTAACTTTGGTGCGTTTCTTTTTTATTTACATGAGAAGGGGCACATCTACACAAGATGCTAAAGGTGCAGTAGACTAATTCTACTGTGCATTAGCACAGCTGGAAAAAACCATGCTAATGCCTAATCCACAGTAGAATTAGTCTACTGTACATTAGCCTCATGAAAAAAATGTGAGTGCTACTGTGCTTATTACAGCACATTGTTAGTACCTGTAATTACAGGTACTAAACTCAATGCACTGTAATTACAGCACATTAATGAACATGTAAAATTCTCCCTGTGAGTGAAGAATTAGGTCCATAACATTTTCCCTTTCTTGGAACTTTCTACCTGGAGATTTCAGAAGTATTTCATTATCATTGATAGACAAAATCTCCCAACTACCCATGTGAGATCAGCTATTATTTTGTCTTATGGAGAAACATAGGTGCAGAAATATTAACTTTAGTGTTCACCATCACCTTGAAATCTGGTCAAGGTGGGAAGAGTTATCAGCAGGGATCCTGGTTTTCCCTGATAAAAAATTGAAAAGTCTCTGATAAAGCCCCCAAAATCTGTGATTGAAATTAAAGGCCACCCACAACTCTCCATGGCCCTGTTCGTGCCCCTAACTCCCCCACAACAGCCCCCCAGCCCTGCTTGTGCCCCTTGCCCCCTACACAGCCCTGTCAGAGGGCCCCCCAGCTGTCAGGGCTATGGGGTCAGGGACCCAGGTCCGCAACTTCCTGCCCCCAATATAAAGTAGCTGCAGCAGAAGGACCACAAAGCTGGGTCCCCCACTGCTCCCTGCTGTGGGCTTGGGCAGTGGCAGGGCCAGTTCCTGGGGGCTCCGCACAATCCTGGGGGGTAAGGAGGACCCACGCCCCCAGATATGTATGAAGGGTAGGCTGCAGGCTTGAGCTCCCACACTGCTTCCCTCCTGTGGGGCCTCTTCAGCCCCACAGGCATGACCTGGCACAGCTGGGAAGAGCAGGGCCATCAAGGGATCTCCTCGACCCCTGCTGCCCTGGTGACTTGCCTCCTGCACCTACCGCCACTTTGAGGGGTGAGCAGCCATGGGACCACTGTTCTCTTCTGCCCTGCTTCCCTCCCCCATACCACGGCATAGCTGGCTTCAAGGGCCCATGGCACTACTCACAGTCCACATTCAGCCAGCCGGGCACTCCATGTCTCCCACCAACACCTCTTGCCAGCTGCACATGGACCCCAGGGAGCGCACAGTGGCAGGAGCCCCCCCGTGCCCCTGGACAAGCTGCCTGGGGTTCCCACCATCCCACCACTCCCTTAAGCTCCATTCACCTCTGTTTCTGCCCTACTCCCTGCCTCAATCTGCCCCCCCCACCTCTTATCCCCATGGCCCTTCCCCTCAACACTTACCTGATGGACACTGCTGCAAACATAGCCAGGCTGTGTTTCTGGCCACCTTAAGCAGGCTGGGCTGAGTGTGCATCCCACCCCTCCCTCTGGCCTTCCGCATACCACTCACAGGTTGTTTGCGTACCGCTGGTGGTACGCATACCACAGTTTGGGAACTGGTGGTGTCGAGATACCTTAGTTGCCTGTACTGGAAACAGTCTGGCTCAGCATAGACTTGCAGAGATGCAAACCTACTCTACCTCTCAATTAAAGTGGAGTGAGCTACCTTGCATATACCTGAGGGTAAGATTGTACAGACAAGCAGTTGTTGCAGAATAACTGGCTTGTTGTGACTTCACACCCTACTGTTCCTTGCAGTAATGTGTTTGTGTGCCCATATTCTCATGATTATGTTTGATTAACCATGCTCAGCTATGCTTAATATTTTATTCTGATTATAGTTTAACCCCAAAAAGAGTTCACCTGCTTATGGTTCTTTCTGAAAGGGAAAAAGGTTGATTTATAATCAGAACAACATGGTAGTATTGATAAAATGTCTGTGAACTTAAAGTATTGCCTGGGTACTTGTGGGCATGAGTAGGGAAGGCAGAACTGGTTTAAGCAATTTTTAGAATGATTTTTAAAAAATGGTTTTGGATTTAGAAGAAAAAATCTTGACTTTTTTCTGTTATGTTTGAGTTCTGTGACCTTTTGCAAAACTGACTTTTAAGAGTGTTATTTTATTCACATAAAACTATCTTGCCTTTCTAAGAATATGCTGCCACTTAGCTAGTAAGTATATCTTCAATTAATTTTGGGGGGGAAATGATCGGAGAAACTAAAGGAATGGTGTTTCAGGATATGCACAACACATAACTGCATAAATGTCCATAGTTTCTTCCAGCTTCCATGATTTTGCCCAGGATTACTCTAAGACCAGTTAGTTTATAATTACTCAGGACACTACATATACACTTTAGAGACTGGGCAAAACACTAGCCTCTTCCCAGTCTTTTGGAACTTCCCCAGGAGGATGTCAAGCATTACTGAAAATTAACTTTAACATTCCATACATTCCTCTACCAATTC
The DNA here is from genome assembly GCF_001723915.1 of Gavialis gangeticus. Taxonomy (NCBI): domain Eukaryota; kingdom Metazoa; phylum Chordata; order Crocodylia; family Gavialidae; genus Gavialis; species Gavialis gangeticus. The sequence continues at coordinate 13,626,257 of NW_017729034.1, forward strand.
TGTTTAAACTCTTGGGTGCAAATTATAGTACCTGTCTACACTGGCATTTCGGTAATGGGAGTCCTGTTGCTAGGTCTCAGTTATTTGCATTATCTCAAACTCTTGCTAATCCCTGCTGCATATTTCTACACTTCATCTGTGCATAGAATATGAGATAGGTTTGTTGGTTCTGAGCTTCCCTTTTCAGTCATACAGCCAATATAATATTGGCTGCAAAGCCAGTAAATCCAGAATCAGGAGTGCTCCAGTTCAACAGGAATCCTCTGCTGGTTTAGCTCTAGAATTGGGGACCCCATACCAAACTGTGTATGCTTTTGATGCATGGTGGTTTTTAGCAAACTTTGTAAATTAGAGCAACCTTTGGGATATTCTAACCCAGCCCAGGAGGGTCCTTAGCTTTATGTTAGGCCTGTGTGAATAGGTAGCTATTCAATTCAGATTCAGATTCAGTCAGTTCAGATACCAGCAATCTGATTCACAGATTTGGATCACTTTCCCAATTTGATTTGGCTGAATTAGATCAGAAGATTTGGAGCCAATTTGGGGATATTCGGTAATTTGGCCATAGGGTATAATGGGGAATCAATGAAATAACTATAACTTTGTTGTTTTTTTGGCTGATTCAGATGAAACTTGAAGGCATGGTAGCCTCTGTTGAGTGCATGAAGCCTCCCAAGTTTCAAGGTGATAGGTGCAGGAGTTTCTGGGAAATTGCACCTCAAAGTTGTGAAAGCAAAACTCATGTCATGCATGTGTGTTACATCACAGTGGAGTGAAAACTGCAGGATTGGTAATTCTTGCTGAGGCCACAAAGTCTACCATGTTTCAAGAAGATAGGTGCAGGGGTTTCTGGGAAACTGCACCTCAAGCTGCTGACAAGCAAAACTCGAGTCACTTGTGTATGTTAAGCCACAGTGGAATGACAACTGAAAGGGTGGTAGCCCCTGCTGGGGCCACAAATCCTGCCAAATTTCAAGGAGATAGGTGTAGGAGTTTCTGGGAAACTTCACCTCAAACTGCTGAGAAGCAGAACTCGTGACATAGGTGATACTGTGCGTGCTAAGGGGGGTGAAAACTGTAGGCCTGCTAGGCCCTGCTGCAGCCAGCAAACCTGCAAGCTGTCAAGGAGATAGGTGCAGGGGGTGTCTGGGTTCTGGGGCCCTGCACCTCTGGCCAGTAACAGGCAAAACTTGTGACATGGGTGCTTATGCAGCTGTGTCTGTCTTGGGGCACAGGGGGGTGAAAACTACTGGAGGTCTGGCTGCTAGGCCCTGCTGCAGCCACAGAACCTGCCAGCTGTCAATGAGATAGGTGCAAGGGGGTTCTGGGGCCCTGCACCTCTGGCTGCTAACAGGCAAAACTCATGACATGGGTTCTTGTGCCAAAAAACAACAAAGTTATAGATATTTCATTGATTCCCCATTATACTCTATGGCCAAATCTCTGAATCTCCCCAAATTGGCTCCAAATCTTCTGACGCTGATTCAGCCAAATCAAATTGGGAAAGTGATCCAAATCTGTGAATCAAATTGCTGGCATCTGAACTGACCAAATCTGAATGGAATAGTTACCTATTCGCACAGGCCTAACATAAAGCTAAGGACCCTCCTGGGCTGGGTTAGAATATCCCAAAGGTTGCTCTAATTTACATAGTTTGTTAAAAACCACCATGCATCAAAAAGCACACACACAGTTTGGTATGGGGTCCCCAATTCTATCTGTCTGTCTTGGGGAACAGGGGAGTGAAAACTGCAGGCCTGCTAGCTATGTCTGCCTTAGGGCCCAGGGGGGTAAAAAAAGCACTGCAGGCCTACCAGTCCTTGCTGCAACCACAAAGCCTGCCAGCTGTCAAGGAGATAGGTACAGGTGGAGTCTGGGTTTTGGGGCCCTGCACCCCTGGCTGCAGGCAGGCAAAACTCATGACATGGGTGGGTGACACTGTGTATGTGTTCAGATCTGCCCTTCCTGGCACTGGGGCCTCTGCACAACATGGCAGTATGCCCCAGTGAGGTCTCCTCCTCCCCTACAGCCTCGGTTCGGTCCACCACTGTAAACGGCAGCAGATAAAAATAACTTAGGTGACTCAGCAGTCAGCACCAGTAACACCAGCAGCATCTAAGGTAGCCAAACCGAACTCTCAAGCCCTTCTTTCCTCTCGAGTAGGAGTACCTAGTGTGTGTCTCTTAGATGCACCCTCACTGTGCAATTCTGTGTGTGTGTGTGTGTGTTCAGGTGCCCCCATCCTGGTGCTGGAGCCTCTGCACAACACGGCAGTGAACCCCAGTGAGGTCTCCTCCTCCCCTACAGCCTCAGTCTGGTCCACCACTGTAAATGGTAGCAGGTAAAAATAACTTAGGTGATTCAGAAGTCAGCACCAGTAGCACCAGCAGCATCTCTGGTAGCCTAGGCAAACTGTCACAGAGCCTTTAGTTTATAAAGGAATTGAAACCAAGA
>NW_017729034.1:13638872-13639180 GCF_001723915.1 Gavialis gangeticus
ACCAAGAAGTAAAGATATTGTGTTGGATATATGTTACTCGTGGTGTGTGATAGATTGTCTTGTGTTTTAATGTCTAACTATTTTGGGTTTTATGAAAAAACCCAAAATAGTTAGAGAAATATATCTTAGGAAGCTTTCCGGTTGAAAAACCCTTTGTCAAGCTGAGGAAGCACCTGCAGTTGGTGTGTCTCCTGGTCCTGGATGGAAGGAATAGTAAAGAAGCCAGAGGCTGGCCTGGCCCACAATGCAGGCAAGAAAGTCAGTCAGTGAAAATGGAAATGGAGGCGTCAGGGGGTGAGGGACAGGCT
>NW_017729034.1:13639190-13642693 GCF_001723915.1 Gavialis gangeticus
CAGTCAGTGAAAATGGAAATGGAGGCATTGGGGGTGGGGGGGAGGGACAGCCTGGGGTGGAGGGTAGAGGTGAAAGGGGGATATAGCAGCTCTGGTAAAATTGCAGAGGTACCTGGGGAGTCAGATGTCTGGCAGGTTGCAGTGTCAGAATTCTACTGTGTATATTGAGTCCATGAGTTTCTGTATCTGCTACCAAGAAGACTGATGACGTGCAATTCATAGGCCCCGCTCTGAAAAGTGGTGTGTACATTCAAACAACCACCTAACCTCATCACCAGAACTGAAGCCAACTTCCTACATCTCAAAACACAAAACCTGCCAACTATCACCAGTACCCCCACAAACTGCACACCAGAATCTATCAAAGGCAACAATACCCAGCTACCTGTGGGGACACATTCCTCAGCAAAAAAACACTCTGCCTCCAGTCTCTCAGGCCTGATCCTGAAAGTGAACAAATTACAAACCACTTTTCACAGCCAGTCCTATGAACTGCTCTTCATCAGCCTCCTAGGTAGTAGGTACAGAAACTCATGGACTTAATATATACAGTGGAATTCTGACACACTGCCACCTGCCAGACATCTGACTCCCCAGGTACATCTGAACTTTTACCTGTGCTGCTACATCCCCCTTCCCCCCACAGTCTGTCCCTCATCCCCTGACGCCTCCATTTCCATTTTCACTGACTGGTTTTCTTGCCTGCATTGCGTGCCAGACCAGCCTCTGGCTTCTTTACTATTCCTTCCATCCAGGACCAGGAGACACACCAACTGCATATACTTCCTCAGCCTGACAATGGGTTTTTCAACGCAAAGGCTGGCATCCCAGGCAGCTAAGCTGAGCTCACCTGGAGCCTCACAACTGCACTGCAACCAGCAAGCCTTGGGCCTGTCAAAGATGTGACAGGTCTGGGCTTTCTCTAGCCAGGACTGTGTGAATGCATGCATTAGCTGGAGGTGATGGCACCTCCTACCTGCCTTTCATCAGGAGATCATTGGTCCTGGCATTTATGGGGCTGCTGCACCACCAGCAGTCCCACTAGGCATCCCTAGCCTAATAGGGTGCAGTTTTAGTGGTCATGCCCAGGACCTGGGGCCTCCTCGTTCCCCATAGTCCTAGTCCATACCTCCAAGTACATCCTGGCAGGGGAGCGAGCTCAGCAGGGTCATGTTCTTCCCCTGATGGCTAGTGGTGCAGTGAGAGCCCCCTCTAGTTAAGAGTGGGGCATTAACTGTTTTTTAAAAACAATTACAATAGGAAATCGGTGCAGCCAGACTGAGGAGGGTGGCACTCAGTCCAAGGTGGAGGTTGGGGAACCCCAGCAGTGGGAGGTCACTTTTAAGAACACCAGCTGCTCCACCAAACCAGGATCCAAGCAGGTGCAGTGGAGTATCAGAACATCCCCAACAATGTTGAACACCCTCTCATTTGGAATGCTGGTTGGTGGACAGACAGGTGTTACCAGGCAACTGTGGCCAGATCCTGCCACATCTGGCTGTGGCTTGCACAGTAGACTAAGGGCTTGCAGTCCAGTGGCTCCATATCCTCAGTGAGATAGGTAGCCACTGAAGCCTCAGCGCTACCTGTCCGAGGCTAGGGTCCGGTACATTTTGATCCCAGCATTGAAGCCATGACCTTGGCTCACACTGGCAGTGGCTGGCATGGAGGAGACTGGCTGGTGCTGGTGCCGGTGCTGATACTGGGAGTGCTGGCACAGGAAAGTGGATCCCCTCGCCTCTGCTCTTCGGCCTCCCTGACTTTGTTGACCAGCACCTGCGTCCAGTTATCGAGGGTTTTAGTGCTGCCAGTGCACATGCTTCCCTTCACCCTCAGGTCACGCATGCCTGCCATCATGTGGTCCATACTAGACCACAAGGGATCCAGCCATCTCCCAATGTCCTCCTTCATCCGCCTCACCAGTTTCTGCATGTCTGGTGACAGCGGCCTGCCCCAGCCAGGAACACTGATGACCTGGAACTTCTTCATTTGGTTCTCAAGTTCCTTCACTAGGGGGATCACTTGGCTAAGGAGGCCATCACCATCACTAAAGGTGTCGGTGGCCTCGAGGAAGGGCTTGAAGACTACCAAGATCGGGGAGATGGTACCCCACTCAGCTCTGTTCAGGGGGCCTGTGATCCCGATCTCCCCAAGCAAGTCCATCTCATGGATGGCCTTCTGTTGCTCCACCAGCCTTTCAAGCATCAGGTATGTGGACCTCCACATCCTTGTGGACCTCCACCAAGTCTCCACATCCTGCATGATTCTGTGCTGCAGGATGCTCAGCTCTGCCTGTGTCTCCCACAGCATCTTGCCCCCCTTGATGCTGCGGTTGAAGTAGCCTGTCATCTTCCTGCATTTTGAAATCAGCTGGCTCATAGTGGTACTTGTGGTGGCGCCATCACCAGCAGCCCTATCCCCCTCCAAGTCATCGCTGACTATGAGGTGGAACTTGTGTGCCACACTGTAAATGCCAACAAAGTTGGCATCCTGGACAGCCTTGACTATATTGGCCCCATTGTCAGTGACCATGAACCAGTGGGTGAGCTTGGCCTGCCCAACAAGCCACCCCTGTACCCTGTGGTATAGCCACCATGATCTCCCTTGCCATGTGGGACTAATCCAGCACCTTGGCTTAGAGGAGAGCCCACTGATGGCCTGACTGATCACACCAGTGCCCTGTGAGGGAGAGGTAGGCGTGATCGCCACCCCAGCTGCTCCAGATGTTGGAGGTGAAGTGCAAGGCTACCTGTGGCCCTGCCTTGCACAGCTCCTCCCTCAAGTATTCCCTGCATGCCTCATACAGGGAGGGCACCACCATCCTGGTAAAGGTAGTGCATGAAGGCACTCGGTAAGATGGGGCCATGAGTGCCATGAGCCACCTGAACCCTAGTCGCTCAACTAGGGAGAAGGACTGGCTATCCAGAGCAAGCATTCCCCAATGGTCTCGGTGATCTCGCTCATCCTGGGAATGCATCCCACTCTGTCTGCAGTTTCCCCCCACTGTTCCAGGGTGGCCTGCCTCTGCTTTGTGGGGACAGGGTCTTTGGAGCAAGTTGGGGATTTCACTTTGGGCATGCTCACACTGGTGCTGGGCTAAGCAGGAAGAAGAGCAAGGGGGTACTGCCTCCTGAGATGCAGCACCATCGGTGCAGTGGTGAAGTGTTTCACCTTCATGCCCTAGCTGATCTGCCTTCAGCAGTGCTGGCATATAGCAAACCTGGGATCACCTGCCAGCTTAAAATACTGCTACACTACGCTATTCACCTGCTTCTGGGTTGATGGTGGGGATCCTGCCTTATCCCCCTCCTCAGCAGGCTGAGGCACAATAGCAGGAGAAGCTGCCTCAGCTGAGCCACTTGCCTGAGCCTCCACAACCTGAACCTCCTCCAAGGTGCTGCTTTCTGGAGAAGGAGATCTGGGTCTAGGGGAACTTTGAGGGGTGTGGAGCACAAACTCTGATTCTTCCTCAGTCCCCAGAATTGCTTGAGCCAAGGTGCTCA
>NW_017729034.1:13642737-13656806 GCF_001723915.1 Gavialis gangeticus
ATGTTGGAGGTGAAGTGCAAGGCTACCTGTGGCCCTGCCTTGCACAGCTCCTCCCTCAAGTATTCCCTGCATGCCTCATACAGGGAGGGCACCACCATCCTGGTAAAGGTAGTGCATGAAGGCACTCGGTAAGATGGGGCCATGAGTGCCATGAGCCACCTGAACCCTAGTCGCTCAACTAGGGAGAAGGACTGGCTATCCAGAGCAAGCATTCCCCAATGGTCTCGGTGATCTCGCTCATCCTGGGAATGCATCCCACTCTGTCTGCAGTTTCCCCCCACTGTTCCAGGGTGGCCTGCCTCTGCTTTGTGGGGACAGGGTCTTTGGAGCAAGTTGGGGATTTCACTTTGGGCATGCTCACACTGGTGCTGGGCTAAGCAGGAAGAAGAGCAAGGGGGTACTGCCTCCTGAGATGCAGCACCATCGGTGCAGTGGTGAAGTGTTTCACCTTCATGCCCTAGCTGATCTGCCTTCAGCAGTGCTGGCATATAGCAAACCTGGGATCACCTGCCAGCTTAAAATACTGCTACACTACGCTATTCACCTGCTTCTGGGTTGATGGTGGGGATCCTGCCTTATCCCCCTCCTCAGCAGGCTGAGGCACAATAGCAGGAGAAGCTGCCTCAGCTGAGCCACTTGCCTGAGCCTCCACAACCTGAACCTCCTCCAAGGTGCTGCTTTCTGGAGAAGGAGATCTGGGTCTAGGGGAACTTTGAGGGGTGTGGAGCACAAACTCTGATTCTTCCTCAGTCCCCAGAATTGCTTGAGCCAAGGTGCTCAGTTCCCCTGGTTCCAGCTCCATCTCCTCCTCTGGCAGTGGGAGACTCATGCTGGGAAATAACACTGGGGTGGAGGAGAAAGTGATTCTGCTGCTGGTGCCTATTTCTGGAGTTAGGTGAGGTGGTGCAGGTGCAGGGACCTCAGGTACTGCTCCCACCTCCTTGCTTCCACTGGCAGCAGAAGCCTCATGGCTCCTTGGGAAGAGGATGCATCTATGTTTGGTGGGGGGGTTGGAAATTGCAGCTCTAGCTCTTCCCTTACCCCCTCTAGCCCATCTCCCTCCCCTGCCAGAAGACTTGGCACCTGCCTTTCCAGCACGCTTCACATTAGTATTTCCTGTGCTGCAAAAGATGTGTGACTGTGTGTGTCTGGCTTCTTCTGAGTTCTTCTTTTTCTTCTGGGTTGTGCAATTAGTTTGCTTTGTGTTGTGTGGACTGTGGTGGGCTGATGAATCTGAGTATTAATTATGAATAATAACTAAGACATTTGTGTGTTGTTCTTCTGTGATGTAGATTCTTCTTTTCTGGGTTGTGCAATTATTAGATTGCTTTGCGTTGTGTGTAGTGGACTGTGGCTTGCTGATGGATCTGATTATTCATTATGAATAATAACTGTGGTGTATGTTGCTCTTCTGTGATGTGATGTGTGACTGATTCTTCCTTTCTTTTGGGTTGTGCAATTATTAGATTGCTTTGTGTTGTGTGTAGTGGACTGTGGGAGGCTAATGGATCTGATTATTGATTATAAATAATTAATACATTTGTGTGTTGTTCTTCTGTGATGTTGGTTCCTCTTTTCTGGGTTGCGTGATTATTAGATTGCTTTGTGTTGTGTGTAGTAGACTGTGGTGGGATAATGAATCTAATTATTGATTATGAATAATAACTATGGTGTGTGTTGCTCTTCTGTGACACGATGTGTGTAATAACTATAAACAATCTCTTCTTCTTCTATGAATATATGACTTCTTCTATGATCTGTGTGAATGTGTTTAATGTGTGCTTCCCTGCACAGTGATGGATCAAACAGCCAGGGAAAACACTGAGCTTTCTTTTTTAAAAGTTTGAAAGTAAAAAAAAAGAACAAATATGAATTGAAAGAAATGAATTGGATAACTATTAAGTAGAGAGATTCTAAGCTAAGCTAAAATAAGGTAAGCTATATCCTATCCAGTCCTTTATAAGATCAAAAAGGAGCAGACAACTGACTGACTAGAAAGCAAGCCAGGCAGTCCAGTACCTTTCTGAAGCTGTTGCTCACTCAGAACCAGCTCACAAAAGGCACAGTGTGAAGGAGTGAGACAGGACTTCCAGGCTGGAGGGCCGGCAGGGCTGCAGCTGCAGCCCGGAAATGAAGGAAAATACCCACCCAATTTCCGGAGCAGTGTCTCACTCAGGATTGGCAGAGGGAGGCTGCTTAAAGGTATTTCCGGCCCCGGAGAGGGGCAGAGGGGGATCAGTTCTCTGCAGGCTGCAAGGAGAGAAGAGTGGCTGAGCATCTCAGCAGGCGGAAACTGCATAACAGGTCTGAGGAATGCTGTGGGAGTGACTCTGCGGCAGGCAGAGGCCTGTGAACAAGCAGCTGGTGGGAATCTCTGGAGTGGAGCTCCAGCTGAGGATCCAGAGTGAGGGAGCCCGCAAGGCCAGAGAGAATCTCCGGACTAGAGTTTTCCCAACAGAGGATCTGGAGGAGAACTGGAAGATCTACAGTTACAGGTAGAGCCTCCCTGCACAAGGGGGAGACCCCAAAAAGACTGTGTATGTTCATAGGGGTGCAGGGCAGGCTAGCACACAGCAGAGACTGGACTAAGGGATTGCTGTTTTTAGGAGACATTGCCGGAGCCTGACAAGAAGGCAGAGAAGCAGCTAGGGTTTCTTTTTTGTGATTTCTTTTGCTGTCTATTTTTCTTTAATTTTGTTTGAGCACAGACCAAGACTGGCCCCTGGAAGGGTGTACCCAAGAGGTACTAGGACACCCTGGGGTGCAGAGAAGGTTACAATGGGCATAACTGCAACCTGGCTGTGGAAGAACATCATAAAACACCATCTGGAGAGGCTAGGATGGGGTAAAGGGGAGGTTCGAAGCCCCACAGAAGACACAGAGATCAAGACCAGGCAGGATCCCTGTGCGCATTGCCTCCCGGGAAAAATGTAGGTCATCAAAGTTGTGGCAGGTGAGAAAAATGTAAGATCTACTTCCTGGCAGACCTGGTGATCCAGGGCCAAGGTCTACCCCGTCACCACCTGTAGGCAGATGAGCACAGGACAGCACAAGCAACCCCTATAATACCTACAGACATCACACACAGCAAGCCTGCAGACAGAGGCTTTTATTCTGTTTCTATGTCCCCCCCAGACACTGTGATTGGAAAGGCAGTCAGAGAGAAACCACACTCACTGGCCAACTAGAGATGTCAGTCCTTCCTCCCCCTGCCCTTCTCCCTTCCCCCGTTGTTCCCCCCCCCTTCTAAGTTTCTGTTTCTCCATAAAGACTGCCTTCTGAATCTCTGAATCGCCTAATCTTTTCTGAATTGATTCAGAGGCTCTGAATCAATTCAGAAGCTCTGAATTGATTTAGAAAGTTTTAAGCATGTAGTGATTTGATTTGGACTCAGATCCGGCCTTCAAATTGAGCCGAATCTTCTCCAAATTGATTCACAAACTGAAATCTCTCACAGCCCTAGTAGTCTTTGCCTTAATCTCCTTGAGGTTCCCTGCTGGTACCTTCTAAGCAGGGCCTTTCACATCAATTAAAAGTTACTACTCTTATTCATAGTTTTTGTCCTTGGTCCCTTGTTTGAGCACATGTAAGTACAGAGAGGATGAGTGAGAGGATGGGCAGTGATAAACATGCAAGTCCCAAGTGGCTGCAATGTATCCTCTCCCTACTATCTAAACCATGACTCCTGCAGGTTATAAGGTGGCCAAGGGAGCTAAATACTTCCTTGACTGGAACTGGTTTAAGCTCTGAAAGAGAGTCCAGTCTATATCTAGATGCTTTCTTGGGAACAAATTAGAAAGCAATGTAGGTATAAGTAACAGGTCTATGAAATCATTATTTGTTTATATTTCTCATTTAAGTAAACCATCCTCCACTAACATACGTGGCCTGGGGTGAGAAGTGTTGGGACTGTAGCCAAGCTGCAGCTTATGGCACACATGAGGCAACGGAAAAACAGCAGGCAGAGACAAGAAACTGCTGATCTTCATTTTTCCAAAGTAAAGATCTTTGGTGGGCTACAGATTACCCTGGAAATCAGACCCTACTCCCTGGGATCCCGCAGCTGTCCCTTGCCCCTCTAATTTTTCTCTGTCAGATTTCAGAGCTATAATTAACTCCCAGACCTTAGTGATACCATGCAGACATGAATTTGTATGCCTGGGCTCCCTCCTACAAAAAGTCCTAATCCTCTATAGAACACTAACAGCTTCACATGAAAAATTATTTTTTAACTGATTCACTTATAAATGTGTTCTCTTTTTCCCTCCCCCTCATCGCTGGCTTCCCTTCAAGCTACAGAGCATATGGATATACTGAGAAAATAAAGAACTAACTTCTAGTCTATCAAGATGCATACTTGTCCCACAGCTCTGCTGATATACCTCATTATGGGGCTGAAGCACCTCATCACTATTCTAAACCAGGAGTCTTCTTGCTGTGCTGTCCGTGTCCCTTAATCCCCCTAATGTGATGGAAGGGAGCACTCGGGCTTCCAAAAAGATCACATTAAAATTCTTCCAACAATGCAAAAAGGGTATATCTCTACCACTAATGCTCTTGGGACTGCAGCACTTTGAGCCAGGACAGAGCAGCCTGGGCTGACGGGACCCAGGAGGCGGGGGTCAGGCCTGAGCTCTGAATGATGTTTTCAGGTGGTGGAGGGGCTGGCTGGGGTACAAGGCATCAGGCAGCCCCTGCATTTTAGCACTCTCATGCCCCAGTCAGCTCCTGTCGCCATCTAATACATGCATTTCAATAGAGTAAATTATGCTGCCATAGGATAGTACTGTTGGGGACAGTACTGTTAGGGACAATACTATTCTACAGCAGAGTTAAATAACTTAGTGCACCTTAATACTGCATGAGCAGACTATGATGCTTTATTGCAGAGCTCATTAATCAATTCCTCTCCTACGTATGCCCTGCTTGAGGCCCTGGAGGGGCAGGTGAGGGAACCAGGCAGAAGTTAGCAGGCTGCAGGGGATCAGGGCTACAGAGGATGAGATTGATGGTTACTTTCATTCTCTGCAGGACAAGATGCCTGGTGGAAAGTAGCAAGGGAATGCCCTGAAATAGATGCAGGAGAGTGGAGGATGGTCACCTCCTGGGCCAGACCTCTTACCACAGAAATGGCTCCCCTGGTGCAGTTGGGGAACAAATATGAGGTCCTGGCTACACTGGAGTAGTGTGCAGTGGAGGAAAGTGCACTGGAGGAGCCTCCAGCCACCATCGAGTGAGCTGAGGGCCAGCCAGGTAACCAGAAGAAGAGACACTGCATCGTCATGGTGGGTGACTCCCTGCTGAGAGGAACAGAGGGACCCATCTGTCGCCCAGATCTCATGGTGCAAGAGGCTTGCTGCCTGCCTAGGGCCAAGATCAGGGGTGTCACAGTGAGGATTCATGACATCATCTGGCCCTCTGACAACTATCCCATGGTCCTCGTCCATGTGGGAATAAATGATGTGGCCAGGAGCAGTCCAGACCATATCATGAGTGACTACAGGGCTCTGGGGTCCAGGCTTAGGAAGATGGGCGTGCAGGTGGTCTTCTTATCGATCTTCCCAGTCAGCGGTCACAGTAGGCATCACATCAGCTGTGTCAGAGAAGTCAACCTGCTCTCTGGGGTTGGTGCCATTTTATGGGTTTTGGCTTCCTGGACCATGATCCACATGTCCATGCAAGGGACTTCCTGGGACATGATGGGCTTCATCTCTCTGCAAAAGGTAAGATCCTCTTTTCTTACAGGTTGGCTGATCTCCTGTGTCATGCTTTAAACTAAATTTGATGTGGGACAGGGAGGCAGGAGACGGAGAGAATCTAGGATCTGCAAACTGAGACATGTAACAGTACAGCCCTGGTAAGTACTAAGGGGCCCACTGGGCATCATTACGGGGGGGGGCATCAAAGGCAGCATTCAGAGGTCTAAAGTGCCTCTATACTACTGCTAGGAGTGTGAGGAACAAGCAGGAAGAACTCGCACTCTTGCTTGCAGACAATAACTTCAATTTAATGGAGCTAACAGAATCCTGATGGGACCCAACCCATGATTAGGCAGTATGCATTGAGGCCTATAGGTTGTACAGATGGGGCAGAGTAGGGAGAAAAGTGGAGGGAGGGGTTGCTCTCTATGTTAAGGAGCATTATACATATACCCTAATCAAAACAGGATCAGAGGAAGAGAAAGTTGAGGCATTGTGGGTTAGGATACATACAAGTCAAGGGGAAAGGGACTTGGTGGTGGGGATCTGCTACAGACCACCACATCAAGTGGACGAGCTAGACTTGAAATTCCTGAGGCAGCTCTCAGAAGTTGTACACTTTAGAGATGTCAGTGTAGTTTAGGTCCCCCATGACAACCACATCTGCTGGGAGGAGCAGTCAGCCAAATCCAACCATTCACGTAGGTTCTTAACCTGTGTACAGAACCTTCACCTAACACAGGAGGTATATGGTCCCACTAGGGAGAATGCCTTACTGGACTTGGTGTTGGCTTGAGGGGTGACCTGGTAGGGGAGCTACAGATTTGTGGTCACCTTGGGGACTGTGACCACCAATCAGTCAAATTCACCATATGGCATAGAGTGGGTAAGATAACTGGTAGCGTGGAAGTACTTGACTTTAGGAAGGCTAACTTCAGTGGGCTCAGGAGCTGATGCACTGCAGGAAAGGAGTATTGGCGAGTTGGGAGTCCAGGAAGGCTGGTCATTCCTAAAGGAAGCAATCTTGTGGGCACAGAGGGAGACGATCCCAGTGTGAGAGAAAGGGGGGAAGGGGCCAAAAAGCTTCCTTGGCTAAACAGAGAAATCCAGGGGAGCCTAAGGGCAAAAAAGAAGGCATACAGGTGGTGGAAGCAGGTTGAAGCAACCAAGGAGGAGTATACCTACTTGGCCTGCACTTGCAGGGAGGCAGTCAGAAAGGCCAAAGCAACTACAGAGCTGAGGCTGGCAACACAAATTGAAGACAACAAAAAGTCTTTTTTTAGGTATGTAGGGAGTAAAAGGAAGATGAAGGGCAGCATACGATCCCTACTGAACAAGCAGGAGCAATTAGTGACAGACAGGGGGGACAAGTTTGAGTTCTTCAATGAGTTTTTTGCCTCAGTGTTTCATTGTTTCATAGTTGGTAGGGTCGAAAGAGACCTAAGTAGATCATCAGGTCTGACCCCCTGCCATGGGCAGGAAAGAATGCTGGGGTCAAACAACCCCAGCTAGGTGATTATCTAGCCTCCTTTTGAAGACCCCCAGGGTAGGGGTGAGCACCACTTCCCTTGGAAGTTGGTTTCAGATCCTAGGTGCCCTGACTGTGAAGTAGTGCCTCCTAACATCTAGCCTGAATCTGCTCTCAGTCAACTTATGGCCATCATTCCTTGTTACTTCTGGTAGGGCTCAAGGGAACAGGGACTCTCCCATAGCCTGCTCATCCCGCTTGGCCAGTTTGTAGATGGCCACCAGATCCCCCCTCAGCCCTCTCTTGTGGAGGCTGAACAGGTTCAGGTCCCGTAGCCACCACTCATAGGGGCTGCCTTGCTGCCCCCGATCATGCGAGTGGCCCTCCTCTGTAGCCTCTCAAGTCTGTCCACATCCCTCCTGAAGTGTGGCACCCAGAACTGGACACAGTACTCTAACTGTGGCCTGACCAGTGTCGCATAGAGGGGAAGGATCACCTCCTTGGACATTCTCATGATGCATCTGTGGATGCATGACAAGGTGTAGTTAGCCTTCCTGACCACGTCCCCACATTGGCAGCCCATGTTCATTTTGGAATCAATAATGATTCTTGAACAAGAGTCAAGATAAAACTTCTAACAGGTTCTTAGATGGACATCAGAGGGACACCATCCCACCAACTGTTGACGCTGACTTGGTGCAGCATCCCTTAGATGGAATGGATGTGTTTAAGTCGGCAGGCTTAGATGAGCTGCATCTGAGAGTACTGAAGGAATTGGCCAGCGTCATAGCAGAAGCAGTGGCACGGCTATTTGAGCACTTGTGGTGATTGGGTCAGGTCCCTGAGGACTGAAAAAAGGCCAATGTGGTCCCTATTTTCAAGAAGGGGAGAAAGGAGGACCTGAGTAATTACAGGCCAGTCAGTGATACCTCCATCCTTGGAAAAGTCTTTGAAAAGATTATTAAGGATCATATTTGTGGGAGTCCAGGGGCAAAAATAACGCAGCAGGGCAACCAGCATGGATTTGTAGCAGGTAGATCATGCCTGACTAATCTGGTTTTGTTTTATGACCGTGTCACCAAATGCTTAGACCCAGGAATAGAGGTGGATGTCATTTTCCTGGATTTTAGGAAGGCCTTTGATATGGTGTCTCATCCCATTCTCATAAATAAATTAAGAAGCTGTGACTTAGATATTTACACAGTCCAGTGGGTGGCAAATTGTCTTGGGGTTGCACCCAGAGAGTGGTAGTAAATGGGTTGGTATCCACCTGGAAGGAGGTGGGTAGTGAGGTCCCACAAGGCTCAATCCTTGGGCCTGTACTCTTCAATGTCTTCATCAGTGACTTGGATGTGGGTGTGAAATGTACTCTGTCCAAGTTTGCAGATGGTACTAAATTGTGGGGTGAATTGAAAACTCCAGAGGGTAGGGAATGATTGCAGGAGGATCTGGACAGGTTGGAAAAGTGGGCAGAGTACAATAGGATGCAGAGTAACAAGGACAAATACAGAGTGCTGCACCTAGGGCATAATAATATCCAGTACACCTACTAACTAGGAAATTACCCTCTCAGCTGCACAGAATCGGAAAGGAATCTCAGTCATAGTGGACTCCAAGATGAACATGAGTCAACAGTGTGACAAAATCATCAGCAAAGCTAACTGCACTTTATCATGCATCAGTAGATTCATGACAAATAGATCCAAGGAGGTGATACTTCCCCTCTATGCGGCATTGGTCATACCGCAGTTGAAGTACTGCGTCCACTTTTGGGCGCTGTACTTTAAGAAGGATGTGAATTGCCTCGAGAGGGTCCAGAGGAAGGTCACTCATATGGTTAAGGGTTGAGAGGCCAAGACCTATGAGGAGAGGCTAAGGGACCTGGACCTTTTCAGCTTCCGCAAGAGAAGACTGAGAAATGATCTTGTGGCTGCCCACAAATTCATTAGCAGGGTGCAGCAAGGGCTCAGAGATGCTCTGTTCACCAGGACGTCTCTTGGGGTAACAAGGAACAATGGTCACAAACTGACAGAGAACAGATTTAGGCTAGATATCAGGAAAAACTTCTTCATGGTAAGGGTAGCCAGAATTTGGAATGGGCTTCCAAGGGAGGTGGTGCTCTCCCCTACCTTGGGGGGGTCTTGAAGAGAAGACTTGATCTGGTTGGGGTCATCTGATCCCAGCACTTTTTCCTGCCTAGGCAGGGGCTCGGACTTGATGATCTGTTTAGGTCGCTTCCGACCCTAGCATCTATGAATCTATGAACTCCACAGTAAAGTGCATGTGTAGGTATACCCAGTATTTACAAATTTACCCCTCTCCCATTCAATGAATTGTTCTCCAGTTGAGCCTGATTTCTGTGAACAAGTTCATTGCCCACATTTGTTGGAGAGTTTGGGAAGAAAAGTTTCAGGCTGTGGGGGCATTTGAAAGGGGTGCCCACTTGGGAGTGAGGGAGAGAGGGCAAAATTAGCTGCCATTGTCACCCTAGCTGTTACTGTTGTACAGGGTAAAGACCTGTCCTGTTATACCTCTGGTTTGAAATGAATGATTCACTGAAATATCCATTTTAAAGCCACAAGTATGAGGAACAAATCCTGCTTCCTTTGCTCAAACAAGGAGTCCCACTAAAGTCATCACAACTCATAGTGGTTTCATGTTGTTGTAAATAGTAGTTCTAGCATAGTCATAGGTACTTTCTGTTACTCAGAGGAATGAGGTGAGTGAGATTTGTTTCTAGCAAAATGATTCAAATTGGTTTTTAAAAAATATATAAAATACAAATATTTCAGATTAAAACCATAGGATAATAAGGTATCACAGTTAATTCTTAATTGTGCTTAATCACAATTAATGATGCAAGAGACAGCACTGCACACTCAAACCTGCAGGTCCTTTTGGCCATGTGTATGTCTGGCCAGTACAAATGCAAACAGGAAAGGCTTAAGGAGGGAGGGTCTGCATGATGTGTCAGGTTTCACTGGATTCCCATGAGCTAGAATCTGGAGAGTGACTGGAATGTCTTCTCTTGAAAGCACCTTGCCACTACAATGCCAGAAAATATGTTGAAATCGCCTGGGTGTCTGGCAGTGGAACAAGCACAGAGGAGCTTTTTTCTGACAGATTGTAATTTGCAGTAAGCATATGCATTTGTAATCCAGTTTAATCTATCCAGGTTGTTATGTCATGTTCATCACTGAGTTCTATCAATGGAAACACTGACACTTCTGTCACTACAGAATGCTACTGATGCCTCTGTCTCATCACAATCATTCTAATGACTTGTCACTAGATTTTATTTAAGTAACAAAACACTGAACAAGCCAAAATTGCTGAGTCCAATGGAGTGATGCTAGGGTGATGTAGCTATCTCAGAACTTTAAGGATACAAGCTGATGATTTCAAATATCAGTGGTAAATAAAGGTAGGCAAGGAAAATATTGTAAAAAATACTTTAGAATTTTCCTTATTTTTAAAAACAATTTCACAATGATAGAAAGTATATTTCAAATTATTAGAAGTTACACATTCAATTGGGGAAAAGAAACAGATCAGTGACCTATATATCTGATCATACCAGCTCACATTTTGAATTGAAAATGGATACAAATTAATTTGGAGCTGTTTTTAATCACAAAAAATAACTGAAGCAGTATATCTGTAAGAAATTAAAAGGTATATGATACTAGCATTTTCTAAATGTGATCAGCTGCCCAATTATACTTTTACAATTTTATATATATCTTCAACCAAATCACATAAGAAATACACAAATGAAGAAATAATTTTAAGTTGTTATTACAGTGTCTTGACTTTTAAAAATTAAAATTGCTTGTATTCCTAATACACACAGTATCTGGCACAGCATAATGTACAGAGATGGTATATATTTTGAAACATAAATACTACATTTAGAGTTTAAATAGATATTCTTTTTGTATTGCAAGTTATTTGGAAGGAAAATTACAATTCTAAATATAGTATAAGAGCACATGCATATCTATTTCTTTATGGATATTTATTATACATCCTATTTTTATATTCCATTTGGGAAAGGTCATATCTGGTTTAACTTTGGAATTTCCCTTTATGAAACAGAGATATGTGTAGCCACTCAAAAACAGGAAGGGGTTAAAATTTCTCTTGAACTTAGCAGCAATATTAGTGTGGGGTTGAAAATGCTAGCTTGCTGATTGATGGGTTCATATGGGGCGACCTTCACATTAGCAATGCGACTTTGGTTGCTAGGTAAACACGGGCAGATGAATCCAGCTCTAGTGATTTGCAGTAGTGACGGATGGCAAAGGTATTTCTGATCCATATCACAGCATGAGGATCCCATGAAAATGGCTTGGCACGTAATGGAAAGTATTAGATTTGGGTGACAAATAATTACCTGATATCAGCTGAGGTGTCTGCAGAAAGGTTATGCTACAAATAACCAGCATTTACTAACTTTGTTTTTGTGAAGTGATCAAAAAATTATCTATACATGTATTTTGCTAATATTCAGACTTGCCAGTGATTGATGAAAGCTGATCATCAGGAACATAGACATAGTTTTACTAATAATTGTATTTCAGTTGCTAATTAGGGTTTTTTTTCCCTAATAAAGTAAGCACTTTTCCCATTTTTTTTCTCTTGTATGTATTTTCCCAGTGACAACAATGTAGCATTTGGGTAGAGTGTTACTTAAAGCTAGGTTTCTGTTTTCTTTGTGTCTGAAGAGCTTTCATTCAAAATTTATCATCTGCTTCCTTTATCTGCTTGATCTGGCCCTTTGCAATAATTCAGGATTTTAAATGATGCATGCTCACTCCTAGTCACAGTAGCTGTCCTTTCTTTTGACGTGGAAATACCATATTTTCTCATATACAACATATATAATATAAATCTTGTTTTTTGAAAGGCAGAATGAAGATTTTTTTTCTATAGTTACGGATGCACAGAACAGGGACAGAGGCTAATCTTTATCTGACACCTCCCCCCCACCCCCGTTTCCTGCTTAACTAAAGCTGAAACAATAGCTGCTCATGAAGAGTGGTTTCCATGGGTGGATCACTGATTTTTGAAAAGAGCTAAAGAGCCTCTAGGGTTATGAGATCAGGAGCAATTAGGAGGAGAGACACCAGGAGCAGCTAGCAGACAGCAAAACTGCCCTTAGAAAGGCTTGATTAGTGGACCATCGAAACTGTTAAAAAAGAAAGCTGACTGTAAACACCTCTGGAGTAAAGAACAATGAGCCCTCTAACTAACGGACTCCCTCAGGTGTCTGAATAGTAATGCAACAGCTATTGTATTGTGGAAGAGGAGTCAATGCAGGTGCTTCTCTCTCAGGCAGAAAATCAGCTTCCCCACTTAATACATGCACCACAAGTTTGGGGGACTGATTTCAGGGGGAAAGGTGCATAAAGAATGTGAAAAAATACAGTAGTTGACTCTTAGAAATGTTGCTGCAGACACATGTTGAGAAAACTATGAACACTTTATGCCAGTGATGTCAAACTGCCTTGGCTCATCCAGGCTGTATGCAGACCATGGGGCTTCTTGTGACCTGGTTCCAGACTGAGTGGTGGTAACAGAGCAAGCAGCAGCAATGTTAACTGTCACAGATTCATGAGCTAAGAGGATTAACGTACCCATTGCTTGCTTCTCTGCAAATGACACACATCCCCAGTGGTGTTCCATATGTCAGGATACAGAAGTGCCCCCCACCACATGCTTACCTCCTCCCCCTCAAATTTTCAGTCCTTCCAGGAAGTCCCACAGCACTGGCACCTCTGAATTATACCATCACCCTCATTGCTGAGTGTTATCTCTGGAGAAGAATGTCCTCAGTGTGTGATGTGTTTGGAATATAATGGAATTTTTCCCCTTCTCTGCTGTGTTTATCATGCTCCCCTGGGTGAAGATGGTGTGTGAATATGTACATAATACAAGCTCAATAACTACATTTGTGGCATGTGAAGCTTCCCTAAGATGGTGTGTCATGTCTGTTTTTTCTGTTGTGATATGAAGTTTATATCTCTTTTTGAACTTCTTTCCTCAGAGGTAGATGTATTTGATTGGTGGATCAATGTTTCTTTTTTTGTAGGGTATTTGTAGGGTCACTTGATTCCTCTTCTCTGTTATTCAGGAGAGCAAAAGAACGCAAATTCTGGTCAGGTGCAACTGCTCGGTACAGGGTAGAAGTGAACTCTACATAGCATACTGCCATGGACAATGGATTCTGATCCTTGAGAGCACCATAAGGATAGAGCTGTCTGGGATGTCAGCCAGCAAGGAGAAAAATGGGTTTCATCTGGCTTCATCACAAAATACACCCTGGAAGTGTGCATGGGTTTTTCCTCCTTTTTGGAGTTGGCAGCCAAGACAGACAGCCCCTTGATAGGCAAGTCAGGCCTGTGTGTGTAAGACTCTTAGAGCATACTGTAAAGATGTTTCTTAGGCTAAGTACAGTTCCCCCCCTGTGAAGAATTGCTAAACGTTATCTATTCTCATTGCCCTGCACCCTTCTCCTCTGCACACCCACTAATCTCCGTATTCTTCCATCTTCTTTGTTTCTCTTTTTGTTTCATAGTTGGTAGGGTCAGAAGAGACCTGAGCAGATCACCGAGTGCGACCCCCTGCCATGGGCAGGAAAGAATACTGGGGTAAAACGACCCTGGCAAGATGTCTTTCTAGCCTCCTTTTGAAGACCCCCAGGGTAGGAGCAAGCACCACTTCCCTTGGAAGTTGGTTTCAGATCCTAGCTGCCCTGACTGTGAAGTAGCGCCTCCTGATATCTAGCCTGAATCTACTCTTCATCAACCTATGGCTGTTATTCCTTGTTACTCCCGGTAGTGCTCGGGGGAACAGGGACTCTCCCATTGCCTGCTGGTCCCTAATAACTCTTGCCCAAT
>NW_017729034.1:13661806-13662271 GCF_001723915.1 Gavialis gangeticus
CAGATCCCCTCTCAGCCTTCTCTTGTGGAGGCTGAACAGGTTCAGGTCCCATAGCCTCTCCTCATAGGACCTGCTCTGCTGCCCCCTGATCATGTGAGTGGCCCTCCTCTGGACCCTCTCAATGTTGTCCACATCCCTCCTGAAGTGCGGCACCCAGAACTGGATGCAGTACTCAACTATGGCCTGACCAATGTCATATAGATGGGGAGGATCACTTCCTTGGACCTGCTCATGATGCATCTGTGGATGCATGACAAGGTGTGGTTAGCCTTCCTGATTGCATCCCCACATTGGTGACCCATGTTCGTCTTGGAGTCTATAATGACTCCAAGATCTTTTTCTGCCTCTGTGATGATGAGAAGGGAATTCCCCAGCCTGTAGGTATGCTGCTGGTTCTTTCTCCCTAGGTGCAGTACCCTGCACTTGTCAGTATTGAATCCCATCTTATTCTCATCCACCCATCCC
>NW_017729034.1:13667271-13668024 GCF_001723915.1 Gavialis gangeticus
AGTAATTAACTGCACAGAAATGCACCTGTAGATGCTGACTGGGGTCATAAATTGTGCCCAGTTAGCCCAATGTGCCAGGGGCCTGCTCCACCCTGGCTCAAACTGTTGCTGTGTGTGAGATAAACTAGAGAAATAAGTCTTCTCTGAAGGTAATGAGGTTTAGAAACTTTTTCATCCTTTCATAGCATGGCAGTGCACCTTTGGGTGCCTGCCACTTTAAGGGCTGGAGCTAGGCAGCTGGCAGGTGCTTGATTAGGGCAGCCTTTTTAGGACCCAGCACACACAGGCTGGGGCAGCAGTCTGCTGCTAGTAGCCAAGGGGGCAACATCTAGCTGAGCTGTTCAGGGAACATCTTGGAGATAAGGGCAGGATCTATGGGGAGGTTTGGAGGCTAATTGTCCTGGGCATGACCTGAAACTGCCCCCTGCTGGGGAAGGGTGGCCTGGCAAGGCCATTTATGGTGGAACAACTCCCAAGAAATGCCAGGCCAGTTACCTCCGTGGTGAAAGGTGGGTAGGGGACCCTCATCCTCAGCCCCCACTCTTCAGTAGGTAATCATCAGCCTGTGAGAGAGTAGACCTAGTGAGAGGGAACAGAGATGAGCTAGGCATGCCTAGAGAGAGGCACCTGAGCCCTGCAGGGGTGTAGGACCCCAGAGGCCCCAGCATGGTGTTAGTGTTGTACTGGAGACCCACACAAAGTAGGGTGAATGGTGACACCTGAAGGGCTGTGTGTTTGGGTGATGTTGTGGTC
>NW_017729034.1:13673024-13678941 GCF_001723915.1 Gavialis gangeticus
AGGGTGAATGGTGACACCTGAAGGGCTGTGTGTTTGGGTGTGTAGAGTAAGGTCATGCACAAGCAGGTATGACAGGCTACACCAGAAGGGTTTGCAGAGTAGGGTCACTCGGGTGGCTTGAAGGACTGCACAAAAGCCAACCCCCACAAGATTGAGATAGGAAGGATTTCACTTGGTGAGGGGCCAAGGGCAGAGTTAGCCTAGTGTTTGGCACAAGAATGGGTCTGTGTAGAGTAGGGGAGCTTGAGAAAACTGAAGGTGTGCATGTGCCATGCCAGAGAGTGAGTAGCAAAGCCTGAAGACCCAATGGAGTCACTCAAAGGAGCAGGGTAGTAGACAGTGGCCCAGTGATGGGCGAAATGTAAAAGGCCCCTGTGAGAGAAGGACGGAGGGAGTGTGAGTGTGGAAGATGCCAACAATGGACTGAGTCTGGCCAGTGTCAAAGATCAAAGTCTTTTGCAGATGGCAAAAGGTCAGATGGCAAAAGGTCAGAGGCTTACACAACAAACTCTGTAATTGTAGTCTCACACTATTATTTTTTAGTTTGTAACAGTGCTGTATATTCACACCCCGTCTGTGCCTCATTTCAAATTACCTGAGCCTCTCATACGAGAGAGACACTAACCTTGAACAAATTGCAGCCTAGTACCGTGACGTCAAAAAGAGATACCGTACCTATAGTGACCAGATAAAAGTGAAATTACTTTAGTGAAGTTGTAAAATTAAATAATATACTATGCTTGCCCTCTTGTGACCAAACAGGACTAGTACCACCCAAGCAAAAATATAACCCCCCTTTTTATGAAACTTGAGCAAACAAAGAGAGCATAAGTGCCAACTTGTTAATTATTCATGCCAGGCGTGAAATAATTGGCTAATCTGTTTCCTATAACTTTGAAAGAACTTCCACCCAAAGCGGAGATCTCGGAGCATTCCCAAGAGACACAGCTTGTAACCTAATCAGTTACAAACAATATCCCCGCCTCCGGTTAGTTTTATTTATTTTTTTTCTTCTGGCGTAACCCTGTTCCTGCTGGCTCGCTCTTTTTGTCTTATCTTATCTTTCATACGTCCCTCTTGTCAAGAGCTCTTGGTAAAGACCGTAGTAATTTGTGTAAACTGTTTGAAACCTATACTTGGCAAGTCTGCAACCCACTGTAATCGCTGGGTAACAGAACATCTGCGTGCTGTAACTAAGAAATCAACTGCTTCTGCCTATGCTGCAAGCCATCAGTAGCATAAGTAAAATAAACTTGCTGTGTAACCAATACGCTTTAAATCATCTGACTATCTGACTCCTGCTCGCCATTAACACCCGTCTGTCCGGTCAGAAATCCCCCCTCATGCCAAGCCGGTCGTACCCACCCAGGCTCGCAGGTCAAGGGTGCACCGGCATCTGGGCGCGACAGCCAGGACTGAAGCCAGGAAGTAGTAATAATATTCTGGATGCCATCTGTGAGGCACAGGCCATGGTGTAGAGAAGATACAGAACTGTGGATAGTGCCCCCCCCCCCCATCGGGGCAATGAATAGGCAGCCTCTTGCTTGATACATCATGATAACATTCAAGGCATGGCAGGTGAGTCAGGGCAGACTGCCCTAGACAGCAGGGCAAGCTAACTCAAGACCTATCTGCTAGGGGCCCCCTGTTACACATAGTTTAGTGCCTGCAGCGAAATTGTTCTGCGAGTCATTCTTGCAAGGTTGACCTTAGAGGTAGGCAGTTATATAGCTCCTTTGAAACATAGCTGTGTAGCTTCTAGGGGTGTGTGTAGATGACATGGGCGTTAATGTAGAGTGCCTGAAAATTTTAACACAGCTTTTTTTTTTTTGGTGTGGTGCATTCGTGTCTGTATGAACAGCAATTTCAAGCAAGTTAAGCCTCATGTGTTATTCTTCACAGATTTCAGTAGGGAGAATCAAATACCAATTTACCACTACAATGTCTTTCCTTGTATATTGCAGCAGGGGGTGCATGTAAACCAACCCATCTCCCCAGTCCTCACCCCCGGATTTTCACTTGAAGTTTTGCCCGGGCATGGTCACCCCAAAATCCTTGTCACTTGCACCCGCCTATGCTCAGTTGGTCTGGTCTCTCTAGATAAGTATGTGTTTGCAAAGACCCTATTGCAATCCCAAAGACATGCCCCATGAATCATTTCCTCCTGTTCCTTTCCCTTCCCATCCCACCATGTTACAAGTATATGTGCTCTTTCTTTTATTTACTATAACTGCCATAATAACTACTATGATATCATAAAATGTTCAGGGTTTAGAGTAGTGGGTGGGTGGGCGTTTGATGCCGCCTGGTTGATTGGCAATTGCTGTCTATGTTGGTGGTGGCAGCCAGCTCTTCTGGTTGGTTGGTTTGTTTGTTTGTTTGGACTACATTTGCCAGCATTCCCAAGCTCATTTATCTTTGTACAGTTTCCAAAGGGGACTTCCATTGGAACCCTCCCGTTCCCTGCCCAGGATCCACTGTCAGTCTGTTTGTGTAGTGGCACATATGACTTTTGCAAGTCTGTTGTGGAATGTTTTTGAAATGTTTATGAAATCTTTTTGTAAATATGGATTGCTGTTTGCCTTAGTCCCCCACCTGCCTAGCCCGCCAACAGGTATAGTTATCTTTCTCACCCAGGGCGGTGGAGTGATTCAGATGTAGGTGACAGTGTGTAATCCCCCTTTTTCTCGATACCACTGACATGAAAGCAGTAAACCCCTGGCCCAGTCCACATTTCCTCCCCCTCTCCCCTGACTGTCCTCCCCTCTGCCCCACACTGCATGCCCCTGTATACAGACAGATTTAAAGTATAAATATACTTATAGGCAGCCACCAAGTTCCCCCTGAGCCTGCACTTTTCAGGCTGAAGAGTCCCATAGCTCTGAACCTCTCATCATAAAGCATGTTTTCCTGACCTCTGAGCATGCACGTGGCTCTCCTCTGGACTCTCTCAAGCTTCTCCACATCCTTTTAAAATTGTGGAGCCCAGAATTGGATACAATACTCCAGCTGCGGCCTCACCAAGGAGTTTTGTTCACTTTGCCAGCTGCAACATCACCTTGGTGGCTCATATTCTTCTAGTGGTAAATCATGACTCCCAAGTCCCTTTCAGCCATGGTGCCAGCAAGCGTAGCACTGCCAACCCTATAAGCATGCTACTGGTTTTTCTTGCCAAGGTGGAGTACCTTGCATTTTTCAGAGTTGAAGTCCATCAGGTTGTCATCTGCCAATTTTCCAAGCCTGTCAAGGTCATCCTGGATCATCATCCTGTCTTTGGGTGTGGATACTTTTCCCAAAAGTTTGGTGTCATCAGCAAACTTGGCCAGTCTGCTCCTGACACCAATGTCCACATCATTAATGAAGATGTTGAAAAGGATAGGCCCAAGGACGGAGCCTTGAGAGACCCCACTGATCATGGCACACCACAATGATTGACTTCTGTCAACTACCACTCTCTGGGTCCAACCTCGAAGTCAGTTCCCCAGCCAGTGAACTGTGATGTAGCCAAGGCCACAATCAGCCAGTTTTTCTATAAGACGATCATGGAATACCAGCTCGAAAGCTTTTTTAAAGTTGAAATCTGACGTTAATCTCTTTTCCCTTGTCCAGGTGATATGTCACCTGGTCATACAAGGAGATGAGATTGGTCAGGCAAGATCAACCTGCAACAAACCCGTGCTGGCTATCCGTCAAGAAGTTGCCTTCAGCCAGTTTGTCAAGAATGGTGTCTTTGATTTTTTCCAAGATCTTCCTGGGGATGGAAGTCAGGCTGATGGGCCTGTAGTTCCCCAGATCTACTTTCTTCCCTTTCTTGAAGATTGGCACCACTTTTGCCTTCTTCCAATCTTCTGGTAATTTGCATGAGTGCCGTGAGTTCTTGAAGATCCATGCTAGTGGCTGAGCTATGATGCTTGCCAGCTCCTTAAGTACCCTGGGGTGTAAGCTGTCTGGGACAGCTGACTTTAAGGTGTCCAGCCTCTCAAGGTTTTCCTTCACATGGTCAACATTGATGAAGGGTAACAGCTCTCCCTCACCCTGGCCGTCACATGCCATATTGAGCAGGGGCTGGTGAAAAACTGATGCAAAATACAAGTTAAGCAGGTTGTTTTTTTCCTGGGTATCGGTTGCCACTTGACCCATATTGTTTAGCAGGGGTCCAGTGTTACCTTTGCTTTTTCTCCGGCTCCACACATGTCGAAAAAAGGACTTTTTATTGTACTTGATACATGTAGCCTGTTGGAATTCAGTTGCAGCCTGGGCTTTCCTGGTTCACTCCCT
Organism: Gavialis gangeticus; assembly: GCF_001723915.1. Lineage (NCBI taxonomy): Eukaryota > Metazoa > Chordata > Crocodylia > Gavialidae > Gavialis > Gavialis gangeticus. The sequence continues at coordinate 13,677,303 of NW_017729034.1, forward strand.
ATAGGTCTGGACCAGATCCAGCCTTCCATCCTTTATAAGCCTTTCTTTTTAGTCACAAGAGGTCCACTAGTTCCCTGCAGAGCCAAGGGGGCTGCCGTGCCCTTTTGCTGCCTTTCTTCTGAAATGGGATAGGCATTGCTTGTGCTTTCAGGATCTCTCCCTTGAGGAACATCCACTCTTCCTGAACTCCCCTCCCCTTAGGGTCATGGTCCCTTAGGGCCACACCAACAAGCCTCCTGAACTTGTCAAAGTCAGCATTCCTAAAGTCAAGGACTTCTGCTTTGCTGACTGAATTTCCAGCTTTATGATGGATGGTGAAGGTGATCAGCTCATGGTTGCAGTCTCCCAGTTTCCCTTCAATCGTTAGGTCACTGATTAAGTCATCCCCCATTGCCTGTACCAGGTCAAGCAGCACTTTGCCTCTCATCGGTCCATAGACTTCTTTTGTAAGATAGTGCTCATCCACGCATATAAGGAAGCTTTGCAACCATTTGGATGTGGCCAAGTGCTCTTCCCATGAGATGTCAGAGTAGTTGAAATCTCCCATGATAACCACACACCTGGAGTGTGCTTCCTCAGCCAGTTCCATGGTGAATTCCTGGTCAAACTCTTGATCTTGGCTAGGTCTGTAGTAGACCCCCACCGTTGTGTCCCCTGTGCCTTGTTTGCCATGGATTTTGACCCAGAGAGTCTCCAATCATCCCCTCTGGGTGCCAGTGTCTGCTTGCAGGGATGCATAGCTTTCCTTGACATTAGAGAGCTACCCCCCCCACCTCTTTTGTCAACACAATCTCTCTTGTACAAGGTATAGCCATCTAGACCTGTGGTCCAGTCATAGGTGGAGTCTCACCAGGTCTTCGTTATCCCTATGAGTTCATAATCCTTTTGGTTTAGCAGGAGGAACAGTTTCTCCTGTTTGTTCCCCAGGCTCCTGGCATTGGTGTACAGGCACGTAGTGTCCCACTGGGGGCCCTTGCCTTTCCTACAGATCACTCTGGGGCTGGGGTAGGGGGTAGAGGTTTATTTAACATTAAACATAAATTTATTTTAAATTTTTATTTTAACATAACCAAGAGAAAGAACAAAGCACCCCTAGGTGTTGTTGTCAGCAATATATCCTGCCAGACAATCACTCACAAGGGCCACCCGATCAGCCTCTCCTTGAGGATTTCTCCTTGGTCCCTGTTGTGCTGCCTATACATGTCTCTGTCCAGCCACTGCCTGTCACACTTCTTTTTCCCACAAATCCTTGCAAACCTCTCCATGCCTCTCACAGATATTGTGCAGCATGCAGGCTGCCACATCAAAGGCCATGATATTTTCTTGCTCCATCTCAAGCCGAAATGTAATCACCCTCCGTTGTCCATTTAATTGGCAAAATGCACATTCCAGGGCCATCCTGCAACTGCTGAGATGGTTGTTCAAAACCAACTTCTGTGGGTCAGTGATCTTTCCTCCATAAGGCTTCATGAGCCAGAGCTTTAGCAGGTAGGCAGTGTTCACTAATATAATCAGGAAAACAGTGACACCATTGTTACCAGATTTTCCTGCTACATTGGGTTGTGCTCATTTATTAGGGCTAGGGTCTTGGCAATTCTGTTAATGTGTTGCTTGTGTTACTGGTGTTTCTATACGGAGC
>NW_017729034.1:13678952-13679156 GCF_001723915.1 Gavialis gangeticus
AGAGAGAAGAGAAAAGAGAGAGAGAGCTGGGATCTCACCGGTCCAAGGCACTCAGGCTGCAAACCTGACAGGTTAAAGTTCTCAGCATGATCTTTGAAGGGAGATGATCTGCCTTCTTCAGCCTCTCCAGAAGAAAGGGGGTGGTGTCAGCACAAACACTGCTGCTTCTTTTACAGATTTTTATACCCTCAGTTCAGCTTCTTT
>NW_017729034.1:13679901-13680180 GCF_001723915.1 Gavialis gangeticus
GGGGGACACCTCTTTGTAGAGCTCAGGGTAGGCATTCAAATGTTGTGTGGTCCATACAGGTACAGTAAACTTAAGATCACAAGTAACAATGGTGGTTACATTACAGAAACAGCAATTAATATAAGGCACCATAGGTTGAATCCAATATCCTTTAATTAATACAATATCACATCTTGTTCTCATGCACACATGCTTTACCCATATAAACAATAGCAGATTCCCTTTCTTGGATAACACCAAAGGAACAGTGAGACTTGTTCTCAGGTTGTGGAAAAAAAC
>NW_017729034.1:13685180-13687659 GCF_001723915.1 Gavialis gangeticus
CCAGGTTGTGGGAAAAAACATTCATCATGCTCCTCCAATGCTTGGTCTTCACAGATGTAACCCAAACCTTCTTTTCTCCTACACCCTTTTACATTTACTGTTCTCCACGCATTATCTTTCTGCCAGGCCCAAGTGTTATGATCCCTGGAGTACATCACTGAGCTATCATCAATTTGTAATCCTAATGGGACTACAAGAACATGGAGCTGAGAGGTAACACCATGGATCACTTTCTCCTCCACACTGAGTGCGTAGTGTCCTTTCTCCACAAGGCCAGGCAGAGGGGAGTTTCTGAACACATGTGCATCATGTGCACTGCCAGCCCACGCGGTATAAATGTTCATGAACCAGCCCCAGTGGTCCACCATGGCTTGCAGAATCACAGAAGCATATCCTTTCCTGTTTGTGATAGCCCTCCCCCTTCTGCAGGGCACAGTACTGGGATGTGAGTGCTGTCTAGAGCCCCCACGCAGTTGTGGAAACCCTTCTCATTAAAGCCATCTATGACTTCCTGCAGATTCACTAGGTGGATAGCTTCAAACAAAATTATCTCCTTTACAAGATGGCATACCTCATGAGTTGCCAACCTGACTGTGCAGGCAGCCATGTCAAACTGGTTTGTGATGTAGTGGAGGCTGGATGGGCTGGCCAGTTTCATGATGGCCATTGCAACCCTCTTGTCTGGCAGGATGGCCTGATACATGTCAGTGCCCTGCCTTGCAATGTGGGGAGCCAGCATTGAGATGATATGATAGAATGTCTCCCTTTTCATTCAGAATATCTTCACCCACTGCTGGTCATTTCAAGTGGTCAGCACAATTCAGTCCCACCAGTCCAAGCTGGTCTCATGAGCCCACACCGTGAGAATAATGATCCTCCTCAGGTTTCTCAACAGAGCCCAGTTATCCTCCACTTCTTTTCTTCCCTCTGGGTATTCCACCTCCTCTGGGTATCTGTATCTTCTTATTTTTATTGCTGTTAATCTTACTGTGAAACCAGTGACACACATTGCCATTGAATAGTCTGCCATCATTATCCTTCTCAAGTAGTGCAGCCAAGATCCCCAGCTAAGCAGCATTTGCAGAACCAGTATTGCCTCCTCCTCTTCCTCTTCCTCCTCCTGCTCACCTATGTCCTCCATATTGTCCATGTCGGAGGACTCTTCACTGCATTGTTCTCCATTTTGCCCCTATCTCTCAGCAGCAGTGGCTTCTTACCCCCCTCTGTACCAAGCATGGGGCTGGGATTGTAGGGTGCTCTGTGGTCTGGAGCTTGGTGTAGCTGCTTTTTCAACAAATCACCCCAGGGCATTGGGGCTTTTGCACATCCATTTAATCCTAAAATAAGCAGCCACTGGAGTTCTGATGTAATTGAGCTTGCAAAGAAAAAAGGGTTTTGCCTTCTCCACTCCTGGTAATATAGGTTACTCAAAACTTTTGCCACTTCATGGAAAACAGCCAATAAAATCATTTTGCACACGGAGGTTGGTAGGTGTCGTCGGTTTTTGCAAGCTTCCGGACCATTAAGCAGCCATCCCAAAGGACAATGGCCTTATTTAGCCCATGCTTAACCCCATCACCAGGCCCTTGTTGGTAAACAGGGTGCTTCATCACCTTTGGCTGTTTTGACACTTACAGGTAATGACTTCACAATCCTTGGAACTTTCTCAGACCCTCATGCAAGCACAGCCTGAGTATAAAGGTGCCCCCCCACCCAAATTTTGAGAGAGACCTCTCATAAATTACTTGTGCTGTTGACTATGAACTACTTGGCCATGTCTCAGAAAGCCAAGGCCAGCAGTATGGAGCCAACAGCCCAGGAGGCTGATACCTCCAATGCGTATGGACCCAACTGGACCTGGGAAGAACTGGGGAACTAAATCTACATTTGGTTGGAGTAAAGGATCTTAGAGAGGCTGGAAAGTAGGAGGAATAAGCCTGTTTATGTTGAGACCACAAAAGGCATGCAGGTGTGAGGACACAATTGTGACTGGACCCAGGTCTGGTACAAGATCAAGTCCCTGAGATCAGCGTTTTACTGAGCCAAAGATGTGAACTCCTGTTCTTGGGCAGGTCACACAATTGCTGCCTTCTATGACAAGCTGTCCATGATTCTCTCCAAGGATGCAGGTGACAATCCAGATATGGAGACTTTCAGCACCTAGGTTGGGCAGGAGGAGGGAGGAGGAGGTTGTAGGAGCCCCTCCTGAGTATGTCTCAGCTGAATGGAGACTGCTCCCTGATCCATGATGACCCTGACAGTCAGTAAGATTCATCAGTCACAATTCACTTAGTGGCAGTTTCCCCCTCCATTCTATGGAATAGCATGGATGAAATGGAGGAGGTGGAGGGTGTGGCGGGGTGCAGAGATCCCACCTCAGGAACACAGCTGGGTATTCGTATCCCTCCGCTGTTTCCACCACGTGAGGCGGGCCAGTAGGGGGTGCTCCTGCGTCGAGCCACCCACCTCCCTGCGTCCG
>NW_017729034.1:13688622-13690027 GCF_001723915.1 Gavialis gangeticus
CCCCCTCCCTCAGGAATGCAGCCAGCTCCAGTTCCCTAAAGAGACAGGCTGAGGGTGTGGTCCCCTGTGTGCTGGGCCCACCCTAATTGAATGGTCACAGCACAGAGATTTAAATCACTGTGTCACAGGGCAGAGATTTTTGGGGAGAAACCAAGGTGGCTTTCTGCCACAGAGGGTCGTGAAGAAACCCACATGGCCAAGCCATCATCTACTGCTCCCAAGACCCAAGAACATGCTGGACCATGTAAGTGTCTCATACTGTACCTCTTGCCATCGCCAGGCAAAGCCTGGGTTCATACTGGTTAGGTTTGGGGTGCCAGGTGAGGAAGAGGGGGGAGAAATTCATGTGTCACTATAGGTGGGTTGCCATGCTCTTTCAGTGGTGGTGCATGATGACAACATAATTATTTTCTTTAATTTTTTGCAGCTAGTATGGGCAGTGCCAGCCCATGGACCTGTTTCTGAAGTGGGTACTTGTAAATTCTGGGCAGTATGAGTGGTTCCCCGCTGTTTCAGGGTCTGTTTTTGTGCCTGTTTCAGGGTCTGTTTTTGTGCCTGCTGGCATTCTCTGCACTGCATGGTGAAGGGCATGAAGACTGTGTATTTTTCTTCTCTTGGGGAGAAAGGAACCATTGTTTTTTTTCTTTGTTAATCAGCCACCATGACCCATGGCCACCCACAATGGACCCCAGCTAACATTACAGAAGAGCACTGCAGAGATTTTTGCAGCAGGCAGCTATGGTCCCACAAAAGTTTGCTCAAGGTTTTGGCAGAATTGTCACTAGCCAGAGCAGAATGCACATATGCCTGGCAGGAGAAACTCCTTGAGTTGCTGCATAAGGATGATTCTATCATGGAGGAATTGTGAGGCAGCATGTGGGAGTTCAAAGACATGTTCACTGAGTACCATGTTGAATTACAGATCTCACAGGAAGATTTCAGTGATAACTTTCACAGTGTGCAGAATTACCTCTTAAATAAATGGGTACCATGCCTGAAAGGGAAATTTGGTCCTCTTGGCTTGCCTCTGTGCCGGAAAAACTGGCATGGAGACTGTGGCAGAATGCCACCTTGGTTTCTCCCCAAAAATCTCTGCCCTGTGACACTGTGATTTAAATCTCTGTGCTGTAACCATTCAATTAGGATGGGCCCAGCACACAGGGGACCACACCCTCAGCCTGTCTCTTTAGGGAACTGGAGCTGGCTGCATTCCTGAGGGAGGGGGAAACCTGCTCCCTCTGCTTACGTGACTTGCATCACTTACCTGGGTAAGGGGTTTCTACCTGGGGAGCTGGAATCTGCCCGGTAACAGGTGATGCATTTCAGATTGGTTGGCTGACAGCCAACTGGGGCTGACCTCCGCTGGCCCAGGTGAATGAGGTCACAGGGGCTATATAAGTTAGGA
>NW_017729034.1:13690223-13693927 GCF_001723915.1 Gavialis gangeticus
CGCGTGTCAGTCCGTTCTTGGGGTGGTGGCGGCACGTTACCCCCAGACTAGCGAGTGTGCTCCGGGAGAGGGGTCGGCCGGACATAAGGCGCCCCTAGGGAGGCATTCGGAGTCTGGAAGGTGGTCGGACGCAGGGAGGTGGGTGGCTCGACACAGGAGCACCCCCTACTGGCCCGCCTCACATGGTGGAAACAGCGGAGGGATACGAATACCCAGCTGTGTTCCTGAGGTGGGATCTCTGCACTCGCCACAGAGACTTACAGATGAGCCTGTTCCCCCTAACTCAATGTTGTCATAGGAGGGCCATACGACTGGCAGCAGAGCCAGGAGGGCACCACTATGTTTCAGGGAGACAGGGGCAATTCAGGGTTGGGGGAGGTAAAGAATCCCAAGTAACTACTTACAAGACTATGTTCCAAATAATAAAACCTCATGATTTCCTAGCTTCCTTTGTCTGCCTCCACATCTTACCCTTGGAGGGTGTGATGGCCAGAACCAAAGAAATTAATAAGCAATAAATATGTTCTTCTTAGAGGCATTTGGAATTTTTGTCTAATATAAAGCTTGTAAGTTTGTAACCCACAAATGTAACTTGCCTGTCATACGTTTAACCAAAGTGATAAAACTGTTTGTGGAACAGATTGAACCTCAAAGACAAAGCTATAGCTGTAAGATTATCTGACCTAACGGTTTTTGCTCAGAGTTCAGCCTTGATGATAAAAACTGGATTCAACCACCTGGCATACCCAGCACATTCCAGGAAAGCATATCTCAAGAAAGGATAGTCAGAGAAATATAAAGGGGTTGGATTTAGGCGGAGTAATGTTAACTTTAAATCTAAAAATGCTGTGTTGTAATTTGTTTATTGGATAAACCCAAGTTTGGGTAGTAAGCTTGTATGATAATTTTTAACACCTTTTAATCTCATAAGGTAACCGCTATAGGGCAAGATTGTGAGTGGCTCTAAAATTAACAGATTAGCATAAGACTAGGTACAAAAAGCACATGTCAGGTGACCAGCAGGAAGGAGGGAACAGAACGGTAATTTCTTTTCCAGTCCCAGACCCCGAACTCCTGGCGTGAGTGAGGATTGGATCCTGATCAAGGGACCTTCCCTGGTAATCCCTCCGACAGTGTTGATTGGGGATGCCTGACTTTGCTGGAATCACTTGGCGCGCACCTGACATTGAGGGACTAACAATAAGTTGGCAACCCATGTCTGTCTATTTGTTGTTTTGAGGCTGATACCCTCTCAGTGCCCAGTTGGCCTGCGACAAATTAATCCATCTATCTGTTGTTATTATTAAGCATTAGCTCTTTAATATTGCATTATCTGCTTATTGCATTTATCTTTCTGTTAACTGTTACGTGTGTGTAAATTATAATAAATTTGCCTTTGCTTCACTCCCAACTATGCCTCCTTGATCCCAAACCAAGCAACCCAGGGCTGATACAGTTGCAGCACCCAGTCATCCTGCAACTAAATTGATACACTCACAGTGCCCAGCTGGCCTGTGACAGTGGGGAAGGTGAATTTCGTTCATTGTTTGGGTTCATTTCTCTGCTCATTTTTCCTGCCACTTACTTCATAGGCCATGGGGGGGAGGGGTTGACAATCTCTCTTGCACAGGTACATAGGGGGGCTCTGAAGGTAAACAGGGGGGCTGCTTGGATGGGTCGCAACACACAACTGCTGGCCTACACACTAGCATTTCGCAAACCCAGTACCCACTCTGCAAATTCACTTCAGAGGTCATATTGCTTCTGATTTCACTCCCTTAGCTGGGAGAATGGAAGTGGTGTGCCAGTAGCCTGGCTTACTTTTTGGCAAGCCACCGGCCACTTTACACAGTTGGCCACAGGGGTTGTTGCCTTCCCAGTCTGGTCTGCCTATGGTGTGTGGTGGGGGTGCTCTTTGGCTGACCCTTTACAACCCTCGAATTTTCCCTAGACCAAACTTTGTAAATGCGCTTTTTCAGCATTCATTTTGCACTCTTTTCCAGCCATGTCTTGAGGAGACTACAGGCTGATCAAGTGGGGTGCAGTGCGGTGAAACTTCAAGTGCAATTTGATGCCCGTACCTCTGCGACATGCAACTTGAAAGAGTACGTGGTGATGTTCTCCATGTCACCTTTGGTAAGTGACACCTGACACTTGTCTGTGCCCTGAGGGTGGAAAGTTCATCCCTAGGAGGGCATGAATAGCAATGACCACCCTAGGCATAATGCTATGGGAGCCTCACAGAGACGGGCATAGTGGGTGTGGTGACTCAGAGCTGCTGCCAGCCTTATATCTGGACAGTCACCAACTCCCCTCCCCTCCCCCCCCACCTCCCCACCATCACAGTGGCTCTGCATGAGGTGGGACAGGGAGTAACTTGCCTGTGGCCCTTTATCCTGATAGTGTCACCTTGATAGGGTCATCTCTGGTTGAGGGGGCGCATTGTTTAGTTTACATTTATTGTAAACGGGGCTGGTTGGATTTTATGAGTTTGAAGGAAGGTACGTCAGGTGCAAAAGAGACAAGAAAACAAATTTCAATGCTCTTTCTATACTCCCTCCTGTTTCCATTTCCCCTTACACTGCTAGCTGCAGGGTTGTCAATCCCCATGGGTGTGACAAGATGCAGAAGAGAAGAGGCAGCATGAGAAGATGAAGAGGATGAGAACACTTTCTTCAAGATGTTCTTAACAACTGAATTACTATATATATTATACTGTGTATTATAATTATTGTTGACTTTCATCCTATAGACCTGTGTAGACAGGTAATACTAATAATAGGAGTCAATAACAATATTAATTCCATTAGCAATATATTAGTATGAGCTTATAATAATATCAATATTACTGATATTAGATTATAATATAATATTATAACTATATTACTGTGTTAGTCTAATGATATCTATAATATAATATTAATGATGATTTGTTTATATATATGATATAGACTTTTGTCATATACACTTATAATAACTTTTCCACTCCTTATGATGAGACAGCAAATACTGAGCATAAGGCAGGTTATTATGCACTGTCCCTCCCTGCTTATTTCCCTATGGCAGGGGGGAGAAGCAGGTTGCTCCTCACTGGCCACCTCCTGGTTGCTGGCCATAATGATCAAACTCCTCCCTGGGTCCTCCTATTTGCATCTCCTGCAGCTCCTCATGCTACTGCTGTGGCCTCTGCCACTCTCCACACTGCTCCCTATGGCCCCTGCCATTCTCACTGCTGCTGCCACAGCCTCCACAGTCCCCTGACACTGCTGTGGCCTCTGCCACTCCCTATGGCCCCTACCACAGCCTCCACCACTCCCTGCAGCTCCTACCACTTCCCATAGCACTCCCTGCAGCCTCCACTGCTTCCCAGACCTCTCCCTGTGCTCTCTGCCACTCACCAGTGCTGCAGCTTCTGCTGCTTGCTATGCCAGTCCCCACAGCCCCCGTGGCACTCACCGCTTCCCCCAACACCACTGCTTCTCTCTTCCTCCCCACTTGCCCACTACTTCCCGCTCTAGCTCTAGGCCAGCCTGATCAGAACCATGGGGCTCCCGGCCGCTGGGCAGTTTGCAGTGGTTTCCCCACTCTCTCCATCTGATCTTATCTTACTTTCTACTCAGAGGGAGGTGGGGAACATCTCCAGGGGCATGAGGTCAGAAGCTGCAGAAACTGGAGGCTGATGGATGGGGGTGGGATGGGGTGGG
>NW_017729034.1:13693958-13703816 GCF_001723915.1 Gavialis gangeticus
CTGGGCTGGACTTTCTCCTCGGCTTCTGGGTCCTGAAACAGGCTCCCCCTGGGTCCTACTGGTGCTGGCTGCCTGTCATTTTTGACAGGCAGCCAGGGGCAGATAAAAATTAAATTTCTAAATTTTTTAGGGGCCGTGTGGGCTGGATAGAATGGCCTGGTGAGCCAGATGCGGCCCGCAGGCTGTATTTTGCCCACCCCTGGACTATACTGTATGAAGTATAGCATTGAGGGGAGTCATGTTCATTGAGCGACCATCCCCGCAAGCAGTAGCCTACTATCAAGTGACTATTGCTGTAAATAACCACATAAACAAATGTGTAATAACTATTTAATGAATGCTTTGCTTTAGAATGTAAATAAGTATATTATTAAGTAATTACATAGAAACATAAATAAATAGACACCTAATTTCCCTCTCTGTCTCCCTCTAGCACCTGGTGGTCTCAACCCCCTGCTTCTTGCTTGGGAAAAATCTTCCTGACTTTACACACTGTAACTTTGAAAGTCTTGACAGCCACAACTGCAGCTGAGCTTTTTGTCTCCTTGAGTTTCTTCTCTAAGTTGGGTTGGCCTTCTTCTCAGGTGCTTTTTCCCCCGCTCAGCCACTGACCAGTTTTTATGTTTAAAAAATGTCTCCCTTACACAATATAACTTTTGAATTCTTGCTGGCCACAAAGGAAACTGAGCCTTCTGTCTCCTTGGGTTTCATCTGTGAATCTGAATCTACATTTCTTCTCTGAAACCTCCATCAAAATGCTGGCTGCACACTAGCACTGGACCAGCATTTGACCTCCCCTCACTAACAGTCCACCCTACAAATATTTCCAGTGATGGCATGACTCCATGAAACCCCCAAGCAAAGCATCCCCAAGCTGAGGTGGGCATGGTCATCAGCTCCCTGAAAACCATCCCACCCACCCCACATTGGCCAGGCATGCCAATTCTGCCTATCAAATAAAACATGACACATATATAAGCCAAAAAGCCCCAAAACAGGATGGGGGAGCTGACTGCCTGCCACCCTGCTTCTGGCCCTCCACCCATGCAGCCCTTCATCCATGCATCCCTCCCTCTCTGCCTCCTAGGTTTGGGCTATGGAATTTCGTCTGACTCAGCCAGCTAGCTGAGTTGGGTGAAATACAGTGGGGAAAACCCTCCTGGGACCCTTTGGGCCCATGCCTGGGACCTAACCCCCCACCCTTCCCAATCACCCACCCACCCATCTTCTGTCCATCTGGCCCTCCACCCACACATCCCTCCAACCATGCATCACTCCCTCCCTGCCTCCCCCCCTAAACTTTGTGGCCAGCCAAAATTTGAAAGTTACTATGTGTGAAGAAGATTAGCCCTGGGCAGGCCTTAGGTATAGGCTATGGGATTTCACCTGACTCAGTCAGCCATTTCAGTTGGGAAAAATCCCACTAATAAAACCCTCCTGGGGTTAACCCACTGAGAATGCCAATGAGAAAACCCTCCTGCAGTCTTTTTACAAGAATGTACCCACATGACCGAGTCCCAATTTTGCCTATCAAAGGAAACATCACACATTTTAGAGAGCAAAAATTAAACTTAAAAAAGGTGAGAAAAGGTGAGTGTGGTGCATTTATTTGTATTTAAAAAGGGATAGTTAAAATAATTTAAATAATGTAATCTTTAAATAATAATTATTGAATAATTTAAATAATAATAATGAATTACAATAATAATTACAGAAATAATATACAAGATGGGGATTTTTACTTCCCCCAGCACCTTTATAATATAAAATAAAAGTATATTTATACAGAAATAAAATATATATAACAACATAAAATAATAATATATAATATATAAAGATAAAACAAATAGAATGTAAACAATTATAAAGAACTACTATCAAAATACTCTATGAAAAATATATAAAAACTATGCAGAGCTCTGGACAGGACTGAAAATTTTCTTTACTGCTCTTTTTTTTTTTGGTACTTAATTTATGCTTGTCCCCATCCCTGGTGATTTTTTCCCATGAAAGTTTTCTTCAGGGAGAAAAGAGAAAGGGGGTGGGGGGCGCAGCACAATAAAAAAACCCTGATACTTGCCCCTCCCCCCAAGGTCTTTGGGACATATTACCTAAATATGACCCATGATGCAGCATATCCTGGCCAGCAGGTCTGGCAGCCAGCATCCTGCTTTCAATGTGGTTCTGAAAATGGAATGTGAAGGCCAGAAGGTTTGCAATATTGAAGGAAGTCATGTAGCCACTGACTGTGGCCACTGTATGTGAGGGAGCGGGAAGTAATGAGTGGAAGTAAATCAAAAAACAAACCAACAGCTGCACCTACTGGCTAGAGACAGAGACACAATGCCACCTGGTGGTAAACAGGATTAATTATAAGTCTTTGCGTTGATGGCTGTGTGCATGAAAAAATTCCGTAGCTGGGGCAGTTTAACTATGGAGTTCCACAAAACACATTGCCAAGTACTGTTAGTTTAAGGCACTAAACAGATTTGAGAGTGGTGAGAAATTGTGGATTGTGCAAACACAAATGTAATTGCGTTGGCGTAAATGGGAAATATCATGTCACCTATACACACCCTAGGTAAGGCTTTAGGTAATACTGAAAGAATAGCTTCTGCTCTTATTCAAACAGTAAATCTACAGGCTTAAGGACTCATATTAAGAGTTGGCTTAGCAGAAGTAGGTGAAAAGTTAAAATGCAGCTTCAAATAAATATATGGAGAGCATGTTACCTGAAGTTAAAAGGTGATTAAAAACGTACTGCAAATCAGATAATTGATTTAATAACCACAAACACAAGGGGCAGGTACTTTAGGATATATTTTTAAAAGTAAAAGTGTGGTGGTGAGAACCCCCCACAGGCATCAAGGGGTCTGGGGAAAACCCCAAGAGCCCCTGCAGGGAACACACAGACCCCCCACACCCCAGGGAACTTAGCACAGTCGGAACCAGAACTGGAGCCACGGCCGCACGAGCCAGCATTACACCAGCTCTTTACACAACTGTCCCTGAGGTGGGAAAAACCCGGGTTAATTGTGGCACCTGGGGCAGCCGCTACAGGAAGTTCAAAAATCCTGCTGGAAGCTGGCAGATGTGGGGGAGAGAAGGAGAAAGCCAGCAGGGAGCATGTCAGGCAGGCAGAGACTCTGGTGCCTGGGAGGAATGTTGCCATAGGTGCTGTACCTGCACCTGGAGCAGGGGGAGCAGCTTCTCTGCATTAAGCAGGGGGTATGATTGGTTCCTGCCCACCTGCATTCAGGAATTCATAAGAGCATCTCTCTCTCTCTCAGGGAGAGAGAGAGAGAGACGAGAGAGATAACAGGAGCCCAGCCCTCTGGCATCAGGGTCTGGGGCTCCAGATGCCTCGACATCCTGGCAACTGACCAGCACTGAAGCTGCAGCTGAACCCCCCAAGTAAAAGGGGTTCACAGGGAATGGTGGAAACAATGATACCAACGCCCAAGCAGTCGGTGAGTGGACAGGGTGTAGGGAAGGCAGAGCCCCGAGGAACATCATGGTGCAAGCATGAATACCTCCATCACTACCTCACCTGAGAAGAGGAACATGATTGAACCCCTCCTTTCACTTAATAACAAGTCATAGCAGGTGAGTTAAGGGGCGCTCCAGTAAAGGGGGATGGTATGGTATTCACCCCGCCCACTAGATGCTGCACAAATAGTAACTGAAATCGGCATATGTACCTGTCTCCGCTCTATTGTGCGCTCCCATGCCGCCTTCGCCTAGGCAGTCGATCTTGTTTGCCAGGGTCTCACGTGTGGCCCCCAAAGGATACCTCAGTTGTCTTCCAGGAGAATCCCGAACTCTTCTGCCACGACTTTGAATGACTCTTTAGTGGAGGGAGTCCCCTTCGGAGCTGCCTCCAGGGCCATCAAGGGTCTCAACAGGCACTCATGGGGCTCCAACCTCCACTACACAAAGGTGGCCACCCTGGGCCCCAGCCGAACTCCAGTGGGTGGGCCTGGAGACCTTTGGCTTTCAGGCCTGTCTTCTCTGTGGCCCTTAGCACCTGCCCCCAGTGGGTTCCTGTGCCGCCTCTCCTTCTCTTTTCTTCCACGAGGTCCTGGCCCCCCCTTGCCTAGTGCTGAGGACTTCACCCACTGACCCTCACAGAAGGAGATGGAAAATGAATGTACCCTAAAAGGAGACCACTATCACTGCCTGGACTCTAAACTCCTCTTGCCTGAAACACCCGTTGTGACACCAAATGCACAAACCCACCACCATGGCTATCAGTGAGGTGAAGCCAAAAGGAACAAAGAAGAGAAGGACCCTGAAGGAACTGGAGCACTCACTGCAGGCTCCGTACACCCTTAGCCCCCTCAATGCCCTAAGCCTTGGGTACCCTATGGGTCAGGACCCGTGCCTTTGCCCCAGCCGGGGTCCCTCTCTTTCTCTCTATGGGCCCCGCCTCCACTTGGGGCTATGGCCCACATTGCCTGTAGTTAGGCTTGTCTGCCAGTTCTCCCTGGGGTTATCATGGGCCCCTCCACTGGCTCCTCCAGGTCTCTCCGGGCTTCTCTGGCTTGGGGTTCCCCTCTGCTCCTGCTGCTGCCTTTGCGGCTACCACAGCCGGCTTCTTCAATCCCCGCCGATCCTCATCTCGGGGATCTCCCACCGCTCCCATTGCTCCTGATGCAGCAGTCTCTGCTGCTGCTGCCTCTGTTGGCCTCTCCGCCGGTGTCCTTAGTCCCTGCCGGTCTCCCCTGTATCAGGGATCCCCTGCCACTTCCGTAGCAGCCGCAGTCGCTCTCACTGCTGCTGCCAGTGCCGGTGACAGAGCCATCTGTCGTCCACTGTGGCTGGTCCCCTCCTGGCCTGTGGACTCCTGCCAGTTCTCTGGCCTTTGGCAGGCTTCCTGCACTTTCGTGGTCCCCTTTAATCCCCACCAGGTGGTGTCTCCTCATGACATCACCTGGTCCAAGCTGTATATGGGCGTGGCTTACAAACTGTGCGGGCGGTTTCTCTCCCCAAGCTTCCTCGCTCCTCCCAGCCCCTGGAACAGGTAAGTCATTATTTTTTTCTTTCTTTTCTCTGGTTGGGTTTTGCCTCTGGGCAAGGCTTCCCCTCTTCCCGGTCCTGTGCCCCTGGCACAGCATAGAAGATAACTGTAGAAATACCGTAACAACAAGTTAATGTAAATCGTAAAGACTGTGTAGTAAATAGGTCACCTATAAGACATGCAGCTTCAAATTACAGTAAGGGGAAGGGAACTCCCAGGCAAGTGCAAAGTAGGAAGTAGGTTTTAATGTTTTATTTACAAAAAAAAAAAAACCCTGAAAAAAACCTTGTCCTGCAAAGTGTGATGGGGTAGAAAACAACCAGTCTTGCCTATTCTCAGGCCCTGTTTCTCCACAAGTTGGTATAAGTAACACAAGTGCAGGTTGTTAATAAAAGTGTATACTCTTGTGGTTCTGGCTACTCCATCATGTGATAGCCTATGGCCTATGATCCAATAACTGGATTATAAAACCTACTCCTTTAGCTTCTTTCAGATGATAAGTAAGATGGGAGACAGAACAGATCTTCATGGATTTCACAAAACTTCATGAGCTGAACAATTCAATGATTATATGTTTCATTGACAGCATTGGCAGGGGAGAGATAAGGATATCAAATGTGATAACATAGCCATGAAGTATGGATACAGGAGTCCCCTTCATAAAAATGTAGGAGCTTAAGTTTATGTTTTGTGAGGGGCCCCAGCTGCTGGCAGAATTGAGGAAGCCTTAAACTCCAAGGGCTTGGGCCCTCAATAGACGATCAGATCTAGAGTGTGAACTAGACTAGTACAGTATATTGTTCAGGACATAATGGGTGCTTGTCCATATAATCAGCATTTACCAGCTAAAAATGTTCCTGGTTTCATTTTTCTTTCTTAGTTTATGATCACTAAATAAATAACATGGACATGATTTGCCGCGTAATAGTTTATTATTCTATAATGAGTAAAATGCACTAGGGGGCATGTCAGAACAATTTTACCCTCCTGCTTATTCAGTCCTACTTTACTGCCAGGTGGCATTTGAGGACAAAAAATGCCCAAGAGAGTCCTTCCAAAGGGAATGACCCTCTCCCACAGCACTTCTGCCCCTCATTTTTTCTAGATGTTTGGGGGCAAAGCACGTCAAGAGGCTGACTGCCTCCCCATCACAATTGCACCTTACCCTTGATTCAGGTACCAAGGCTATCCCTCACTTTTTTGGGTGTTTTTTGCATGCTTTTTGCACCAGGCACTGGGTGTGGGGTACCCTTAGGGCTACATAAGTGTTCACAAGCATTGCATTTCCCACCCGCCCACTTTGCAAAGCTGAATCCAGAAATTTTTTTCTCCCACTATTTTTTGCATGGGGAGGAGTTTTGTTTTGGCACTTTTGGAAAGCTTGGCTTTTTGTGGGTTTTCTATGATTGCACCAAACTGTCTGGGGGGGTTTTACACCACAACAAGGCTGGGGGTTGCCCCCTGAGGGCCTATAAATTCATGGAGCCTATATATTCATGGATCAGGGTGTGTATGCTGTATCTTTGAATGAGAGACTTTTGAGGCAGCTGAGAGATGGCAGCACACAGAAGCACTTAAAAGGACTCAGGCTAGTGGAACACTTGCCCATGGGAAGAATACAAATTCACCAGTTTGATAAGAGTACAGACTGCTGCTTGCTGTTGTTGGATGCCATACAGCATTTGAGTGCAGGATAAGACTGCTTTTGACACCCCTTTTGACTTGAAAGAGGACACCCCAACCTGTTCCACAATCAACCGGGGCATTTATGCATAGGTAAGCATAGCTCTCTTAGCTGTGCCCTGAGGGAGGGTGGCTTGCACTGTTTTCTTCAACTTGCATGCAAATAGGGTTTAATTGCCATGAATGAAAGTATCCCACAGCTTGAACATCTAGTCACAGGTCAAGGTTTGAGGTGGGGTATACACCCTCCCACCCTTCCTCACCCCTCAGCTGCCTTTCTCCACCTCCCTGTCCCCCACCCCACATCATATGCAGATTAATGCCTGGGTAAGGTGGGCATTTGCCCAGGGACCCTTCAGAAAATGGGGACCCTGGGAGGAAGAGGCAGGCAAGCCTGCCAGGCTTGCATATATGCACATGCAGGCTGACTGCAGGCATTCTGCCACAGACAGCTGGAAGCAGAGCAGAGGTGCAGGCAGGAGACTTCTCCAGGGGAGGGCAGAGGTGGGAAGGAGAGGGCTTCAGGCTGGGATCAGCAGACAAGGTGATTGAGTGTTGGGGGTTGCATGTTCCCTGCATGGGCTCCAGCAAGCCAGGTAGATAGAGAGAGGCAGAGAGAGTGTATGGGTGAGTGTGAGAGTGAACTCATGTGCAATGTGGGAGCTGCTTAGGCAGCTGGGTTGGGGGGCAGGGGTCTGTGAGTCAGGAGTGAGGGGCACTGGCAGGGCTGTGGGGCAGAGGCTGTGGGTCTAGAGTGAGGGATATGGGCAGTGCTGGAGGGGCAGGGGCTGCAGATCAGCAGTGAGGAGCACCAACAAGGGGTTGGAGGGCAGAATGCATGTCTGGGGCAGGGAGGAGGGTGGAGGCACTGGTAAGCAGCTTGTTGGGGGGAGGAGGGGCATCTCCCTGTTGCTGCATGCATGTGCCCCCCAGATTGGTGCAGGGTTGAGAGGCAGGCTGCAGCTGTTTGCTCAGGTCTATGCCAGCTGCCTTTGCCTGGGCTTGGGTCCCCTTCCTGTCCTGTCTGGTAGAGTGATAAAGCTATGCAGCAAAAAGCAAAGACATTTAAGCAGAGCCTTACCATATATGTGAGAGCCAGTGGAGCTACAGAGAAGGAATATTCATTCAAGGTAGCTATTTTTTTTTTAAATATATTAGGGTCAGAGGCTCTGTGCCTTTATAATAGCCTACAACTGTCAGAAGCAGAACAGAAAAGCTATGGCATAGTAATAAAAAAGTTTGAGGAATATTGTATATCCAAACAAAATGAAACCTTTGAACAGTATAATTTCCACATGAGACAGCACAAAGAATGTGAGGCAATAAAGGAGTTTGTCAAAGACCTCAGCCTGCTGAGCCAGACATGCAACTTTGAAGACCTAAAACAGTCCATGCTCAGAGACCAAATAGTATTTGGGTTTAAGAGATACAAGCCTCAGGAAATGACTGCTACAGGATCCTGAGCTTAATTTAGAAGAGGGTGGCTGAGATAACAAGTGCCAAGCTGCAGAAGCTGGAGAAAAACAGAACAAGCTGAACTAGAAAGGATTACAAGACTGCAAAAACCTAAGGCAACACACAAACAATACAGAAAAGAAGACCTCACTATGAAGCAGGCAAGTGGAGGCCAAAGATAATTTCTTGAAGAAACAATGGTCAGCTGTAGATGCTGTGGGGGCTTCAACAAACCCATGCACTGTCCTGCATTTGGTAAGCACTGCAACAAATGCAAAAGATTCAATAACTTTGCAAGAGTTTGCAGAAAGGAGCAGGAAGCATCTCACAAGAAACAAGAGGTGCATGCTCTATGAAGCAAAGAAGAGGAATAATTCCTCTTTGGCACAAGGCAAGAAGTTCATTCTTCTGAGGATTGGACTATCACGATGGACACCAGTGGGCTAATGGAACTTTTAAATTAGATACAGGGGCACAGGTCAAGCTAATACCAGAATACATTATTTAAAAAAATGAAAAGTAAACCTGTGTACTATGAGAACAAGAAAGTGAAACTTAGAGCATATAATTGGAACATGGTTGCAACGAAGGGTGTGTGCGCACTGCACGTTAGATACAAAGGGCACATCCAAACAAGCATGAGCATGCCTCTTGCAGAATCTCAAACTCCTTTTAGAAGCTGGAACATGCATGCTGGAAACAAAAACATGTTCCCCACACTGCAAATTTGCAATGCAGGCTCAAAATTTGATACCTGGAGATCCAGGTATCAAAAAATACCCTGGGAGGGGGCAGAAAGCGGGACAGGGCACAGTCCCAGACCATGCCCTGAGGCAACTGAAGGCTCGGTCCTCCACAGAGATGCTCTGGTAGCCAGCCAGATAATCTATATGACTAGCACTTACCACAGTGCTGAAGCCTGCCGCCTGCTGCCTGCCTGTGTGGGGCAAGCAGCAGTGCAAGTTGCAGGCACCTGGACCCAGGTGCCTGATGGGTAAGTAGGGGGTGTGGGGACTGGAAGAGGGGGAAGGGGCCCATCCAGTCCCAGGCCCTCACTCACTTCCCCAGCTCCCCGATCCTCCCCCAGCTCCTCCCTCTCCCCCAGCTCCCCAATTGCTTCCCACTGACCCTGCCCCACCCAGGACAGTCCACACTCACTGGCATTAGCAGCAGTGATCAGGGCCGCTTGGGGCCTCATGGCAGAGCCCCCCAGCATGACGCAGGGAAATAGGGGGCAGTGAGGTTTGGCAGACAGGTAGACCCCAAGTAAAGGAGCAAGCCCATGCTCCAGCAGATTTCATAGAGCTTGGGTGGGAGTAAGCCCAAGTGCCACCCATCACTGTTACCTCTCAGCTCCATGTTCTTGGGGAAACCTGACACAGGACGCAGACTGTCTGACTCACAAAGAATTCCGCCCCCCCCACCTAAATGAAACTGATTAAGATGCAGTGAGAGACACACCTAAAACCCTCCAGATAAGGGTGACAAAAGTGAAACAACTGCCCTAGGTCTCATTTGCATCTGAGATGGAACCAGATGACCATTCACTTACATGAGGGATGGAGAACAGAAAGCCTGAAGCAGAGACTGCAGTGAATTCTGGGATCAGAGAAGCAGGGGAGCACTGCATGATGGGGAATCTGTGCTCCAAATGCTAATCAAGCCACATTTACACACACACAGCTCAGCATTTATCAGAC
>NW_017729034.1:13704141-13709741 GCF_001723915.1 Gavialis gangeticus
ATTAATAGAATTACCAAGACCCTAGAAATGTATCCCTAATAAATAAGCACACCCCAAAGTAATGGGCAAATCTGGTAACATCACCCACCATCATGCCAGAGCTCTTGACCCAGCTGACCTAAGCAAAGGAGGCTGCAATGTACAGTACCTAGCAGGCCTCCATCTGTGCCAGGTCATATGATTTCTAGACCACAAGGAGTACACAGTCAGCATACACTGACAGGACCAGCCACACCACCAGCTCCTGGAGCATCAACCTCACCAACTGCCTCAGCAGGAAGATGAGGAAGGGCTCCAGGGCCAAGGTATACAGCTGGCCTGACAGTGAGGAGCCTTGACACACCCCTTTCCTGAATAGGATGCACTCCATCAAGGTCCAGTTGAGCTTGACCAAACACTCTGCAGAGGTGTAGAGCACCTGGAGAGCTGAAGCCAAAGGCAAGAGTGCTGATGCCTTCCCTGAGACTACCAGCCAGGGAGTTGGGGCACCAGGGAAAGCAATCGTGCCAACCAGGGGATGGGGTTTCCCTGAAGCAGATTGGTCTTCCAGGTCAGCACAATTTGCAGCAGGGGGACCCCTCCCCCCCAGTCACTGACTGTTGGGGAGGGCAAGTGCCCCCACAACTCAGGAGGCACCAGTCACCCATGGCCGGGTGTGCCCCGAGTGTAGCTGTGTCAAAAAAGCTGGATACGTACCTTCCCCATGTCCTACCATCTCCAAGCCAAGAGGAAAGCTGCCTGTTGTTCCCACCAGGGTAGCCATAACTCCCAGAAGGCCTCCTTGAAACCCACATCCTCCAGCAGACTGGCATTAAAATGCCAGTAAACCAACCCTGGGTGCCCAGGACCCAGCATGGCCTGAGCCCAGACAAGGTGGTGATTGCTTGATGGGGTCATCTGGATGCCAGAGGAGTTGGCCCAGGCAAAGTGTGGCAAAGAGATATAAATCCAGTCTAATCCAGTGGCATGCCTGCTCCCTACCCTCACATTGATGAAGGGAAGGGGGTCAATAAGGTGACAGGTGTCCAACAGGGAGTAGCCCATCAGGATTTCCATGAGGATGTCCATGGTGGCCTGGTTTCGCTCCCTGCCCAACCTGTCTCATCTATCTAGGGTAATGTTAAAGTCCCAGTCAAGGACCAGGCACCCATGAGGGTTGAGGGTGCCAATGTAAGTGCCTGCCTGGCAGAAAAATATCTGCCAACTTTGGGTCCTTCACAGGGTCTGGGTTCTTCACAGGGGCATATACATTCAGAAGGTTCAAGACCAGCTCCTGCACTTGGACCTGGAGAGCCTCCAGCTGCTGGCCTGGGGAGAACAGGCCACCCCACAACAGGTGGCCGAGAGGTGACTGAAAAAGACCATGCTCCCCCACTCCAGCTGCCAATTATGCTCATCGGCTACAGTCATCACGGTCTCCTGCAAGAATACCAGGGGTGCCCCCTCTCCTAAAGGAAGGAGAGCACCCGGTATCTCTGAGGCCCTTCCTGCAACTGTGGACATTGAGGGTCATGATCCTAAATGACCTCATGGATGGGGGGTGGAGTAGATGGTTCAGCAGGGGTCTTGCTCATCTCACCACCCAGTGTGGGGTTTGCCAGCTCACACAGTGCCCTCTCATAAGTATAAAGAAAGTCTAAGTTACTGCAGGCCTGTCTATAGATCTGGGCATTGCAGATTTTGGGCACCTTGTCTTCCCTTGCCAGTGTCCTCGCAGTGGTGAGGATGCTGTCATAATCTCCCCAGCAGTCCAAGGTAAACTGTATCTTGCTGGCAGACTGCCAGGTGTACTCATGGTCAAGAAATGCAAGTCGCTAACCCCTGGGGATTGCTGGAACTGAGAGGTCCACAGGCTCCACAGAGCCTGCTGGTTCTCAGGCATCCTCTCCCTGGTCCTGGGGTTTAGCAGGCTCCTTAGGTACCCCAGTCCACTAATAACCCAGACTCTGGTTGGGATTGGGAGAGATCTGCAGCCCCTCAGGAGGGACGGGGGTAAATGTGAGGGCTCTAGCTCCCCCTAGCTGCGGAGCCAGGCAGAGTTATTTTTCCCCAAGTGGCACAATTTGCCTCACACCAAAGGGCATGTCAGGCATGTGCACTGAGGCAAATAGCCCCCACTGGAATTTGTGCTGCTTCTTTTCGAGCTTCTGCAAGTGCACATGCTTTCAAGTGTGGACGCACCCAAGGGTAATATAGTAAAAGTCCAGTCTGTATCAGTCCCAGGAAAGCTAGTGCCAATTACTGGGTTGTGAATGTGTAAAACTCTAGCTTTGACTAAGAGAATGGATCCCACTGAGGGTCTAGAAAGCAAGAATATAGAAGAAGATTATGTGATTTAAGGCATAGGGAAACTGTCAACTGAGTACAAGATAGAATTAAGATAACCAAATACTCTCACCATACATGCTCCAAGAAATGTCCCCTTTGTATTAAGGGAGAAGCTGAAAAAGGACTTAGCTAGATTAGTCAACATGAACGTAATAGAAAAGGTAGAGCAACAAACTGCTTGGGTTCATTCACTGGTCATAATAGAAAAAAAAAGATGCATCCTTGAGATTCTGTCTGGATCCTAAGTAAATGACCTCATGCATCAAATGGGAGCATTTCCACCAGGGAAGAGATTTTTGGCAACGTGGCAGAAGCTAAATATTTCTCCACTTTGGATGCCTTTTCTAGGTTTTGGCAAGTTCCCCTAGAAAACAATAGCACTAGATTATATACCTTCAGCACACTCTTTGGAAGGTATTGCTTTTGTAGGCTTCCTTTTGGACTATGTTCTGCATCTGAAGTGTTTCACAGTAATGATATATTAGTTTGGGGAAATAGTGGCTGAGAAAGGCACTAGAAAGAACTCGTAGAAAAGGTTTGAAGCTGAACAAACAAAAATGCAAATTCAGAGTCAAAGAAATAACATGAAACTCTCTGAGCAAGGGGTGCAAATCAATTATGCAAGAGTTAAAGCCATTACAAACATGCCACCCCCTACAGATAAGGAAGGAGTGCAAGATTATTGGGTATGATCAATTTTTAGGGAAATAAACTAATTTAACTAATTTAGCAGAGCAGACTCCTACAGAAGAATGCTCAGTGGATGTGGGAACATGAACATGAAGCTGAATTTAAAAACTTGAAGGAAAAATGATGAAAGCTCTGGTACTAAAATACTATGACCCTAAAAGACCCATTCAACAGATGCTTCTAAAGAAGGCATTGGAGCAGCTTTGCTTCAAAAACATGGGGATAGCTGGAGACCAGTAGCCTATGCATCTAGGACACTCACTAAGTCAGAGTGTCTATATGTACAAATTGAGAAAGAAAGCTTAGCTCTGGTATACGGCTGTAAGAAATAGTCCTTGACTGCAGCAATGTGTTCTGAAAGTGGGGTGGGACCATGCCATTGTGGCCCCTCCAAATCCATCCTGGTACCCTGCCACTGCACCACTATTTCCTGGCAGTGCAATGTCATCTCCCCCTTTTCTTCATCAAACAATTGTTTATGTCTGTGGGACATATATTCATCTATGGGAAGCCTATGATAGCTGAAACTGTTCATAAATCTTTTGTAACTATAGCAAAGAAAGGGTTATCAGACATGCCACCCAGATTACAGAGACTTTTCTTTCAACTGGAAATGTATGATCTAGACATAGGATCAAGCTAGAAAAACATCTACTTATTCCAGATACATTGTCCAGAGCATATGACACAATAGAAAATGGCAGAATTCCAGACTCAGACATAGTACATATTAATCTAATTCAAAGAATAATACTGGTCACAGATAAAATGTGCGCACTAATTGAGGAAGCTACTGCTCACCTTGCAAAAAAATGATAACAGCTATTTGTGCTGGTTGGCCTGGAAAATACATACCTAGCCCCTACTTTCAGTTCAAGGAAGAGCTGTCAGTACTGGATGGCATTTTGTTCAAAGGCTCATAAATTGTTGTTCCAGCAGTGCCAAAGAAAGACATGTTAAACAGAATACACAAGGGGTATCTACACATTGAAAAATGCAAAAGGAGAGCAAGAGTTGTTTTAAATTGGCCCAAATACTGACATAGAAGATGCTGTAAAGGCAGGAACAACATGTCTAAAGCACAGATCAGTGCCAAGAAAAGAGCTGGGCATTGACTTATTCATGCATGCAGGAAAAAAAAAGTATTAGTTTTACATTATTATTCCCACTATCCTGAAATTGCATTGCTCAAAAGCACAACAGCAAACCATGTCATAATTCACATCAAATAATTTTTTATTAGACATGGGATTCCACAAATTGTAAGAACAGACAATGGACTCAGTTCAACTGTCTTTATTTTAAAGAGTTTGCAAACAAATATGGATTCTGTCACTATCACACACCAGTGTTTACCAGTCACTCTTAAATTACAGGGCAACACCCATGAAAAATGAATTGTCCCCCGTAGAAATGCTGATTAACAGAAAAATCAAAACTAGGCTGCCAAATTGTGTGGGTGATGCTCACCAGAATGAAAAGCAAAACATGAAAACATTTTAAAAAGTCGACAAACTCAAATAAAAATGGTACTATGACAGAATTTCCAGGGAGTTACTACAGCTACACAACAAAGATACAGGGCTTAGTTCAGATGGATGAAAGTGGAAACAAAAAGCACTAGTTTCCCATCAAGTAGCTCCCAGATCCAATAAAGTAGTCACACCAGAAAGACAAGTGTTAAGAAAAAACAAATGATACTTGCAGCTAGTAAAGGGGAGAAAAGAGGCAGCATCATGAAATTCAGCAAGGGAAGCAGAGCTAACATCAAAGCAACAAGGAATGGCAGAGGAGACTGAAAATCAGACAGAAGTGGAGACATCTGAACAAGGAAACCAAACAAAACTGAACCAGTAAAGATTGATATCACGAAGACTGATAGGGCATTTATACACATACTTTTCTGTCCCACAGCACTCCAGAGATCTGCCGCTTCAGAGCAGACTCAATTAATTGAGCTCCTCACACGAGCTGAGGCAAACTGTGCTGGCCCACATGCAAGTATACAAATGGTGAAATGCATGTCAGCACACAGAAAATGGCAGCATCTGATAAAAGGCCAATGAGAGGTAAAGCACTGCAACCAGGGCCGACCTAATCAGTGACCTAACAATTGATGGGAAGCTGGGTGACAGCGACCATAAGCTTATCACCTTCACCATCTGGCGTAAAGCTGGCAAGTCAGTCAGCAATACAGAAGTCCTCGACTTCAGGAAAGCTGACTTCGACAATCTGAGGAGGCTTGTCGGTGAGGCCCTAAGCAACCACGACCCCAAGAGGAAGGGAGTTCAGGAAGAGTGGTTGCTTCTCAAGGAAGTGATCCTTGATGCACAAGCTAATGCTATTCTGCCTTGGAGGAAAGGCAGCAAAAGGGCACAGCAGCCCCCCTGGCTCTCCAGGGAACTAGTGGACCTCCTGAGGCTAAAAAGGCCTACAAAGGATGGAGGATGGGATTCACCTCCAAGGAGGATTATTCTGCACTGGTCCAGTCCTGCAGGGAGCAAACCAGGAAAGCCAAGGCTGTGACTGAACTCCAACTAGCTACAAGTATCAAGGATAATAAAAAGTCCTTTTTTAGATAT
>NW_017729034.1:13714741-13715367 GCF_001723915.1 Gavialis gangeticus
TCTAGACCTGCAGGGAGTGAACCAGGAAAGCCAAGGCTGTGACTGAACTCCAACTAGCTACAAGTATCAAGGATAATAAAAAGTCCTTTTTTAGATATATAGGGAGCTGGAGGAAAATCAAGGGCAACACTGGACCCCTGCTAAACCAGATGGGACAACTACCAACTGACGATCAGGAAAAAGCCAACTTGCTAAATGGGTACTTTGCATTGGTCTTTCATCAGTCCCACGGAATGCCCCTGCTCATTACGGGACCGGGAGGTCAGGGTGAGGGAAATTCCTTGCCTTCCATCAATACTGACCCCATGAAGGAACACCTTGAGAGTCTGGACACCTTCAAGTCAACC
Source organism: Gavialis gangeticus (assembly GCF_001723915.1). Classification (NCBI taxonomy): domain Eukaryota; kingdom Metazoa; phylum Chordata; order Crocodylia; family Gavialidae; genus Gavialis; species Gavialis gangeticus. The sequence goes on from NW_017729034.1 coordinate 13,715,089, forward strand.
AATCCTGACAATCTGCACCCCAGGATATTCAAGGAGTTGGCTAGCATCATAGCTCAGCCCCTGGCATGGATCGTCAAGATCTCCTGGTGCTCTGGTGTAGTGCCTGAAGATTGGAAGAAGGTCAATGTGATGCCTATATGCAAGAAAGGAAGGAAAGTGGATCCAGAAAACTACAGGCCCATCAGCCTGACCTCTATCCTGGGAAAGTCTTAGAAAAGTTTATTAAAGAGGCCATCCTTAATGGACTGGCTGACACCAACATCCTAAGGGATAGCCAGC
>NW_017729034.1:13715381-13715600 GCF_001723915.1 Gavialis gangeticus
AGGGAACTCTCAGGACTGCTTCAGCAGTCCAGCTGGCACAAGGGGTGGTGTCCACAGGTACCAATTGGCTGGGCCTCAGAAGTTCCTGAGAGCTAGTAGCTCTGAGCTACTTGCCAGGGTGGCTATTTATACTGTTGGGTCAGGACAGGGAAGGTTTTTATACTGCTGGGGACAGCACAGGATCTTGGAGGAGCCAGGCAGGGTTATTTTCCCCTAGTG
>NW_017729034.1:13720600-13722432 GCF_001723915.1 Gavialis gangeticus
GGCTGGGGAATTGGCTCTGTGGTCCGACCCAGAGGGTGGTGATTGACAGAAATCAATTGTCATGGTGCCCTGTGACCCTCAAGGCTCTGTCCTTGGATCTATAGGGCATGTCTACATGAGCGTGCATGTGCCTCTTGCCCAGCCTCAAACCCCATTGAGGCAGGGCAAGAGGCATGTGTGGGAATGAAAAAATGTTCCCCGCACTGCAAGTTTGTGATGGTGCCTGGGGTTGTGGGGGTAGCCTTGGGGGCCTGGGTGCAATTTGGGGGGTGAGGCTGGGTGGGGAAGCCACTGGGGGGACTGCAGCAGCTGGTGGTGGAGGGGGCCAGGTGGGGCAGCAATCGGGGGGCTGGGGTGCGGCATGTGGGCCTTGCAGGGGGGTGATAGCTTCTGTGGGGGCCATTTGTCCCCTGTTGGGGTGCTGTACTCTTTGTGTGGGGGATGAACCCCCTGTTGGAGGACCATACCAACAGGGGGTTGGTATGGTCCTCCATACCAATGAGGAATGAATCTATGAATCTATGAATCTATGAATACCCCTTGTGAGAGTGCTGAACCCCCTGTTGGGGGTCTTAACCCCTTTTGGGGGTCTGAACCCTTTGTGTGGGGCACAAACCCCCTGTTGGGGGGCTGAATCCCCTGTTGGAGGGTGTAGCCCTTGTGTGGGAGCTGAACCCTGTGTTGGGAGGCCATAGCCCTTCTGTGGGGGACCAACCCCTCGTGTGGGGGCCATCACCATGTGGGAGGGCAACAAAATAGGTATTCATAAATTCATGAAACCTGTATTTAGAGTTCACTTTATTATTATGATAAGAGACTTGATTTAACACTGTAGATATATCAATAAAACATTGTCCAACTGATCGCTGTCTCTGTCTCACTCGCTCTCTTTTTTGTTTTACTTGTGGAGGAACATGGATTTGGGGGTATTTTAGAGTGATTTTTGGATTTTTTTTTTATCAGAGATTTTTCAGTTTTCCAATAGGGAACACCAGAATTCCAAGGTGGCACATTGGACTCATCTGGCTGTGGCTGACCTCCTGGCCAAATGGGGCCAGGAGGACATGCTTTGACAGTTCAAAGCAGTTCAAAGCAGGCCACCACACTCAGAACATCTTCTGGGTGATAGCTGCCCAGATGGCCGGGCAGGGGGCACAAATGGCAGTAGTGCTGCACAAAGGCCAACCCTGCAACTGCAGTCCACTGGCAGCTGGCCCAGAGGGGCAGATGCCTCTACTGGCTCTGTAATCCCCATCTGAGTCTGGCAGGTGCACAGCAGGTCACATCCAGGCAGCAGTCCCCACTGCCAGACTGCTGCAGTGGGTAGAGGGTGCAGGGAACTCTCAGGACTGCTTCAGCAGTCCAGCTGGCACAAGGGGTGGTGTCCACAGGTACCAATTGGCTGGGCCTCAGAAGTTCCTGAGAGCTAGTAGCTCTGAGCTACTTGCCAGGGTGGCTATTTATACTGTTGGGTCAGGACAGGGAAGGTTTTTATACTGCTGGGGACAGCACAGGATCTTGGAGGAGCCAGGCAGGGTTATTTTCCCCTAGTGGCACAATTTGCTCCACAACAAAGTGCACGTCCAAGCACATGCACTGGGGCAAAAAGCCCTGGCTCAAATTTTCACCACTTCTATTTGAGCTGCTGCATATGCTTGCATGTGTGGACATGCCCATATTGTTCAACCTCTTCATTAATGATGTGGAGATTGGAGTCAGAAGTGGACGGCCGAGTTCACTGATGATACCAAACTTTGGGGTAAAGCATCCACACTGAGGACAGAAAAGTGATTCAGGATGACTTTGACAAGCTCAGGAAATGGGCAGATGAC
>NW_017729034.1:13727432-13732491 GCF_001723915.1 Gavialis gangeticus
TGTCCGAGCCCCCGAGGTCTGGTATAGCCTGCCATTGGAGGTGGTTCAAGCACCTACTTTGAATACCTTCAAGAGAAATTTGGATGCTTATCTTGCTGGGATCCTATGACCCCAGTTGACTTCCTGCCCCCGGGGAAGGGGGCTGGACTTGATGATCTTCCAAGGTCCCTTCCAGCTCTAATGTCTATGAAATCTATAAAGAACCTCCAATGTGTTTTGGTTCAAAAGCACTCCACCACCATTTTCTCAGCACTGATGTGCATTTTGCCACTTATACAACTCATGGACTCAATACAGACTTTGGATTTATAACACACTACAACCTGCCTGACATCTGACACCCCAGGTACCTCTCCACTTTAACCTGGCTCCCACGTCCCCTTCTCCCCGCAACTGCCCTCCCTCCCATTCCTAACCTCTCCACTACTTACCAGCTATATTCATTCCCCTCTCCCCACACTGCCTCCAGCCTGTCTCTCACCCACTGACTACTCAATTTACTTACTAAATCTTTACTGACTGGCTTTCTTGCCTGCAGACCAGCCTCTGGCTTCTTTACTATTCATTCCATGCAGGAAGAGCACATGCCAACAGCAGAGACTTCCTCAGGCTGATGAAGAGTTTTTAAACCTGAAAGCTTGCTAAGTTATATTTCTCCAACTATTCAGCTGGTCTAATAAAAGATATCAGATTGAGCAAAGGAACCTTGTTTTCCTTGTGTGTGTTAAGGCAGTGGGATGAATGCAGGAGGGATGGTGGCCTGTAACTGGGGGCCTTCCCGGTGCCAGTTAGATCTCAGCCTGCCCACCTGTTTCTGGGCCAACTGCCCACCCCTATTTTGTCTTCCACTACTTAATGGAAAACTGATTCAGAAGTTACCCAGGCAGAAGGCTCTTGATATCTAGGGGTGACATCCATTCCACAGCTCTGTACTTTCCCTACACTGCAGCCCATGCCTCACAGATGGCTTTTCCCAGCCAGGACTGTGCATGTGTGTGGTGGCTGGAGGTTATCAGGTGCCCCCTACCAGCCTTTCACCAGGGAGGTTATCAGTCCTGGCATTTCCTGGGGCTGCCACACCACCGGCATTCCTACCAGGCCTCTCTACCCTGTCAGGGTGCAGTTTTAGGTCATGCCAAAGACCTGGGGCCTCCTTCTTCCCCATAGCCCCAGCTCTTACCTCCATGTTTGTCCTGGCATGGGAGCTCAGCAGGGAGATGTTCTTCCCCTGCTGGCTGGTGAAAAACTAAACTGTCTCCTCCAGCTCTGAGAGTAGGGCATTAAATGGTTGTGAAAGCAACTAAAGAAAGGAAATAGGTGCAGAGTGAGGATGGTGGCACTTACTCCAACTGCATGTGGAGCTTGGAGAACCCCAGCAGTGGGGGGTTCACCTTGAGGAACACCAGCTGCTCCACCAACTAGGATCCAAGGAGGTGCACTGGGGTACCACTACATCCCCAGCAATGCTGAACACCCTCTCATTTGGTACACTGGTTGGTGGACAGGACAGGTGTTCCTGGGAAACTGTGGCCAGATCCTGCCGCACCTGGCTTGGGCTGCCCAATAGGCCAAGGGGTCACAGTGCAGTGCCTCCATGTCCTCAGCAAGATAAGTAGCCACTGAGGCCCCCATGCTACCTGCCAAATGGTGGGGTCTGGTGCCTCTGGATCCCAACATTGAAGCCATGCCTTTGGCCCACATTGGCAGTAGCTGTGGCAGAGGAGATTGGCTGGTGCTTGGAGTTTTGGCATGTGAAAGTGGATCTTCCTCTTCCACGTCCCCTCACCTCTGCCCTTCTCCCTCCCTAACTGTTCACTAGCACCTCTGTCCAGTGATCAAGGGTTTTGCTGTTACAGATGTTCCCCTTCACCCTTAGGTAGCACATGCCTACCAGCACGTTGACCTTATTGGACCACGACAGATTCAACCATTTCTGGATGCCCTCCTTCAGCCACTTCTCCAGTGTCTGCACCTTTGAGGAAAGTGGCTTGTTCCACCCAGGAACATTGATCCCCTGGAACTTCTCCATTTGATTCTCAAGCTCCTTCACTACGGGGATCACCTGGCTAAGGAGGGCATCGCTAGCTCTGAGGCTTTTGGTGGCTTGAGGACCACCAAGATCTGGTAGATGGTATCCCACTCCATTTTGTTAAAGGGACCACTGATCCCAATCTCCCCAACCAAGGCCATGACATGGATGGCCCTCTGTTGATCGCCAACCTTTCGAACATCAAGTTTGTGGAGTTCCACCAAGTCTCCACATCCTGCATGATTTTGTGTTGCAGGATGCTCAGCTCCACCTGTTTGTCCTGAAGCATCTTGCCCCCCTTGATACTCCAGTGGAAGCATCCCACCACCTTCCTGCATTTTGAAATAAGCTGGTTGGTAGTGGTAGTGATGGCACCATCACCGGGAGCCCTATCCCCCTCCAAGGTGTCCCTAACTATGAGGTGAAACTTGTGCGCCACACAGCAGATGCCAACAAAGTTGGCATCATGCACCACCTTCACCATATTGGCCCCACTGTTGGAGACCATAAACCTACAGGTGATCTTGCCCTGCCCAATGAGACACCCCTGCACCATGCAGTTCATGCCCACCATGATCACCCTTGCTGTGTGGGACTTATCCATCACCTTGGCCTGAAGGAGAGCCCACTAACACCCTGAATGATTGCACCAGTGCCCTGTGAGGGAAAAGTACGCATGATCTCCACCCCAGATGCTCCAGATGCTTGAGGTGAAGTGCAAAGCTACCTGTGGCCCTACCTCTGCAGCTCCTCCCTCAAGTACTCCCTGCATTTCTCATACTGTCTTGCTAAAGGTGATGTGTGTGGGCACTTGGTATGATGGGGCCACAAACACCATGAGCTGCCTGAACCCTGTATGCTCAACAAAGGAAAAGGCCTGGCCATCCAGAGCAAACATCACCCCAGTGATCTGGGTGACCTTGCTCACCTTGGGAATGTGCCCCCCTTTGTTCCGGCCTTTCTCCCACTGGTCCAGGGTGTCCTGCCTTTGTTTCTTGGGTACAGAGACTTTGAAGAGAGAGGGGGACTTCTTTCTGGGCACACTCCCACTGATGCTAGGCTGAGGTAAGGGGGGTGTATCCTGAGATGCAGAAGCATCAGTGTGGTGGTGAAGTGTTTCTCATTCTTGCCCCATCTGATCTCCTTTCAGTGGTGTTGGCAGGTAGCATACTTGGGATCATCAATCTTTTCCAAATCTATTTGGAGGTTTCCGAATCAATTCAGACCTCTTAATAGGTTTCCTGATTCAATTCAGATCTGGCAATTTGGTTGCCAAATTGGGCCAAATCTCCAAATCAAATTGGCTGCTGACGCTTCGCACACCCCTACTGTTTATGTCTCACTGGCTGGAAATGGTTCTTTTTTCCCTGCTTCTTCATGCCAGGCTGAAAGACTTGCCCCTCAAAAACTGGGGGAGGGCCCATGAACTGGCCTGCAAACTGCCTGCACTGCTTACCCTGTTTATAACCCCTATTCATTGATGCCTAACTAATGTTTCTGCTTTTGAAGACTAATAGCTGTTTGATAATGGAGGCAGGTAGCAGGAATCTGTTCCTGATTCCAGTCTCAGATTACAGGTTTCTCTTCATGAAACTGGCTCTGAAAATGGTTGTTTGGCAGCATACATGGGACCCCATAACTGTGTCTTTTTTTTTAATCCTCCTTCTTTCCAGATCTGCATGGGATAAAATGTTGTGTTCCCTGGTTCTGCTCACATTGTACAGAAAAATGGAAGTGCCACCTTGTGTCATGGCTGTGGAGCTGTAATAGCTGTTCAGGGTTTCTTCCAGTGTTACCTGGCCCTCTTTCTTGTCACGGCCACTCCTAGGGCCTTGCACGCTGATATTACAATATGGCATTGTAATATCTTGCAACTAAACTTTTTGGCTGTGAAAACTTTCTTCAAAGACATGCACATCACAATGCTCAGTGTAACAGGGAGGCAAGCTCTGACCTGTTAGTAGGGATATTCCATAGAAAATTTACTTGGAATCGGAGAAGCAGTGCACCAGTGAGATGACTTCATCAGACAGCATCTGGACACAGAAGTTTTCCGCACCTGAAAAGAGACTGTGATTAAAGACCAGAAAGAGAAATAGGATGAACCAGTTAAAAGACAGTCACCAGCAAGCCTCTACCCCTGGAAGGGGATAGCATGTGTGAGTGAGTAACTCAGTGGGGTTACAATAACCTGTATGGAGGTGCAGGATCTCAGCAGCATCCAGAGAGACAATGAGTGACTTTCCTGTGTAGCAAAACCCCAAGTTTTTCTTTTTCTTTTCTTTTAAAATGCATTCCCTGTCCTTCCCCAATCATTCCTGACTTTGTCTCTCCCTCTTATTCCCTATAGATAATTATAAGTAAGCTAAGATGTAGAATAAACTTTAACATTTTATTTTAGGTAGTAAGTTTTATTTTTCTCTCCCCTCTGCAAATAAGTGCCCTGCTATTTTGATATAGATATCCAATGTTTTATAAGTGATAATTATTATGTTTGTATTCATTTTTTTACTGCTTTTATATTGTGTGATTACTGTTTTAGGCCTATATATGTAAGTTACCATAAGTCATGTCAAGTTTCCATCTTGTAATGTCAAGCCTCCATCTCATCCCCATGCCCAGTTGTGTAACCTATGACTCATACTACCCCCCATATAACTTGGTTCCTGAATGAATGGGGATGAATGAGGGTGCTTGAGAGACAATGGCAATAGGTCTGAAAATAGCTCCTTCTGTATGACCAAACTATCAACACCAAGACCTGGACCAATAACCCAGCCTTTGGAACCACCCTCAGCATGCAAGAAACAAAAGATGAGGCAACCCATCATTGTGCCAAGGCTGCACATGCTCAGTAAGAACATCTGGAACCCTCTGGAATAGGACTGACCTTGCCTGGACAGGCTCTCTCCATAGGAGACCAGAGAGAGTTTGCCCCATAAAAAGGGGTAGTGAAGACTGACTCCTTGGGGCGCCCTCTCCATCTGGATCAGCACCATACCACACCACCTATCCACCCAGAGGCCCTGC
>NW_017729034.1:13732756-13733009 GCF_001723915.1 Gavialis gangeticus
TTACTGTTTTAGGCCTATATATGTAAGTTACCATAAGTCATGTCAAGTTTCCATCTTGTAATGTCAAGCCTCCATCTCATCCCCATGCCCAGTTGTGTAACCTATGACTCATACTACCCCCCATATAACTTGGTTCCTGAATGAATGGGGATGAATGAGGGTGCTTGAGAGACAATGGCAATAGGTCTGAAAATAGCTCCTTCTGTATGACCAAACTATCAACACCAAGACCTGGACCAATAACCCAGCCTTT
>NW_017729034.1:13738009-13744095 GCF_001723915.1 Gavialis gangeticus
CAATTGTACACCATGCCCTCCTGTCTAACAGCACAATATTGAGATCCTGAGCATTGGCCTGACCCCACAGGGTAACATTTTATGATGGAGAATGTGGGCATATTGCAGGTGCTAGCGGGAGTGAGAAGTGTGGGTTGGATGAGCTTGTGTGCTTGTGGACACCTAGATTACTTGTAACAAAAGTGGTGCATTGGCCAGTAAACAGAAATTTTGAACTTAAGGAACATTAATCAGAGATATGGAGACTGGGGCTGTAGATATGATTTCACCATTGGATTGGCAACAAGCCCACCGTCTCACCCAAAGGATTTTACTAAACCAGCAAACACAGATGGAAGAGCTGGTGAGCATCAGAGTTCAGAAGGCTGAGGTCTACATCATAATATTCACTCGACAACAGGAAATGAGCGAGAAACTTGAGGCTAGACAGACAATGATGTTGCATGGATCGGAGGGAACAAGACTTCCTAAAATGACAGACCAAGATGATGTGTAAGCCTTCCTTGAGGCCTTTGAGATAGCAGCTATTGCAGCCACCTGGGATCCCACTGGATGGTTCACACAGCTGGTACCCTTACTTACAGGGCCAGCACAGCTATCAAGGGTGGAAGCAAGGTACTATGAGAAAGTGAAAAATGCCATATTGTATTGGGTGGAAATGTCACTGGAGTCTTACAGGCAATGTTACTGAACCAAGAAGAAATCAGAGGAAGTGAAACCATGGCTATTAGCCCAGACATTGAAAGATCTACTAGAAAGGTGGATTCAACTGGAACATAAAACAGTGTCTGAAATATTAGATATTTTTGTATTGGAGCAATTCCTCACTGATTTGAGTGGAGATACACAAAGATGGGTGAAATGACACCAATCATAATCCTTGGATGAATCTCTTCACTTAGCAGAAGCATTTGTAGCAGCAGAGCAAGAAGCCAGACCTGTCAGAAAAGAAAAGCCTGGGAGTTTGTTTCGAGCCAGTCATCATGACACAGGGAGTTGAGGGTGAAGAACTGAAATTACAACAACAACAAATAGAGAATGTAGAAACTGGGAGCTGAAAGAAGTAATATACTTTAGATGTAGCAGCAAGGGGCACATTGCCCAGTTTTGTCCCCATAAAGGACTGGGAGATCACTCAAGGGACTTTTCCCATGAAGAAAAGATGGACTGTAGCTTTGATAGGCATAGAGGACCGTGGAAGTGGTCCAAGCCAATAGTAGACGTAAAAATTGGACAACTTATCATTCCAGCAATTGTAGATATGGTCTGATCCCAAACTATGGTAAAGGGTGATCTAATTTATCCACAAGCCAGAGAGCTAGAAACCCCAGTAAGCATGGTTTGTATCCATGGTGCATCATATAGGAGGAGACTATGACTAATGGGTATGGGTCATATGGAAGAAATAGCTGTTAGACTGGCAGACACTCTACCATGTCCCATGTTGCTAGGAATTGACTGGGCTCATCTCTGTAAAATAGTGGCACAAACTATGAAATTTGACAAAGAAAAGATAGACTATCAGTGAGATATGGGTTTCATAGGGATAAGTACAGAAGAGGCACCTCAAGGTGAAAACTTAAATGCTGAATTAGACTTCAAAGAAATCATAGGTGATGGACAGTTTAGGGAGAGGCAAAGACAGGAACCAAAATTTCAAAATATTTAAAAGGAGGGCCTTGCAAAGTGTGAAGGGAAAATCATGAATCCTGGGCTGGCTGACAAGGTTCCTCAATTTGAGGTAAGAGAAGGTGTACTTTATCAGGTTGAGCAAGAAAAAGGGGGAGATGAGATTCTTCAAATTTTAGTTCCCCTCCAGCACTCACCAATGATGTTGCAGGTAGTGCATACGCTGCCCATGGGAGCACACCTGAAAAGAGTCAAGGTGGAAGCATGTTTCAAGCAATGGTTTTTTTGGCCCAGATTAGATAAACAAGTAGAGAGGTATGGTCGTGATTGTCCCAAATGTCAATGGATTTCAGATATTCGACCTACTGAAGTACCTGTAGTGCCCTTACCTTTAGTAGAAAAGCCATTAGTTCATATAATGATGGATATAGCAAGATCATTTCCTAGAAGTAATGCTGGCTATTAATTTGTGTTAGTAATAAATTATGCTACTGGGTTTCCCAAACCTATCACCTTAAAGTTGGTTACAGCACCAAGAATAGCAGAAGAAATCAAATGGGTGTCCAGGGTCGGGGTACCACAGGAGATCCCTACGGATCAGGGGAAAAAAATTATGTCCAATGTTCTGAAGGAGATTTGTAATACTCTTAAGATCAAACAACTAAGAACCTCAGTTTACCATCCTCAGATGGATGGGTTAGTACAGCAGTTCACTTGTACACTGAAAGGAATGCTTTGTACTTGTATCCACGGAGAGCCCAGAAAATGGGAATGGGAATTACAACAGATGCATGAAGGATAGAAGATTTGAAGAAGGGGATTCGATGTTGGTTATTAGGGGTGTGCAAAATGGGATGTATTCAATTTGGATTTGGATTCGGCCCAAATCAGGGACAGTGATTTGATTTGTTGATTCAGATCACTGTCCCCAGTTTGATTCGAGTGAATCCAAACCTGAAGATTTGATGCTGATTTGGAGTATCAGCTAGTTGGACACAGACACAGCTTTAAATGTTTTTTCTATATACCTCGAGGTACCAGGCATGGCTTGTGAATGCTGCAATGCTGGGGTGGGTGAAGTGTCCCACAGGAGTGTGCTCCCCCTCCCCCCGCTGTGTTCTCTGCAGCAAACCCGGAAGTGGACCAGAAGTATTGGTCTCCCCCAGCTCAGTGATCAGCTGCAGCGGGACCCCGCATGCCCCTCCAGACCCAGGAGGCACCAGTTGCCGAGCCAGAGGGGTATGGGGTGGGGCTCCCAGCTTGCCCCCCCAACAGACCTGGAAATGCTTCTGGTACACTTCCAGGTGTGCTGCTGAGTGCTCTGGGGAGCCCCTGCACTCCTGTGGGATGCTCCATGTGCCCCAACATTGAACCGTTCATGAGCTGCCTGGTAGCTTGAGGTAATTAGAAAAAACATTTAAAGCTATGTCTATGTCCGAATCACCTAATCTTTCCGAATCTCTCTGAATTGATTCAGAGGATTCCAATTCAATTCAGAGAGATTAAAGGGTCTCCTGATTCAATTCAGGTTTGGAGATTCAGCCACGAAATCGGGCTGAGTCTCCACTGAATCAAATCAAGAACCAAAGCTTTGCCTATTGATAATGCTACTGCATAACAACCAACAATAAGCTGCTATCTCATTGGCAAGGGCCATTTCAAGTCACTCGTACAGTGGGGCCAGTGAATTATGAGCTCCAACAAACCAAACCAGTCAAGAGAAGGTAAATATATCATGCTAATTTTTTTTAAATGGTATGCTGAGGAGGGCTGGCTTATGCAAAGAGAGGTAGAATCAGAAGATCTAGATTTGATTGGGGATCTGGTTTTGTCAGGACTGAGTGGGGAAGTACCTGTAGTAGGAAATAACTTGTTCAATATACAAGATAAAGAACTTGAACAACTAGTCCTAGAATTTCAGGACATTTTCTGTGATAAACCAAGGGAAGCCAAAGGAGTGGAACACCAGATAAAAACCAGATAAAAACACTGTCTAGGTGTATAGTAAGGAATCATTGGACACACTTACTCAGGCATCTTTGGCAGTCAGTGGGAAGAGAAATAGACCAAATGAAGCAATTGGAGATTATAGAGGAGTCCTGGAGGAGCTGTACACCCCTAATTTCAAAAAGATGAGTTTTTTGCAAACAGATGACTCAAAGGTGGCTATAGGGGCAGTGTTATGCCAAAGAGTTCAAGGAGAAGAATGGCCAATAGCATATGCAAGTAAGAAACTCTCTGGAACAGAGACTAGGTATTCCCCAATAGAACGAAAATGACTGGCTATTCGCTGTGGGGTTGAACTCTTTAGATAGTATTTATTAGGAAGAAAATTTATACTAATTACAGCTCATGCCCCATTAAGGTAGCTATTATCTGCAAAAACTGATAATGCACATATTATGAGGTGGTCAATGGCTTTACAACCTCTCCATTTCTCAATAGAACATTGTCCTGGGAGGAGAAATATAATTACTGATTTCCTGTCCCATTCACTACAAGAAAAGAATACAACACTGAGTGAAACAAGAGATTCTAGCCAAGGATTATTTTTTCTTCTCAAAATCAGAGCATGAGTTTAAAAGATAAAAATGTATAACCCATATTAGAAAGTAAAGGGGGGAAGTATATAACAGGGAGGCAAGCTCTGATCTACTACTAGGGATGTTCCATAGAAAACTTACCAGGAGTTGGAGAAGCAACTCGCCGGTAAGATGACATCATCAGATGGCATCTGGATGCAGAAGTTTTCCACACCTGAAAAGAGACTGATTATAGACATGAAAGGGAAACAGGGTGAACCAGTTAAAAGACAGCTGCCAGCAAACCTGTACCCTGGGAAGGGGACAGAGTGTGTGAGTGAGTATTATCACATGCTTACTTTTGAAGGAAGAGCATTAAATAGACCATAAAGGCTCATCGGTAAATTTTGCAGTTACAAATAGGGGGGTTACAATAGCCTGTGCAGAGGTGCAGGATCTCATTGGCAGCAGCCAGAGAGACAATGAGTGATTTTCCTGAACAGTGGAGATAACTTACCCGAAGGAAAGAGGTGAGCTCCATCTGGCAGCTGGGGAAGTTGCGGACATGACAAACTGTGAGTTGAACCTAAAAGAGAGTAGAACAAAGATAAATGAACTGATAAGGTGAGCTAGATTGACTCTAGTCCACTTATTGTAAGAACAGTGAGATCTTGACATTGGCAGGATGGACTGTGATTCCTTGACAAGTGGCTACATCAGATTTTTTCCTCATGAAGCAACACGGGAATAAATATCAGTCTGGCAATATTATTAGCAATCTTTTTTGTTTGATTATTTATATTTTCTTCCATCAAGGCGTAGCAGGCAATCTGACAAACAAAGGTTGCAACCAGGTTCCGGATTTTGAGTAGTAACCTTGGGACACCAACTGACCTGTAACACTCAGCAATGATGTGACTGGGAATGCAGGTGACTAGTATGACAGCTACAATGAGAATTTAGCATCCTGTCCCACGTCAAGAATGAAGCATTACCAGTTGTGGCAGAGGCTGTGTAAATGTTTAGGCCTTAGTGTTAATAACTGCTATGAGGGAGACAAGCAAGTGAGAAACAGTTTCTTGAGGTTGTGCTAATGTGCCATGATCTTGTTTCACTTCCTCTCTTTTTCTGTACCCAGTAAAACTGTCAGAAGAGCATGAGAGAATAGGGAAAGGGACTGCCACTCAGGGGATTACCACTCAGAGGTTCCCACAGAAGAAGGCTAAAAGTCACTTCTTCTCAGACAACCATTTCTTTGACCACAGAATAGATCAGTAAATTATCAGTTCTGCAAAATGTACTGATGAGCCTTTATGGTCTATTTAATGCTCTTCCTTCAGAAGTAAGCATGTGATAATGCTCAGTTATTATTAAAATATACTGTTAACCAAAGGCAGATTTAGGGTGATGCAGTGGTACAGTTTCACCCCTCCCCAACCCTCTAGACCTTCAACCCCTCTTACCCTGCCTTGATTCGTGGTCCACCCAAAGTTAAAAAGAAACAAACTGTCTGGCAGTGACAGAAGAATTTCTATTCAGGCAGCAGTGTGGGAGTCACTTGACTTCATGGCTCATTAAAATTTACCTGAGTCCTCATAAACTCTTCATTCCACAGGTTTTAATGTCCCTCTCATTATTTAATGGCATTGATATTCCACTAACCAAGTTATATTTTCTTCTTCAATTCTGCTGCCTGTTAGCTGCTTATAGTAATGAAGCTCCTATTTCACAGCCCTGCAGACTGCTTTTACCTCCAGCTAAAAACATTAACTCAGGTGAACATTAATTTGAATGTGGAAATAACTTTCAAGGAAGCATTGCAAGATGTCAAGATGCTCAAGAAGACTTGATTTCATTTTATGATTCTAAAAGTGATGTACAGTTAATTTTAATGACTACTAGGGCTGTGTGAAGCTTCAGGTGCTGATTCAATTC
>NW_017729034.1:13744772-13745243 GCF_001723915.1 Gavialis gangeticus
TGGGGTGAGCGGTTCAGCCATGGGACAGCAGAAGGAGGTCTGGGGACTCACGCAGAGCCCCCATGCACCATGGGGCAGTGGGGGGTAGCAGGGATTGCCCCCCCCCACAGGGCAGCACTTGTTGAGTTGGGAGGCAGGAGGGGCAGCCATTGCTGGGGCTGGGAAAGCAGGCAGGGGATGAGCCTGTATCATTCGGAGATTCAGAGGAATTGATTTGGGACAGTGATTTGAAGCATCGAGTCGAATCACTGTCCCCCAAATCAGCAGAATCCGAATCCAAAGTGAATACTAGCCACTTTTTACCTGGTGAAAAACGTATTATGTTATATGCAATGAGGCACCACAAAATCTGCACCCTCCTTTTCAAAATCTTAGCTCTACCCATATTGTCAATTGATCCAGGGAAGACCTTTAAAAAGAGGCAAGAATCAGATATAACTGGCTGACAGCAGGGATTCTGCAGTGGTACTG
>NW_017729034.1:13745614-13746863 GCF_001723915.1 Gavialis gangeticus
GTTTTGGTGAGCTGTTGTGGGTTGGGTAAAAAACGCACCTCCACCCTTCCCACCCTGCAACAGCTCACAAAAGCTCCCTAAGTGGTAGATTATTAGATCGCTCAGGAGGCTCTGGACAGACTAGGCAGGCAGGGTCTCCATGGAGACCAACCTGAGACCCGTATAGGCAGGATGTGCTCAACTGGGCAGATGGGATGGGTAGGAGCCACTGCTGCTGGGAAAGCAGGCAGGGGATGAGCCTGTATCATTCGGAGATTCAGAGGAATTGATTTGGGACAGTGATTTGAAGCATCGAGTCGAATCACTGTCCCCCAAATCAGCAGAATCCGAATCCAAAGTGAATACTAGCCACTTTTTACCTGGTGAAAAACGTATTATGTTATATGCAATGAGGCACCACAAAATCTGCACCCTCCTTTTCAAAATCTTAGCTCTACCCATATTGTCAATTGATCCAGGGAAGACCTTTAAAAAGAGGCAAGAATCAGATATAACTGGCTGACAGCAGGGATTCTGCAGTGGTACTGATGCTTCAGTCATAACCAGAAATTGTTCTGGGCTTCCACTCTATGTGCCAATGATGTTGGCCTTGCAGTATACTGCTTGCTTTCCCCTAATTTCTGTCCTGAGCTGCAGTCAGGACCAGGCTACTTTCGTAATGGTGAGTTTGAGTTTGGAGAAGTCTTGTACAAGCACAAAACAGTACACTGTTCAATCAATATTGCAGAAAGGTTGGGCATCCTGGCTTAGAGGTTTGTGAAAGCCAACGTATACCTGATATTGTGTGTGCCTTTATAGTGACATCATAGAGCCTGCTATAAATCTGAACTTTGTGAGGAGCTGGAATTTTGATTCCCAGATCAATGTGTCTGGGGAGCTTGCAGACCAGTTCCCAAGCCCAGCCAGTTCAGACCATTTCCCCTCACCACATGCAAACACAGAGAAAAAGGGTATTTCACTTCATAAGTACAGTCTTTGCACAATGCTGCCCCACAGTTTCATAGTTTCTAGGGTTGGAAGGGGCCTGAGTAGATCATCTAGTCTGACCCCCTGCCATGGCAGGAAAGAGTATTGGTGTCAAACGACCCCAGCAAGGTGTACATCTAGCCTCTTCTTAAAGACCCCCAGGGTAGGAGCCAGCACCACTTCGCTTGGAAGTTTGTTCCAGATCCTAGCCGCCCTGACCGTGAAGTAGCACCTCCTGATATCTAGCCTAAACCTACCATCTGCCAGCTTGTGACCGTTATTC
>NW_017729034.1:13747638-13759531 GCF_001723915.1 Gavialis gangeticus
GACCAAATTTCCTAACGTGTCCTGTAGGGGCCCCACATTACCCAGAACCTTCTTTTTACCCCCTATGTATTTAAAGAAGGACTTCTTATTGTCCTTAATTTGGGAAGCTAGTCCCAGTTCCATCTCTGCCTTGGCCTTCCTGACTGCCCCCCTGCATCCCCGAGCAACTGCAGTATAGTCATCCTCATCATGTCACCTCTTTTGGGAAGCAGATCCAGAGTATTAGCATGAGAAGAACTAGAGTTTCACAGCATCCCAAAATACTCCTTTGGGCAAGAAGCATTCCCTCATGCCAATACCCTACCCGCCATAAGACCTTTATATTATAAACTGGAGGATTCCCAGGCCCTAGTTACTCTGTTCTCTTACAAAGCTTCTTCCCTTGCTTGAATGATATTGTTATAACATTGCCTGCTATTTAATCTCAGTTTGCCTTGTCGCAATTTAATTCAACCATCCCTAATCAACTCTGACCATCCAGATCAGTTACTTACCTCCCACCATAGGCCATCCCTGCAAATCTCTGTCACCTCTTCTGACTGTGACTGTGATGTTGCAAAGTGTCATAGTTCTTCTTGGATTTAGTACTATTTTTAAACTTCTTTTACATGGTGCCATACAAAGATTTACTGGCCATATTTTACTGGTTACTGCTTAGCCAGTACCACTTGCTGTGACCCATTTCACCAGGAGGTGAGGCCCCAGGAGACATGTGCAAGCATAGAGAGAATGCAGTGAGCAGGGGAGACATACACAGCTATGCTCCCATGTGGCTTTCAGGAAATGGCTCACTATCCAGTTTTTATTATTGATTATGTATATTACAATATTACCCAAGGGGTGTGTCTACACAAGATGTTTACTATGGAGCTGCCTAATTAGCTAATATACTGACTCTGACATAGATTAGTGCTTGTAAATACAAGTACTAACCTGCAGTGGCATTATTTACTGCAGAGCAATGCACATATAGATGCTGACAGGGCTGGTGGGGGCACAAAGGTACTTCAGTGTGGGGGCTGCTTGCTGGTTATCCCTGCACTGAAGCACCCTTGTGCCCCAGCCAGCTCATCTGCAGCATGTTGAGCTGAGTTAGAGCAGCCCTGGTCTGGCAGTCTGACCCACTGGGCCCCCTGCCAGCTAGGGCTGCTCTGACTTGGCTCAATGTACTGCAGTCCCAGGTGCATGTCTAAACATGGCACCTAGGAGCAATAAACTCTTGTGCAAACTGCACCAGTGTTTATTGCTTTGCATTAGTTGCATGTATAGATGTACCCAAGAGTCATAATCAAACTGGGGCCCATATGTAGCTGCTGTATAAACACATAGTCAGATACTTTCCCTCTACCCAAAAGTTTACTATCAATGTTTTCCATTTACTTCAGTAGAAGCATGGTTGGGCCAATGCTAAGGACTTTAGAGAATCCCTCCCTACACAGAAGAGACAGATAAGAAGTGGAAGAAGTGAGGTGGCATTATTAGAAATGGACAAGAGTATCTCAAGGGAACAACTTTTTGTCAGAGAATACCAGTTTGTCAAACCAAAATGTTTTGGGGGAGCTTATTACTCTCAATAAAACGTGCATTGATCAAAGGTTCTCTGGTCCAAGGTGGTAATGTTTGCTCAAAAACAGAGAGAAAGTGACCCTCCTTGGAACAGCCAACATCCTATAGCAAGGATGCTGATGTGTAATAAGGAAGATCCAGGTTAGTCAGCCTGATTTAGACCATCAGCTCCAATCTGGGTTCCATACATGCTGGGAAGTGCTCTGACCATTGTGTTCACAGCACTATTGCATGGCTGCTTTGTCATGCCTGTCTTTGACTTTTCATGAAAAGCTTTGACAAGTCTTGACTTCCTCCTGATGTAAAACTTGAAAAAAAAAATAATTTGGCTCTAATTATTCCTGCTTTACAAATGTGGCACTGAAGTATAGAAAGGATAAGTGACTTAACCAAATTCCTCATAGAGTCAGAAGCAAACCTGCTGAAATAAAACTCTTTTTGCCTGAAAAATAGTCTAATGTCTCCTCCTAACCTTTTACTCAGGTTAAATTTGAAACCCGCAAAGCCTGGCCTTGGTTGTTTTCCTATTGGAATGCCAATGGGCATTGTCCATGGACTGAATCACTGGAGGATGCATTATTCCTGTCCACTCCCTACCGCAACATCCTCTTCATATGGAATACACATACTGTGCCCCTGGATAAGGAATTGAGAACATTAAGTCCCTCCAGGCTGGCATTCCTGGAGATCCCTTCTAGGCTCTAAAAATACACCTTCTCCCAGTATATTTCAGTACTAATTAAGTTTCTGCTGTCCCTCCCACAGAGGGTTATCAACATAGTTTACAAAGTGTCATCTTTTAGCAACTGCTCAAGAGCTGGCCGTTTCCCATCTCACTGCCTCTGATATATTTACATATATAAATACAGAGACAAAAAAACTTCCCCTTGTAGTTAGAATATTTTCGACCAAAGAGAGAAAATCTCTTGCCAAGTTGTTCAGTAGCTGAAAATGACTTGTCACGTCCACAGACTAGTAATTCTTTTTATTTTTAAATGACTAACCACACTATGATTAATGGCTCACATAAATGAGCTCTAAATAAATCTGGCAACAAGCAGAGGGAAGGAAAAAGATAGATGGGGCAGGGCTAGAACGAGACCACAGCAGGACATAGGTGGCATGAATAGCATAGCGGGCACTGAGACAGGAAAAAATGTTTCATGCTATTTGTGGTTTAAGATTGCAGCTACAGATGGCATGGCTGTCATGTAGCCAGGGCTCTAGAGAGGTAGAAACCTGCACTGCAGGCACAAGTCTCCTCTGATCACTGTGCCTGTTACTACTCTGGCAGACTCATGGAGAACTCTGTAATTATTATTCTGTATTAAAAAGTTAATGGAGCTCTTGACTGAATACAAAATATCATTAACACATACTGTATCACCTCTCCACACACACACACACCTCATTCAGAAAGCTGCGCTGTTAATGGCTACACCACTAACAGCATTTTCTAGCATTATTTTTTCAGAGAGGTTTTTTCACAGATTATTGACTACAAATGGGTTCTGTTGCTGTTTATTTTGCTTTGGTTTGTTTTTTGGGGGGTTGTTTGTTTGTTTTTGTTTTTGTTTTTTGTTTTTGCATTGACACTTAGCATGAAAGCACTGTATGGGTAGTCCTAGAGACTGAAGACAAAATGTTTATTCACTGAGGAAATAGAAAGTGGGAAATGCTAGCTGCATGGCTGAAAGTGGCAGATGCCACAAGATGGATGGAGTGGTAAACAATGATAAGGAAAGGCCACAGGAAAATCAAGATCACTTGGTAGCTTGTGCCTATTCCAGCAAAACATGTTTAAATCAAATGAAATACAAAGGTATTCATTTAGGGACAAATAATGTAATTGTGCATACACAGAAGGGGAGCTGTGTTCTGGAAAGTGGAGTCTCTGGAAAGGCTCTTGAGGCCATAATAGACATGTATTCAACATGACACAAGTCTGTAAAGGGCCAAAGCAAACTGTAGATGTGTAAACAGAGAGTAGTGAGTAGAACCTAGGAGCTAAATTGACTTCTATGTGCAGCAATGGAGAGACCGTTATTAGGATACTACATCCAGTTTTAGTGTCCACATTTTTTAAATATTTTGAAAATTGGTGAGGGTGCAGAGAAGAGCCACAAAAATGAGTCAAGGCCCGGAGAAAATGTCTCAGAATGAGAGACCTGCAAAGTGCAATCTGTATAGTTCATCAAGAAGATCAGTAGATGACTTGATGACAGCCTGGAAGTAAATGCCCTGGGAGAAAGTACTGAGTACTAAAGGGCTCTTTACTCTAGAAGGGACAGGTGTAACAGGAACCAATGGCTGGAAACTGCAGCCAGACAAATTCAGAGCACAGTTTGACCTGCAAATGTGATATAGCCATGTACTCATACACATCATGAACTGACCTGAACTGGCTCTGCCAAGAAATTTCTTAGAGAAGCCAATGAATGGACATCAGAAAGTTAACGGTTCTGAGACACTAGCAATGATGACAATGAGAACTCTTCCCATTTCAGTCCAGAACAGGTTTGCCATCCTTCTG
Organism: Gavialis gangeticus; assembly: GCF_001723915.1. Lineage (NCBI taxonomy): Eukaryota > Metazoa > Chordata > Crocodylia > Gavialidae > Gavialis > Gavialis gangeticus. Next base: position 13,751,738 of record NW_017729034.1, read on the forward strand.
GGTTAGGGCCAGTACACAAAATTTTGTAGAGTAAAACTAAAAATGTAATTTCAAACTTTCCCGAAGATGGAATCTCATTACAAATTATCACAGGAAGGTTTAGATTTGAGGCAACTTCACTCCTTTTTACACAAATTGATGAGATTTACAGGGATATAGCTCTGCTTCTGTAGAAACAGAATTTTGGTGTCAAAGAGATGAGTATTACTTCACAAAGCTGGGATTAATAATTATGTGAGGCAGTTATGAAATAATGTCCTATTTGCATTAAATAAAATAATTCCCAATAGATGGGCGTAAAACAAGACCAGCATTTAGGTTTTGCTAGGAATATGTGAATGTTAGATCTCCACCACAATGCAATAACAGAAATCTGTCACAGGGAAATAAAGTTCCTCTTGTAAAATGGAAAGCCAGAAAACTGTGCATGAAAATTATGAGACATTTCCCAAAAGTTGGTATTATTACTGAAGATCATAATGAACTAACAGCCTGTGTCCAGTACACACATGGACTCATACAAAATGTGCCACTTTCTCTCTCTTTCTCTCTCCCTTTCTCCTCCCCACATCCTTCCCTCTCATTGCTTCCCCTCCTTACCTCCTGGAGAAACCAAGAAAATTGCTTTTTGTTGTGCCTGCAAATTATGAGCTAGATTTATCTATACAAAGAGTCTGTAAGTCCCATTGTTGGATTTATTTCACTAAGCTGTATTTTAACGATTATGTAATGTGTGTTAAATTCATTAATCTAGATTTAAAATACTTAATAGTGTTTAAATTTTATTCACATATTTATCTAAATAAGTATATGTTTCAATACAGGTTATTTATTAGAGCTGGTAAGGAATTTTCTGTCAATATATTTGTTGTCAATGCTGGTTTTATCTAGGTTATGCCAGGATAATTTGCTGATTCCCTTGTCCACTTTTCCAAGTGGAAAGTGAAAATAAAACTTTTGTTTTAGGTTAGGTTGACCTCAGTGGAAATAGTTTGGTATATCAAATTGAAACAAAACATTTCATTTGGAATTAGTTCTGTGATACTCCTTGTCTTCCACACTTACCATGGTGCAGCATGCCCCCACTTTCTATTATAGGCTGGTCATTGTGCTGAACTACATATCCCTGTAATACACTAGCATCTCACATCTTAGTAAACAAGCACAGTAAACTCTGGGTATGTTGGCTATGCAGTCTGTCAGGGAACCCTAGCTTACTGAGGGAATGGACTGTGAGATATTTGAATTACAACTCTCATGCTCTGCTGCACTAGCTAGAAAGGGGTGTTTACTTTCATGAAAATTGACAATGTGGCAAGCTTTAAATCAAGTTACAATTCAGCAACAACAAAAAATTAACTTTTTTGTCCAGATTTGGGACCAAAAAATGCTGCGATTATCCATAGGACAAAGCTTAATATTTTAAGCAACTTTAACAAATTAGTATAGATTGTAAAGATTTACAGAAAAACAAGAAACAGACTACATATCCAGTTAACCAGATGAGATGTGCAGAACGTATGGAATTATATAGTAAGGTCTGAGAATTTCAAAGGGAAGAGAGAAAGGGAGTAAGTTAAGGGACTCTAGAGAATTTGAAGTAGGAGCTGAACCTACAAATTTTGAAGCACTCAAAAATAGCAGGGTTTAAGAGCTGAAGTGATTGTACAGAAAAGTCATTTTTAACAGTAATAAAGAAAATGAATTACTGATGCAAAATGAAGGCAAGTATTTAATTGCAAAAAGGCAGGAAATTCAAAGTTAAGATTCACATAGCAACTCTTAAGTCTGCCAGTTGCATGCATATATATATTCCAGTAAGGAATTTTATTACATGAGCACACAACACAGAGCACAGAAGTTAGAAAATATTTATTTTACAGCTCTGGGTTAATTGTTCAGGCATAGAAATTCGATATACCATGGGGTGATACTGAAGGAATGCAGAGATTGCTATGCAGTGGGTGCTGGGGTGATGATAGAGTATATAATTTATTATAAACTGTGCATTAGAGTGCATGGCATAAAAATTTGAGGCCGAACTGAAGAATCTTGTCTTCAGTTGAACTTGCATAGAAAATTTTAGGGAGACAATCTGCAGCCACCTGAGTTGGAATTAGTGCAGGACACCAGAGTTAACACCCTCACTTTTATTAAAAAGTGCTGGAGGATATTTAGGGTGAGATTTTCACAACTGTTTATGCCAAGTTTCGCTCCAGCTGCTGCAAGGCCCTGGGAGAGAGAACAGCCAGCACTGTTACTACATATCATAGTGCACGACATGAGCAATGAATGTTGGATTTGGTGAATGTTCTGAACAATACAGAAATAGCAAAATATTGTGGTTTGGAGACTTTTTTTACTTAAGTGACTTTCTTCATTGTGAGGCTCCATGAAACAGGAGGACTCTCCACACTACAGAACAGCTGTGTAGCCAAACTTTAGGCACAAGAAAATGAAGGAGGAATAAGCTGTCTGGCCCAGTTTCTTCTCTCAACTATGTCTGAAGCAACTTTCCTTAAGGTGTCATGATTGTAACTGAGTCCAATGCTTTTATAAACATTACTACATGCCTGAAATTCTGTGTTTGTAAGACTTCCTAGTAGACTTGGTTTGCCAGCAGTGGTCTGTTGCAAGGTAACCTGCTGTACAGGATTTGTGTGGGGTTTACTACAGCAATATCAGTGGGAAATTCTTTATATTAGCTCAAAATTACCTGGTGGCTCTGTCTTCTCCTTGCTGATAATGATCTGGACACCATTACATCTGCTGTCTTCCACCACTGATTGGATTATGACAGTCCAGTCTTTATAGACTTGAACATATCAGACCTCAAAAAACCAAAGATGCTTCAGAATACAGTAGTATCCTTCATCATCAACCAAGGATAGCAAGACCTCTTCACCCTGGTGTTCTGCCTTTCTCCCTGGCTCCACAAAGAACACTGCCTTCAGAGTTTGAGGGTTTGATCCACATGTTCAAAGCCTTAAATTTCTATGTTTGCCTATGTTCTTTAAAGACAGCTGCATCCTTGTCATCTTCTAAGGAGCAACAGGACTGTTCACCTCAAGGATAAAGCTTATCTCTCCAGCAAATGGGGCTTTTCAGGGGCTGGCCCCAGAAAATAGAACTCCTAGCTGAAGAAGCTCAGAACTACCATTAAGTCCCAGCACAGAGGCAACTGGCACTTGTTTCTCTCAGGAGAAACCACACACCCTATACATTTGGGGTCAGGTAGAAGAAGATGGAGGAAGTTTTGTTGCTTAATTGGACCCAAGGCACCCAGATTCATGATACACCACTCAGATCATGTATTCAGGTTTGTATTTTGCAATCTGTATACTCTCTGTCTTGCAGCTGTAAATATGGATGAGGTTTTGAAATAGTGATTTAAGGGATTTCTTTAATTAATGATTGTGTGTGAACCCAGAGGACTGATGTCAATGGCTCAGGAAGTTTCTTCCAGTCCTATCTTTCTATCTAAACCTAACACTATGCTATTTGCAGCATATCTCATGAGTGTAGATCAAGGCAGCATATGCTGGTAAACCATTTCATTCCATTATGCATATTTTTGGCCAATGTTATGGGTTAATGGTTTTACTTCCATGCCCATCATGTAAAAACATAGCAGAAGCATCATATTATTAAGATCAAACATTTTCCCAAGGACTGTAGGAGGAGGTGTGAGGAGCATGCAAAGTAGAAGCCCAGAGAAATAGAGATTGCAGAAACTGAAATGTGCAGGCCTTTAGCAAGACATAGGGACAGTTGGGAGCGGGCGGGACGGGGGCAGTTGATTTTATTTTCTTAAACAGAAGCCCAGCTTTAGTAAGTCAAAGAAATACTGCCCAAATTGACTTGGGAGAGTTGAATCTTTAGACAGAACAGCTTTCCTGCAGAAATATTCAGTTAAATGGATGGTAACAAGCACACAAAAAGTAGAAGGTCAGATTCCCCCTGCTTAACTTTCTGTTCAGCATAGCAGTTGGAGGGCTGTCAGGGGTCAGTTACAACTGCCCAATTCTCAGCCCAATCTTTGTGCAAGCCTGAGAGACTATTCTAACCTACACCCAGCTGGCACCAGTCTCCATGTCTCAGCAGAAGGCAGGGGGACAACTTTTTTGGCAATGCTCCCAATATGCCCCCTGTCCCAGAGAGAGAGAAGGGCCAGTAGCGAATGGGACTGTAGGAGTCAGGTATGCTTGCTGTGCATCCCCAAGCCAGAGACAGGTTCCAACTCCAGCCCTTGTGTCACACCACAAAGTAATTAAGTAGAGAAGAAAATCTGACAAAAAAGTCCCTTTCTCGTCTCAGTTTCCTGTCCCTTGTCATCACTTTGCTAATTCTGTAGTCACCACAGAGCTTTGTAGGATGAGGCAGGTCTGGTTTTACATTTTTTCATGATTACTTTGTATTTTATACTTTTGGAAGTGGTGGAACAGAACACTAGGTTTACAGATAAACTTTCATGTATAAAAGCTTGCACAAATTGACTCCATGTGTTTCTGTATTTGTCATCTTCACAGAAGATGAGGAATGTCTCTGCAGTCCTCTCTCCAGAGAGGGCCTCCATTCTTAAGGAGCAAAGAGATATTAACTGAGCTAGGGAAGCTTGTGCATTGCACTTTTCTGGACAGTGGGAAGTGCTACATGGCTCTGGTGGAGTTCTGTTACTTGTACAATATAGGCAACTACAAAGAGAAAAGAAGAAGGTAAGGCAGTGTAAGATGGTCAGAAGGTTATAGCATAGTGTCACAGCTAGCATTCACCCCACTGAAGTTAAAAAAGTTATTGCATTGTATATATTTCTTCTCAGTCTCTTATAAGATTTTCAGGAAACTTTCATTTGTTGTACAATCTGCCTTACTGCCTTTGAAGAAAGGTTTTTTTGTAAAGTGTCATCAACATCAGTAGTTGAAAAATGAAAGTATTCAAACTGCAGGGTTGCTGGTTGTAGCTGTGTTGGTCTAAGGACATAGGCAGGCAAGGTTCTCTGGGTAGATGTGATATCTTTTATTAAACCAACTAAATAGACGGGGAAAAGTCCTTTGCAAGCTTTCGGGCACAAACACCCTTCTTCAGACAATGGGAGACTGCTGGTATTATGTGTTCTCCAAGGTAGAAAAGAAGCTAAAGTAAACAAGAAGTCTGTGAAGATGCAAGTGAGTGGAAATTTGGAAGACAAAGGGCAGAGATGGGAGGGGAGGGGAGGGAAAAGTGTGAAGAAATGCAGGTGGTCAGCTAACAGGTAGGTTACCTGGTGTGGTCAGGCAGGTTGTAATGTGTCATAAGTCCACAATTTTTTATATCCAGTAGATTTGTTCGTAAGCCTGTCTATGAAAGGTGTTTTGTAAATTTTCTTTGAGAATTAGAACAGAGAGACCAGAGAGGGATTGATTGTCTTGTGCAAAGTCTGCCCCAACAGATAATTGGGTACTTTTGTCTTGAATGATTTTCCACTGTGCATTCATTCTGGTACTCAGTTGTTGTTTGGTTTCTTCTACATATTTTCCATCAGGGTATTTAGCGCACTGGATGAGATGTATTATATTTCAGGAGGTGCAGGTGTAAGATCCAGGAATGCTGATCATTCTGTTGTGGGGTATGGTTATTGTGGGAGTGGTGGAGATGTAGTGGCAAGTTTTACATTTCTTGTCTTGGCATGGTCTGGATCCATTTTGCGTGATTTAGGTCATAGGAAGTTTGTTTCTGGTGATGAGGTTAGCAAGATTCGGTGCTTTTTTTAAAAAATGAGTGGTTCTGGAAAGATCTCTTTAAGAATTGAGTCTTCTTCTAGTATGGGTTACAATTGTTTGAGGATTTTCCATATAGGTTCCAGGGAAGGATGGTATGTCATAACTAATGGTGTACGATTCGTGTGGATTTTCTTTTTTGTATTGTAGCAATTCTTCGCATGGTATCCAGGTGGCTCTTTCAAAAGCATGATCTTTCTCTCTGGAGGAGTGTCCCTGTTGGCTGAAGGCCCTATTGAGAGTCATAAAGTGATGATTGTGGGTATTCTCCTCAGTGCAGATATGACGGCATCGGAAAGCTTGGCTATAAATTACAGCTTTTTTGGTGTATTTAGGATGATTGCTGTTTCTGTGTAGATATGTATGTTGGTCCGTGGGTTTTTTGCATATTGTGGTTTGTATTTTACCATTTTGGATATTGATCATGGTATCTAAAAAGGAAATGTTGGTGTTTGAGTATTCAAGAGATAGTTTGATGGAGAGGTGATGATTGTTGAATTTGTGAAGAAAATCAATCAGAGACTGCAGGTTTTCAGTCTAAATCGTGATGTCATCCACATATCCCAGGCATAGCATGGGCTTGATAGTGAGCTCTTAAGGAATTCTTCATTCAGGCAGGCCATACAAAGGTTAGGATATTGTGGGGCCAGTTTGGTGCCCATTGCTGTGCCCAAGGTCTGGAGAAAATGCTGGTTGTTGAAACTGAAGTTGTTGTGTGTGAGGATGAAGTGTACAGGTTCAGAAATATTTTAAGGTCTATGCTAGGGCTGTGTGAAGCTTCTGTCCCTGATTTGATTTGGCAGAGATTCAGCCCAATTCAGTGGCCAAATCTCCGAATCTAAATAAAATCAAAGGACCCTTTAATGTCTCTGAATTGAATCAGAACTCCCCGAGGTCCCTTCTGGCCTTACATCAGGTCCACTCCCCTGCACCAACCAGGAAATTTAACTGGGGGGGTCAGGTGACCCCAGCAAGGTGACTGTCTTGTCTCCTCTTGAAGATTTCCAGGGTAGGTGATCGCACCACCTCTGGAGGGAACTTATTCCAAAGTCTGGATACCCTGACTGTGAAAAAGTTTTTCCTAATGCTGAACCAGAATCGATCTTCCAGGAGTTATTACTGGTATTCCACTTGGGTGCCCTGGTGAACAAGTGCTCACTGAGCTCTTGATGTACTCCCCTAGTGTAGTAGCAAGCTGCTACTAGGTCCCCTGTGAGCCTTCTTTTCATGAGGCTGAAGAGTCCCCGATCCCTCAGCCTTTCTTCGTATGTTTGCCTTTTGAGACTCTGATTATACAGATGGCTCTTCTTTGGACTCTCTCAAGCCCCCATGGCTCATCAAAAGCATATGGGAACGTCTCCTAGCTAAAAGGGAGGAGGACACCCAATGGAATGGAGGGGCCATCACCAGGGAGGACTATACCTCTGTTGCTCAGGTCTGCAGGGGGGCGGTCAGGAAGGCCAAGGCGGAGACGGAACTGGGACTAGCTACCTGGATCAAGGACAACACGAAGTCCTTTTTTAAATACATAGGGAGCAAAAAGAAGGTACTGGGTAACGTGCGGCCTCTGCAAGACACGCTAGAAAATCTGGTCATCACACCAGATGACAAAGCTAACCTATTAAACAATTTCTTTGCCTCCATTTTCCTGAGCAGGGACTGGATCAGCCCCCATACCGGGACCCCCGCAGGCCCCAGGAGAGAGGCACCCAGGCCTAGGGTCAGTGAGGATCTAGTCAGGGAACTTCTGGAAGGACTGGATGTATTTAAATCAGCTGGTCCTGGCAATCTCCACCCCAGAGTGCTGAGGGAATTAGCTGAGGTCATGGCAGAACCCCTGGTATGGCTTTATGAGCACTCGTGGTGCTCTGATGCGGTGCTAGAGGACAGGAAAAGGGCCAATGTGGTTCCCATTTTCAAAAAAGGGAGGAAGGAGGACCCAGGAAACTATAGGTCAGTTAGTCTTACCTTGCTTTTTGAGAGAATTATCCTGGTGCATATCCATGAGGGGCCAGCAGAGGAGATTATGCTTAGGGGC
>NW_017729034.1:13769672-13787702 GCF_001723915.1 Gavialis gangeticus
AGGGGGTAAAAAGCACCGTGTTCAAATTTGCAGACGACACTAAGATGTGGGGGGACATGGGCACACTAGAAGGGCGGAATAGGCTGCAATCATACCTAGACAGGTTACGGGGGTGAGCGGATGAGAACAGGATGGGTTTCAACACTGACAAGTGCAAGGTGCTGCACCTGGGGAGGAAGAACAAGCAGCATACCTACAGGCTGGGGAACTCTCTTCTCATCAGTGTAGAGGAAGAAAAGGATCTTAGAATCGTTATTGATGCCAAAATGAACATGGGCCGACAGTGTGGGGACTGCATTTTGAGCAGGTCCAAGGAGGTAATCCTCCCCCTCTATGCGACACTGATCAGGCCACAGTTGAAGTACTATGTCCAGTTCTGGGTGCCACACTTCAGGAGAGATGTGGACAACATGGAGAGGGTCCAGAGGAGGGCCACTCGCATGATCAGGGGGCAGCAGGGCAGGCCCTACGAGGAGAGACTAAGGGACCTGAGCCTATTCAGCCTTCACAAGAGAAGGCTGAGGGGAGAACTAGTGGCTGTTTTCAAACTAGTCAGATGGGACCAGCAGGCATTGGTGGAGTCCCTGTCCCCCCGAGCACTACCAGGAGTGACTAGAAATAACGGTCACAAGCTGGCAGGGGGTAGATTCAGACTCGACATCAGGAGGCTACTTCACTGTCAGGGTGGCTAGGATCTGGAACCAACTTCCAAGCAAAGTGGTGTTGGCTCCTACCCTTGGGGTATTTAAGAGGAGGCTAGATGTACACCTTGCTGGGGTCATTTGGCCCCAGTACTTTTTCCTGCCATGGCAGGGTGTCGGACTTGATGATTTACTCAGGTCCCTTCTGACCCTACCAACTATGAAAATATGAAACTATGAAACTATGTCCATGTCCTTGTTAAAGTGTGGTGCCCAGAACTGGATGCAATACTCCAGCTCCAGTCTCACCAGTGCTGAGTAAAGCAAAAGGATCACCTCCTTGATTTTGCTGGAGATACATTGATTGATACATACCAGAGTATTATTTGCCCTACTGGCTACAGCACCACACTGATGGCTCATATTTATACTATGGTCTATTATTACCCCCAGGTCCCTTTCATTCATGATGCTAGTCAGTTTGGTGCCACAAAGCCTGTAGTTGTGTTGGGGGTTGGTAATCCCAAGGTGGAGCACTTTACATTTCTCAACATTGAACTTCATCAGATTCTGATCCATCCAACTTGCTAGCCTGTCTAGTTCTTCTTGTAACTGTAGCTTATCTTTAAGTGTGACCATGCTCCCCCATAACTTGGCGTCATCCGTGAACTTAGCCAGCGAGCTCTTCACCCCCACATCCAAATCATTAATAAATATGTTGAAAAGTAGCAGACCTTGCACCAACCCCTGCAGGACACGATTGCCCACTTCTAGCCAGGATGACACAGATCTGTTCACTATGACTCTCTGGGTTCTATCCTGCAGCCAGCTTCTTACCCACCTGACTGTCTCAGAGTAAAGCCCACAATCCTCCAATTTTCTCACAAGGACATTGTGGGATACTGGATCAAAGGCTTTTTGGAAGTAAAGGTATGCAATGTCAACCTGCTTTCTTGTGTCCAGGTGGTGAGTTACCTGGTCATAGAAGGAGATGAGGTTGGTAAGGCAAGACCTGCCTATGACAAAAGCCATGCTGGCTGTCATTCAGAATCTTACCTTCTGCAAGTTTATCACAGATAGATTCCTTGATTAACTTTTCTAGGATTTTCCCTACAATGGAAGTTATGCTGATTGGCCTATAAATACCTGGGTCCGACCTCCCATCCTTCTTGTGTATGGGGACAACATTGGCCATCTTACAGTCCTCAGGGACTTCTCCAGAGCACCACGAGTTATGGAAGAGTTTCACAATGACTTTGGCCAGCTCCCTCATCAGATGAAGATTGTCCAGTCCTGCTGACTTTTATAAGTCTAATTTTTTTAATTGGTCATACACCAATTCTAAAGCAATAGTAGGAAGGTGATTATTCTTACTGTGCTCATCCTCTACTCTGCCTGATGCGATGGTGGTTTTGAGTTCTGAGGTGAAAAGAGGAGTTGGATCTTCCTCTAGTTTTTCATTGTAGGTGGTGTCAAAGAGTTGTCTGTTGGCTTGTTTTATGTGGTCTTTGTGGTTAAGGATAACTATAGCTCCTCCTTTATCTGATGGTTTTATTACTATTTAGTAGTTGGATCCTAGAGATTCTATGGCCCTTCTTTCTGAGAGGTAAAGTTTGGCATAGTGGTGTTTGTTGTTGAGTATTTCATTGTTCATATGTTCTTTGAACCAGCCAATATAGAGGTTGAGGTTTGAATGTTATCCACTGTAAGTTTCCCAGTCTGAGGTGGGTTTTTTTTTAATTTCTGGAATTAATATTTTCATTAGTGTTGTCACAGGATGAAGTTGTGTCGAAAGTGGATTTGTTTTTGTTGTGGATTTGTTTTTTGTCATGCCTTCAGATGGAGGCATTGGAAAAATTCTTCTAGTTCTCCATTATTATTATTATATTAAATACATATATTCAATATTATATAAATACATTAAAATTTCAGGCTTTTCAATTACAGCTGGTAGGAAGGTAGAGTGCCCTACCTCTCTATGCTTCAGGTTTTTTTCACCTATAAAATTGGGACAATAATCCTTTTCTTTTCCTGTCCTACAGAGAAAGGTCTGTGCCTCATAATGAAGGTGTACAGTGGGAGCGAATCTTGGCAGAGGCACCACTACAATATGACTATCTCTCCACTGAGAGACGATGCTCCATCTTTCAGGGAGAAAGATGGCCCTATCCATATCCAAATACAAATATTTAAGACCTGATGAAAGTAGAAAAAGATTGATGTGGATGAAATGGGCCATGCATGTTTAATGATGTTTTGATAGCTAAGCAAGCAGGTTAACCAGAACAGTTGACTTTTTTGACTGGTATTTCTTAACCGGGCTATGTAGAAAGATGTTTCATTAATAGATGAGGAAGGGAGAGAAACTGACTATCATACATTGGCTGAAATAGGACATTAATGTCACATGTGCCTTAAATAATCTCTCTCGGGTTTTGCACAATACCAGTGTGGTGTCCTAGCAATTGGAAAAGTAAGGAGAAAATATTTAGAAAATAATATAGGTTTCATGAAGAGAGCTAGGGATAAAAATTACAGGTGAGAAAATATTTAGGGTAGAATTTTTTTCCCTTTAAGCATCTAAGTTTTAGTTTTCTAGATGTACCTGTCTGGTTTGGGCTCCTGTTTTATGCTGTGGACATGTAAACCTTAATGCATTTATGCAACTATATGTGCATGCAAATTCTAGGAAAATTTGAGATAGAGAGGTCCATGTCACTTTATGTGCTGGGCACAGTCAAGCATTTAAGTTATCCACATGCAAGGTTGTACATCTGAGACCAAAGTGTGTACCACTTAAATGATAGGGAACTATCTCCTGGAAAACTGAGGCTCTGAGAAGGCTCTTATTTTTTTAAAAGGTGCCTAAAGATGTAGATAGATACCTCCTGGAATATTCAAAAGCATCTATGTGCCTCACTCTAGGCCAAGGGTGTCAAATCATCGAGCCCCAAGGTCCTGATGAGTGTCATTGGTCTGGTATGTAGGTTAGATTGGACTACAGTGGAACCAGCACTTAGGGCCCATTTAGTGAGGTACCACATGCAGCATGCTCTCTGTGCCACCCCCCTCTTCATGTGCAGCCCCACTCTGGCTGGACCCAGTGCTATACATGGCACGGGGGATCAGCAAGGGGCATGCACTGCATGCAGCACCCTGATGGACCAGCTTTGGGTACTGGCTCTTGTGCTGGTCTGGATTAGGCCCCAGGCCATCCAGTCATTCTGGAGCTACCAGCAAGCATGGGCAGTCTGATGGGGCACCACATGTAGTGCGTGCCCCTGTTGGTCCCACATGCCACTTGCAGAGTGAATCCCAAAGTGGGGCCAGCATGAGACTGGGCTCGCTCTAAGAACTACACATAGCACAGGGGGTTTGCATGAGGCATGCACTGCATGATACACATGGATGGCCTGGGGTCCAATCTGGACCAGTCCCAGAGCCAGTGCACAGGATGATCCAATAGGGTGCTGCATGCAGCATTCTCCCTATGCCAGTCCCCTGTGCTGGCAGCCTGGTCTTGCCCAAGTCCAGTCTGGGCACCAGACTGGCTTTGTATGCCACATGCTGTGCAGGGGCCAGTCCAGCAACCATGGACTGGATCATAGGCCTCCATGGGCTCGTCTAGCTTGTGGGCCATATGTTTGAAGCCCCTGCTCTAGGCAATTAGGCACTATAAGTTCCCGTCTTTTGTATGATTGCTGTAGATACAGAACAACAACTATAATTTTACATATAGATGGTCAAGCACAAGAGAGTATCACTGTGATCCATCCTTCATATTTGTGGATTGGGTATTAAGTCATTATATGTTCTATGGTCTATTCTGGGTGACCACAGTCGCACACTGGAGAATTTTTAATTTTCCATTTGCGCATCAAGTGTCCACATCTCCCATGGTTTGTGGGTATACAGTTTGAGCATCGCAGGAGGTCAAAGCCAGGGACATTCTGCATTGGATCTATCACAAGATGTTTATTTGGGACTTCCTGTGAACTCCATTCAGTTTTCCAAACTTCATCAGAGTTGAAGTCACATTGTTAAAGGTTAAGCAGATGGATCCAGAAGGGCTTGCACAACCTTAGTGTCAGGGCTTGACCTGGTTAAAATTACAGGTGTGGCCAGTGGGTACCTTCCCAACCCTGACCTTTGGCCATAAAATCACTTGCCTGGTTTTCTGTAGCAGTGGTCCCATCTCTCCCCTGCCACATCTTGAGGTTTTAGGATGATAACAATCAGGAGGTGATAATTCTCACTGCCAGCAGATGATGATCACTCAAAGTAGGTTTCTTCTAGGGCTTCAACCACCCCTACACCCTGGCCTAGCATCAACCAGATGTTACATCGCCATTTTCGCAGGCTTATGTGCATCCAGACAACCATCTTGACAGAATTAAATCAATGGGGACTACCGGACTTCTTCATCAGTCTCAGGTAGGTCCCGTGATTGCTGAGGGGGGAGATTTTTGTGTATGCTCTCTTCCTAATGGTTAAACCTTCTGATAACAACACCTAAGGTATCTAAACAAACGTAAGGAACAGAAGCCCATCCAGGCTGATACTTTGCATCAGCCTTCCACCTGGCAAAGAGGGTCACCTTGTCAGAAAGGATGCAAAGCATCCAGGGGGTGGGAGATGGGCCCACAATTTATGTAGATCAAGTGAGGGAACACCTTGAGAGGCTTGACATCCATAACTCTGCAGGCCTAGATAGAATGCACCCGAGAGTCCTGAAGGAGCTGGCAGACATCATAGCATGTCGTATGGAGAAGATATTTGAGAACTCATGGTCCTTGGGAGAGGTACTGGAAGACTGGAAAAGAGCCAACATGGTCCTAACCTTTAAGAAAGCAAGGAAGGAAGATCCAGGGAATTACAGACCAATCAGTCGGACATCCATCCCTGGAAAGATCCTGGAGAAAATCATCAAAGGTTCCATCAGCAACAGGCTAACGGAAGACAACTTTCTGAGTGCCAGCCAACATGGCTTTTGTTGCTGGAAGGTCTTGTCTGACCAAAATCATATCCTTCTATGACCAGGTGATGCATGGCCTGGACAAGGGAGACTAGGTAGATGTCATATATCTGGATTTCAAGAAAACCTTTGACTTGGTCTCCCATGATGTCCTCATGGTTAAGCTGGGGAATTGAGGCCTCGACCATCCCATGGTCTGATGGCTGGGGAACTGGCTCTGGGGTTGGATGCAGAGAGTATTAGATGGTGCAGACAAATCAACATGGGGCAAGGTGAGCCATGGTGTCCCTCAGGCTCAGTACTTGAACAAGTAATCTTCAATATCTTCATTGATGATCTGGATTTGGGCATCAGATGTGGACTGGTAAAGTTCAAGGATGACACTAAACTATGGCAAAAGGCAGTCACACTGGAGCATAGGCTGGAGATACAGGCCAACCTGGACAAGCTTACAAGGTGGACAGATCAAAACCTGATGGCATTCAATGTAGACAAGTGCAGGGTGCTCCACCTTGGAAAGAAAAACCAGCATCATACTTATAGGCTTGGTAGTGCTACGCTTGCTAGCACCATGACCGAAAGAGACTTGGGGGTCCTGATTGACCACAAGATGAATATGAGCCACCAATTTGATGCCATAGCTGGAAAAGCAAACAAAAACCTGGCATGCATCCACTGAAGCATTTCAAGCAAAACCAAGGATGTCACCCTCCTGCCTCAGCCTTAGTGAGGCTGCAACTGGAGTACTGCATCCAGTTTTGGGTCCCCTACTTCAGGAGGGATGTGGATAAACTCAAGAGAAAACAAAGGAGAGCCACACACATGATCAACACCCAAGAGAGCAAGCCTTATGAGGAGAGGCTTAGGAACATGGGACTCTTCAGCCTGGAGGAGAGAAGGCTCAAGGGGGACTTGGTGGCAACCTATAAGTATATAAATGGGGTGCACCAGGATCTGGGAGAACAGTTACTCCCTAAGGCTGTGTGAAGATTCCATCACTGATTTGATTCGGTGGAGATTTGGCCAGATTAGGCTGAATCTCCTAATCAAATCAGGAGACCTTTGATGTCTCTGAATTGAATCAGAACCCTGTCAATCGATTCAGAGAGATTTGAAAATATTTGATGATTCAGGCATAGACACAGCTTTATATGTTTTTTCTACATACCTCAAATTACCAGGCAGCTCATGAATGCTCAGATGGTGGAGTGGATGGAGTGTCCCACAGGAGTGTGGGGGGTCCTCAGCACACTCGGCAGCAGACCCAGAAGTGGACCACAAGCACTTCTGGCTCCACTTCTGGCTCCACCACTGAGCACATGTGGGGGGGGCACCTCTGTGGGACTCTCCATCCACCCCACCATCGCTGCATTCATGAGCCATGCCTGATACCTCAAGGTATGTAGAAAAAACATGGCTGTGTCTATGGCTGAATCACTGATTCTCTAAATCAGTATCAAATCTTCAGATTTGCATTCAGCTGAATCGAATCAGAACAGTGATCCAAATCAATTAATCAAATCACTGTCCCCAATTCAACCTGAATTCGAATCGAATACAGCCCATTTTGCACACCCCTATTGTTCACCAAGGCTCTGAAAAGGATAACAAGTTCTAATGGCCACAAACTTCTGGAAGGCCAATTTAGACTGGACATAAGGAAAAACTTCTTTACAGTCTGAGTGTCTAGGGTCTGGGACAGACTCCCCCCTGAGGTAGTGCAAGCACTTCCTCTGGACTCTTTCAAAAAGCGTTTGGATGTTTATCTTGCTGGAATCATTTGACCCCAGCAGACTTCCTGCCTAAGGCAGGGGGGCTGGACTCAATGATCTTGCAAGGTACCTTCCAGCCCCTAATGCCTATGAATCTATGAATTTATATCCCCTGTTCCAGAAATATGGGTCTGTCTGGGGAATTTTCCCCTTTAAATTGCTTAGATTGGGGTTCTACACATCTGATGCAGCACTCTGCTGGCCTGTCTTGATGAGGGCATGACAGGCAGCACAGCAACAAATAAAAAAGAAGAAAGTAATAAAGAAAGTCAGTATCCTGACTATTGGGGTTCAGCCACTTTTCTTCTGGCTGGCCCTTTTGCAGCAGCATTCCCTTGCCACAAACCACCACTCCACCCAGCGGTGTCTCCATGGCCAATGTCTCTCAGCTTAATCAAGCTCTTTTGAGCTTTGCCACCAGCTGTCCACTGGCTCCCAGCTGCCATGGATGTCCTACCCTGCCTCTCAGCACTTGGAATGCTAATCCCTGTCCCTCAGCTCTCCATGCTGCCCATGCACCTAACTTCTGGCTTTTCGGGGCCGCTCTAGCTTCACAGAGAAGCTGCTCTGGAACCGTGACTCCCAGTGTATGCATCACTCCTTCACTGGTTCCTTCTGGCTGTCAGTAAGTATCTCTCTTCTTTCCTCTTCTCCACACTTAGGTAATGGTGAGGGGTACTGCTGAGGTCCTGATGGATGGGGAGATGTTTGTTTTCACTGTACTTCCCATAGAGTTGCTGCCTTACAATTAATAGGTGAAGAGATGTGTGGCAGCATAGGCAGCCAAGGTGTTGGGGCCAACTTGAGGTTTCCATTGATGTAACACATTGCAGAGTTCAGTTGGATGTCAACAAGTCAAGTGTAATTGCTTCTCATCCATACCAGTGCACAGTACTCAGCTACAGAGTATGCAATGGCCATCTCTGATGTCCGTAATACTGATGCTGATGCTCCCCAGCTTATGTTTGCCAATTCTGGACTAAATTGACCCTTAGCCGCATCTTGGCAGCTACCTACTTCACTATAGGTAAGAATACACTTTAATATCTGGCCCAGAGTGGTCATTCTGGATAATTAACCAAATATGAACACCAGAGTGATGCCATGGGGCAAAGGGCTAACAGTTCTGAGGTATAATGAAAGAATGCATTGAGCAATAGTGGGAAGGTGATTTTACAACTGTATGTGACATTAGTGAGATACTACCTGTATACTGTTTCCATACTATCTTCACTTCAGGTGTTTTCACTTTGAAAGGATGTCCAAAAATTATACAGGGTTCAAAACCACAAGAATGATTTTAGGTCTGGAAAACCTATCCTACAGTGAGAGCGTAAAATAATTCAATCGTCAAATAATTCAATTTAAATTATTGGCCATATTATCGGCCCCATCAGGCCAATATCTGATACAGCAAATGTTCTTTATATTGGTACCAATCCAATATCAGCCTGATGTATCAGTGCACCTCTAGCTTTAATGAGTTACTGAGCTTGTCTGTGCAGATGCTCATGTTTTAAGTGCTCTTAGTATGGCCTAAGTGTAGGATGTAACTTTGCCCTTAGAAAGATCAGAAAGGGGAGAGAGACACAGACAGTCCTGTAACTTTTAACATAGCAGTAAACACTGGGTATATCTATATGTTCATTAATGCACTGTAATTGTATCACAGTAAGTTTAGTACCTGTAATTACAGGTACTAACCTAATACTCTGCATTCAGGGGTACTGCTCAGTGGTGCTGGCGCACTTTTTTTGTGAGGCTAATGTGCAGTAAATTAATTCTACTGTGCCTTAGTGTGTTAACATGGTTTTTGCCTGCTGCTCTAATGTGCAGTAGAATTAGTCTACTGCACATTTAGCATCTCATGTATATGTGCCCACTGGAATAGGATCACTTTTGTTCTAAAAGACTGTCCCTACAGAAGAATCATACTGGAATAGTTAGAGTGCAATAGCCATGCTGGCCTCAAATTTATTTCCTACCTATGGGGACTTTTTACCATCTTGTACAATCTATACTTTTCCTAGAGCCTGAAAAAGGCACTTTGATCCCAAAAACTTTCAGAAAAGGACAATTTTCTTGAGATTTTCCAGTGGGTCAAATAAAAGGTATCATTTTGGCACCAAGAGTTCTAGTTTTTTGTATGTCTTTTTGTCTCAGACCAACATAGCTACCAAGTACACTCCTATAGCCTTGCTAGAAAATTTCCACAGCTAAACAAGGCCTCAGGACCTCATAGTTCTTTGAAACAGGCCCTTGAACTTCACTGCTTCCAGGTTATTGTTACATCATTTCCAAAGTATAGGCATCCTAGCTTCCTCCTGGTAGGAAAAGCATGCTGATTAGCACACATCAGAGCAGACTCAGTTAATCAAGTCTGCTGGAACATTCTGATTAGTATGCTCCAACAGCCTCCATGCTTCAAAATGGTGGCAGGGACTCTTTAACTAACCCTCATTGAACATAGTAAGGGTTCAGATTTTTGCATGATTGAACACTTTTGAAGCACTCTGCAGCCATGCATTTCTGTAAGGGCCTGGCTGTAAAGTGCTTTCAAGGGGTCAATTGCATAAAAAATATAACTTCTGTCTGTGCCTGGAGTAACCTTTCTTTGCTTCCAGGATGGAGACTTCAATATAATCTTCCAATAGTACTTTTAAGCCAGCCATCTTACTAATGCTGGGTACCAGCAGACCCAAAGGAAAGAGAAAACAACTTATTTGGACAGACTTTGGAGCAATTTTTGTCTTATACGCAATTCTCCATCTGCTCTTCCAGAACTGCAGACTAGTTAGATCTTTTTTTAGATATGATGTTGGGAGAATTAAAACAAATCAAACACCAGCTTGGAAAAGAGAAATAATTTTTTCTAAATCCTAATAATCATACACTTTGTCTACCCTTTCCAGCAACTGCGCCAGTCATTTCCTTTTGGCTCAACCATTCCACATGCACCTAATAAATCTGCAGTCATGTGGATGTATAATAGCCATTCCCTCTCATTCCTCCTCTCTCATTGTACTACCCATGGCTGCATTTGAAAAGTGCTTGCTAGATGCTCATGTACCTCCAGGGTGATCTTCAAGGTACTACTAGATCCAGATTTGCATCCTGTCCTGTTCAGTTAGATGAACAGAAGTCTATAACTTGGATTGGTGAGGAACTGCTGACTAACCTGCTGATCCAGAATGGCTGTCTCTCATATGACCTGGCAAGATCTTTCCTTTCAGATGTGGACTCTGTTACAGTTCTCCATGCTCCCCAGCTTTAAAAAAGTGTCAAGTTATAATGGGTGACATGAAGACAGTTTAATGAAAAATGTGGCTGCTTACTCATTCAGAGGTACAGTGGCTGCGCTGACTACCTTTTCCACATGAAATTTAAAAATCATGGTTAAAGCCCAAGTGTTTTAGAAATCTGTAGCTTGAGAAATATCCCTCTCTCCTTGCAAGATGATTGTACTTTAGATCAATGCTAGTAGTACTCCCCTGGTTTCAAAAAGGAAGTGGGGCTGTCAGAAAGGTTCCCTGTTGAGGACCTTACTTCCCTCTGGTCTGAAATAGCCTGAATAATAATATGTTGACCTGCAAAGCATACATCAATAACCAACTATTTTCTTGGACTTTTTGGTGAGAGATGAGAGGTATGAGATGGCAGTGGGTGCTAATGAGTGTATTACTCATCTTGCTTTCTGTCTTGCTGTTCTGTGGCTGTGACTCATGTATGACAGGCTAGGTACTCTATTTTTTTAACTGTAGAAGTGACTTCCAAATTGTGTCATCCTCTTGTGCTTTAACCAGACAAAATCTAAATAAAAAACCAATTAAGAAGGTCCTACTCCCCTGACTCCCAATACAACAAATTTGCCAAGATCTAAACCTCAGGGAAAGGAGAGACCATGTCCTTTTCCTCTGCCCTGTCACTGTCTGCTCGAAAGATAACCTTATGTGCAGACACGCTTAGATTGGATTTCACTAGAGGGCTGAGTGTAATGCCCTGCAGGAGTTTTATTTTACAAAGAGTATTTCTAGACCTAAATGCAATGTTGACATCAGCAGGGCAATTAAGTTATTAGTTGGAATCTGTATTGCCATGGAGTCACTGGATTTTTAGGAAAGGAAAAAAGATGCCCTTGGCCTTGTAACCTGACACAGAGAGCCAGTTTTTGAAAATGACATCAACAAGCCCTCTATATTTACTCCTGCAATTTCACAAACAGTGTTTGGAGAAGTGCTGTTTTCTCTTTCTTCAATCTGATTTTTCATTCACAGCCATGAGCTTTGCACATGCAAAATCAGCAGTCTACACACTTACAAATGCTACAGATTCCACACACACTAATATGGATCTTGTGGTATGCAATGCTTGTGTTCCTAAAATAACACACCTCAAACTTACACATGCTGTAGGCGAGAGAGTGAAAATTTAGAAGACATTTTTAAAATGTGGCTTGTAATCTGTTACAGTCAGACACATGATGGGTTGTCAGCAAGAGGATCAAGGTAAAAAGGAATCAAAGACAAAACCTATGGAATATTGTGAGTCACATGCTGATCTTGGCAAGGGCCACATGAACTGTAATCTCATCCAGGTGAACAGCTACTCCTAGTATCCCTGTTATCACAAGTGCTATTATCTTCTGAAAGAAGTCTAGTAATGGACAACGCAATGATTAGAGGCATAAAAGTTTTGTCTCTGAGCAGAAGTTGAAAAAATGAGATCTACTTAGTTTAGAGAAAAGATGTATAAGAAGAAACCTGATAGAGTATGCAAATATTACATGGCATACAGAAGGTAGACTGCCCTGACCCTGTTTGCAACACAAGACTGTCAAAAAAAGTTTAAGGCTACAAACTTAAAAGCTATAAATGTGATACTGCTTTACACACTACATAATTAGACAATAGAACTTGCTGGTATAAAAGATTGTTAAGGTCAAGATTTTAAGAAGATTCAAGAAATAAGTGGCCATTCGTATAGATAATGAAAAGAAATTCCTTTAAATAGGAGATGTAACATGCCATGTTCAAGCACACAAATCTTCATTACCTGACATGAGATGTGTCTGCATGTGCAAATAATGCAGGATCAGTTTACTCTAGAATAAGTTACTCTAGAGTAACTCTAGCATAAACTGACCCAGGCATGTGTCTATATGTGCAGAGACTCGGGAGAAGATTTGAAGATCCGGGAGGAGCTGGGCAGGGTCAGTTTGCTCCAAGTGGCACAATTTACTCCACACCAAAGTGCATGTTCAGGCACATGTGCTATTTGATCTGCTGCAAGTGCATGTGTTTACAAGTACTATCCTATGGAGGCACTTATTAGTTTATTGCATCCTAATAGATTCATAGACTGTTAGGAGCTGGAAGGGACCTTACAGATCATCGGGTCTAGCCCCGCCACTCTAGGCAGGAAGACAACTGGGGTTAGGTGACCCCAGTGAGCTGACTGTCTGGTCTCCTCTTGAAAACCTCCAGGGCAGGTGACTGCACCACCTCTGGAGGGAGTTTATTCCACAGTCTGGACACCCTGACTGTGAAGGAGTTTTTTCCTGATATTAAGCCTGAAGTGGCTTTCCAGGAGTTTGTAATCTGGTCTTCCCCAGGAATGCCCTAGTGAACATTCGCTCACTAAGCTCCTGATGAACTCTGATATAGTAGTAAGCCATTATCAAGCCCCCTTTCAACCTTCTCTTCTTTAGACTAAAGAGGCCTAGGTTTGCAACCAGATGGAGCACCTTACACTGGTAAGTGTTAAACTTCATCTGGTTCCGGTCTGCACAACTCTTGACCTGTACAGGTCTGCCCGTATCTGCAACCTACCATCTGGCATGACCACATTGCCCCATAACTTGGTGTCATCTGCAAACTTGGCCAGCAAGCTTTTCACTCCCCCATCCAAATCATTGATAAAGATGCTGAAAAGCACCGGTCCAAGCACAGACCCCTGAGGAACACCACTGGCCTCTTTCCCTATGGTCCGGTGAAATACTGAAGCAAAGTGGGCATTCAGGAGTTCAGTTTTTGCCTGAGTGTTGGTTACCAGCTGCCCCAAGGTGTTAAGCAGGGGTCCCACACTTCCATTTTTTTTCTTTGACTGCTTACATACCTAAACAAGGACTTATTATCCTTGACTCCAGTAGCTAACCTAAACTCTGTCGCTGCCTTGGCTTTCCTGATCATTTCCCTGAAAGTGCTGGTCACTGTTGTATAGTCCTCCTTGAGGACCATCCCTAGCTTTCACTGTGCTTTCACTTCTTATTCCTTTTTTAAGAGGACTGCAATGTCCCTATTAAGCCAGGAGGAGTCATATCCTTGAGAAACAACCACTTTTTATATACCCCATTCACCTTCCCTTCCTGGCCCTGAATCACCTTCCCTACTAATGCTCTGAGCCTGTCAAAGTCAGCATTTTTGAAGTCCAGGACTTTAGTCCTGCTGGTTGATTTGTTGACCCTGTGGCAAATGGTGAACCTGGTAATTTCATGGTTGCTGTCACCCACGTTACCCTCAATGTTCAAGCCACACACCAGATCATCTCCCTTGGCCAAGACCAAGTCTAGGAGAGTGTTACCTCTGGTTGGCCTTTGCACTTCCTGGGTGAGGAAGAGCTTCTCAGTCACAGTCAGGAAACTGCATGAATGATCTGATCTAGCCAAGTGTTCCTCCCAATATATGTCCGGGTAATTGAAGTCACCCATGGCAACCAAGTCTCTTGCACACGCAGCCTCTGTCAGTTCTCAAGAGAACTCCAGATCCAGCTCCTCCCCTCGGTTTGGTGGTCTGTACAGTTAAGTTTCTCTCGCCTCTTCCACTTTCTCCCCCACCTTCTTCCTCTCTCCTCCATTTCCCTGGAGTAGGTCCTGGGGCACACTTGTAGATGCTGAGACTTTAATTTACTTTTCTTTGAGCTCACTTTGTTCTCTTCTTCTGTCCCCAATTCTGATGGTCCTTGAGATGGTACAAAGCAGTGTCCCAGTGCAAAGCTGCAGCCCATTTAAATCACTTCTGACACCCAACACCTCTCTGTTTTCTCAGTCTGCCTACCCCAAATATTTCCCTCCAGTCTTGACAGAACATGTATTCAGAGGGCAGCTCCAGAATAACAAGATTCCATTTTTGAGCTGGTTGTATAGGGAGTTTTGTGGTGTGGCAGCCTGCCAAAGAGTGAGCATTAGCCAGAATAGTTCACTATTGGGTAGTTAATTTGACATGCAGAACAGAATGGTCAAGCTCTCTCCAAAGGCCAGTCAGACATTTCAAGGTTCCCCATTCTAAATTATAGCTGACATTTAACTCTAAGCTTAAGGCACTTGAGTGCCTAACTTGACTTCAGTGAGACCAATCAGCCACACAGCCATTCATTCACTTTGACACAATCAATTTTCTCCAGTGGATTGTGTGACCATTAGCCACTTTAAAGAGATGTGTGGGTCTCACAAAGCTTTCCACAACCTCTACATCACACAGTTGGCAAAAAGATGAAAAATTAGTGCTGGCAAATAGAATTTCCCTTGATGAATGCTGCAAATACAAGGCTGGGAAAACTAGGACATCTTTATGTGTAACCATTTGAAAATCTGAATGCCTCCCCTTTATGCTCATTATGGCAATTATAGATATGAGTGAAATTGCTTCAAAAAAGTAATCATTTCCCTCTACATATGCACAATCTCTTTGGTATTGTCAGCAATGACTTTAAAAGCATTATGTAAGCTCATGTTAGCTCTCACTTGCTAGTTAACATGTTTTAACAGGCTAATGTAGCCAAAGCCTTTTTGTTAATGGCATTACCTTTAACTCATGATAAACTAGTCAGGCTAAATCCAAGACTTCTGGCCATGAGCTACAATTTTGATATACTTTGTTTTTCTTATGAGTCTCAACCAGTACCTGAATACTTTACTAAAATACTTTGAGAAAGATTGTTCTTGACTATATACAAGTGCAAACTGGCAATAAGAAGAGAAAGAGTTCCCAGCTCCACCCCGTCTCCCTCCCCAACCCCCCCAAACTCCTGCATGACAAGGGTGCTTACCAAAAAAGTTTGACATTGTATGTCATAGACTCCATTCCCCTAGAGGAGGCTTGAACCTATGTCTCTGAGGGGAAGGGAGGGACGGGGGGGGGACACATGAAAAGATCCTGACCATCTCTAATTTATGTTATTTTTCCAAGATATTTGTAGGAGGAAAGGTGGAGACTGACTTTGAAAAGTATGTATGTGCCTCAAACTCCTGCTTAAATATGACTTTCAAAAGGAAAGTTTAGATTGCCTCTTTTGGTTCACTTTGTCTTATGAAAGGACAGGCAATTTTTAAATTGGAGTTTTCTTCTGCTTGTTTTTTTTATATCAGACATTCAGAAATTATCTACCATTTCCTCCCTGCCAGACTACCTATTGGACAAATGAAGAAGTAGTAAGTTTCTGCTATCACAAACCCATGTGTACATCCAGACCCCTTTGAAACGTGGCAAGAGGCACATGCAGGGACAAAATAAAATCAGATATCTGGATATCCAGGGGTCAAAAAATACATCAAGGGAAAAGAGCGGGACAGAGCACGATCCAGAACTGTACCCTGAGGCAACTGGAGGCTTGGTCCTCCACAGAGATGCTCTGGTAGCCAGCCAGAACATCTCTATCCCTGGCCTTTGCCCCAGTGCTGAAGCACTTTACCTGCCTGTGCAGGTCAAGTAGCAGTGCAGGCTGCAGGGACCTGCACCCAGCTTTATGGCAGGTAAGTAGGTGTTTGTGGGGGGCTGGAGAAGGGGGGAAGGGGACTATGGGGGGCCCATCTGGACCCAGCCCCCCATTCATTCCCCCAACTCCTTGTTCATTCCCCCTACCCCCTGTTCACTCCATCACCCAGGCCCATTCCCCTGTACTCACTGGCAGTAGCAGCAGCACTTGGGGCTGCTCAGGACCTCATGGCACAGCCCCCCTTCATGGGAGGTGGTGGGGCTCAGCCCCAGCCACCTAGCACCCATTCTGCCACATTGCACAGGTGCAACCTGGCTCAGCAAGGCATTGTATGCCATCTCACAGCACCGGTTAACTTGGGCTAAGCAGTGCTGAGCCCTGAGTGACAGCCACAGCACCCCCAAGCTGCCAGGTAGTGTGTGGCACCCTGCTGAGCCGGGCTGCGCCCAGTCAACACAGCATCTGCAGTGTGGGTGCCAGGGGGCCAGGGCCAAGCAGGCAGGGACCCTGCCTGAGACCCTATAGGCAGGGGAGTCCATGCACCATGTGGGGGGGATGCTCCCTGTTGGGGGCAGGGGACCCATCCCTCCTAAGAAGCCCACGCCACACAGCCCCCCACACCCACAGTCCCCCCACACCTACCCACACAGTGACCCACATCCCCTGACATCCCCCAACCCCCTTCCCACAAACCACATATTCCCCCACCACACACCCACCATGTCATAAGGAAACCAAAAACAAACATCAAAACATATACATATTTAGGATTTATTGTATTATGATAATAGAGACACTGGTAAGCTTTCAAATTTCTTTAACTTTGTAAATATAGCAATAAAACATTTCCCATCTGATTAATCATTCTCTCTGTTGTTCTAATTGTGGAAGGATGTGGTTTTTCAGGTATTTTAAAAAGTGAATTTGGGAAGCTGCTTCAGCAGTCCATTTGGCACAAGGGGTAGTGTCCCTAGATACTAATTGCCCAGGCCCCAGAAGCTCCTGTCTGTTTGTATCTTCTATTGGACATGAACCTTAAGGCCCACCCAGTTAACTAATAGTTCCCACTGTCTGGGGCCAAAAACAGAAAGATACAACTTTTTTTTTTTTTTGTGGGACAACTAAGGAAGAAACAGGATAGGAGTGATGTGGGGGTGAAAGATTCAAAATGTGAAAATAATTTCTTCAGAGGGGAACATTAAGCAGAGGCCCTGGGCTGCACCCACCAGTCCTCAAATGCAACCAAGGATCCAGTGATGCTCTGCCTGGAAATGTGAATGGAAAAGTGACAGGAAAGTGGATTCACAGTCTCTGGGCACCTTCCCAGCCAGAGAATCCTTCCTGGTGATGTACAGGGCCCACTTGGCCCAGGCCAGGAGGAGGTTGATTAGGAGGTCTCAGGACTTGGTGGGGCCATGGATGGAGCGCCAAAAATAAAAAATTGGGGGCTGAAGTTCAACCAGAACCTCAGGAGTAGGTTCTGGAGGTGGAAGGGCTGCAACCTAGTGCACTTGAGGGTCATGTATGCCAGGGTCTCCTTCAGAGAAGGGACAGGAAACTGGGGTCTGTAATGCTTACCACATACGTGCCCATGGCAATGGCTCCATAGAGAAGCCATCAGCTGAAGTCCTTAGTGGCTCTTGGGATGAGGGTGGAGTGCAGACTCAGTCACTGGAGTTCCCCAGCCACACCCTCACCGAGCAGGTCCCGCCACTTCGTGTCTGGGCAAGACGCAAGGGCAGCATGATGGATCATACAGTGTATGAGCATGTAAAGGTGGTGGCAATGGACTATGGAAAAGCAGACCAGTCTAGTGTCCTCCAGCCCAATCAGGTGGTGGAGCGGGGATCACAGCAAGGCCAGGTGAGGCACCAGACCTATGACAAGCTCCAGTGGGCGGGGGGGGGGGGGGGGAAAAGGGGGCGCCCCCCCC
>NW_017729034.1:13787723-13795417 GCF_001723915.1 Gavialis gangeticus
AAATCAGGGACTGCCACTGCACAGGACCTGGTCAAAAAAAAAAGAGGCAAGGGTGTCAGGAGGTAGGGCAGATTTCACCTCCTGGACAAGGTGGGAGGTCACACTTGTCATGGATAGACCTATGTGCTGGGCTAGTGCAGTGGGGTCCACTCCCTCCTACCTATCATAGTCCAGAAGGTCTCCAATATGGATGACACCAGCCAGGATCAACCTCTGTCACAAGCGGAGTGCCTCTGCTGTTGGCACCTCCAGTTGGGGGTTCCAGAGGAGGGGCTTGATGAGTGGGTCAGTGTCCTGGGCGAGTGTTGCAGGGGACCTCGAGGCAGAGACCAGCCTCCAGGCCTGGAGGAGGTCCTGGTAGAACTCCAGTGGATCCCAAAGAGCACAGGATGGAGTGATCCCACCTGCCACCCATCACCCAGCATCAGGCCAAAGCTCTTGAACCAGTTTACCAGGGCAGAGGAGGCTGCCAAGTACAATGCCTGGCAGGCCTCCACCTACACCAGGTTGCCTGAGTCCTAGACTGTGAAGAGTATGTCATCAGCATTCACTGATAGGAACATCTGCACCACTGGCTTCAGGAGCATCAACCCCACCACCTGTGTCTGCAGGAGGCTGAGGAAGGGCTCCTGAGCCAAAGCATACAGCTGACCTGACAGTGGGCAGCCTTGACACACCCCTCTCCTGAATAGGATGGGCTCTGTTAGGGTGCAGTTGAGCTTGACCAAACACTCTGCAGAGGTGTACAACACCTGAAGAGCATGCACAAAGCAGGACCCAAAGCCAAATGCTTGCAGCATGCCTGTGAGGTACTCATGATCCACTCTGTCAAATGCCTTCTTCTAGCCCAGGGACAGGAGAGTGAAAAGACAAGCCCACCCGGAACACCAGCTCCAGGAGGTCCCAAGCCAGATACAGGCACTGTGTATGTCTGGTCAGGATGGAACATGTCCATCAGCATGGACTACAGGTGCAGTGAGATGGCTTTCACTGCCATCTTGTAGTCCGTACAGAGGAGGGACACGGGATGCTAGTTTCTCAGGCCCTGGGGAATCTCCCTTCTTCAGCAGGAGGATCAGCATGGCCCTCTGACATGACAGGAGAAGTTCCCCACTTCCCTCAGATTTGGCCCAGACCATGCTAAAATCTGGGGTGAGTACATCCCAGGAGGCCCAGTAGAACTCCAAGGTCAGCCCATTGATTCCTGGCACCAGGTGGAGGGTAGCCAAAAACTCAGCCAGGGAAAGGAGCCCCCAGCTGGGCCCAGTCATCCATGCTGTCCTGTGGGAGTCCCTCCCACAGGGTCTGACAGGCTTAAGCATCATTCAGATCCAGGGAGAAGAGCTCTATTTAGAAGGCCCATGAGTGCTGGGACATCTCACCTGGATCCTGCCTCCTCTCCAGGGCATAGAAGAAGTGAAAACTGCAGTTCATCTCCCAAAGGAGCTGGATGTGCAAACAGACAAATGCACTGCAGGAACAATTGTCATCCAGTAGCCCCAAAGCCTCCCCCATGGGTATAAAGCATTTGATCTTTCCTGGGTTGGGGTGTCAGGCGCAGCCAGGGTGGTCCCCAGGAGCTGGGCTGCTCCTTCACCCAATGTTGTGGTCTTGGGAGGTATCCTCCACATCAGAGGGCTCCAACTGCACCTGGGCCTTCCTCTTGGCTTTGCGCCAGGAGGGGACCTGCACCCACTCAGCCATGAGGTGGTCCTCAGGTGGACAGGCTCCAGTAGGAGAAGGTGAGTGTTGGGGGGGGCATCTATAGTGGAGGCATGACTGGGGCTTGCTCCCCTTGCTTGCTGCTGCCCTCCTCAGGACCCCAGCAAACTTGGTTTGGGGGCATGGTCCCTTGAGCTCACAGAGGAGCTGGATAACTTTGCTGGGATACCAGGGGGCCTGAGGGGGAAGGGGTGTCAGTGGCAGGGGCACCCATCTTGCCAGTGGGATCAGTGGATCCCCTCTCATTCTGCCCCATGGGGCACTTGTGATGCAAGTTCCCAGGGGTGCGGCACTGGAAGTATCGCAGGTCCCCCAATGTATAGAAAACCCTCACCAGGTTCCCCTGAAAAGTAATCACAAGGCACCCCTCAGCCTCCAGCTGCATTCCTGTCACTAGCTGGATCATAACCTGGTGATGGAAAGAACACATGTGGCAGAGGCCAGGGTCTCGGCATCCTAGTGAGAGGGCCACTACCGGGGAGATAACTCATCCCCGGGTTTGGAGCTGGAGGAGCAGGGCCCAGTTAGGGATACAGGGAGGGATGGAGCTGAGGACCACGCTGGTCCCTAGCTCTTCTAGGGGCTCAAGTGAGACGTACTCTCCCTCCACCACAAGCTCCCTCTCCACCACCTTTCATGCGGTGGCCTCTGAGACAAGGAAAGAGACCCTTTGCCAGGAAAACAGGAGGCTGCCATGATTTGGGGGGCCCCCACTACCCAAGTCTGGGCCTGCACCCAGGTGTCAAAGTGCAGGTTCTCCCACTTGCATAGTTGGCACTTCACCCTGAGCCTGCAGGTAAGTGCCAGAAAATGAGCCTTGCCACCTGAGCTGGAAGGGCCAGCGGTGTATGGTTCAGGCCCCACAGCTTCAGGTCACCCCACAGCCACCTGTGCATAGCTGCAGTTCCCCAGCTGAAGGGCACATTGGTGGGGTTGGGGTAGGGCCAGGGACAGGCTGAGTGGCTGTGCTGGCTGGTATGGTGCACCAGGTCCCCTCAGGCACTGGAGGTCTAGGCTTGGGGGAAGGGCCCTTGACCTTCCCACCGCCAGCTGTGGAGGAAGCTGAAGAGGAGCCCTTCCCACTGCCCTTGCCCTTGGTCCCTGATGGTGGAGGAGGGAGCTTGGAAAACCCTCCAGGGGGGCCTGACCAGGGTAGACTCCCTGGCCCTGTTGCCTCCCTGCCAGAGTCCTGCCTGTCCCTGCAGTGGAGATTGCAGGCTTCTCTACCCCCAGAGGAGGTTTGTTGGAGTCTGCCTCCAGGGTTGGGGCTGCAAAGGAATGCATCCCCTTGGGTGCTTGGCTGAGATCTGCCCCCATAATGAGGGCTTCAGGAAGCCCTGTGGGGGCATCTACCACCCCCAAAGGTCCCTGCCCTGCCATTGCTTCACATCAGGGAGGGGAAAACAATAAAGAAACCCAAAATATACAGTGGAGCTGGTGAATCGAAATTGGGGCAGGCAGGGTGTCCCAGGGGCCGAGGTAACAAGGAACACTTACCTGAAGCCCAGGACAGGAGAGATGCAGAGCTGGAGGGAGAACCTGCGCGGCTCGTTACCTGCCTCTTTGTACAGCTGCGGCCGGCAGCTGGCGTCGGCGTCAGATGCTGGCCAGCGGATTTAAAAATGGCGGCCGCCACTCCGAAGGGGGCGGATAGCCTGGAGGCCAGACTGCTATCAGGGTCAGCAATGGCGCGGGCTCCGCAGGCAGGGCAACGAAAAGCCAGTGTGCCGGAGGGAGCAGTGGCCAAGAAGAGAAGCCCAATGACTGGGACATAGGCAGGTCGACCCAGAAATGACAGATTGGGTGAGCAAAGGAAGACCAGGGTAACCCAGGAAGAATCAGAGGACCCCAAAGTAAGTGCCAAGATGGGGGGTGCGGACTACGCTGAAGAGGGGGCAAAAGACTGAGGACCACCTGGCTGGAGGGTGATCGGGGCGGGATCACCGCCAAGACTGTCAGATATCAATTGAGGGGCACGAGCAGGGCAACTAGAGAGCAACCAAGGGAAACCACCCCCCTTCCCTGTTAATAGGGATCCCTGGTCAGGGATCTGGTGGAGGGTCAGCTAGGTAGTTGGGACACTAGAATCTCCAAGGGGGGCACGAAGCACAGAGGTGCACAGGGTGAAGGGCTTGTGGTGAGGGGCCTATAGAGGTTGCGGCTGAGGCTCCTGTATAGGCTGGTGTGAAAGCGCTCAACCTCAGGGTAGGCATACCCTATGGGTATTTTGAGGCTCGAAGAGGGGAGCTGCTTTAGAAGCCAGCAGGAACAACACTAGGCAAGCACGAGGAAGCGGAGCCCACAGGTGGCATGAGGCCATGGTGTAGGGGTGGCGGAGCCCCGTGAGCAACTGGCTGGCCAGGCCCGGGCAACCGAGGGACCCGTGAACTAGCCCCGCCTCACTGGGGGAACAACAAGTCATGGCAGGAGAGAGTGGGGTTGGCGACACAGGAGGACGAACAACCCCAGTAACGAACAGGTCCGGAAGGGGAGGAGCCAACTGCTAGGAGGGCAGAACTCCTAGGAGCGACTCAAGAAGGCCCGTTGGGGACACAGGGGTTATGGGATAAATGTGATGGGGGGTGCTGAAGCTCTTTGAGCTACAGCTCCACAGGAAAAAACAAAAAAAAACAAAAAAACAAACTGAGGGCTATGCTTGAGAAATGTGGGGAAGGAGAAAACACACATACAAGGCCTCAGGAGACTCACGCTGGCTTACTGAGCCACACAAGAAACACCAGGGCAGGGGGAGTGGACCGCAGGCACAGAAAGCAAACACACACAGGGAAGGCTGCTGAGGCAGATGTAAAAGATGTCTGAAGCAGTGGAGGGCTTTTTCTGTTGCAGATCAGTCCAGGAGCCTCTCAGGCTTCCAGCCAGGCACTCAGCAGCAGGGCAGCGGGCAGGAAAAAAAAAGCAGAATCAGATGCAGGGAGACAGCTGTGGGTGAGGGCAGATGCAATCAGTGAATTAGGGAGTAATCCAGTGCAGGTATGGTGTTGAGTGGTGCAAGGTGGGGCAGCAAGGAATCTCCCTCTCTCCTGAGGGGGCAGCAGCAGAACAGACAGCAGCAGCAGTGGTGGTAGTAGCAGTCCAGTTCAGCCACTCAGGGTGTGTTTCTGGTGAAAGTGGAGGTGAAGGTGGGGGGTGGTATCTGCCAAGGCAGCTGGGGCAGGCAAGGCATCTTTAGGCTCTGGCAGTCATGGTGAAGGAGGGGCCCACAGGCAGTGCAGGCTCCCTCCCCAGGCTATCCCCTGACTGCAGCTTGGTGGCAGACTGGGCAGTAGGCTGAAACAGGAGTGCAGAAGCTGTGATGCATTGCTGGGGTGTGCTGCAGTATGGGCAGCTTCTCCCCAAGAAGGGAATAGCAATGTGCAGCAGACGACCCCCCTCCAGGGAAGGAGGGTAGCAACAGCAACAGCAGCAGCCCAAGGCAGGAATGAGTGCAGCCAAACCTACCCCCAAAAGCTCTGAGAATAAGCCAGCAGCTAGCTGTAGCCAGAGGCAGAAAGGTGTCTGGCCATCTTCTCCCCAGAAGCTCCTGAGACCAAGCTTGCAGCAGCAGCCTGAGACAGAAAGGGGCATGGCAAACTTCCTCCCAAAGTCTCCTTCCCCAGAAACTCTTGAGAGCGAGTAGCCCTGAGCTGCTGGCCAAAGCTGGTTTTTATACTTCTGGGGTCAGCACAGGTGCTGGCCCTGGGCTCTAGCTTCCCCTGCCTGCAGATCCAGGAGAAGCCAAGCAGGGTTATTTTGCCCCAAGTGGCAGAATTTGCCCACACCAAAGTGCATGTCTGGGCATGTGTGCTGAGGCGAAAAACCCCAGCTCAAATTTGCACCACTTCTATTTCAGCTGATGCAAACACACATGCTTGCATGTGTGGATCCACCCCATGAATACAAAACCCATGAGTACCTGGAAGTGAAAAATGTTTTTAGTCAAACTGTTTTATAAGAAAATATAAAAAAAATGAGAAGGTGCAAAGATCTCGCTGGCATGGAAATGCCAGGGTTCAAGGCAAGACAAGAATTCTTCAGCACATTCAATAATAATTTTGATGAAATGAAAATTCCAAGAGCCAGGCAGCCAGCCATGCACCATACTGGGATAAGAGACTCACATTCTATCCACAATGCAGCAGTTTAAATAAAATCAGAGGCCACTTAATAATGCCCCCTGACATGTATTTGTTTTGGGGTTTGCAGTCTTGGGGTACTGTCTCAGGTCATCACAGCATCTACAGAACAGTGGCACCAGTTTGTCCCACCATATATATTTTAATAACATAGCTGCAATGACACTGCTCACCCCACTCTACTGTAGGGTGTCATGTGGGCAGTGGGGTTCCCCAGTGTTCAGAACTCAGGCCTGCACTGTTCAACATCTTCATCAGCAACTTGGACGAGGGGGTGTGTAACAGGCCTCCCTCCCTAGCATCATTTTCCTAGTCATCCACACCTTATGTGGGGCACCCTTGGAATCCTTCTGTCGTGCTCTAATCTTTCCTGCCACACCTTGTTGGAACTTAGTATGAGAGCGGGAGACTGCTTATTCTATTGGGTATGCTGGGGTCTCTCCTAGAATGCCCTGACCCCTTTTTAATCTAGCTAGGCCTCCCCATCCAAACCCACCACAAAGGGTTTGACACCAAGGCTCTAGCTTTTCCTTCAAGTGCCTGGAGACTCATGGCCCCCTTTTCTGCTCCCTTCTGGAACATGGCCCTTCCTGGCCCAGGGACACATAGCAAAGGGGCCACTGAGTCAAAGCCAGGGGCAACCCACCAGTCCCAACAACAACAACACAAAAAAACCCAAACCTATATATATATTCTTGTACACACACCCCCACCCAGGTGCACCAGGTGTCCCTGGCCTTTTCAAGCTCGTCCTTCCAGTGCCAGGGCTCACCTCATCCCAAAAGCCGTGCCCTCACTGGCACCAGGGTTCCCATTCTGGGGTGGGTCCCCAAAAATGAGGCCTCCCCCATCCCTTAATAGCCTCTCCCAAACCTCCGGAGATAAACAGCTAACAGAAAACGCAAGCCCCTAGGCTATAACATAAATCTCTGCCAATTGGCAACAACATCATTCTTCCAGCCACAACAGGGATGCTCTATCTTTCCCCAAGCTTGGGCCATACCTGCAATCCAGCCTCTTCTCTTAGCTCAGTCTGGCAGAGCTCCTTCCCCTCTGGCTACCCACAAGGAATTGACTCCCTGGACTCAGTCCTGGGGTTTAAATGGAAGCCAGGCCCTGCCCCTTCCGGTCAGCTGACCACTGACAGTTATGAGTCACTGGCTCCCTCCAGTTGCCCTAGCAACCAGCACCTGGGCTCCTTCCTCATTGCTCCCAACAGTAACAGGCACCTTAGTGCCCTGCTACAGGGCAAAAAGCACCAAATTCACAGATGACACAGATGTGGGGAGAGGAGGGCACGCTAGAAGAGAGGGACAGGATACAACTAGATCTGGATGGGTTACAGGGGTGGGCAGATGAGAATAGGATGGTTTTCAATACTGACAAGTGCAAGGTGTTGCACCTGGGGAGGAAGACCCAGCAGCATACCTACAGGCTGGGGAACTCCCTTCTCGAAAGCACAGAGGCAGAAAAGGATCTCAGAGTTGTAGCAAAACCCCCAGTTTTACTTTAGATATAGATATAGATATAGATATAGATATGCATTCCCTTCCCTTCCCCAATTATTTCTGGCTTTCTTTCTCTCCCTCTCTATTCCCTATAGACAAGCATAAGCGAGCTCAGACTTAGGATAAGCTTTAACATTTTTATTTTGGTAGCAAGTTTTTGGTTTTGGATATCCACTGTTTTATATTGTATTATTATTAGGTTTGTATTGATTTTTAATATTGTATATTGTATTATTATAATTTTCATATTGATTTTTATTGTTTCACATGGATATTGTATGGTTTAGGCCTGTGTTTGTAAGTGAACCAAAGTCATGTCAAGTTTCCATTT
>NW_017729034.1:13800417-13800708 GCF_001723915.1 Gavialis gangeticus
ATCAGTAACTTTACCATTGTACCCCACCATTACAGACACCCGAAACTGCACATCCCTACATGGAGCACACGTGCTCAGTACGCTAGGGGGTGACCCTTGCCTGGGCATGCCTCCTGTCACTAGGGTCACACAAGATCTGACCCCCACAAAAGGGGCAGTGAAGACAGACCCAGTGGGACATTCTCCCCATCTGGATCAGCATCATGCCACACTGCCTATCCACCCAGAGGCCCTGCTGGCGACCCCCCTATGGACAACACCTATTGGACAAGGACCCCTTTCCAGCCTGGA
>NW_017729034.1:13800719-13813732 GCF_001723915.1 Gavialis gangeticus
CTGGTGCTTCTGAGGCTAAGATCCTGCACTGTTGCAGGGCTTCTGTTAGTGCCACACCCATCTTTCCCTTTTACTGCCTGAGCTCTCCATCAGCCCTCTCTGTTTTGCTTTCTGCCTCCCATCACTGCATCTTTCTATCTATGCAGGAACTGTTAATGGAAATGCTTTCTAACCCACATAAGGTAGAGCCACAGCCATCACTTTTGATTCATGGTGCAATGCTGCCCTGATGTCATGCAGATGGGGGACAAATTGCAAGGGGCAGAAGAGTACAGGGGGAAGTTGTATGAGTTTGAGATTGGTAGCAGCCACCATGTTCTTGTGTGTGATGCCAGGTAGCAGCAGTAAAAAATAAGCAAGCTTTTAGCCTGCATATAGTTACTCGTGTATCATCTTTTTATATTGATAAAATATTGAAATCAGTAGAAGTAATTATGTTGACTGCAATGGGAATTGAATGGCGTGTCTGTACCCTATCATGCATTGAAAAAGAGGTAAGTTAACTATAAAATCTGGGAGGAAAATAGGATTTACTTGGGCATGTCTATACATGCAAATAATGTGCATTAATTTACTGTGTAGCAAATTTCTACACAGTGGGCACATCTACATGTGCAGCAGACTGTACAGTGGTGACAACCGGCACCATGGCCTTCTGCTCAACACAGCTCTAACTGCACTCCACACCCACCCTGACCACTGCCTTGGCCTGGTGGGCCTCAACCTCATCTGCCTTACCCTGCCACATGGTCCTGTGCTTGGGTCCATGGCTCTGCCTGTGCCCCACTGCCCCCAGGCCATTGGCTACCAGGCCCTGGGCCACCTTCCAGACTCTGGCAGTGACACCAATGATACCCACATGGATGCTGCTGCAACCACCATCCACAAGCTCATTGTGCTTAAGCCCTGCTGTTTCTGGTCCCATTCTTCCAGCTGGGGCTGGTGGGACCACGTCATCCTGCATACACAGAGATACCCCTCCAGGCAGTGACTCACATTACGGGGAAGTGCAGGCTTGCCTGAGGTGCCTCTGAAGCTCAGGGCCCCATTCTAGGTTCTAAGCTGTGGCCAGGGAACCACTGTGATCATCATCATCAGGGCATAGTGGGTCAGGCAGCTCTCAAAGCTCTCAAACAGCTTGTTGCAGCACTCCCAGGTGACTTTGACCAGGGACAAGCTTGGGGTACAAGCCATGTGCAGTGGAGGCCTTGGCCCAGGGTGTCTTTCTGGAGAGTCCTGACAGGGATAAGGAGGCAGGTGTCATCAGGTCTGTGTCCCAGCCAGGTGGGAGCATCTCACTCCCAGAACCCAGGTGCTATGGGAATGAAGTACCTGGCCTCTAGGGAGGAGAACTGGGGGGAGTTGCTCCAGAGCCACCGTCATAGCTTCTGGCAGAGGCCAGTTATGGCTCAGCCTGGGTATGGTATGGGGAAGGTAGGCTGCCTGCAGCCGGTGGCAAGCAGCCTGCCTGCTCCCACCGTGGAAGTGGGTGATGGTTAGAAAATGATATTTAGAGATTTGCTTTTAGGAACTGGCTTGCAGATAAAGTAGATATTGCATTAGAACAATGGTTCAAGGGAATGGCAAGGGTTAACTGGTTTCTAAAAGCCTGTTTGTGATACAGTTTTAAAGCCTTCAAGGCACACACTGTGTCTGAGGCCGGTAGGCATAAACAGGCTGGAAAATTTGCACAGTGGTCCCTGAAAACCTCATAATTCAGATAAGGTAGTTAGGCCACAGTGAGCAACTGCAAAGCCTCTAGAATTTCTGGTTTTGATAGATGGACCAAATTAGGAGGATTGGGCATGCCCAAATTAAGACACCAGTAAATGCACAAATTAAGATGTGTACATGTAATGGATTTGGGAAACAAAGGAATATGCTGACAAAGCAGAATATGGACCACAGGGAAACCAATGACCAGTACCCAGAGATGAGGAGTCATCAGAGAAGACAAAGAATACAAAAGGAGGGACTTCAGAGAAGCAACACCATCATAGACAGAGGGCACACTACTAGCCCATCTCACCTACCCCAACCTCCAGGCTGACATTTAGAAAGAACCAGATGTACCTTTCCTCTGTGACAGCATTAGGACTGGTAGATATAGAATCATAGGGTCCCTGGACACCTGTGCATGCACAACCCCTGACCTGAGGGTGGCCGGTGCACAGCCCCTGTGTACAGTGCATGTTATCATTTAAATGATACTTGATACTGAACCCCTGCCTCCCCTGCCACTCACTCCACCTCCATGCAGCCCCTGAGCAGAAGTTGGCCATGGCAGGGCCAGAACCACACATGGGCCCTGCTGGTCCTGGCCCAGTGGATGAGATGGTGGAGTGGGATGAGTGGGCTGAACAGTGCCTGCCCTCACCCCTGGGCCAGCTCCCTGCCTGCCAGGTTTGCCATGGCATCCATACCTGAGGTGGTGTTGGCAGAGGCTGGGGTGCCAGCTACATCCCTCCAGGCTCCATGCCAGACGTGCCTCCTCTCCACTGTTCCCACCTGACACTTGAAAAAAAGACTTTAAAATGGTTTAACAGGGAAGAGGGTGTTTTACTGGTGGTGCATGGTAGGGTTGTGGGGTGGAAGGAGTGGGTCTGGTGTTAGGGTGAGAGGGAGTCTGACGATATGAGGGAGAGGGATCTGTTGCTGTGTTTGGGATGTAAATAAAGCTTGAGGTGTGTTGCAAACTGTTCACAGTACACATGGTCTTGGTGTTGCCCTGTGGGGCTGGGGTCCCTGGGCAGGCACCCAGGTGCCTTACAGTGTGGGGTGGTGGAGGAGGTATTCCATGAATGACCATGGGTATGGTGCCCTGGACCCCACTGTCAGGTGTGTGGCTCACCCAGGGCCTCAAGGGGGCCCTGTTGGTGGCACCACCACAACAATGCACATTCCCAGTGCTAGGCTTCCTCAGCATGCCATGCCTTGTCTGCCCAAGCCCCTCAGGGTCTTTCTGGGCATCACAGATATTGTGCAGCACACAGGCTGCAGTGATGACTCAGGGGATGTTGGCCTTGGCAAATTCATGGAGGGTGGGGAAGGTGTGCCAGTGTCCCTTCAGGTGCCTGAAGGTGCACTTGACCAGCACACAGCTCTGACCCAGGCACTGGTTGAAGTGTACCTGGCATGGGTCGAGGTGGCCAGTGTAAAGGTGCATGAGCCATGGCAGCAGTGGGTACAAGGGGTCCCCAATGAGGTGGGGTGGGATGCCATGTCTCCCAGCTGCAGGTCTGGGACTCCTGGTGTGAAGTGGCCACTCTCCACCAGGGGTGGCAGGGTGGAGTTCCAGAAAATCTGGGTGTTGTGGCTGCTTCCAGCCCAGCCACTGCAGGTGTTGGTGAAGGTTCCCACAGCCTACAGCACAACAGAGTGGAAGCCACACTACCTGTAGTAGGCAGGTGATGGGCATGTGTGTTCTGTCACAAGCCCTGATGCACTGGGGAAGCTGAGTGCTCAGAAGCCCTCCACCACCTCTAGTGGGGTTGACAACTCAACCACAGTGTTGGCTAGCATGCACTAGAGGGCACCTTGAGGATGGCCTCCCTGGCAGTCGCCTTGCCCACCCTGAACAGGTGAGCAACATATTGCAGGCTGGCATTTGTGATACAGTTCATGAGGGTGATGGCCATGTGGGTCTCCACAGGGAAGGGATGGTGCATGGTGGTGGGCTGGCACTTCAGAGTCAGGCCAAGCTGCTGGACTAGCTCCTAGAATGTGGGCTGGGAGGAAAGACAGGGGCAGGGTATCCAGCAGGGTCCTGGGGTACAGGGGCATGGTATTCAGCTGCCTGGGCAGGGGCCCCCTCTGGGGAGGAACTGGAGCTACTGGCAGCTGGCAGTGCCTTGGCTGGCCTGGCCTGGCCTTGTGGGTGTGGCTGAGCCTGCAGAGCTGGTGAGGCAGGTGCTGGTCTGGGCTCCCAGAGCTACCGGACAATTCTGGGGGCAAGAAGCACAGTGAGATGGGCTCCTGGTGAGCCAAGGGGCCCTCCCCTGGTAACTCATCACCTCAGGTGCCAGGCTGCAGCAGAGGCTCAGT
Organism: Gavialis gangeticus; assembly: GCF_001723915.1. NCBI lineage: Eukaryota > Metazoa > Chordata > Crocodylia > Gavialidae > Gavialis > Gavialis gangeticus. The sequence goes on from NW_017729034.1 coordinate 13,804,764, forward strand.
CAGGCTGCTGATGCTCAAGTAGATGGCACAGCTATGGCCAGGGTCCCGGGGCATGAGGATGTCATCCAGCTGCCACATAAAGGACATGGACTTGTGGGAAGCCCCCAACTGGTGACTGTGGTTGGTGATGGCCATCCACTGTGCCTGCAAGGTCTTGAACTTTATGCAGCACTGGCACACCAACCAGTCATGCCCACATTCCCCCATGCAGCCTGACAGTCCCTCATAAATGTGGGTGTTGGAGCATGCACCTCATGCAAACTGGCTGAGGATATCAGCCTCTCCCCACAGCACCACAAGGTCCGCAGTCTCCTCCTGAGACCAACTGGGGAGGATGCCTGCATGGCTCCCTCAATGGCTCGCTGGGCCTCCATGCAGAAGTTCTAGTGGGCCTGGGCAGCTACCTGCAGTGCCCTGCACAGAGGCATGCCATGGGACAGGTATGCATGTGGGGCTGCAGTCCCGGGCACCAGCTGCAGGGTCCAGTCAGGTTGTTGCAAGTAGCTTGGAGCCAGCTGGTGTGGGACCCAGTGGCCAGAAGCTGGCTTCAGGTGGCCTTGGGTTCTGCCAGGCCTGGTGGTTGCCTGCAGTACCCTGCACAGATGGACAGGGTGGGCCTAGCAACCGCACGGCAATGCAGTAACAGGGAGTGGTGCTGGAGTGTGGGTAGGCTGCCACAACTGCCCTGGGGCCTGTGCTGGGGAATGTGGTGCCCAGCAGTGGCCACAAACTGCTAGAAAGTGCTCCAGGGCCCTGACATCCCTGCAGGCCTGGGGCTGGGGCTGGGGCTGGGGCAGGCATAGAGCTGGGCCAGCTCCAGGGGCAGGAGAGGCTTCCAGTCCCAGGGACCTGGGGCTAGCCTGAGGCTGCCCCCCTAGTTGTGGGGCTGACCAGGAACTAATTTGTTCCCAATCAGGATTTAAACATATATTTCTGTCCCATAAGTAATCATGAGTAAATTTGCTACTTGCTTTTGCAGGTAGCAAATTTACTTGCAATTAGAGCAATTTACTGTGCAGTAAGCATCATGGACTCTTATTGCACAGTTAATTTCTCTACTGTATAGTAAAATATCTCATGTAGATATGCCCTTTGTGTCCTAAAAAACTAACCACAAATGTCAATAGGATTCCATGCTGAGTACTAAGTCACCAGGAGAATGCATGCTGGGAGTTGCACAAACTGGAGCTGGGGAGACAAGGAGCAAGCACTGTGTTGACATGGTCCTTACGCTGTGTAGTAGCAGGCATTCAGCACCTACTGCTAATGCTGTGGTTTTTAATCCAGATACATTTACAGATCATTTTTCTGGGAGATTACTTGGGAGTTGACAAACACAGTGGGGACACAGTGTTGAAAGATGGGTTTCTGGTATAGGGTTTTTTGAACTTTTAATTCTCTGCATGTTCCTGCTAAATGATGGTAGAAAAGAAACAAATGTAGGGCTGGTGACAGGGATCAGGACAGTTATAGGCATGGGAACCAGAATGGCCTTACTGCACACTTTCAGATAAATGCTCCAGACTTTTGTGTTTGCTATTATCAATGTCTTCCATGATCTGATAAACTAGTATTGCCTTTTTCCTTGTGATTTGCTTGAATTTAAATGTTTGTATTAGTCTCATAGAACCTCCCTGCTCCAATCCACAGGGAAAGGTGGGGCAGACATGTGTCTGATTAAAACACAGCTGGGCTGATTCCATAAATCAGAAGGATTTTAGAATCTGATGACAAACCAAATTCCTGTCAGAAGAGACCAGAGCTGACTCCTCCCAAACTGTCATCGAAGCTGGGCCATAAAGATCACAGCTGTCACCAAAGCATGCCTGGCCTCCAGGGGATATGCCATCTTGGGGACTCATCTGCTGTGCCCATGGCCAGATTCCAATCCCTCAGGCACATTCCACTTGACATTTTGTCATATCTCCTGCTGGTGCATCTGTTCAGGGGCATTAACTCTACCTAAATCACATTATACCCTTTTTGCTCTAAGAAAAACAAGGCTGCAGGAGATGAGGAGTACTGAGCTGGGTCTGGAAAACTAGCTCAGACATTTCAAAATGGGCTTCAGGTCACCCTAGTATATAACTTACAATAACAAGGTTAGAAATCAGTTGTATGTTCATCATAAACTTTGAAAAAATGATTGTTATGCATAGTCATCTGTAATAATATGAAATCTATCCCACCTGCAGCTCCTAACTCATGCATAAATACTGATTTTCAAATGAGAAGATTCCCAGTTTATGAATTTAAATTCAGATGTGGCCACTGAATCAGTTGGCCCAGTACAATGGCTGCATTTAGAAAATGGACAAGTTTGTAGAGCTTTCACAACACAATGATCAGTCCTGTCTGCAGACTAGAATTCTAACAGAGCTAAAAGAATGCATTCAATAATAACTTGTGTAGTTCCTTAAACAGACAATGTCATCTCCAAAGATAAAGATATAAGAATTCTTGTATAGCTATTGGGATGAGTCTGGAGACTGTAAAGGTTAAATCACCCTGCTCAACATCACAATTTGCTCCATCTTTGCAAAACAGAAATATACTGGGAAAGGGTGTGTCATTTCACATCAAAGACACTGTGGCACAGTACAGAGTTATTGGAAGTTCAAAATGGCAGAATCTTAAATGCTCCTGGATTAACATTCTAACTGGTAAAACTAAAGATAGGATACTTGTGGGCATCTGTTACACACTGCTGAATCTCACTAGAGAACAGGACAAATTGTTCCTTAAGTCATTGTTCGTAATGGGGAAGGTGAAAAAAATATGTTATCATAGGTGATTCCAACCTGGGAAGCACTTGTTGAACATCTCATGTGTCCAAAAACAAAACTTTCATGCAGTTTCCAAAAATAATAGGTGGTAATATATTAACATATCCTGACACAGGGTAACTCAATATTGAACCTCATTCAGATGCAAAAAGGAGACTTAATCACTGAAAAGGAGACTAAATCTAAAAATTTGTGGTTATGTAGATACTACTAATCATGATCTAGTTACATTTATTTCATGTAAAGAGATTATGTCACTAACCAGTCACATGTACCTCTGGAACTTTAAAAGGGCCAAGTTCCCAAAGCTTAAGGCAATTGTTAACATGATTTGTGGGAAACTTAAATTTAAAGTAGAAAATGTTCAAGGGTCTCTGTCTAGATGCCCCACTAGCCATGATTATATACACCCCCACTCCCAGTGCACACCCCCACACACATACCATCCTGATTTAAAAAACTAGCACTGAATAAATTCAGAATGGCTCTATACAAGGACTTGCATGTTGTCTAATCAATTGACCTCAAAAAATAATTGTAGATGGGGAATCCATCATCTGAAGACAGTGCTTCTCATAGGTCCCCACTTGGTTCAGTGTTTTTCAATAACATTATTAATTAAAGTATAAAATCATGGCTAGCTGTGTTTGCAGAGAGTATAAAAATGTCATAGAGAATCTCTCTAACAATGCCATTTTTTTGTAAGCCAAGTAACAGCTGCTTTATTGGTAGTGTTAATGTGATCCAACTGCCATCACACCACTTATAAATTATGTGTTTCTTACTCTGCACTTCTCTACAGCCGCTGTATAGGTGGTCATGTTGGTCCCATGTGTGAATCTAGTGTCTAGTGGACAAGATGAAAGATCAATACCAGGCAGGCTTGGGGGGGTGGGGAGGGGGATGGAATCAGTAATAACTAATTTAGTTGTAATTTTTGCAGACCATTCCTCTCACCCAACTGATGTGATGTTACTGAATGTGCTATGTTTTATCACAGGCCCATCTCAAGGGCTGCAGGTAGGTTTTCATACACTCATGTTAAAAGTAGGGCTGGAATGGACCTTAAGGCTATGTCCGGATGAGCACGGACATTTGGTTCTCTGGAGACAAGTAACAGCAGTGCACCTTGCACCACAGCTACTTGTTCCCATGGAAAGCCCATGCCACATGTACTTTGGCTCATGGCAAGTTACCCCAGGGATGGTAGGAAAGACTTGGGCCAGCACTGTGTTGGCTTAAGTAGCCTTACCTGGGGTCCTGGGGGCCTCCTGGGGCTGCAGCAGTGGCAGTCCTGCTGGGCAGAATGGCTGGATATCCCAGGGTCAAAAAAACCTGTGGGGAAAAAAAGACGAGCAGCATCTGCACAGGCAGCGCACCGTTGCAGTACAGAGGACACCTGACTGTGCAGTATGTGGCACTGTAGACATGTTTGCAGTGCCACATACCACACAGCCACGCTTATCTGGATGCACCCTAAGAGGTTATCTAGTCCAACCCTTTGCTCTGGAGGCTGAAGAGATCTAATGTTGGTGGCTAACCAGGATTGTCACAGATTTTGTTTAATAATTTGAGAGTTGTGTGCTTATGACAGCTTCAGGAGGAACTTGACACTGCATTCCACACTGATATTTGGTACCTACCAAGGAGCAGGTTCTTCCAAGCATCAGACCAAATTCATTGAATCCTGTGGACACTGCTGCTGTCAGCCCCAGCATAGAGCCAACAGGCAAATTTCAAGTGATTGGGCTACCACTTCAAACTCCTCAGCTCAATGCCAGGGATTTGTTGGTAACTGAATAAAGAATAATTGATGCAATTGCAGTGGGACTGGTCAATTATATAGACAGATTTGCGCTCCTTTTCTGAAGTGAGTTTACTTGAACAGCATGCATTTTAATATAGTCAAGGGCAAGCTCATATATCCAGGCACAAGGAACATAGGTCATATTTACAGGATGGTAGACTATGTAGGCCCTGGAAATCAGTAACCCTGAAAAGGACTTGGTGCATAATCAGCTCATAGTTTAACACTGGAGTTAAGAGGCTAACACAATTTGAATTCTAGAAAACCTGCTTAATGGGAAGGTCATGAGAATTAATCTATGTAGCTTATCCTCCCAAAAAAAGCTTTAAAGGTTATCTGTAAGATTTGAGGTACAACATAGCTCTTCACAAGTTTTAGTAATCATACAAATGACAAGATCTAGTCATCAGAATTTGAACCTAATTAAAGTTACAAATACATTATAATAGTGTGGCTAATTATATATTGGAGAAACTTAGGTAGAGATGTGCTAGAACAGGGCTTGGCCACCTCTAACATGCATGCCTGAATGTGGCACGTAAAGGCATTTTGCTTGACACACATGCTTCAGGGCAGATCGTGGGAAAGATGCTGGGGCTGCACTGCCACAGCAAGGATTCGGCCTCCCTCACAGCTCCTCTGATGTCCATCCAGATAAATTTGTGCCACTGCTAACTGAGCTGATGCAAGTGCACTTGCCTGCATGTGTGGATGCATCCACAGTGTTTCTGTGTGAGGAAAGTGCCCACTTCTCAAAGGCTTTGGGCAAGGATGGGAAATGCTTTGATTAGAAGTTGATGCAGTCATCACAATATTTGGGCGCGTCCACACATGCAAGCACATGCACTTGCAGCAGTTCAAATAGCAGCGGCACAAATATGTGCCATAGATTTGTGCCTCAGTACATGTGCCTAAACATGCACTTTGATGTGGGGCAAATTGTGCCATTGGGGCAAACTGACCCTGTCCAGCTCCTCCTGTTACACAAATTGCCAATTGCTCAAATCACAAGTGAGACCTTATGAGGGAGGATAGGGCAAGATGTCTCATTTATTAAGTGTTTAATACACACACACACACACACACACACACACCACATTCATATCCCAATTTCTGTTCTGCACTGGTATACGTTACCATCTAATCAGTGCTCAGATCAACTTAGTGGTCAGCCAAGTTGATGGCAAGTAGGAGCCAAGCTCCTGCTGGTCCATCTCATCAGATAAACCAATGCTCCAGGACTGACACGCCAAACAAGACCCAAAATCGATATGTCTCACCCCAACTTTTATAGCCTTGTCAATTCACCCAGTCTGCTGGGCTTTTGCTGGGTTTTCACTGTGTTCTTTTTTGAAGGTCGATTGCCGTTGTTCTCTCACAGTTCTGGGGTGAATTCTTCTTGTTTGGTCTTTTATCTGTCGGCATTCTTCAGCCATTCACCAGCTGATGTTTTCTTTTTCCATAAACACACTGTCACCCATACAGCATACAAAAAAGTAAAAGGTTGAGCACTTATGTCAAACTACAGAGTAATACAAAATGGAGTTTCTTAAGGCAATGCAAAACTCAAGAAAATACATAAGATTAAAAGCAATAGGCAAAAATGTATTTCTATGTTACAGTAAAAGCTCTGTTATCCGGCATCCCCCGGGAATGGGGGATGCCAGTTAATAAATATTCTGTTTAATCCAATGTGCACCATCTGGTGCACTCCCCAGCAGCAGTGTGCTGGGAGACAGGGAGGGAGCCCCGCACAGGCTGTTTTGCCCTGGACCATGGGCTGAAGAAGTGGCAAAGAAAAACTTGGCTCTTAGCAGCAACATGGGAAGTCCCCCGGAACTGGTACTTCTGATTTTGCTTTTGCCACATCCCTTGGATGTTGGTTGTCACGGGACGGGGTCCCTAAGGATGGCCGTGATCTCCTAAGGTCCCTCGACTGTGCCAATTTGGCCCAATGGGCACCCTATATTCTCACCCACCATGTCTTGATGTAAAATCTAATGTAGGGAGGCTACCTTCATGTCCGGTCAGACATGGTCCTGATGGACTTCCCTGAACCCCATGAGTCCCCAGCTTTATGGACTATATGCATGGCTCCAACTGTCCCTTTACCATGCCCCAAGCCTTGCAGATGGTATTGTCGTTGTCTCTCTCAGGCCTTTCTGCAACTCAGCCCCTTGCTTTTACTGGGCTCTCTGCATCCCTGCCTCTGCACCCCTCGGTGCTGGGCTCTCCACGGCCCTTGTCTCTGTGCCCCTTGTGCCATGCCCTCACTGGCGCTGGGGTCTGTGCACCCCAAATGCCATGCCCTCGCACCAGGGTCCCCACACTGCCATGTACCCACAATGAGGTCTCCTCCTTCCCCAAATAGCCTCACCCAAACCACCAGTTGTTATGAAATGGCAAACAAAACATAAGCCCCTGGGTTGTAACATAACACATAACACAAACCAGGGAAGGTGTGCTCTGCCCCTTTACATTACTAGAAGCAGAACTTATTAGTCAGGCCTCTTCCCTTCACTCACTCTAGGAAGGCTCCTTCCCCCTTGGCCGCCAGCAGAGAACTGAACTCTCTAGTCCCTGTCCTGGGGGTTATATGGGCCCAGGGCCCTGCCCCTTCTGGCCAGCTGACCAGGTGTAGGTTCAGGCTAATTTCCTCATTAGCTAGCTGCCATGGCAACCTGCACCTGGGCTCCTGTCTGGTTCTTTGGACTCTCCCCAGGCAGTTTCTGCTCTTCTAGGAGCGGGCACCTAAGTGCCCTGCGACATTAGTTAATAGAGTTTTCTGCCTAATAAAGTGCCGGTTAACACAGCTTTTGCTGTATTTACCTAACATCAAGCTGGTATTTATGTATTTGGCATAAAAATCCCAGATCTTCAGCCAGTGGGAGCTAGACTGGAGCAAGCACCTGTGCTGGTCTCAGCAGTATAAAAAACTGCCCTGTCAAACAGCTCAGGGCTACATGCCCTCAGGAGCTTCTGGGGGAGGAGCCTCTGGGAGAAAGTTGGCCATGCCCCTTCCTGTTCCAGGCTGCTGTTCCTGATGCTGGTTGGTGCAAGCTTGATCTCAGGAGCTTCTGGGGAGAGGATGGCCAGGCCCCTTCCTACCTCTGGCTGCAGCTAGCTTGTTCTCAGAGCTCTTGGGGGTAAGTTGGCCACACCCTTTCCTGCCTTGGGCTGCTGCTGCTGCTGTTGCTGCCCCCCGCATGGGGGGGTCCATCTGCTGCATGCTGCTACCCCCTCTCAGGGAGGGGCCCACAGCACTGCACCACAACCCAGAACCACACCCCAGCTTCTGCACTCCTGCTCCAGCCTGCTGTCAAGCCGCAGTCGGGGGACAGCCTGGCGAAGGAGCCTGCACTGCCTGTGGGCCCCTCCCCCACCATGAATGCCAGAGCCTAAAGGTGCCTTGCCTACCCCAGATACCTTGGAAGGCCACCCCACACCTTCACCTCCACTTGCACCAGAAACACACCGTGAGTGGCTGAACTGGACGGCTGCTACCATCACTGCTGCTGTTGCTGCCATCTGTTCTGCTGCTGCCCTCTCTCAGGAGAGAGGGAGATTCTCTGCTGCACCACCTTGCACCACTCAACACTACACCTGCACTGGATTACTCCCTAATTGACATTGCTTCTGCCCTCACTCACAGCTGCCTCACTGCATCTGATCCTGCTTTGTTTTCCTGCCTACTGCCCTGCTGCTGAGTGCCTGGCTGGAAGCCTGAGGGGCTCATGGACTGATCTGCAACATAGATTCATAGATTCATAGATGTAGGTTTGGAGGGGACCTGAGCAGATCATCAAGTCTGACCCCCTGCCCTGGGCAGGAATGAATACTGGGCTTATATGACCCCTAGTAAGTTCAAGCTCAGATGACCCCAGCTAGGTAGTTGTCAAGCCTCCTTTTAAAGACCCATAAGGTAGGAGCCAGCACCACTTTCCTTGGAAGCTGGTTCCAGACCCTGGCCACCCTGACTGTGAAGTAGTGCCTCCTGATGTCTAGCCTGAACCTACTCTCAGTCAACTTGTGGCCATTATTCCTTGTTACTCCAGGAGGCACTCGGGGGAACAGGATCTTACCCATTCCCCTCTGATCCCCACTGGTAAGTTTATAGATGACCACTAGATCCCCTCTCAGCCTTCTCTTGTGAAGGCTGAACAGGTTTGGATCCCGTAGCCTTTCCTCATAGGGCCTGCCCTGCTGCCCCCGATCATGCGAGTGGCCCTCCTCTGGACCCTCTCAATGCTCTCCACATCCCTCCTGAAGTGTGGTGCCCAGAACTGGATGCAGTACTCCAACTATGGCCTGAACAGTGTCACATAGAGGGGGAGGATCACCTCCTTGGACCTGCTTGTGATGCATCTGTGGATGCA
>NW_017729034.1:13818732-13819808 GCF_001723915.1 Gavialis gangeticus
ACTTGTGATACATCTGTGAATACATGACAAGGTGTGGTTCCGTAACTCAGTCCTCCCTGATCCTAGGCCTGGTGGAGTCACTCCTGAGTCCATCCTGAATCCCGGTGAGGGACACATCCTGGTCACTGCTCAGAAAAATGGAAGCAAAGAATTTGTTAAAAAGGTCTGCTTTTTCATCTGGTGCAATCACCAAGCGATTGCCAAGCGTATCCTGCAGGGGCCCCACGTTGCCTGGTGCCTTCTTTTTACTCCCTATGCATTTAAAAAAGGGCTTTTTGTTGTCCTTGATCCTTGTTTCTAGCCCTAGTTCCGTCTCTGCCTTAGTCTTCCTAACAGCCTCCCTACCGACTCGCACTATGGAAGTATAATCCTCTTTGGTGATAGCTCCTGCCTTTCCACTGCATGTCACCTCCTTTTTGGCTTTCAGACATTCCTGAGTGACTTTGGTGAGCCAAGGGGGCTTTTGGGCACTGTTTCTGCATTTGACTCGTGTTGGGACTGCCTTGGGCTTGAAGGATCATCTCCTTAAGGAATGACCACTCATCTTGGAGACCTAGTTCCCCTACTCTCCAGAACTTCTCCTACCAATCTCCTCAACTCATTGAAGTTGGCCCTCCTGAAGTCAAGGGCTACTACCTTGCTGCAGGCCCTTGATACCCTGCTCTGGATGGTGAAATCCAGTAGGCGATGATCGTTATCACCCAGGTGGTCAAGAACCTGGAGTCCCCTCACCAGGTCATCACCTGTGGCTAGGACTGATGTGGAAATCACGACAGGATCACTGCTTGGCTAACAGAGCACTTTATTTTACATGGCCATGGGAGAAGAAGCAAGGGCAGTTAATTCTCTGCAGCTGCAGGATACAGACTCTGTTATATACTTGTGAGAAAAAGACACACAGAAGCCTCCCCCTTAATACATTCCTGGCAGTCTGACAATAAATCACCCTGGAGTCCTGCTAGACTAAATGTGTTTTCTCCAGCTGTCTCCTGATACGTTTAGCTCAAGGCCCCTTTGTTTTTCAGCCTTTACTTTTGCTCCTTATTATGGCTTAACTTTATTTTTGCTTGCCCCAG
>NW_017729034.1:13824808-13830645 GCF_001723915.1 Gavialis gangeticus
ACCCTAAGCATTGGGATTCCCTTGGTCAGGTGCGTGGGTCCATGTATGCATACCCAGCAATTTGTAAGTTTTCCTGTATGAGCAATGCTCTGTCCCAGGAATACAACACTGTTTTCTTCCCATGCCCCAACTGGAACCCCTGGCAAGAAGCAAAGCAAAAGAAGAGACAACATCTTAGGTCCTGCCCAAGCATTATCCCAAAGCAGCTACCTCTTGGAACTCTGAGGAACTTTCTTCAACTAAAACTTGGGTCTCCAGCACGCTACTAATAACACAACACTAATCACAAAAATACAAAACAGCGTCACTCCCTGGGGAGTTTCTAAATCTATGTAATTATCTGCAATTTTCCCACGGGTTAGTGCTAGTCACACCAATATTACTAAAGTATATTAGTACACAGAACTAAAGTTCATCACTTCAGATGAAGCTTGGCTAGCCGGGTAGGCTATTTTCGAGATTTTGTTGTCTGATCTTCATTCACAGGAACCCTCTGGATCTTCAAGGAGGTATTGCTGGTGAGAGAAACCTTCCACCCCATCAGGGCAGATACCTTTTTGCAGTGGGAGGTATGGATCCAAGCAGAAACCTCAGCAACCTTTACAGCAGTTGAGGTGGTCAACAGGACCTGAAAAGGCCCCTTCCACCAAGACTGCAGGCAATCCTTCCTCTGGTGGACCTTAATCAAGATCCAATCTCCCGGTTGGACCGGATTGACAACTAAGTCGCCGTCTAAAGACTGATGTGATGCTGTAGCTTTAACCTGCAATGAGATAACCTTGAGGGCCTTGGTGAGCCCTCGGCTGTAGGTTAATAGAGAATCATGGAGATGAGCCAGATGTTGGGGCGGAAGGAAAAAGAATAGCATCCAGGATAGCAGTAAAAAGGTGTTGATGGGAAATGGGAGTTCCAGCAGATGTAAGGAAACCTCGCTGCTTCCAGATCTGCCTGAAAGAGTGGCAGATACCAAAGGCATAGTGAGAGTCAGTATAGATATTAGCGCATTGTTCAATGGCAAGGTGGCAGGTACGAGTCAGAGCAATGAGCTCAGCGGCCTGAGCACTAGAAACAGGAAGAGGAGCAGATTCATTGACAGAGTGGTCAGAACAGACAACATAACCAGCTCAGAGAACACCATGACTATCTCAAAAACAGGAACCATCAGCATAAAGAATCAGGTTGGGGTTAGTCAGAGGGGTATCAGAAAGATCAGTACGGGGAAGAGAAACAAAATTCACAAGCTGGGTACAGTCATGGGGTTGACCATTGGAGGGTGAGGGTGAAAGAGAGGCAGGATTGAGGGGGTCACAGTGAACAAGAGTCATGTGGTCCACCACCAGGAGGACCACCTCATAGCAGGTTAAGCGGCTAGGGTACAGGTGCTGAGTCCTGCCGCATTGAAGAGGGGCAAGGACAGCGTGAGGGACAGCAACAGTAAGGGGGTGCCCAAGAAAAAGGTTATCAGTTTTAGAAACCATCAGGGCAGCAGCAGCAACAGCACAGAGGCAAGGGGGAAACCCAGAAGGAACTGGGTCGAGGGAGGCACTATAATAAGCAATGGGACGGTGTGGAGAAGGCCCAAAAGGCTGGGTTAAGACACCAGGAGCAGTGCCTTGGTGTTCATGACAAAAAAGAGTAAACGGCTTAGAATAGTCAGGCAAACCAAGAGCAGGAGAAGAGGAAAGGGCTTGCTTGAGCTGGCAGAAGGCAGTTCCATGGCTTTCATCCCAGGGTAGTGAATCAGGGGAAGAGTCACAGGTGAGAAGGGTAAGAGGTTTGGAACATTCAGAGTAATTGGGAATCCACTGTTGTCCTTAGTTCACAGCACCTAGGAAACCACGGAGCTGGTGTTTAGTCTGTGGGCAAGCCAGAGAAAGGATAGCAGAAGGGCAATCAGGAGACAGGTGACGGGTACTGTGAGAAATAGTATAGCCCAGGTAGGTAACAGAAGCCCGACAGAATTGGAGTTTAGAGCAGGAAGCTTTGTGGCCCCACACTGCAAGTTGTTCTAAAAAGGCAACAGAATCAGCTTGGCAATGAGGGAGGGTATCAGAGCAGAGGAGCAAATCATTTACATACTGAACAAGCACAGAATCATGAGGCAGCTGGACCGTATCAAGGTCAGACTTGAGAAGCTGGCTGTATATGGTGGGGGAGTCACGGAAACATTGAGGCAGATGGGTGAAGGTGTACTGCTGGCCCTGATAAGTAAAAGCAAAAAGACGCTGAGAATCAGAGGGAATTGGTATAGAAAAAAAAGCATTACAGAGATCCACTACAGAAAACCAAGAGGCAGAAGCAGGTATCTGAGAAAAAACAGTGGCAGGGTTGGGCACCACAACTGTCAAGGGAACCACAAAACTGTTAAAACATGCAAATCTTGAACAAACCGATAAACAGGCAATCCTTCGGGGTGAATTTCCCTGGTTTGCAGACCGGCAGGATTGGGGTACTACAACTGGAGTGAATTGATACAAGAACTCCTTGCTCTAGGAGCTCTTGTATGACAGGTGCAATGCCTCGAGAGGCAGCAGCCGACAGCAGGTATTGCGGGACCGATGGGGGAGACACTCCTGGTTTAACCTTGATAGAAATTGGGATGGCACTCTTAAGAAGCTCCACATCGGTTGTGGAGTGGGACCAAAAGGACTCAGGAAGGTGAGCCAATAGTTCCTGTTGCAACGAGGAAGAATTGGGCTCGGGTTCCTGTTCCATTAGTGTCCTCATCAAGGCAGGAATCTGGGTGTGGGATAATGAGAGGAAAACCCCATCCAGAGAACAATGAACAGTTGTTCGTAACTTGCACAGGAGGTCTCGCCCCAGCAGGTTTACAGAAGCACAAGGACTTAGCAAAAAGGCATGTTGTTCAGTAAAGGGACGTAAGGTAAACGAGAGCAGCTGCATAACAGTAGTCAATAGGTTAATCCCCAATATCTACAGCGGTGATTACTTTATCAGAAACAGGAACCTTAGAAAAAAAATCAGAGCTAAGCATAGACTAAGAAGCACCAGTATCAACAAGAAAGGGAACGGTCTGTTTTCCCACAGTAACAGGTATTGTAGCATCAGAAAGGGTAGAAAGCAAAGGGGCTAGAATCTCTGGGTTTTCTCAGCTGTTGTAACACTGATCTTCACCTTCAAAGGACTGGAGAGGAGCTGGTCCAGGTGTTGGAGCTTGGCGGGCGCCTGGCTGAAACGGAGGGGCACTAGCTGAGAGCGGGGGCCCTTGGGGTCTATTTGGGCACTCATTCTGGGCACTCATTCTTCCAGTGACCTTTCTGTTTGCAGTAGCGACAGACATCATTAGGAATGTCAAAGGGACCGGGTGGCCAGGTTGAGTGAAATGGTCTGGTAGAGTGGTCCAGTGTCACCTTGAAGGTCTCTGATTTGCAGAGCCATCAATTTTTCCTGAGCCTTTGATTTTTGCTGCTGAGCTTTAGTATAGAAATGAGTGGCAGCAGCCAGAATTTCGGTGATGGGTTTAGCTCCCCATCTGATTACAATGGTCTGCAGGGGCTCAGAAATCTTTGGTGACAGCCCTAAAACAAAGGTCTGGATGATCACGGCAGAGAGGTTAGCTTCTGGATCTTCATTGCCGGAATGTGCCTTAAAGGCTTGGATCAGGCGAGAATAGTAATCGGCAGGGTGTCCTTCTAGCTTCTGTTTACACATAGAAATTTTGGACCGGTCTGTCTTTTGTGGGGAAACCTTAGGAACAGCGTCTAGGACCTGTTTATAGAGGTCCCGCAGACTGGCATTGCCGGGGTCCTGAGCAGGCCAATGGGCCTCCTTGAGGAGGGTGTCCCTTTGGTCTCCAGAGAGAAGACCACTGAAGAGCATCTGAATGTCACTGTAAGTTGGCTTACAGACCTCAAAAAGGGTTTTAAGTTTTAAGCAAACCCAGTAGGGTCTTTACGGAGCTTAGGGAAAGTAGTTGACCAGGAAATGATTTCTGAGGGTGAGAAGGGGACGTGGACTACCACAGATTGTCCCCCCCCCGGCACAGGGTACTCTCGGAGAAGATACTGCACCCCAGCAAGTTTTCTGCCCTGGCGAGTAGTAATCTTTCTTACAGTGGCTCCCTTTGTGTCTATGTCGCTGGTAGTATTGCGGCGATTCCAAAGAGTGAATGTGATTGGGGAGTCTGAAGGTGATCAATCTGTTTCTTAAATTTTTCCTCATTCTCCTTATAGGAAGTCATAAGGGAGCGCTTATGGCGCTTTTTGGATTCGTCTTCCATTTAAACAGGGTGCTTACTTTCCAAATTTCTCTGGAGGTGTTTGACAATTTGATGATCCCAGGACCCATCTAAGGACCAGCGTAACTTAGGGTCATCACTGGTATACTGGTTCCATTTTGCTAAGTATTGAGTTGACCGGGGCCCATATTTTAAATGCATGAACCAGGCAGGATTCCGCTGTGGGACCTTAGAGGTCCCGCTACCCATTGTCACGCCTAGGACTTACAGACACCAAAACAGACAGGTACTCACCCTGGCCAGGGACGTTTCCTTCAGAGCCAAGCAGGCAGATGACAGATAAGGGTCTGGAGTGTCAAAGCCGCTGAGCCAAAGAACTGGGTTGAGGAGAGCCTTCTCGGAGCAATGAAGTTGAAGAGCCAAGACAAGGGTCCTACCCAGGTCAGTCTGTGTGAGGACACATCCCGGACGAGCCCCCAAGATGATGTGGAAATCATGACAGGATCAATGCTTGGCTAACAGAGCGCTTTACTTTATTTTACATGGCCACGAGAGAAGAAGCAAGGGCGGCTAATTCTCTGCAGCTGCAGGATACAGACTCTGTTATATACTTGTGAGAAAAAGACACACAGAAGCCTCCCCCTTAATACATTCCTGGCAGTCTGACAATAAATCACCCTGGAGTCCTGCTAAACTAAATGTGTTTTCTCCAGCTGTCTCCCAATAATTTTATCTCAAGGCCCCTTTGTTTTTCAGCCTTCACTTATGCTCCTTATTATGGCTTAACTTTATTTTTGTTTGCCCCAGTACTTTTCCTCATCAGGACCAGGTCCAGCAGGGCATTCCCCCTGGTGGGACTGTGCACCTCCTGGGTTAGGTGGAGGTCTTGTATACCAGCAAGGAACCTACATGAGTGGTCAGACTTGGTTGACTGCTCCTCCCAGCAAATGTCTGGGTAGTTTAGATCACCCATGATGACCACATCCCTTGACTTAACTGCCTCCATGAGCTGACCCAAGAATTCCCAGTCCAGCTTTTTGCCCTGGTTGGGTAGTCTGTAGTAGACACCCACTGTTAAGTCCCTTTCCCCACCACCCCCTTGTATTCTGACCCAGAGCACTTCAGCCTTCCCCCCTCTGACCCCATCCTGTTAGTTGAGGATGTGTATTGCTCTTTGATGTAGAGAGCCATACCCATGCCTTTCCTCCCCATTCTGTCCTGCCTGTATAGTCTGTAGCCCCTAATGTTTACTGCCCAATCGTGGGTTGAATCCCACCCCTCCTGAGCCCCTCCACCACTCCAGCCATCTTTTACATCTGCCTCAGCAGCCTTCTCTGGGCTCTGGACACCCCCAGGAACCCAGTAACTGGGTAACCGGTACCCCGGGACTCTCCAGCAGGAAGGGGTGGAGCAGGCTTTTCTGCTCTGATTGGCTGAGGGAAGGAACGCAGGAAATTCAAACGATGGCCCTAAAAGCTGTGGTTTGCCCCATGCCCTCCGCAGTCAGGAAAACTGTGTTTTGCACTTGTGTGGTAAGTCCTGTGGACCACTACCCCTGCCCTGGTGTTTGTTGTGTGGCTCAGTAAGCCAGCTTGAGCCTCCCCAGCCCTTGTGTGTGTGTGTGTGTGTGTGTGTGTGT
>NW_017729034.1:13835645-13837002 GCF_001723915.1 Gavialis gangeticus
ACAGACACCAAAACAGACAGGTACTCACCCTGGCCAGGGACGTTTCCTTCAGAGCCAAGCAGGCAGATGACAGATAAGGGTCTGGAGTGTCAAAGCCGCTGAGCCAAAGAACTGGGTTGAGGAGAGCCTTCTCGGAGCAATGAAGTTGAAGAGCCAAGACAAGGGTCCTACCCAGGTCAGTCTGTGTGAGGACACATCCCGGACGAGCCCCCAAGATGATGTGGAAATCATGACAGGATCAATGCTTGGCTAACAGAGCGCTTTACTTTATTTTACATGGCCACGAGAGAAGAAGCAAGGGCGGCTAATTCTCTGCAGCTGCAGGATACAGACTCTGTTATATACTTGTGAGAAAAAGACACACAGAAGCCTCCCCCTTAATACATTCCTGGCAGTCTGACAATAAATCACCCTGGAGTCCTGCTAAACTAAATGTGTTTTCTCCAGCTGTCTCCCAATAATTTTATCTCAAGGCCCCTTTGTTTTTCAGCCTTCACTTATGCTCCTTATTATGGCTTAACTTTATTTTTGTTTGCCCCAGTACTTTTCCTCATCAGGACCAGGTCCAGCAGGGCATTCCCCCTGGTGGGACTGTGCACCTCCTGGGTTAGGTGGAGGTCTTGTATACCAGCAAGGAACCTACATGAGTGGTCAGACTTGGTTGACTGCTCCTCCCAGCAAATGTCTGGGTAGTTTAGATCACCCATGATGACCACATCCCTTGACTTAACTGCCTCCATGAGCTGACCCAAGAATTCCCAGTCCAGCTTTTTGCCCTGGTTGGGTAGTCTGTAGTAGACACCCACTGTTAAGTCCCTTTCCCCACCACCCCCTTGTATTCTGACCCAGAGCACTTCAGCCTTCCCCCCTCTGACCCCAT
Organism: Gavialis gangeticus; assembly: GCF_001723915.1. NCBI lineage: Eukaryota > Metazoa > Chordata > Crocodylia > Gavialidae > Gavialis > Gavialis gangeticus. The sequence goes on from NW_017729034.1 coordinate 13,836,526, forward strand.
CCTGTTAGTTGAGGATGTGTATTGCTCTTTGATGTAGAGAGCCATACCCATGCCTTTCCTCCCCATTCTGTCCTGCCTGTATAGTCTGTAGCCCCTAATGTTTACTGCCCAATCGTGGGTTGAATCCCACCCCTCCTGAGCCCCTCCACCACTCCAGCCATCTTTTACATCTGCCTCAGCAGCCTTCTCTGGGCTCTGGACACCCCCAGGAACCCAGTAACTGGGTAACCGGTACCCCGGGACTCTCCAGCAGGAAGGGGTGGAGCAGGCTTTTCTGCTCTGATTGGCTGAGGGAAGGAACGCAGGAAATTCAAACGATGGCCCTAAAAGCTGTGGTTTGCCCCATGCCCTCCGCAGTCAGGAAAACTGTGTTTTGCACTTGTGTGGTAAGTCCTGTGGACCACTACCCCTGCCCTGGTGTTTGTTGTGTGGCTCAGTAAGCCAGCTTGAGCCTCCCCAGCCCTTGTGTGTGTGTGT
>NW_017729034.1:13837579-13837973 GCF_001723915.1 Gavialis gangeticus
TGTGTGTGTGTGTGTGTGTGTGTGTGTGTGTGTGTGTTGCCCCTCCCCCACATTCCCCAAGCCTAGCCCTCCAAGCTTTTTTCCTGTAGGGATGAAGATCAGTGAGCTTTAGAACCCTTCCCCTTCCCCCCTTTTCCCCCCACAACCCCAAGCTGCCCCAATTACATTCACCAGCCCCACTGTACATTTTTGGGTTTCTTTATTGTTTTCCCCTCCCTGATGTGAAGTAATGGTAACACCAACCAGCAAATCCACTCAGCCTGTTCTTGACCCTAGCCCTGGCCCCACCAATGCAGCCCCCCAGTGGGGGAACCATAACTTTGCACAGGCAGCTGTGGGGCAACCCACAGCTGGAGGGCCTGGACCCTCCAGCTCAGGAGGTGGAGCCCCCTTT
>NW_017729034.1:13842973-13843232 GCF_001723915.1 Gavialis gangeticus
TCCAGCTGTCTCCCAATAATTTTATCTCAAGGCCCCTTTGTTTTTCAGCCTTCACTTATGCTCCTTATTATGGCTTAACTTTATTTTTGTTTGCCCCAGTACTTTTCCTCATCAGGACCAGGTCCAGCAGGGCATTCCCCCTGGTGGGACTGTGCACCTCCTGGGTTAGGTGGAGGTCTTGTATACCAGCAAGGAACCTACATGAGTGGTCAGACTTGGTTGACTGCTCCTCCCAGCAAATGTCTGGGTAGTTTAGATC
>NW_017729034.1:13843858-13847043 GCF_001723915.1 Gavialis gangeticus
TGTGTGTGTGTGTGTGTGTGTGTGTGTGTGTGTGTGTTGCCCCTCCCCCACATTCCCCAAGCCTAGCCCTCCAAGCTTTTTTCCTGTAGGGATGAAGATCAGTGAGCTTTAGAACCCTTCCCCTTCCCCCCTTTTCCCCCCACAACCCCAAGCTGCCCCAATTACATTCACCAGCCCCACTGTACATTTTTGGGTTTCTTTATTGTTTTCCCCTCCCTGATGTGAAGTAATGGTAACACCAACCAGCAAATCCACTCAGCCTGTTCTTGACCCTAGCCCTGGCCCCACCAATGCAGCCCCCCAGTGGGGGAACCATAACTTTGCACAGGCAGCTGTGGGGCAACCCACAGCTGGAGGGCCTGGACCCTCCAGCTCAGGAGGTGGAGCCCCCTTTCCAACACTCACCCATAGGCATGGGGTGAAGTGCCAGTGGCCCAAGCAGGAGAACCTGCATGTTGAGACCTGGGTGCAGGCCCTGGGTTGCGTAGTGGGGGCCCCCAAGATTGTGGCAGCTTTCCATTTTCATGGGAAGGGTGTCTTTTTCCTTGCCTTAGAAGCCACCGCACAAAAGGCAGTGGATAGAGGGCTTATGGTGGAGGGTGAGTACATCCCCTTTGAGCCCCTAAAAGAGCTGGTGACCAGAGTGGTCCTCAGCTCTGTCCCACCTTATTTCCCCAATTAGGCCCTGCTCCCTCATCTCCAAACCCTGGAGAGAGTTGTCTTCCCAGTGGTGGCCCTCTCACTGGTATGCTGAGACCCAGGCCTCAGCCACGTGCATTTATTCCATCATCAGGTCATGATCCAGCTGGTGGCAGGAGCACAGCTGGAGGCCAAGGGCAGCCTAATAATTCTTTTTCAGGGGGTCCTAATGAGGATTTTCTAAATGCTGGGGCACCTATGGTGCTTCTGGTGACATGCCTCAGGGCACTTGTATCATGAGTGCCCCACAGACCAGGCAGGGAGGGCATCCACAGGTCCCACTGGCAAGAGGGTGCCCCTACCACCAGTGCCTCTCCCCACTTGGGCCCCCCTGGCAGCCCAGCCACAACTACCAGTCCCTCCATGAGCTCAGGGGACCCCACCCTCCAACCAAGTTTGGTGGAGTCCTGGGGAAGGGGGAAGCAGCCTGGGGAATAGAGGGAGTGTGACCCCACTCACCCCCAGCTGTACCCCCACTGTAACTGCCCCACCATCTGAACCCTCACCCTCTCCTACTGGAGCCTGTCCAGTGGAGGACCACCCCAAGGTTGAATGGGTACAGGTCCCCTCCAGGTGTAAAGCCAAGAGAAAGTTCTGGGTGCAGCTGGCACCCTCTGATGCAGAGGACCTCCACCCCCTCTCAAAACCATCACATGGGGAGAAGGAGCAGCTCAGCTTCTGGGGGCCTCCCCTGTTGCACCTAACACCCCACTCCCGGGGAAGATTAATTGGGTATCCCAGTAGAGGCGGCTCCGGGGCTGCGGGACAATCCTGAACAGGAGCCCGTGCAGGAAGTCCCTCACCCCACTGGCCAGGGCCTACCTCCTGAGACCATGGGTGCTGAGGCTAAGACTGAGGTTGACCCAGAAGGTCTGGCAGCAGAGCCCTCCCCCTCTGATGATCTGGGGGAGACAGGGGCCCTGGGGCTCACCCTGGTGAGACCTCTAGAGGGAGGTCCCCTTTCCCAGGACCTTGAGGCAGACACCAAAGCCACCCCAGTGCATGATGGGTCTCTTCAGTCCCCTTCCCAGAAAAACCCCACTTGTAGCCTGCTCCATGGTCCCACACCAGAGGGGGTTGGGGTTGGATCTCCTGATCAATAAGCCAATCTTGTCAGGGGCCCTGCACAGACCCCCCAGGACTCCAGCTCTTCCCCATCATCTTGTAAAGGAGCCCCAACCCCAACCTTACCCCAACTCCTGTCCCAAGGGGCTGCAGAGCTCTTCCAATCCCAACCAGAGTCCAGGGTCTTAGCGGACCAGGGGGTTCAGACAGTGCCTAAGGAGCCTGCTGAACCCCAGGAGCAGGAGGAGAACACCCGAGACCTGGCAGGCTCTGTGGATCCTACAGACCTCTGAGTCCTGGTGGTCCCAAGGGGTGAGCTACTTGCATTTCTTGGCCATGACTACACCCAGTAGTCCACCAGCAAGGTACAGCTCACCTTGGACTACAGATGAGACTTTGACAGCATCCTCGCCACTGCAAGGGTGCTGGCTGGGGAAGGCAAGGGGCCTAAAAGCTGCAACACCTGGATCTATAGGGGGGCCTGCAGTTTCATAGACACCCTCTATACTTATGGGAGGGCGCTGCATGTGCCAGTGAACCCCACACCAGATGTTGAGATGCATGAGGCCTCTGCTCAACAGTCTACTCCACACACCCACAGCCATGAGGTCATTAAGATTGTGACCCTTAATATCCATGGTTGCAGAATGGGTCTCTGAAGATGCCGGGTGCTCTCCTTCCTTCAGGAGTGGGGGTACCTCATGGTATTCTTGCAGGACCTGACAACTCCAGCCAATGAACCTAATTGGTGGCTGGAGTGGGGAGGCAAGGTCTTTTTTAGGCATCTCTTGGCCACCTATTGCGGGGTGGCCACCCTGTTCCCCCCAGGCCTGCAGCTGGAGGTTCTCCAGGATGCTGAAGTGGTGCCAGGCTGCCTGCTGCACCTCGGGGTTCAAGTGCAGGGGCTGGTCCTGAACCTTCTGAACGTGTACGCCCCTTTGAGGGACCTGGATTTAGAGGCTTTTTTCCACCAGGCAGCCAGTTACATTGGCACCCTCAACCCTCGTGAGTGTCTGGTCCTTGGCTGGGATTTTAATGTCACCCTAGACATGCAAGACCAGTCAGGCAGGGATCAGAACCAGGCCTGTCAGCCTGATGGACTACTCCCTGGTGAACGTCTGACATGTCTGTCACCCTGCTGGCCCCCCTGCTGCACCTCTGCCTTCAGCTATGTGAGGGTGGGGGAGGAGCAGGAATGCCACTGCTGGCTGGACCAGGTTTATATCTCTTTTCTGCACTTTACCCGGGCCCAATCCTCCGGCATCCGGCCAACCCCTTTCAGCAATCACCACCTTGTCTGGGCCCAGGCCACACTGGGGCCTGGGGGTCTGGGGTTGGCTTACTGGCATTTCAGTGCCAGTCTGCTGAAGGATGTGGGCTTCAGGGGGGCCTTCTGGGAGTTCTGGCTCATCTGGCAGGAG
>NW_017729034.1:13852043-13852368 GCF_001723915.1 Gavialis gangeticus
CTGGGGCCTGGGGGTCTGGGGTTGGCTTACTGGCATTTCAGTGCCAGTCTGCTGAAGGATGTGGGCTTCAGGGGGGCCTTCTGGGAGTTCTGGCTCATCTGGCAGGAGCAATGGGAAGCTTTCCCCTTGGCTTGGAGATAGCGGGAGGTGGGAAAGCACCGGTTTGGGCAGAGGGCAGGGCTGCGTGTGGCAGTTGCCCCTGCAGTCATGGCTCCTGCCAGCAGGTCCCATCCCATCCCATTTGGCAAGCTGGGCATGTAGGGTGTAAGATATGTGGGGAGTATGTCGGGTTTGTGGGGGAAAGGAGTGTAGGGGGTGTGGGGTT
>NW_017729034.1:13852379-13857262 GCF_001723915.1 Gavialis gangeticus
TTGTGGGGGTGAGGTCTGTGAGGCTGAAGGCAGTATGGGACTTGTGCAGGGGTTTGTGATGATGGGGTTTGTGGGTGTATTGTGTGGGGGGGTTGTGGCTGGATTGTGGGTGTGGGGGGACTGTGGGGATGGGAGGGACTGCTTGGGAGGGTTTTGGTCCCCCACCCACCTCCACCACAGGGCACAAAGCCCCCACTATCTCCACCTGCAACAGCAGCAACAGACATGGGGTGCTCAGGGCCTGCTACTGGCAGTGCCCCCTCCCCCCAGTGTGGCATGTTGCCAGGTGCCTGGGACCTGGTGCTGCCTGTGCCACATGGTGCAGGCGGAGCCCAGCCCAGCCTGGGGTTGTGCACCTTCAGACAGGACTGGCTGCTCCTGTTGTCACTCAGGGTCCCAGAACCACACACAAGTACCAGACATCAGGCCATGCTGGGTCCTGCCTCCATGTGCCCCACATGCTGTTGGGCCAGGCTTACTCCATGGAGGCAGGATCTGACATGGCCCTATGTGCGGCTGTTGTGTGTGGTGCCGGGGGCCCTGGGTGACAGCAAGAGCAGCCCAGTCCTGCATAAAGTTACATGACCCTGGGCTAGGCCATGGCTGCACCACACCAGGGAGGCCACTATCAGTAGCAGGCCCTGAGTGCCCCCACAGCTGCTGCTGCTGCTCCTGTGGGGGGTGGGGTTGGCTATGAACCATACAGGGAGCAGGTGGGTGAGGGACCCTCCCCTACCAAGCAATCTCCCCACCAACACAGTCCCCACACATCCACAACACCCCCCCACACACACACAATCCCCCCACACCCCAACAGCCCCTCCACCTCCATGTCTGTACTTTCCTGGGACAGAACCTGGGTCCCAGTCACTGCTGCAGCTTTGCCCCACTCCTATTTGCCCTGGAGCAGCAGGGAAAGGGGGCAGGCATAAAGATGCTCTGGCTGGGTGTCAGAGCACCTCCTTGGAGGACCCAGCCTCTGGTTGCTCCAGGAGCATCCCCTGTGCCACTTTTTTTCAGTGGGTTGGGGGGTTTTTTGTTACTGGGATTTCCCGGTATCAAATTTAGAGTCTGCACTGCAAATATTCAGCATGGGGAACATTTTTTTGTTCCCAGCATGCCTCCTGCAGTATCTCAAACTGCTTTAAGATGCCACAACAGGCATGTGCATGCTCATCTGGATGTACCCCTTGATTTTATCCCTACATGCCCGAGCAATACTCTTATACTCCTCCCTAATTGTTTGCCAAAGTTACCATTTCTTGTAAGCTTCCTTTTTAGGTTTTAGCTCATGCATTCTGCTTGTGTTTTAACTTCTGCAAAATAATGTATTTTAACCTGGGGAACTTCTGATTTTTCAGTGCAGGTACTCATGGATTTGTATACTGGCATGATAATTTTTTTTTCTATTTTGTTTTCATTCCTCTTCCTAATGATGCCCAACATTTTATTGACTTTTTTGGTTTCTGCTGCACATTAAGCTGATATTTTTAGAGAACTGTCTAAAAAGACTCCAGGGTCTCTTTCATGAATTATAACAAGTAGTTCATAGCCCAGGATTATGTACATATAATTAAGGTTGTCTCCTCATGTGCAGTACCTTGTACTTGCTAACACTGAAGTTCATCTGCTGGCTTTGTTTTTGGTTTTTTTGCTAATTCACTCAGCTTTGTGAGATTTGTCTGTGGCTTCTCTCTGTTAGCTTGGGATTTGACTACCTGGACTAGTTTAGTATCATCTGAATTGTGTATGGTGCTGCAAATGCACTAAATAACAGACTTTTATGGAAGCTGGGTAGGGAAAGGGACCTGATATTCCTCATCACCAGGAATCCTGGTTTTCTCTGTCAAAATTTCAACATTTTTTAATAAAAGATCCAAAATTCTCTGATTAAAAAACCCCAAATCTGTTTTTCTTCAATTAAAATGAAACATCACTATATGTATATAATGTATATATAGGTATCAGTTGAATACAACGTTTTATTGATGCATTTACAATTTTAAAGCAATTTGAAAACCTACCAGTGCCTCAATAATTACAATGAAATGAAATATAAATACCCATATATTTTGTCATTTGATTTTGATATTTTTTAATCATGGAAAAATGTAGTTCTCCCTGCCACTTTTGCTCACCAGAACATGGGTCCAGCTAATGCTGTCCCTCCTGCTGCTTTGTGGCACTGAGCAGCCCCAATATGCCAGTGCCCTGCCCTTGCCATTACCCCTCATTCCCAAGCCACAGCCCCAACCAGCCCTGGAAGTCTGACCCATGCCCTTTAAAGGAGAAAATCTGCATTTTTCCATGGCAAATGGAAAACCCAGATCCCTGCTCATCACAAAGCAGAGGAGCATGTTAAGAGCCAGGCTGGCACTGGCTTGTATTGTAGATAGAGTGCTATATCATCATTGTTCTAAGAGGCTCATTTTCAAGCTTGATCTCCATTCACATGGTATGGTGGCACTGACTGGGGGTCATGGTAGATATCATTCCTGCTGTGGATGACCCATCATAGCTAACTTTTTTCTATAGCCAAAGAAAATAATTCAGGCCTGTCTTTACACTTTACCTCCCACCCTTATTTCCTCACATTTCTCTCACTCATCCTTTCATTTTCCTACTCCCTCCAACTCCTACCTAGTCACGCCATGGACTCCCCCCCCTCACCAATTTCCACAATCTTACCCCCAGGTTTTTCCCCTTTTAGCCTCTCCTTTCCTTTATCTTCCCTTTGGCTCATCCCCACCTCTCCTGCCTCTTGGGCTCCCTACTAACTGCCTTTCTCACTTAACATCACCATTGCTTCCTCCTGAGCTTTCATCTCTTTCAAAAAACATCTCCAACCCCCAAAATCTTAACTCTTTATGGCCTATGTGCCAGGAATGTGGCTATGACCTTAATGCAGCTGTTCATTTCACACACAACAGTCGATTTCTCCCATGCCTATTGTAACATTCATAATAAGACACCTTTCTAAAAAGGAACATTCAGACTGTCTGGGCCTCAGCCCAGGTTTATGAGCTCATTGGCTAATACAAATTTTCTCAGACAGAGGAGAGGAGAAACAAGAGGAGAGGAAAGAAAGGCAATCTATCTTTATGGTGATATTAGGAGTGGAAGGTTTCAGCCATAAGAGAGAAATTCAGAATGGGAAAAGTATGTGAGAATACAAGACCATGATAGAAGTAAAACATATTTAATACCAAAAATAATACCAAAATGTATGTCGTGAAGTGCACAGCTCTCTTTCCATTCTTGCATTTCAGTCTCCAACCTCTTTATTTCTCTTCATCTGGCAGCTTTCAGAATAATTTCATCCACTTGTTAAATCAGGAAACATCAAGTGGAATTCACAGCAGCAGCTGGAAACAGGATGCTACAGAAAAAGCTTTTTAATTAAGATCCACTAACTGAACTGCTGCTTCTTGTGACAATGGCACTTCTGCAAGTTGTTTAGTGTCCTCATGTCTCCCTTCATTTCCTGTAAGGGGGAGGGGGGATGCAACAATTGGAACCAGATCTCCAGGTAGGGAGAGGAACAGCCTTTTCCAGATCATTTTTGTCAAATTGCTTTGCTCTCATACAGGTCACTTCTTAGTGTAGCAGGCTTGCCTTTTGGAGCTTGGGTTGAGTCCCAGGCTTGAAATCTTGCTGTTTTGATTGGTGGAGCTCATCCCCCAATCACGAGGCAGCAAAAGGAGTTCAGTCACGTCCCTTTCCTGAGGGGAGGGGGAGAGGAGTTCCCCCACTGTGGACCTGATTGAAGACTGTGACACTCAGGTCCAGAAGACTTCAGGGGCAGAGCCCTGGAGCATATAAAAAGAGCTGTATGCCCAGCATGAGGGGCAGACCGCGGGGACAGAGAAGAGAGAAGAGCAGGGCTTAGAAGAGCTGAAGAGATCTGCTCAGCAGGGCAAAGCAGTAGCCTAGAAGCCCCTCTGAAGACTTCCAACAGCAGGGAATGGCAGATGGATCCAGCAGCTAGGCTCTTGGTGTGCAGCACAGCATATGGCGTCCAGACCTTGGGAGCTGCATGAGGCAGCTCAGGTCTGCAACTTCTGGTGTGCAGCCAGAGACATGGTGCACAGGATGATGCATGGAGTAGGACCTTTGGACCGCTTGGGCGGCTCAGGTCCTCAACCCCCAGCACAAGGCTGGGAGCTTGGTGCAGGAGGTGCTGCATGGAGCATCCAGGAGTGGACCAAGCCTGGTGCTGCACAAGGCAGCCCAGGCCTCCAACCCATAGCAAAAGGTTGAGTCCAGAGAGCCAGATGGTGATTGGGCTAGTGAGCCAGAAGACAGGGCCAAGCCAAAGGCCCCAGAAGCCCTATATAGTGGAGCCCTGTTCCTGGGGACAGTGACCTCCCCCCCACCAAAATCCACTGCAGGCAAGAGAGCAGCCTGGTGCAGAGGACGAGGACCATCCTCCAGGCCTGGGAGCCACGAGTTGCAGGAAAAAAAGGATTCCCTCAGGGGAGAGGGAGTTCTGCCTGGTTAGTTAAGGGCTCCTGAAAGGTGAGGTCCCACTGAGAGGGCCCCCTAAAATTACCAGCTTCTTTGTAGGGCTTGGGAAAATCCCAAGGGCATTGGTGTTTCCTTTGAGATTGAGTTTATCTCTGGGGTTTATTTGTTTCAGATCATATATTTACCTGTGACTTACCTGTATCTGGAGCACTTGTATTAGGTTTTATGTCATTTATTTTTTATGTTTAGATATCTTATAAATATATATATATAGATATAGATATATACACACACACACATTGTACATATGTTTATATCCATGTTCCTTTCCCTTGTGATAAGTTAATGTAAATAAATCTGTATATAGTTAAGTCCCCTGACTGTCCTGGCCTGGTTCTATAGGGACAGAGGGAAAC
>NW_017729034.1:13862262-13876551 GCF_001723915.1 Gavialis gangeticus
ATCTGTATATAGTTAAGTCCCCTGACTGTCCTGGCCTGGTTCTATAGGGATGGAGGGAAACTGAGTGGTCTGCAGCTCCCACCCCACAACACACCTGCCAGCTAACAATCCCCTTCAACTGGAGAAGGAGAGTATATACCCAAGTTACTTGGGCTACATTAGCAAGAGGAGTTGTATCTTAGCAAAAGGAACTGTAAAAACCATGTTACTTTCGTCCACACAGTTTGTGTAACAAAAGATCAGTGCACTAAGCCTGGTTCTGGTGCAGAGGACATAGCAGTGTCCTGTTCAGACCATTGTTTGGACAAATGAAATTTCTAAGCCCTGCTCTGCTGCAGCTTTTGGAAGAAACTGAGTGTGTCTACACAAGATGCTAAAAGCATAGTAGAGTAATTCTACTGTTCATTAGTGAATCACAGCAAAAACCAGGCTAATGCACTAATATGTAGTAGAATTAATCTACTGTGCATTAGCATCACTTAAAAGATGTGCACTGTTGCTACTGTGCAGTAGCACCAGTGATGCTATGTCTGGTAGACTATATATTACGAAACAGAATTACAGAAAATTAAATATAGCACCTGTAATAACAGGTACTAACTTAATGTGCCATAATTAAGTCGTATTCATGCATGTGCAGACATGTCCATATAGCTGGGAGAGTATCAATTAGAGACAAAAAGAGAAAGATGGAAATTGACCACAAGGTAGAGAGAGAGAAAGAGACAATACTGCACAATGAAATTGCTTCTTTCTTAGATAATCTGGGTGACCATGTAAGGTGCTTTGGAAGGTGACAGGGAGGGGAGGACGAGGGGGGAAGGAGTAGGGAGTACAGACCTTCCCCTGGCAGAAGGCAGTGGAGCTCTGCCAATTGCACCAGCTAAGAATCAGGTGCTGGATCCTAAAATGGAATGCAGATATATTAAATGGCAATTGTATGGGAGCTGTGCACAGCTCTTGGAGGAAGGAAAGATAGGCTGTATATGGTCAAACAAACAAACCTAGGAGCCAGGAGGAAGTATTAGAAGAGAACAAGGAATTAGCAAGAACTTCATATATGTGTCACTGCAGTGTAACTATGACTTTTCTAAATGCTATGCAAATCCATCAACATCATTTGCTTCCTGAACCAATCTCACCTGAGACTTTTCTTGCCTTGATTTACAGCAGTTAATTGTTATACAAGAGTAGTTCTAGAAAATAATGTCTACAGTATATAGCTATTGGTTAAAAATAGTAATAATAATGATTCAGTATATTCTGTAACTTTTACAGATTTTACCATGAAATTTTCTTTGACATACAAACAGAAAGTTTAGCACCATTATATTCCTGCATCCCCAATATGGCAAAGGTTATTTCCATGGGGTCTCCTTCAGATCACAAGGGAGAAATATTCCTTGAGCCCTGAGGTGTGTCTGGTAGCCCTCCTTCCCTAACAATAGAAAATCATTTCATACAGTGAATTAATTTTATGCTTTGGTATTTTTATGCTCTGTTGGTTTATTTAGAAATTTGAAAACCTTACACCCCCTCTCAAGAGATTAGACAGCCATGTTTGACTTAAGCAGAAAGAGCATAACCACTGAGAAATTCTCCAGTCTTTGCTAAAATTTAAAGTGAGGAGTCTAGGTCAGCAATTGGCAACATTTTAAGCCTGTGGGCCTAACTAGCCCAGCCTGGGTCAGAGAAGCCTAGGTGAGAGGTGGGTGTTCTGATCCAGCCACTACCACTCCTTTTCCCCACTGCAGCATGGTGAAGTGACTACTGCAAAATAGAATGCTGTAGAATGCTACTGAAGACCCGTATTTCCAAACTCAAACAAATGGCTCTGTGGGCTGGATCCTGCCTGCAGGCTATAGCTTGTTGACTCCTGTTTTCATAGATTGTAAGGCTGGAAGGGACTTCGGAAGATCATCGGGTCCAGCCCCCTGTACCAGGCAGGAAAGACAGCTGGAGTCAGGTGACCCCAGCAAAGTGACTGTCTAGTCTCCTCTTGAAGATTTCCGGGGTAGGTGATTGCACTACCTCTGAAGGGAGCTTATTCCACAGTCTGGACACTCTAACTGTGAAGAAGTTTTTCCTAATGTTGAGCTTGAAATGGTAAAAAAAAAAAAGAGTTTGTGGCCATTACTTCTGGTTTTCCCCAAGGGTGCCCTGGTGAACCATTGTTCACTGAGCCCTTGATGTTCTCCCCCAGTGTAGCAGTAAGCTGCTACCAAGTCCCCTCTCAGCCTTCTCTTTCTCAGGCTGAAGAGTCCCAGTTCCTTCAGCCTTTCAACATATGGCTTCCATGCAAGTCTTTTATCATATGGATGGCCCTCCTCTGGATTCTTTCAAGCTTTATCGCAACCTTGTTAAAGTGTGGTGCCCAGAACTGGACTGAGTACTCCAGTTGGGGTCTCATCAATTTTGAGTAGAGCAGAAGAATCACTTACTTGGTTTTGCTGGAGATGCACCAATTGATGCATGCCACAGTATTATTTACCTGGCTGGCAACAGCATCATGCTGCCGGCTCATATTCATACTGTGGACTATTATTACCCACAAGTCCCTTTTATTCATGGTGCTGGTCAGTTTGGCGCTGCCAAGCCTATAGGTGTGTAGGGGGTTGTTTATCCCCAGGTGGAGCACTTTACATTTCTCAGTGTTGAACTTCATTTCGTTCCAACTCACCGAACTTGCCAGCCTGTCTAGATCCACATGTATTTGTACCCTATCTTCAAGCATGACCACGCTTCCCCATAACTTGGTGTTGTCTGCGAACTTGGCCAGTGAGCTCTTCACTGCCACATCCAAATCACTGATAAAGATGTTGAAAAGTACCTGATCAAGCACTGATCCCTGTGGGACACAGCTGCCCACTTCTTACCAGGACAACACAGTTCTGTTCATTAGGACTCTCTGAGTTCTACCCCACAGCCAGTTTCCTACCCACCTAACTGTCTTACAGTTAAGCCCACAATCCTCCAATTTTCTCATGAGAACATCCTGGGTTACCAGATCAAAGGCTTTTTGGACGTCCAAGTATATGTGGAGTGAGACAGAACTTACAGCATGAAGGGCTGACAGGGCTGCAGCTGCAGCCCAGAAAGGAAGGAAAATACCCACCCAATTTCCGGAGCAGCATCTCACTCAGGATTGGTGGAGGGAGGCCGCTCAAAGGTATTTATGGCCCTGGAGAGGGGCAGAGGGTCAGTTCCCTGCAGGCCACAGGGAGAGGGGAGCGGCTGAGCATCCTGGCAGCCAGAAACTGCAGAGTGTGCCTGAGAAAAGTAGGGGGAGTGACCCTGAGGCAGGCGGAGGCCTGCAAACAAGTGGCTAGTGGTCATCTCCACAATGGAGCTGCAGCTGGGGATCTGGAGCGAGGGAGTCCACAACGCCTGAGAGAATCTCCAGACTGGAGTTTTTCCAACAGAGGACCCAGAGAAGGGCTTGACGGAAAAAAATCTACAGTCACAATACAGCCTTCCTGCACAGGGGGGAAACCCCAAAGAGACTGTGAATGTTCACAGAGGTGCAGGGCAGGCTAGCACACGGCAAAGAATGGAATAAGGGATTGTTTGCTTGAATTATGATGATTGGGAGGTTGAGCACCTGATCACGAGAAAAGGGGACATTGCCAGAGCCTGAAAAGAAAGCTGAGAAGCAGCCGGAGTTTTCTGTGATTTCTTTTTGCTGGGTTTTTGGGGGGGATTTTGAGCACAGACCAAGACCAGCCCCTGGAAGGGTGTACCCCAAAGAGGCACTAAAACACCCTGGGGTAGGGGCAAATAAGGTTACAACAGGCAGCACTGCAACCTGGCTGCGGAAGAATATCGTAAAACACCATCTGGAGAGGCTAGGCTGGGGTAAAGAGAAGGTTTGGAGCCCCACAGAAGACACAGGGATCAAGACCAGGCAGGATCCCTGTGGGCATTGCCTCCTGGGAATATATACGTCTTCAAAGTCATGGCAGGTAAGAAAACGTAAGATCCAATTCCTGGCAGACCTGGTGATCCAGAGCCGAACTCTACCCTGTCACCACCTATAGGCAGATGAGCGCAGGGCAGTACTAGCAAGCCCTATAATACCTACAGATGTCACAGTATACACCATCAACCTCTTCTCCCTTATCCAGGTGGCAAGTTATCTGATCATAAAAGGAGATGAGGTTGGTAAGACAAGACCTGCCTGCAATGAAGCCATGCTGGCTGTCATTCAGAATCCCACCTTCTGAAAACCTATTGCACATAGGCTCCTGTGGCAGGGCACTGTGTGTGCCTGCCACTTTAAGGCCCTGGAGCTGGCAGCCACCAGATGCCTAATGAGGGCAGCCATTTCAGGTTCAGGGCTGCCCATATAAACAGGGCAGTTTAGCTGCAAGGGGCCAGGCAGCAACACTGCCTGGCCAGAGGGCTGCTGAGTTCCATCCGGAGGTAAGGGAGGAGCTGTAGGGGATGGTAGGAGGCTCCTGGTCCTGGGTACACCCTAAAACTGCACCCTGACAGGAGTGGGTGGCCTGGTGGGGCTCCTGGTGGCACAGGAGCCCCCAGGAAATGCCAGGCTAGTGATCACCCCGGTGAAAGGCAGGTCGGGGTGCCTTAACCCCTAACCCTCACCTTCAGGTGGGTCACGTTCCATCGGAGGCAGTTGTGGGGGTGCAGTTCCATTGCATTGGGTGCAAGCCCCAAGGAGTAGGGAGCCAGGGCCAGGTATGGCCGAGGCCGCCCGAACCCTGCAGGGGTTCAAGACCCCAAGAGGGAGAGTTGGAGGCCAGGGGGGCCGAGGCCACCTGAGCCTACCCAAGGAGGGAAGCCCCAAGACCACGAGTAGAGGGGGCAGTGAAAAGGAGCCCCAGTGAGTAGGAGGCAGAAATCTGGTGGCCGCGCTGAGGTGCCCCAGTGTGAGGGGCCATGATGTGAAGCCCCAGTGTGAGCAGGCCATGATGAGAACTGAGGGGGCAGCATGATAAACCCACCATGTGAGGGGCAGAGATGTGGAGTCCAGTGAGGGAAGAACGTGGGTCAGCCAGAGAGTGAGAGAGCTGAGTCCTGACCCCAGTGAGTCCTCCACTGTGGGGAGGCAGAGTGTGGGTCAAAAATAACATTTGTAGTAACACCACAACCTGCTGCCCCAGGGGGGGAGTGAGAGTCCCCTGTGAGACCCTGAGTCACCGGTTGTGGTGTGAGGTACCCCATCTCCCCAGGTCTGTGAAGGAGGGCCCAGAGAGGGGGACCCTGGGAAAAGAGTACAGGTCGTGCAGCGAGGCCTGTCAGAGTTTCCCCTGACTGGCCCAGGTGGGGGCCAGGACCAGGAGGGTCAGAAGGGCTAGGGGGCCCACCGAGAGGGCTGGGGCCTGGGGCCTGGGCCAGGAGGCCTGGGCCCAAGAGCCAGGGGCCTGGGGTCACAACTGGCCTGGGGTTGGGCTGATGCTAGAGGAGCCAAAGGTCCTAGTGAGGGGACCACAACTGAAGGGGAATCAGTGGCAGGGAGATCTATGGCCCGGTATGATGGCAGCAGAGTCTCCCTGAAGGGAGGAACCCAGGTGAGGTCCTACAGTAAGATTCTGGGGCCCATCATGTGGGACTGGGACATATGAGAACATCATGTTGTCATCTGGGCCCAGAGGGTGGACCCCTGGAGGGAGTGAGGGGCTGGAGACTCTGACTGATAGAGAGAGTACCCTTGACTTGGCCCATGCTGGGGCCAGGGCCAGATCAGTCAAAAGGGCCAGGGGCCCACCGCAAAAGATGCCCTAGAGCCAAGGACCAGGGGTTCTGACTGGCCTAGGGGTGGGCCAGGGCTGGTAGCTGAAGGTCCCAGGAGCAGACCATGCCTAAGAGGGAAAAATGGTTTCGAGGAGCGATATACTGTATGAAGGTGGAAAAGGCCACCTGATGAAAGGACTCTAGGTTGGGGTTCAATTAGGAAGATATTGGGGCCCAGTGTGGGGCCGGTGATGACAAGAACACCTAGATGCCATCTGCAAGGCTTGGGCTACGGTGTAGGGGAGGAATGGAGCCACAGATAACACCCCTGGCAGCGGGGCAGAAAATGGGCAGCCTCCCACTTAATTACATCTATTAATTAATCAATTAAGATCAAGGCATGGCAGGTAAGAAGGCGGGCGGTTGGCTCAGAAACAGGAGGGCGGCCCCCATGTTACAGCTCCTTAAGAATTTTTCCAGAATTTTCCTTGGGATAGAAGTTAGGCTAATTGGTCTATAGTTACCCAGGTCCTCCCTCTTCCCCTTCTTGAAGGTAGACACAACATTGGCCCTCTTCCAGTCCTCCAGGACCTCTCTGGAGTACCACGAGTTTTGGAAGAGTTTTGCCAGGAGCTCTGTGATGAGTTCACCCAGCTCCTTCAGCACTCTTGGATGGAATTCATCTGGTCCTGCTGACTTATATATTTCTAATTTCTTTAGTTGATCATACACCAGTTCTACAACAATAGTAGGGAGGCAGTCATTCCTGCTCTGTTCATTCTGTACCCTATCTGGCATGATTTTCCCCTTGGCCCAGTGAAATATTGAGGCAAAGTAGTCATTCAGGAGTTCAGTTTTCTCCTGAATGCTGGTAACCAGCTGTCCTGAGTTGTTGAGCAATGGCCCTACCCATTTGTCTTCCTCTCATTCCCTACATACCTAAAGAAAGACTTCTTGTTGTCCTTGATTCCCATTGCTATTCTAAGTTCGGTCACCACCTTAGCCTTTCTAATTTGTTCCTTACAAGTGTGCACTGTTGTTGTATAGTCCTCCTTGGGGGCTGGCCCCAGCTCCCATTGTTTGTATGCCTCTTTCTTCTTTCTTAGGAGGACCATGATTTCCCTGTTTAGCCAAGAGGGATTCCAAGCCCTTCTGGTACCTTTCCTCCACATCAGAATGGATTTCCTTTGTGCTTCAAGGATCATGTCCTTAAGAAATGATCACCCTTCATGCACTCCTTTTTGCCTTTGGTCCCTGGTCCCACAGAGATACCCCTACTAGTGACCTGAACTTGTTGAAATTTGCATTTTTCAAGTCCAAGACTTGAACCTTGCTATCAAATTTGTCTGCTTTGTGATGGACAATGAACATGATGGTTTCATGGTTGCTGTCACCCAGGCAACCCTCTATATTTAAGCTGGTCACCACATCATCTCCTTTGGCCAGGACCAAGTTTAGGATAGCATTACCTCTGGTTAACCCGTGCACCTCCTGATCCAGGAAGAGCTCTTTGATGCAGGTCAGGAAGGAATGTGATGGGTTTCATTTGGCCAAGTGTTCCTCCCAACAGATGTCTGGATAATTAAAGTCACCCATGATGACCATGTTCAATGCACGTGTGGCCTGTGCCAGTTCTCGGGGAAACTCTAGATCAAGTTCCTCCCCCTGGTTTATTGGCCTGTAGCATACACCTCAGTCAGGTCTCTTTCTCTACGCCCCCCCAGCTTGACTCAGAGGGTTTCAAGCAGTTCTTTGGAATTGATGTCAGCCTCCAAGGAGGTGTACTGCTTCTTAACATAGAGAGCTACACCTCCACCTTTCTTCCCTATCCGGTCCCTTCTATGCAGGGCATAGCCTTCTATGGCTACAGTCCAATTACGTGAGGAGTCCCACCAGGTCTCCATAATCCCTACTAGGTCATAATGCCCACCAGAGAGCAAGAGGGCTAGCTCCTCCTGCTTGTTCCCCATGCTCCTACCATTAGTGTACAGGCACCTGAATCCTCCTATTGAGACCCTCGTCTTCCTGTCATACTGAAGGACAACTGCTCCCTCAGCTCCCACAAGAGTGGCTCTCCTAGTGTCCCTATCTACAGAGATTTCTAGTATGTCAGTCCCCAGGCAAGAACCAGTCAATATTTCCCTATCCCCCAGCAAACTTAGTTTAAAGCCTTATCTAGAAGATTGGCCATCCTGGCCAAGAACAGGGCTTACCTCTCCGCATGAGGTGGATTCCATCTATTCCCAGGAGTCATGTTCTAGGTCTTAAAGTCATATTGAGCACTCTGGAACATCAGAAGAACTAAGCAAAAATTACTTTGAAACTAGGAACTAACACGTTGAATCTGCCACAGCAAATTTAGGGGTACAAGGGTAATGTGCAGATCTAGGTACAGCATGTTTTTACAGATTCAGAAGTTCTTGGATGGTGAGTCTTGCTCTCTCTGCTCAGGGTTAGATCAAACTTGGGATCAGGAAGGAATTTTCCCCTGGATCAGATTGGCTTGGAATGTGGGAGGAATGTGGCTTGGAATTGTGTAGTACGGTGTCCTTTTCTTTTGAGCCAACAAGTTCCCTGCTGTTGCAATAGCAAACCAGTGTTATACTGCAGGGTGTTCTTTACTGCATGCCTTGTAGTTGTGAAGGTTTGTAGTGGTGATTTGGGGAATTCCTTGAATAAAAAGCTGCCTGAAAAGCAGGGGATTTAACTTAATGTTCAATGTGGCCATTTCCAGTCCTATGTTCCTGTGTTACCTAAAACAGAAGGTCAGATTTTAAGGAAAGGGGGAATGAGGATAGTAGCAGACAAGTGTGGAGTTCCATTAACTTGTTGACTTTGTAGGTCTCATCCACATCAAAAAGATGGTTGTTAGAAGAGGGAAAACACCTTTTCTCATTTGCTGTAGGATGCAGACCAATGGCCTGAAGTTGCAGCAAAATAGATTTAGAATGGATATCAGGAAAAACTTCTTCACTGTTGGAACAGTGAGGCAATGGAATAGACTGCCTAGGGATTTCCATCATTGGGTGTCTTGAAGAAGAAAATGGGCAGGCATTGGTCAGGGGTAATCTCGGAGGTTGGTGGCTAAAGGGTCTAGCCCCTCCATTCAGGGTCAGACCAGCTGGAGTCAGGAAGGAATTTTACCCCATGGTCAGATTGGTATAGATTGTGGGGGCTTTTGCCTTCTTCTGTAGTGTTTCCACTACAGAAGAAGGCATGCCCTCTTCCTTGTCTCTCAAGCATATTTTAAGAACCCTTGCAACAGCTGGACACTGGCTGCCATTGTCCCCATGCTTTACCTGTGGCATTTTAGGGTGCTACACTTTGTGGTTGCTTGACAGGATTGACTGCATAGTTTGGCTAGACAAAGGATTTATAAAGTGTACAGGAATGATCCTGCCTCAGGCAGGAGGTTGGACTAAATGACCTCCAGAGATCCCTTGCAGCCCTTCTTTTCTGTTATTCTATGATTCCATGAGCCTATGTTTCTAATTTATAATCTGAGAGTTAGTTCTGGAATAGTTTATGAACCACTATTCATTTTATTTACACAAATGTTAGTCTTGCCACTTACTACACTACTGGGAGGTACCTTGCTATGGTGAGTTGAAATGAGTAGAACTAATACAGTGGCTGGGCATATGTGGGGCCTGGGGAGGCAGAATTGATACAGGGTTGGATGCTAGGCAGGAACTTGACACATGTAGGGACTGGGACCACAACAGGAATGTATATAAAAACAGTAATTTTACATAACCTAAGAAATGGGTTTTTTCATGCTAAATATCATGAAAACATTTCAGTAGACTTTTTTATTATTTCAAAAACAACTTATTAGGATGGTTGAAAACCTGAAATTGAAAATTACTAGACATTAACTATAAGATTGTGGAACTAACTGATTCATAGTTAAAGGGCAGGGACACACATAACAATTGAATTATTTCCAAATGTCAATGATTAAGAACTTGTTCACAATTGTGTGGGAAAAAATGAACAATGAAATAATCAACAACACATGCCACCATAACAACCTCTCCCTATCAGAGAGAAAGGCCATAGAATCTCTAAGATCTAACCACCAAATAGTAATAAAACCAGCAGATAAAGGAGGAGCCATTGATGTCCTTAACCATGAAGAGTACATAAAAGAAACCAACAGACAATTCTCTGACACTACCTACTACAAATAACTACAGAAAGATCCTACTTCCATTTTCACCTTGAAACTCAAAACTACCATCAAATCATTTTATTAGAAGAGAAAAAACTACAGACCATAATACCCTGAGTATCTAACCCAGGGACTGTTTACATGCTCCCTAAAAATCCACAGACAAGGGAACCCTGGCAGACCTATCATTTCCAACCATGGAACCCCAACTGAGGAAATATCAGGTTTCATCAAATCAATCCTAAAACTGCTTGTCACCCAAAGAGTGAGTTTCATCCAACACACTACAGACTTTCTATGAAAGCTTAAAAACATAAACCACCTTCCCAGCAACACCCTCCTAGCCACCCTGGATGTTACCATCTTATATACCAACATCCCACACTAAGATGGCATCCAAGCATGCCCTATATACCTACAAGAGCAAGATGACAACTCAGAGTACAGACTTAAAGATATTACTGACCTTGTACTTTTCATCCTCACACACAACAACTTCACTTTTAATAACCAATACTTTCTCCAGACCATGGGCACAGCTATGGGCACCAAAATGGCCCCACAGTATGCCAACTTTTTTATGAGCCACCTGGAAGAAGAACTTCTCAATAAATGCACCATCAAACCCTTGCTATAGTTAAGATATATCAATTACATCTTCATCCTTTGGACTGAAAACCTGCAATCTCTGATTGAGTTCCATCAGAAATTCAACAGTCATCACCCCTCCATCTGACTCTCTCTTGAATATTTGAACAACAACACCTCCTTTTTAGACATGATGATCACTATCCAAAATGGTAAAATACAGACCATGTTATACAAGAAACCCACAGGCCAACATACCTATCTTCACAGAACCAGCAATCACCCTAAACACACCAAGAAAGCTGTAATATACAGCCAGGTCCTCCAGTACCACCAAATTTGCACTGAGGAGAACACCTATGATTGCCACCTCACAAATCTCAAAAAGGCTTTCACTCTACAAGGAAACTCCTCCAGAGAGAGAGATCACGTTTGAAAGATCCACCTGGATACCATGTGAAGAATTGCTGCAGTACAGAAGGAAAGCCCCCATGCATCTCACACCACTGGTTATGACATATCACCCCTCCCTCAAACCTATACAGAAAATCCTCAAGCAATTGCAACTCATACTAGAAGACCCCTTTCATAAAGAGATCTTCCCAAGCCCCCCTCCTAGCCTTCAAACAAGCACCAAACCTCACTAACCTCATCACCAAAAGCAAACTTCCTACTGCCTAAAACACACCAAATAGATCCAGAACATGCCATCTCAAGAAATGTAAAACCTGCCAACATATCTCCACCACCCTGGCAGTTACTACACCCCACAACAGAACCATCAGTATTCCTGGATCTTAAAGCAGCACTTCTAGAAATGTAATGCATCTCATCCAATGCACCAAATGCCTCAATGGAAAATATGTACAACTGCACACCAGAATGAACGCACACCGGAAATCTATCAAAGACAAGAATACCCAATTACCTGTGGGGACACACTTCTCACAAGAAAACCATCTCTCTCCAATCTCTCCATTCTAATACTCAAAGGGAATTTACAAAACACTTTTCACAGATGAACCTATGAACTTCACTTCAACAACCTCCTGAGTACTAAAAATCATGGACTAAATATAGACATTAGATTTATGACACATTATAACTTGCCTGACATCTGACTCCTCAGGTACCTCTCCACTACTTACCAGCTATATTCATTCCCCTCTTCCCCCACTGCCTCCAGCCTGTCTCTCACCCACTGACTCCTCAATTTACATCTTCACTGACTGGCTTTCTTGCATGCATATCAGCCTCTGACTTCTTTACTATTCATTCCCTTCTAAGAAGAGCACACACCAACTGCAGATGCTTCCTGAACCTGACAGAGGATATTTATACCCAAAAGCTTGCTAAGAATATTTTTTCTGATTGAGTTGGTTTACTAAAACATATCAGATTTACCCAAACAACTTTGTCTGCTCTTTTTAGAAAGATAGCTCTGATTGAATAAGCAGTGCAAAGGAGCCCATTGATTAAAACTGTCAACAAAATGTGAGGAGAAGGGGCATTAGAGTTCTGGCTGTGTACCAGAAAGGCCAGTTGTAGCAGTACAAGGTATGGGGGAGAGGAGGGGAGGGCAGGAGGGAGGGTGTGAGGAATGATGGAGTGTGTGTTGCCTGGAGGACCCAGGTCACAGAACATTTGGCATCCAGATGTAACACTGAACTTGTTCACTACAAACCATTTCAGAAGAGCACTTGATTTTTCAAATACACATTTGAATCATTCCGGGCAGCTTTAAACCAGTTTAACAAGCTTGTATGTCTGCCCACATCAGGGTTCAACTGCATTTAAGTGGGTCTAAGTGTTAATGGAATCCATACCCAAAATATTATTGTGTGTTAGTTGAACTATCCAAAATATAGTACAAGAGGTATTGGAAGAGCATTCATAGTTAAAAATGTATTAGGAGCCAGATCCTCGTTTGCCACAAATCACTGTAGTTTGCCCATGATTATTAACGTAATTCCTTATGTAACATCATAGATGTGTACCGTGCGTTAGCAACATGAGGAAAAGTTTTATTAGATTTGTATCCTGCTCTATCCAAAAGACTCAAAGTGTCTTACAATAAACAAACAACTCCCAGAGAAGATTCTCCAAACAACAATGCAAAACCCAAGATCTCCAACTCTTCAACCTCCCTTCAACCACTGGCTTTCTCCCTAAATCCCCACACAAAAGTCAACTTGCCTGCCAGTCCCAACCACACTTCCAAAATGCAACTCACATCCATTTACAAGAAAACCTTCTCTTGCTGTATCCCACACTCCCCTCCTGCACATTTCTACCACCCTGCCTTAACCCCAGGGGAGATCTCTCCACCCTCCTCTCCAATCCTACACACTCCCTCCTGCAGAAAGGCTGCAGCCGTCATCCCCATCTACCCCCCCCCAAAATATACACCTACATCTTCCTTCATCCTTCCCCCAACAAACACACCACTAAACTCCAAATTCTATTAGTAATTTTCAAGAAAATCCAGTAGGTGATGGGTTGAGCAGGAAAAGGAAAACCATGGCTGCAGGCTTTAATGTGGGCCTTATATGGTACACTCACATAGAATGCCAAGAATAACCCCCATGTCCCAGTTGTTATCAGGCAATTAAAGTGACATATAAAAGATAATGAGAATGTTGTCATCTGTGCCAGGGATCAGAAAGGCAGTTTTAACTTCAGGACATCGTATATTAATATGCTGTTGAAGTAAATTTAATGGGAGTTCTTTAAAAAAAGCCACAAGTGAAAGAGATGGAAGACAAACAGAAAGCTAGAAGAAACCATGCACAAGTGTTGATAGGTGAAGTCAGGCTCTAGATTTTGGCCACAGAACAATTCACCTTCTAGTCACAGGTTTTCAGTTAAGACCCTAGCTCTGGTCAAGGAGTTAGGAATGAGATATGTGATGGTGTGGACTGGCTAGCTCCTAGTGAGGAAAGGATTAAGAGAGTTGCTGGGATGCATTGACTCAGCTAAGGATGCCTTGCAGCCAATTCCAGGTCTCCAGGAGGGGTAAAGAAAAGGGAAGACTGACTCAGAGGGGAGTGGATTCTCAGTAGATCATTGTGAGTACCTGGGTAGATTACAGAGTGAGGACTAGGGAGTTGCCCCAATGCCTCATTATATTTTGTTGGAGAATGCAGGCAGTTTAGCCATCATAACCCACTGTTACAAGAGGATTTGGATAGGGCAGGGGTAGAAGCAGATCCCTTCTAGCCCACACCATGGAGATGGAAGCACTGCTGAAATGGATGGCTATCCAGCAGAAACTAATCAAGGACTTAGTGGTTCATAACCACCACCAGCAACAGCAGCAGCAGTTGGTGCAGCAAATTGTGCCTTATTGCAACCACCTGCACTGATGGCATCCCGTGGACCAGCTATCACAAGCCACAGCATTCCCATCTGGCTGACCAAGATGGGCCCAGCCAATGACCCCCAGGCAATTTTATAGACATTTGAGAAGGTAGAACCTGCCACACAGTGGCCTCCAGAGCAATGGACTGATTCTGGCTCCTTATCTGTTGTGGGGTGGCCCAGCTGGCCTACTGGGGTCTTGATGCTGAGATGGCTCACACTTACAAAGATGTTAAAGCTGCTGGGACAGGTTCACGCTCACCATACAGGCTGTTGGGTGTGCCCTGCCACCTTGGGCTATCACACTTGAGCCTATTCACCCAACATGATTTGTTGTTCACTGGTACACTATTGCTCAGTGGTTCCTTTAGGGGCTCAGGAGCAATTCTATTTGGTGCATTTTCTATGGGGCTCCTCCTCCCCTACACACCACCCCTTTCCTACTAGGTGTTATGATTGATCCTGACAATGCC
>NW_017729034.1:13881551-13886841 GCF_001723915.1 Gavialis gangeticus
CAAGATGGGACCAGCCAATGACCCCCAGGCAATTTTATAGACATTTGAGAAGGTAGAACCTGCCACACAGTGGCCTCCAGAGCAATGGACTGATTCTGGCTCCTTATCTGTTGTGGGGTGGCCCAGCTGGCCTACTGGGGTCTTGATGCTGAGATGGCTCACACTTACAAAGATGTTAAAGCTGCTGGGACAGGTTCACGCTCACCATACAGGCTGTTGGGTGTGCCCTGCCACCTTGGGCTATCACACTTGAGCCTATTCACCCAACATGATTTGTTGTTCACTGGTACACTATTGCTCAGTGGTTCCTTTAGGGGCTCAGGAGCAATTCTATTTGGTGCATTTTCTATGGGGCTCCTCCTCCCCTACACACCACCCCTTTCCTACTAGGTGTTATGATTGATCCTGACAATGCCATGGCATGATGACAGGGCTTCTTATCCCATGCTTGGGCCTAGCAAGAAGGGATGCTGCAGGGTTCTTGCCTCTGTTCTGTAGCTTTCAAAAATCCCAGCACAGCCAAAACTTTAACCTCAATAGCTTGGACTGGGTGGTGGATAGGGCACTGTTGCCCCCACACCTCTGAGAGTGGATGGATTGGGTGCCTGGTGCACTTTTTGCTCACCCCCCCACTTCAGGCCCAATTCTCTTCCTATCAAGCTAGCTTCCTGTTATGGGTTCTTCCTGTCTGGTCACTGGGCCAGGTATGCCACTGCCTTGTGGTGCTCACTGCTGCACTGGTATGGGACCTGCCTCTCTGCCAGTCCTCAATTAGCACACTTTGAGTTTGTGGAGGTTCTAGAAAAGTGTGTGGGATCTGTGGGGCTCCACACTGGGGTTCCCCCTCATTTGGTGCCCACAGGATCCATTGGGCTGCCCTCTCCCCACCCCACCTGATCTGTGGGTTCCCATGCATTCTTCAGTCTGTGGTGGTGAGTGGGCTTATGTCCATGCTCATTGGCTGTGTTGAGTGGGTTGACATCCACTCCAGTCCTCTTGGCTCTGTGGGTGAAGGAGCCCTCTTGGTATTTCCTGGGTCTTTCAGCCCTGGGGAACATAGCCTCCAGTCAGCAGTCAAGAGTATATCCAGGTTTTTACTGTCTGCCTCCACCATAGGACATGCCCTCAGGGGAAGCACCAGGCCTCTTCCAGCAACACAGAGTGTGTCTGGCTGCATTCTACCCCTGCCTTGGCCTCTGGACCCATTTTAGTAATGTTGCGTCTGGGCCCTGGGTTGTGGCACTAAGGTAAGCCAGGAGGGGGCCTGTCACAGCCTACTGTAACAGGGAGCCCATGACCCTATTACAAGGAACCATGCAAGGAAACTTACCAGAGGCTGCATGACCGGCTGTGGAGATAACATCATTTCTGCTGGTGCTAGGAGTATCTGCAGCACTGGATAGTGGCATTTTTTTAAAGTATCAATTGACTAAGCTCCTATAAGAGGAGTTGTACTTGTTCAGTGTGTTTCACCAGAAGGGGAGAGGAGCCAGAGTCAGAGCCGGAGCCTGAGGGAAACTTCAGTGACAGCCATTTCATGCAGAGGCATGAAAACAGAGCAGGCAGTGTGCCTGAAGAAAGCAACTGTCAGGTAGTTTGCTGCACTGAAAGAGAAGTTCAGTGGAGACCCTGCGGAGCAGGTACCCACATTTCATTAAAGACTTTTGTTGACAATTACTGCGCATGGATGTTTCCTTTAGAACTGATTATGAAATTGTGCCTGGCTGTAAGTCGGATCTCTCCAGATGAAGACAGAGAGTAAATTAAAAGCCGGCAGCTGTCCAATTAATAGGTTGATTTACAAGTCCTTTCTTTAATAAGACAGAGACAGTGAGCGAGAACCCTAGTTCTTCCTGAAGGTTTCACCCGAATGCACAGGGGCATCGCCCGGAGAGGGAGGTTTTGCCAGTCTTACCCAGTTGCAGTGCTCCCAAGGGAAAAAGAGAGAGTCACTTTGGTATTAGTCAGGATCAGAAGCTACCCTCCTACATACTGATTTTAACTCCCAGCAAAGTCATGGCAGGTGAGAACAAACGCTAGGAGGAAGAGCTTTGCCAAAGTATTGATTGATCCAGGACACCCACTCACACAAACATATTAGATGCCCTTGACATTTCAGAGGAGACATTCAGGCAGCACATTCACAAGGAGTGCTACCTGCCTAGAGGCCAACCCTATCTCTTTGCCCAGTGGCTAGGGTGTTGGTGCTGGCTCAAGCCAAGTGACAAAACAAGGAATCAGGTGGCAAAGGTAATTCTCCTGGAGCAGTTCATCAGAATATTGCCCCTTGAGGGTGGGAGCTGGGTATTGTGGCATCAGCCTAAAGTGATGGTGGAGGCTGTTTGCCGGATGGAGCAATACCTGGCAGTAAAACCTTCCAGAAGTCCTACGGCAGAGGAGACCCAGACACCATGAGGCATGAGACCTTCCCCAAAGGCAGGCAGCCAGAGAAGGCGAGGTATACGGAAAGAGCCAACTGGAGTCATGCCCTTAGACAGGGTGAAGGATCCTCAGTCTAGGGGACCAGGGCCTCCACTGGTCTCAGATGGCTCAAGACTGACCATACATGGAATGCAATGACTCTCAAATCTGGATGGCTGAGCTGCCCAGCCTGAAAAACTGGGAGTCTTGATTATGGTGCCTGGAACTAAGGACATGACCTTGGTGGATTTGGGGTGTGCCCAAACAATTACTAGAAAGTCCCTACTCTCAGAACCCAGGGAGGTATTGGATGTGGTGTGTGGCAGAAAGCCACCTTAGTGTGGCAGAAAGCCACCTTGGTTTCTCCCCAAAATCTCTGCCCTGTGACAATGTGGTTTAAATCTCTGTGCTGTGACCAATTGATTAGGATGGGCCCAGCAGAGGAGACACACCTTTACCCTATCTCTTTAGGTAACCTGAGCTGGCTACATTCCTGAGGGAGGGGGGGAAACCTGCTCCCTCTGCCTACGTGACTGGTATCAGCTACCTGGGTGAGGGGCTTCTACCTGGTGGGCTAGAGTCTGCCCAGCAACTAGTGATGTATTTCAAATTGATTGGCTGACAGCCAACAGGTGCTGGCCTCCATTGGACTAAGTGAATGAGGTCACAGGGGCTATATATGTTACGACTGCCCAGGAGGAAGGGGCAGCAGCCATGTGGGGGACTCAGACTTAGAGAGGAGCTTTACCATCTGAAACTGGCTCTCTCCCCCATAACTCATGAGAGAGGAACAGCCTGCCTCCAGAGGGAATCTCTAACAGCCTCAGAATGATGCTTGTAAGTAAGCTACTCGAGCTGGCAGTAACAAAGATGCATGATCAAAAGGCTACTTCAGCCAGACTGTTTTGCTCTATGTGATTTCTATGATATTGCTCTATCTTGTACCCTATTTTCACCCTACCCCTGTAATCAATAAAGTTCTCCTTTGTGACTGGTGTAGGACACTTATTGAGGGGTGGGTCTAAATTATACCTAAGAGGGCCCTTAGGTCTGCGAACTATGGGAGACTTTTCTTTTTGGCCCCCGACTTGGGGAAGTGCCCCAAGTGCCTGTACTGGGTCGAGTACCCATAGGACTATTAGGTCTGTGTTTCCCTGAGGACACAGGGCCAAGAGAGTCCCTTCTTGGGGTGGTTGCAGCTTACGTTACCCCCAGACTAGCGAGTGTGCTCCAGGAAGGGGGTCAGCCTGACATGAGGCACCCCTAGGGAGGTTCTTGGAGCCTGGAAGGTGGTCAGGCACAGTGAGGTGGGTGGCTTAATGCCCGTCACACACACCACAAAGGAGATGAATCCCCGAATTATGGCTTGGTACCTGGACCTGCAACCCTTCTCTTTCTGAATCCATGATAGAGCTGGAAATGCCCACCTCAATGCAGATTTTTTTTCATGGGAGGCAAAGGATGTATCCAGGGAGGAAAGCACCCCAAAAGGGGTCTTGAGGGGGAGGATGTGTGAGGGTGTGTGATGGCATGCACTGGCTACTCCCTGATGAGGAAGGGGTTAAAAAGAACTGGTGGGCTGCATTGGCCCCACCCTGCAGTTAATGACAGACCTCCATGAGGGGTATAGAAAGGATAAGACAGGCTTAAAGGGGAGAGAACTCAGTGCTGACTGAGCCTGGCTCCAGGTAAGATGTCCTCTGAGGAAGGTGCCTGGGTAGATGGCAGAGTGGGAACTGGGGATTTGCCCTGGTGCCCTGTTACAAAATGATGCTCATTCTGGTTACAAGATGATACTCATACTCTGTTGGCTAATGTAGAAGGCAGGGTCCTTTTCTCTAATGGATATGCATCTGCAGCATATAACTCAAGGGTGGGCCAAATACTGCCCACCAGGCCATTCTATCCAACCCATGGGGCCCCTAAAAAAATTAGAAAATTAATATTTATCTGCTCCTGGTTGCCTGTCAAAGATGACAGGAGCCAGTGGCAGTAGGACTCAGGGGAAGCCAGCAGTAGGACTCAGTAACCCAGCAGCAAAGCCCGTCTGACCCTACCCCCCCATTCTCTCCCCCACCCCCAAACAGAAGTCTCTGCCTAGCAAAGGTTTCTGACCTAGGACCCTGGGGCTCTTCCCACCTCCATCTCCTTGAGAAGGAAACTCAGATAAGAATGTGGGGGCAGGTGTGGAGGCAGGGGAGGACCATGGGTAATCACCCCAGTCCTCCTGCAGTCATGACCATGCAGCTGGGAACCACATGGTGCTGGAGTGACAAGCAGCGGGCAGAAAAGCAGGGAAATGGCAGCTACAGGTTGGGGGAATAGCAGCAAGCAGGTGCGCAGGAGTAAAGATACAGCTATATGGCAGCACAGGGCCTGTGCCAGTGTTCCAGGGCCAGCACTGGTGAGGCCCAGAGCAAGATGGAAGGAACACAGGACCCCTGCCCCCTCTCCAGCACAGCTGGTTCTAGACCCTGTGCTTCTGCCGCCTCACTCTGGCCCCCACTGGCACTAGCCCCAGGACACCAGCAAGGACCCCATGCTCCCACTCAGCTGTCACTGCACTCCCATATGCCCACGTGCTGCCACTCCCCCATACCTGTAGCTGCCATTTCCCTGCTTTCCTGCTCACTGCTGGATGCTCCAGCACTACATGGCTCCCAGCTGCATCACCAGACCATGGGAGCACAGGGCCTGTGCCAGTACCCCAGGGCCAGGAATGGGAGGGTGTGTGTGTGTGCATGTGTGTGTGTGAAGGGAGGGAGGGACAGTGTGTGGGGGGAGGGGGGAGGGGTAGTATGTGTGTGCAGGGAGGGAGGGACAGAGTGTGTGTGGGGAGTTGCAGGGAGGGAGAGGCAGAGTGTGTGTG
>NW_017729034.1:13886855-13896090 GCF_001723915.1 Gavialis gangeticus
GGGTGTCCCATATGCACATCCCACCATACACATGCACCCACACCCCCTCACACTGCCATACATGCAGACCTCTATACCCACACCCCCTCACACATCTCATCCAGCCTTCCCCAAACACATCCCCCCACAAAGTCCATACCCTCCACACCCCACATATCCACATACACACCCACATGCTCCCTCACCCTATACCCATCCCCACACAAAACACTACACCCCCCACACCCTCCCCTACATCCCACGCACCCATAGCCTCCCACAAACCTATACCCATCCCCATGCCCCCCAATATTTAAGAGTAAGACTTCATTTTAAGCTATTTTTAATCACCTCTACGTACACTACACAAACACAAGTAAATCAGGACCAAAATATTTTTTGAAATCAAATTAATGAATGTTGTAGGTGTTTGCTTTTTAGAATATAATTTGGTATTTTCTGGTTCCGAGATCGCAAAACCCCTTGCTGAAAGGAGTACTTCTGGGGCAAGAGGAGGGACTTCTGGTGGCAAAGGTCAGGGGCTAGGAGGCAGGACTTCCAGTCACAAGATGGTGACCAGGGGGCAGTGCTACCCATGAGGCCCTCAACAGCTTGCCAACATTCAGAAAGCGGCACTCCACCCAAAAGAATTGCCCACCCCGATATAACTAATGCTAATTGGCTACCTGTGTTTAGTATTCTCAGCAGTTGAAGCCAAGAACTATGGTATTTGAATTTACCACTCATTGTGAAGTGGAGTCACTCCTAGGTAAGCTTTAGGCAACACAGTGCAGGCAGGGTGGTGTGTGTAAACATGAGCAGTTTGTCTCACGCATCATTTTCTGTGGCTGGGAACTTCACTATTCTAGGCTGCCAACTTATTACTTTAGCTAAGTGCTATATTCACTCAACATTTTAATAATATATATTAGTTGCAAAAAAAAGACTCCACAGTACATTAAACCCCATATCACTAAATTTAATAACATTGCTACTGGCATGTTTCAGAGTTTAAATAAACATGAATCACTACATTCAAATTACTGTAATAATTTTGGTAAGAAATGGTTATGTATTGCAAACTCTGAGGCTTTTAAAGAAAAAGACCCATGCAGTGTGAGTGGGTGTTTCTGGGGTTTCACATCATCACATTACTGAGTATGAGCCACAATATAAAGACTCACTTGTGCCAAAAGTTAAAACAAAAATGGCCCATGGAATCATACACATTCTAAACGATTTGCCTGATGCCACCAAAAGGTTTGTTTAAAAGTTGAAGTCTATATGCTGAATATGGATCAGTGCCCATTGCCTGATGGCACTGAAAGAAGAGGTCACTTTGATGTCATTGAACTCTGGAAAGTGTAAAAGTACTTTCTATCGCTTAGCAGTTCATAACGCCTTTTCCAGGATGAAGAAAACTGCATGACAGCTCCTCAGTGGTGAAGATTACCCCTGCTTCCTACTTAACAGCTGTAGAGGTGAGAATTCTACCTGCCCAGAAGTAGTTGTTCCTTTTGGGGACTGCTGAAACAGTGTATCCCAACTATGAAAACCTTAAAACGTAACAGGAGATCATAACTCCCATTTAGAAAAGGTGAGTACATTTGTAGGCCTTTTCCTTGCAAAGTGCTTGAAACTATGACAGTGGTAAACTCTCTCCAAAGGCAGAAATTTTATCTCTGGCTTTCTCTAAAGTTCATGGCTTGTTCTTCATCTCCTCTATGACTGCCAAGAGCTACACATCTCTTGATCTTACAGAAGACCTCAGGTCCATCAGTGGCTTTGAGAGTTGGGTGCCTTTAGGATTACACCATCTCCCTCCTTCTGCCATACAGCCATTGCAACTGGTGGCTTAAGAGCAGTAGAGGCAGCAAGGGTCAGACTGGACTCAGCATGAAATGGGGAGCAGGTAAGTAGTCCCATTTCTGACAGTGACTCACCCTGTGATTTAGCCAAGGCATTTCACTTTTCTGCTTGTTTTAACCATAGAGAAGTAGGGCTGGAAGGGACGTCCATAGATTATCTAATCCAACCTTCTGCCTGAGGTTGGATCATCCTTACCCAAACCATCCCATAAAAATCCATTACCTCTTAGTAAAAATGCAGTCCACCCTGACACAACATCAGAAATAATACCCTGCCATGCAGGAAATGGCAGCGTTCCATTTTGACCAGCCTTTCAACGTTTCAATGGAATAACGTTCCATTTTGAATTTTTTATTTATTTGAAACAGCTGTTCTATTCCGTTCTGTCAAAACAGTTTTGCTGTTTCGAACCAGTTTCAACGTTTCATCCATAGGATATAATGGGGAAGGATGAAACAGCCTATAACTTTGTCATTTCTGGCCTGATTTGGATGAAACTTGTAAAAATGGTAGCTCCTTCAGAGGGCATAAAGTCTGCCAAAACTCAAGGAGATAGTTATAAGGGAGTTGGGGAAACTGCACCCCAAAATCTTGAAAGCAAAACTTGTGTCACATGTACGTATTAAGCCACAGTGAGGTCAAAACTGGAGGCATGCTAGCTCCTGCTGAGGCCACAAAGCCTGCCAAGTTTCACAGAGATAGATGCAGGGCGTTCAAGGAAACTGTACCCCAAATTCTTGAAAAAAAACTCAAGTCACATGTATGTGTTAAGCCACAGTGGGGTCAAAATTGCAGGCCTGCTAGCCCCTGCTGAGGCCACAAAGCCTGCCAAGTTTCAAGGAGATAGGTGCAGGGCTTTGAGGGAAACTGCACCTCAAGCTGCAGACAAGCAAAACTCATGACATGGGTGACACTGTGTATTAAAGCACAGCAAGGTGAAACCTGCAGACCTGCTAGCCCCTGATGAGGCCATGAAGCCTGCCAGCTGTCAAGGAGATAGGTGCAAGGGTTTTGGGTTCTGGAGCCCTGCACCTCTAGCAGCTGAAAGGCAAAATTTGTGTCATGGGTGCTTGCAGGACTGTGTCTGTCTTGGGTCCCAGAGGGGTGAAAACTTCAGGCCTGCTAGGCTCTGCTACAGCCATGAAGCCTGCAAGCTGTTAAGGAGATAGGTGCAGGGGGGTTCTGGGGCCTGCACCCCTAGCTGCTGACAGGCAAAACTCATGACATGGGTGCTTGTGCAACTGTTGCCTCTCAACAGGCAGCAGGACTGAAGATCCCCCATCACTTGCCACCACAGACCTAGGGGTAATAATTGACCACAGTATGAACATGAGCCCACAGTGTGATGCTGTAGTCAGCAGGGCCAACAATACCCTGGCATGTATCAATTGATCCCTGTGTTCCCTGAACCCTGTAGCTCCCTATGACCATATGGTCAGAATGCTGCCTCCTACCATTCATACATGAGAAATGACATGCTGGGTCAGGCCAAAGGTCCCTTCAGCCCCATGTCCTGTTTCCAGCAAAGGCATGTAGCAAATGCCTTGGAAGACTATAAGAAGCAAGGCCTGTGTAAAGTGATCCATTCCCAGTCAGACCCTCTGAGTCACCAACAAGTATAGGTTTATGGCTGTACTGAGCCGGGGTGACATTCCCAACTGCTGGATTTAATTACCCCTGATTGAGCATCAATTTGTCAAAATTTCCATTCATTTGTCTAATCACTTTTTGAACCTGTTTATATTACTGACCTTCACCATGTCCTGTGGCCATGAGTTCTATATGTTCATTATGTGCTATGTAAGAAAGCGTTCCTTTTTTTGTTCTAACTCACTACCTCATGATTTTATCTGATGCCCCCCTTGTTCTTGTATAAGGCATAGTAAATAATAGTTCCCTATTCCTTTTTCCCATACTACTTATGATTTTATAGAACTCTTTCATATCCCCTTTCAGTCATCTCTTTTCCAAGAAGCATTCCAGTGATTTGTTTCTCCTCATATGAAAGCTGCTCAGTACCACTGCTCACCTCTGTAGCCCTTCTCTGTACCTTTTCTTGTTCTTCTTTGCCCTTTCTAAAATGGGGTGACCAGAAATATACAATGTAATTGAGATGTAGGCAGGCCATGGATTTACATAGTGTTGTAATGTTGTTTTCTGTTCTGCTGTCAAGTACTGTTCCAATAATTCCTAACATTCTAGTTGCCCTTTTGCCCACCACTGCAGACTGAGTTGATGTTTCTTGAGAACTCTACGTAATGACTCTAAGATATCCCCCCGGGCACATCTATATGAGACACTATGTTGCTGTAGTGATGAGCTATGGTGACATATTTCATTGCTACAGCAATGTAGTACAGGTGGGCACTAACCATGATGCTGCCGCTACTGCTCAGTAGGGTCAGAAATGACCTGTGCATCTCCGGGACTGCACAGTACCAACTGCACAGTGGGTCACACATGTAGACGTGTCCCCTCAGTGGTAACAGTTAATTCCGAAGCCATTGTTATGAATACAATAGTTGTGGGGGGCGTTCCTCTATGCGCACTACTTTGTACTTTTCTTTATTGAATTTCATCTGTCACTTTCATTCAGGTTTCTGAGTTCTTTCTGTTGTACTTCTCACTCAACTTTGCATTTAACTACCTGAAATAATTTTGTATCTAGAAATTTGTCTCCTTCACTGTTTGCTCCCTTTTCCAAATGACTTGTGAATGGGTTAAACATCACAGATTCCTACAGAGATCCCTGGGGGACTACCATTCATTTTCCTCTATGGTGAAAATTGACCACTAAGCCTTGTTTGTTTCTTGTCTTTTTACCAGTTTTTTACTCATGAGAAGACCTCTCCTCTCATCCCAGCATAGCTAAGATTCTTTAAGAATCTTTGGAAAAGAATCTTGTTAAAAGATTTTTGAAAATCTGGGTATACTGTAGCGACTGGGTCCCCTTTGTCCACATGCTCGGGGACACCCTCAAATAACTCCAGCAACTGATAACACATAATTTCCCTTCACAAAAGCTGTGTTGACTCTTCCTGAGGATATCATATTTATCCATGTGATTACCAGTTCAATTTCTTATTAGAGATTGTACCAATTTTCTGGGAATGGCAGTACACTCAATACTGTCTCTTTCTCTAAGCATGCAATCAGACTGGACTTAGGCCAGTTCCACCTTCCAGAGATGATCAGTCTTGCAGCATAATGCTTGCACTTGGACACAATCCTTCTGCTCCTGACTTGTGGACCATAATGAAGCCTAGTTATGCTGACACAATGACTGAGCCAAGTTGGTGGAGTGTTTTGAAGTAGGCTGGCCCACAGTCAACTGGGTCATGAAAAAGCAGAAATAGTATTGTTGTCCTGCTTCAGGCACTACCTCATTATGAATCAACCCTGCATACCCAGCCCCAAGCAGACAAAACCCAACAAAACAAGACACGACACTGGGTTTCATATAATCAAACTGATCAATAAATGTATCACATTTTCTTTGCCTTCCTTCTTATATCTAGCTTAAAGAGAAAAGCTGTCAAACTCCAGCTTGTGGGTGAATGTTTCAGGCTCAAAGTTTAACCTTAGATGTGCCTGTAATAATGGAAGCTCTCCTGGTCAGGCTGCAACTCTCGCCTTCCTTATTAGGCTCTCCCCCTTCCTGTTCCACTTGTACTCTCCCTCATCACTGTACTCCCATTTCCTGTCCCCCAACACCCATCAGTTACCTACCCCCATGGCTTTCATCCCTTTTCTCCTGTCTTTTGCTTCTCACACTCTTTCTCTCTGGTACCCTTTTCCTCTGCTTCCCTTTCTTCTACTATCCCATATATACCTGCTCCCCCTCTGTCTTTCTTTGTCTCTGCCTTTCCTTCCTCTTCCAAATATATATATATATCTGGACTTTAAAAAAGCCTTTGATCTGGTGTCCCACGATCTCCTCATGGAAAAATTGGCCAACTGTGGCCTCGGCTACACCACAGTCCAATGGCTAGGAAATTGGCTCCAAGGCCAGACCCAGACAGTAGTAGTCAATGGAAGTGAATCACTGTGGTGCTTCATGACCAGTAGTGTCCCCCAAGGCTCTGATCTTGGACTGGTTCTCTTTAACATCTTTATCAACTATGTGGGCATTGGTGTCAGAAGCGCACTGGCCAAGTTTGACGATGACACTAAACTTTGGGGCATAGTGTCCACACCTGAGGACAGGCTAGTGATCCAGGCTGACTTGGATAAGCTTACTAAGTGGGCGGATATAAACCTGATGACATTCAATACCGAAAAATGCAAGGTATTCCACCTTGGGGGAAAAAAAAACCCGCAGCAAGCTTATAGGCTCAGCAGTGCTACGCTCGCTAGCACCATGGCTGAAACAGACTTGGGGGTCATGATCGACCACTAGATGAACATGAGCCACCAATATGATGTTGCAGCTGGTAAAGAAAATAAACTCTGGCTTGCATCCATTGATGCTTCTCAAATAAATCTCAGGATGTCATCCTCCCACTGTACTCAGCTCTGGTGAGGCCGCAGCTGGAGTACTGCATCCAGTTCTGGGCTCTACAGTTCAAGAAGAATGTTGAGAAGCTTGAGAGAGTACAGAGGAGAGCCACATGCATGATAAGAGGGAAAGAAAATAGGCGTTATGATGAGAGGCTGAGAGTCATGGGATTTTTCATCCTGGAAAAGCGCAACCTCAGGGGAGACCTGGTGGCTGCCTATAAATACATAAGGGGTGTACATGAAGATCTGGGAGAACACCTGCTCACCAGAGCACTCCAAGGTATAACAAGGACCAATGGTCATTAACTCCTTCATGACCATTTTAGGCTAGACATAAGGAAAAACTTCTTTACTGTCTGAACCCCAAGGCCTGGAATAGACTCCTCACAGAAGAGGTGCAGGCACCTACTCTGGACTCATTCAAGAAACATTTGGATGCTTATCTTGCTGGGATCCTTTGACCCTAGCTGACTTCCTGCCCCTGGGGCAGGGGGCTGGACTTGATGATCTCTCGAGGTCCCTTCCTACCCTAATGTCTATGAATCTATGAATCTATGAAATCTCCTCCTCCAACCTACATTCCCCCGAACCTTCCATGTTTTTCTTTGTATTGAAGCAATTGAGAGATGGTATAGAGCAAGGGTCGGCAAACTTTTTGGGCAGAATGCCAAAAACACCCACAACCTCGATTTGTAAGGTGTTGGCATGCCAGGGCTAGACAGCGGGAGAGCTGCAAGGGGCTCAATCCTTCTTGTGGCAGCACAGCTCTGGACCCTTCCCCACTGTCCACCCTGAGGTGCACATGCCAAGCAAAATGCCTCCATGTGCCACACTCTGTGGCACCTGTGCAGGAAGTTCCCTACCCCGGTATAGAGCTAGAAAGGATTCCTTTATTCAAATATTATCTAACCCACTAACCATATCCTGCTGTTGGCTACAATCTGATGTTCCCTGGACCTCTGGTCTCACCTCTCTGGAGCCCTCTCTTCCCAGATGAGGGATGTATTCAAATGTGTCCATACCTCATCTCCTTATATCACAATGGCACTATGTGTCCTCTCACTCTCTGTTCTGCTCCTTCTATCACCTTGGTTACTAAGAGGTTTTCCCCCATGTTTGTCACATGCAGCCTTTCACTATCACTTTCAGCTTTTCCATTTTCTCTGGTGACTCAGAGCTACCATTTCATCCAAAGAAAACCTGGTTTCCACTTCATTAGATGCAATGGGACAGCATGTCCATCTTTACCAAAGCCATCCATCCTTTTTCTGTCAAAAACTTTGAGGAATTTATAGTAGTGTTAGAATGATGTGGTAGCCATAGTGGTCCAGGAATTATGTGATAGACAAGGATTTCTAAGGCTGATATCATATATTGGACAAATGGCATAGTTGGGATAGAGTTAGACAGGTTTTGAATGCAAGACATTCTTCATCAGGTCATTATTCTTCATCAGGGAATTACAGACATTTTGGTCAAGGGCTTCAGACTTAGTGACAGTAATGGGAAAAATTATAGCTATTTGGGACAAGGACAGAACTTTGTTAATTTGAAAGTGGAAATCAAGAAAGTATGGGAAAAATGATAAGAACTATGATACTCATAGCAGAATCATGAATTATGGTAATGCTGCATGTGCTTTCTCTTGTTCCCAGTTTGGTTGATGTCCATCCAGTCCCCTCCTCAGCCCCAATGGATGCTCACCTCTTACCCTATATCTGCTCACTTTTGTTTTTATCTTTCCTGGTTTCTCCATCCAGATCCTAGGTCATAATGAAGGGTAAACTGGTGAAACTAAGAAAGTAAAAACTGAGACTTAGGAAATCAGACAAACCTTCCAGGTGGTGAGAGTTCTGTCAGGCTCTGCAAATAGCAGAGTTATAGACTCATTTAAGGCTTGGTACATGATGCTGGACAAAACACTAGAGAAAGCACTATTAGAACAACTTCTCAGATCAGAGTGTGTAAAATGACCTCAGAGGTCTTTTTGTTTCTAATTACCACAACATTTCTAATTTCTAAACAAATGACCATGCTGTTCTTTCTGCAGATAATATTGGCATTTAAATCTCCCTCAGTTGGTGTTAGAGTTAATCCTTGTGGAGAACTGAAGGCAGTTTGTCTCTCTCATAGTTAATGATTAAGGTTTTGAGACTCATTAAAACAGCCGTGAACTACTTTACATAGGCTCACACTTGAAACCCTTAAAAGACTAGGCAGTCTTAAAAAAATCATCCAAGTTCTGCAGAAATTAATGAACTGGAAACTTCTGGAAGAGCCTGTCCATGTGCATTTTGAGTCCTGCATCTAGTCCCAAGTGCCTTGGGCCTTTGTTTCTCCACGGCTTCTTCTCCTGCAGTGAATTTTCCATTTCCTGAGGATCAGAGTGCTAATTCTGTTATCTATCCTGACCAGGCTGCAACCCACATAAGGACTTATTCCTCTAGGAATGTTCAGTTGGATACATATTTATCCTTATTTCTTTCTCTAAATTGCTGCAGAATGGCAGGTACTCCCCCCCCCCGGCTGTGGATGGTTTCTTTTGGTAAAGGGTGATGATTCCTATGTTAAACTCAGTGTCTTTTTAGAATTAATAGTGATTCATTAATGGAAATTATGTCATTGTTTTTGTTTTTTATTGCATTTTTATTTACATTTGGTGTTATATGAATATTGACAGGATGGAGAGAAATTCACAATTCAAGTTCAGTACTTTGATCCATGTGAAAAGAATAGCAAAGAACAGGAACAGTCTAACTGACATATTTCCAGTTATTAAATAATGGGCTAATTTTCAAATATTTTAGTCCAGATCATAAAAAAGGATTGATAACAATGTTCTGATGAGGGCTGTGGATAAAGAGCCCTAAAAAACAACATGCATGTG
>NW_017729034.1:13901090-13901864 GCF_001723915.1 Gavialis gangeticus
GAATAGCAAAGAACAGGAACAGTCTAACTGACATATTTCCAGTTATTAAATAATGGGCTAATTTTCAAATATTTTAGTCCAGATCATAAAAAAGGATTGATAACAATGTTCTGATGAGGGCTGTGGATAAAGAGCCCTAAAAAACAACATGCATGTGAAACTGGAAATATGGGACAGGGGATAGAGTGGGGAGAGAAGAAAAGTATATGACAAATCCTTGTGAGGAGCCCCAGACAGCTTTTGTCTGCACTGAAATGGTTTTATGGGATTTTCTACAGAAAAAGGAAGGGGAAAAAAGTTTGAGTTCAAAAGATCAAGTTGCATTTTCATTGATCTCAGACTTGTAAGAGCTGCTCCATCAATCACAGTTGCTTAAAAATTCCTATTAATGGCCTCAAGTGCTGGGGCTTCCCATATGGTTTGTCTTTGTAACATTCGGACATCTCTCTGGAAGAAGTGTGGGAATCTGTCAGTGTCAGAGCCAGATTCCGCACATTTATTCTTACTTCCCTTTTAATGATGTAGAGAAAATGTTATCATGGGGGGTTGAAAGCATGTGAGTTCATTAAGGAAGAGTTTGGATCACTTGTGAAAAAAAGATGATAATAAGGACAAAAGAATGAAGAAGGACATAGGACATATTCTGCAGGAAGACCAAGTTCTGCCATATTCCCTACATCAACCTGTCCACCCCAGGGAGAGTAAGATGAAACTATCTTCAAGCAAGGGTGCTATGTGATAGAGGAATGTAAGGATAGACATTACAACTTAGAG
>NW_017729034.1:13915507-13917174 GCF_001723915.1 Gavialis gangeticus
CCAGCCCTAATGTCTATAAAATCTATGAAATCTATGAAATTTTTACCAGCTGGACTGGCAGCGCGTATGATGCATGCATGTTCAGAAACTCCCCTCCGCCTGCCCTCATGGAGAAAGGACACTATGCACCCAGCATGGAAGAGACAGTGATCTACGGCGTCACTGTTCCCTTGGTTATATTAGTGGATGCCTCCTACCCGCTAAAGCCCTGGCTCATGAAGCCTTATGGAGGGAGCATTACCAACCCGCAGAAGCTGGCTTTCAACTACCACCTCAGCAGTTGCAGGATGGTCCTGGAATGGGTGTTCAGCTGACTGAAAGGACAATGGAGGGCACTTATGTGCTGGCTCAATGTGGATCAAGAAAATATAACGGCCTTTATTGTGGCAGCATGCATGCTGCACAATAGGATGGTTGATCAGCCCTTGTCCGTGACTGTCCAGAAGGATATATTGCTGACAACAACCCCTAGAAGTGCTTTGTTCTAAAATTAATTCATTTTTTTTACACTTTAAATCTGTGTCTTTCTACAGGGGCATGCAGTGTCGCGGACATGGGGAGGAAGGGAGGACGGTCAGGGGAAGGGGGAAGAAATCTGGACTGGGCTAGGGGTTTGCTGCTTCCAGACTGTGAGTGGTTTGGGTGAGGGGGGCATCACACACTGTCTCCAACATGTAAATGAGGCCCAGGGGAGGGGGCGGGGGAGCAAAATAGCAAGCCACGTTTTGAAAAACATTCCAAAAACATGTATAAAACAATTCACAACACACCTCCAAAAGCTGTATGTGGCACTACACAAACAGATTGACGGACGTACCGGGGCAGGCAATAGGAGGGTTCCAAAGGGATCCCCCCTTGGAAATTGTATGAAGATCAGTGAGCTTGGGCATGCTGGGAAATGTAGTCCAGAAAAAAAATTAAAAAAAAAAAGCCAGAAGAGCTTACCACCTACAACATCAACAGCAATCACCAATCAACCGGGTGGCAACAAACACCCACCCAGCTGCCCACCCACCCACTACTCTTATGATATCATAGCCCCACCTGCTACTCTTATGATATAGCAGTTATTAAGCAGCTATAGTTAATGAAAAAAAACCCCGTATATTCGTAGCATGGTGGGATGGGAAGGGAAAGGAACAGGACAGGAGGACTCATGCGGCATGTCTGTGGGATTGGGATGGGGTCTTTGGGATAGCATACTGATGGAGAGAGACCAGACCAAACAAGCACTTCTGATTATTGTTCTAAACAGAAAGAAAGGATAAGTCTTTTAAAGCATTTGAAACTCACAAAAGAGACTAGAAATAAAGTCCAGTAGTATGAAGGTGTGGTAACTAGTAGAGTAACTAGGGTAGGGCAAGCAGGGCACCTTACCTGCCCCACCCCTCCTTGCTCTGGGAGCCTTTCCTGTGGCAGATGCAGCCCTGTACTGTCTAACCATACAAGCTGGGCAGCCCTGTGCTCCATATTGCATGGGGCTAACCTGAGGCAGACAGGCTTCCTGCACACTAGCTGCAGCAGTCTTGTGGCATGGGCTCTCAAGGGGCTGTCCCTGGGACCCTGTTCTCTGCCACCTGTTCCAGATACTTTACTGGGCATGGAGCTGCACCACCCATTGCAAAGTCCCATAAAGGGATGCCACTTAGCTCAACCCCCCCCCCCCC
>NW_017729034.1:13917446-13918911 GCF_001723915.1 Gavialis gangeticus
ACTTAGCTCAACCCCCCCCCCCCGTGCATTATGGGACACAGGGCTTCCTGACTTTTATGGCTGAGCACTGCAGGGCTACACCTATAGCAAAGGCTCCTGGGGAGGCAGGGACAGTCTGGTTCCCTCTGCTAAACCTGCTCCTCAGCTGCATCAGCACAACCACATGCTAGTACAACTGAAGGAACTACTACCTGAGTGCAGAGAGAGCTGGGGAAAGTAAGAATCTTTGCCTCACGTTGCCCCACTCTCCAGTGTTTGGCACACTGCCCAGGGCACTGCAGGAGCTAACTGCTTCTGCTGTCTACGGCTCTTTCTGATTCTCTAATGGTTAGTAGCACCTTGGTTGCTATGTTTCAGAAGCAGCACATGTTAATAGAACAGTTCTTCGGTCTATGCCAGCTTCTGCCTTGGCAGTTGGAAAGGGAGACCCTGGGGCAGCTGGTACTAATGTGACGTGTTGCTGATACTGTCTGAAAAAGTAATGAGTTTGGTGCCACTATTTACACATCTGACTTGTAAAGTAGGCACCATGTGAAATATACAGCCAAGACTGCCCCACATTGGCAGCTTCTGTCATCACATCAATTCCCAAGTGCATTAAAATGTTAAAACATGAATTAAAGAAACATCATTCATAAAACACTCAAATAACAGGCCATGAATGCCTTCATTGTCTTTCACCTGCTATTATGAAACTGACACAGTAGGTCAGGCAGCAGGCGAGGTGCTGTGGGGTTCAACAATAACCTGCCACTAACCCACTCAGTGTCTGTAGCTCAAACATTTTATCCTTGTGTAACAGGGTCATCTGTCCCCTTAAGAAGGAGTGGCTAGCTCTGTTAAGGGCATTCAGCTGTGGGCCTTCTAATAATGAGGCAGTGTTCCTCTGGGAATTTAAAACCCAAGAGGAGAGAGCTAAGGGAGAAGACTGTGAAGGGACAATCTGAAAAGAGGAAGGAAGTGGTCATGGCTTCCTACAAGAGGAGGCCTGACTGCTGCCTTGGGAGCCAGAGAGCCTGTGCTCAAGTGCCTGGGCCAGAGTAGGACTTTTTTTGTTGGCTTATTCTTTGATTTGTGTGTTAAGTACTATGCTGAGCATGATGATAAAGATCTTTCCACTGTCACCTCACAATCAAACATGGAAGCTGAAATTCTAATGAAAAGTTCCCCACTATAAAATAGGAACTGAATGAAGGTATGAAGTGGCTTTGTGCTGTGGTGTGAAAGGCTTTCTTCAAAGAGAACGGTTTAAATATTCTGTTGGAAAGTAGGTTTTTCTGCTTTGGACTGGAAGACAAGCCTTTCTAAGACAGGACTTTCAGTAGTCGCATAACCAGGAGTGGGAGAAAGGGCACCCACCCTAGGTGCCAAATTAGGAGACACACCAGAATCCCCCCCCCCCCCCCCCCCCCCCCAACGGCGCATCCATGCAGCCCATACCCTCCCCGCGCCCCCAGCACAAGCC
>NW_017729034.1:13918938-13929150 GCF_001723915.1 Gavialis gangeticus
AAACCCCCCCCCCCCCGCCCCCCGCATATAGTCCATGGCCTGGCAGCATTCCCATACTGGGAACTCAAAAACAGTCCCTGGCAGAAGCTATTTCTATGGTTTTGAGAACAATATCTGGGGCAAGCAAGCATGTAGTAGCAGTGGCAACAGTGCGGCTGGGGACTATATAGGAGTTCCTGGCATGGGTAAGACTTTTACTCCCCTGCCCCACTCTCTACTCTCTTGTAGGGTTTGCACGTGGCATCAACTCTGCTTGCTATGCCTCTGACTTTCAGAACAAATATTTAGGAGGTCCCATCTAGAGTAGAACATGTATGGAAGGCCTAGGCCTGGTGGTGTTAAGAAACATGCAGAGGAAGAAAGGAGCTTCAGACCATGGGACCAGGAGAGGAGTCTGCAGGAACAGGTCCTCATGCTTTTACCTGCATATGCTATGTTCACAGCTCAGGCTTATCAGGTGACAAACTGGACCATTTTTCAAAGTATCCTCTGCATGTAGTCCAGAACTTGTATTCTTTTAGTTCTGTACTGAAAAGTTTGTCTGAGGAGAAGGGCCACAATATAGTTTTATGGGATTAAACTACAACTGTCAATAATGCTTTCCTTATTATTATTGCTGTGATAAATAAAA
Organism: Gavialis gangeticus; assembly: GCF_001723915.1. Lineage (NCBI taxonomy): Eukaryota > Metazoa > Chordata > Crocodylia > Gavialidae > Gavialis > Gavialis gangeticus. Next base: position 13,919,570 of record NW_017729034.1, read on the forward strand.
AGAAGGAAGCCAGAAAAGTGAAGAGTGAAGCCAGGGAGCTCTGGAAATGGAAACGGATGGACGGATGCTTTGGGACTATTGCAGGCAATCCTAGTTCGCTGAGCTTTTCTGGGCCACTGTTTCACTAGCTTGGGAGATACATTGGAATATTAATATATTTCATAGACGTTATGGCTGGAAGGGACCTTGAAAATCATCAAGTCTAGCCCCTGCCCCAGGGGCAGGAAGTCAGTTAGGATCAAAAGATCCCAGCAAGATAAGTGTCCAAACATTTCTTGAATGAGTCCAGAGTAGGTGCCTGCACAACTTCTAGAGGGAGTCTATTCCAGGTCTTGGGGCTCGGGCAGTAAAGAAATGTTTTTTCTTATGTCTAGCCTAAAATGGTCTTGGAGAAGTTTATGACCATTGGTCCTTGTTTTACCTTGGGGCACTCTGGTGAACAGACGGTCCCCTAGATCATGATGCACACCCCTTATGTACTTATAAGCAGCCACCAGGTCCCCCCTGAGCCTGCTCTTTCCCAGGATGAAGAGCCCCATGGCTCTCAGTTTCTCTTCATAAGGCCCTCTTACCCTCTGATCGTGCTCATGGCTCTCCTCTGGACACTCAACATCCTTCTTGAATTGTGGAGCCCAGAATTGGATGTATTATCCCAGCTGCAGCCTCACCAAGGCTGAGTACAGTGGGAAGAAGACATCCTGAGATTTACTTGAGAAGCATCTATGGATGCAAGCCAGAGTTCTCAGATGCGGACACTATGCCCCAAAGTTTAGCGTCATCAGCAAACTTAGCCAGTGTGCTTCTGACACCAGTGTTCACTTTGCTGATAAAGACGTTAAAGAGAACCAGTCTAAGGACAGAGCCTTGGGGGACACCACTGGTCACATAGCACCATAATGATTTGCTACCATCAACCACTACTCTCTAGATCCGACCTCAGAGCCAATTTCCCAGCCGCCAATTTTCCGAGGCCACAGTTGGCCAATTTTTCCAGTAGGAGGTCATGGGACACCAGATCAAAGGCTTTTTTAAAGTCCAGATATATGATGTCAATCTCATCTCCCTTGTCCAGGTGATATGTCACCTGGTCACAGAAGGAGATGAGATTGGTCAGGCAATACCTACCTGTGACAAACCCATGCTGGCTGTCCCTCAGGATGTTGCTCTCAGCCAGCTTACCAAGAATGGTCTCTCTGATAATTTTCTCCAGAATTCAAAAATCATTTTTTAAAATCTCATCGTGCTTCAGCTGTTAGAGCTGTGGGAATTATGGATAAAAGTGGCAGAGGACTGAATTAAAGAACCCCCTGTGGCACAATTGTGCCATCAGTTGAAGAGACAAAAAACAGATATTATGGCTAAGTAAACCCAGAAAAGTTCTTGGTTTTGGATTCAAGCTCAGCTGAATCTCACTATTGTGAGGAATTGAAAACTCACAAATTTCCTTGTAAGGAAAGCTTTCTGGTCAGGGATTGTGGGGTTTACACTTGTTAAATCTATGATGGTCAGTCAATCCACTTCCCTGCCTTGTAGAATCCCACTGCACATTTTCTGTGTTTCAACCTCATCCGTTCTCATGAAACCATAATCATTGTTGTTCTCATGGGGTAACTAGTCAACCCACCTGCATGAACAAACTGGAACCAGTGACAACAGTATAAATGTACCAAAAACTATTTATTAAACATACTGATTGTTTGAAAGAGTATTTATGATCATTTAAACCCACAATATTATTTATCTAGAACTCTGAACAAAATTTACACTTTTTTTAGAGTTTCAAAATGTGAATGAACAATTTACTAAGTCTGTAGTTCACACTGTTTTAAAACTAATAATTACTTCCAAAAACATTTCCTTACTGTTTTAACTAAACATTGCATTCCTCACAAAGCACCATTGATATACTGTGGTGCACACAAGCAAATCATTTACAATCTTCCCATCATTTCTGGATTTTCCTGTCATCTGTCCTTGGACAAAAAGCACAATGTCCACTCATGCTTGCAGAAGGTTCTACTGGGGTGTGTTGTGGCAATTTGTAATTTGAGGTAGTCATGCCAGACTTGGCAGATTTAGACAGATTATGTGTATCCATCATTCTATGTTTTCAACTGTTCTCCAATCTCCTGCAAAAAAAAAAGCTTAGTCTTCTTAAATGTGATGTTTGCTTTCAGTTTACACTGTGGCCTAGCCAAATGATGAAGCTGGCAATGGCAGCCAGATCCAGCATATTTAAAAATAGTGTCATTGGTCATACAGACTAAGTGGTCATGGTTATCCACCCCACCCTTGTTTTTATTGTAGTCATGGATGATGTCTGGCTTTCTTTGCTCTTCACCCACTGACAGGTCATGGTGCATGCTAGACAGCAACAGCACAACTTTGGACTTATTTGAAACATAGGAAACTAGGGTGAGTTCCCTATCAAGAGCAAAAAATGAATTAAAAACTTTCCCTTCTTCAATTTGCTTGCATTTTTGGGGGGATGTTGGCCTTAATTTTCCAAATTGTACTCACATAGCACAAGTCTTGCTGTAGCAGTATTTCTGCCAGGTCAGTACTTGTAAAGAAATTGTTACCCACAATATTCCTTCTCATCTTGTACCAGGGATGAACCAGTTTTTCAATGACCTGGGTACGAAGATTACCTTGGTGTGAAGGAGAGAGAGAGTAAACAAAATCCCCAAGGTGTCTTACATGCTGGGCACGGGAGGTCAGAAGAAGAAAAGCAGCCTGCAGCAACAGATAGGGAAAGTGAAAGCAAGCAACGCTTACAGCATGGGGGGCCAGCGGGGCTGCAGCTGGAGACTGGAAGGGAAGAGAAGCAATCACCACACTTCTGAAGCAGCGTCTCACTCTGGATTGGAGGAGGGAGGCTGCTCAGAGAGGGGCAGAGTGGGGTCGATTCCCTGCAAGCCACAGAGAGAGGAGCAGCTAAATGTCCCGGCAGGCAAATGTTGAGAAACCTGCTGGAAAAATGCTGCAAGTGTAACCCAGAGAAGGGGAGGCCTGTACACACAAGGCTTCTGGGAATCCCTGGAGCAGAGTGACAGCTGAGGATCCAGGGGAGAGGCCAGAAGAATTGCTGTTTTCAGGTTAGAGCCTTGCTGCACGTTGGAGAGATCCCACTGGGACTGTGGATGCTCACAAATAAGCTGGGGCAGGCCTGTGCAGAGCAGTGACTGGATTAACTGGGTTTTTTTCTTGTGATTGGGACGTGAGAGCCTGACCCCAAGTGAAAGAGACATGGACTGAGTCTGGCAAAGAGACTGAGAGCAGTCGGGTTTTGCTTTCTTTTTTTTTTGGATATTTGAGTGCAGGCCAAGGCCAGCCCTGGAAGGGTGTATGCCTAACTAAAGCCAATGGTCACCCTAGTGGCTGAGGTGGACCAATAGACCAACAGGCAGCATTAAGATCTGGCTTCAGAGAATGAGTGCCATCTGGAGAAGCTAGGTTGTGGTAAAGGGGAGGTTTGGAGCCCCACAGAAAAAAACAGGGATTGAGACCAGGTAGGATCACCTTGGGCATTGCCTCCTAGCAATATAATATCATTAAAGTTGTGGCAGCTGAGAAACATAAGACCAACTTCCTGGCAGACCAGGTGATCTGAAGCCAAGGTCCACCCTGTCACTGTCTGTAGGAAAACAAGCTCAGGGCAGTGGCAGCAAGCCCTACAACACCTATAGTCATCACACTTGGCATGGAGCTTCTGGTTGCTTGCCTAGGTAGATGTCTCCAGACAGGAGGAATGAGGTTGCTGCATCACAGCACCACCACGTTTTCAAGCCGTATTTGGCAGGCTTGCTGAGCATATACTCTCTCAAGGCACAGTGACCCCTGAATGCAATGAGCTGCTCATCAACCATCAGGTGTATTTCTGGAATATACTATTTCTTGAGCTGCTCCACAAATTGTGTCAAAATATCTCTGAAGGCAGCAAGCTTGTCCACAGCTCTCCTTTCCTCACGTGTCAGTTTGTTATCAAATCTCAGGTACTTGGTGATTTGATAGAATCGTTTTCAACTCATGGTGGCACAGAAGCAAGGGCACCCAGCGCATTGCTCCTAGAACTCCTCCAATGCCTCGTGACCACCATAGTATAGACCACTCAGCAGTAGGAGGCTTTCAGCTCTGTTTCATCCAGCTTTTTACACTCCTTTCTATTTTCAGATGGCTATCATTCTACTCCCTGAATCTTCTTTCTGCCTCTCTGTTTGTTTCTTTTATGATAGCAGTCATGATATCTTGTGAGAGAAACAGGTGGAACATTTCCACCACTGTGTCTTTATTACTTTCTCTTGTTGGCCCAGCATTTTCATGGACTATGTCCCTGGCTGTTCTCTGATGATGTATTAGCTGTGGACATTTTCCCCACACTCTGCCATTCCTTCCTTTAAATGTGTCATCATCTGCAGTGTTTTCTGGGGGTGGTGGCAATGGTTCTACTCCACATCCTGTTGTAGCTCTCCTCAGTCTTCCATGGCAACCCCGAGCTGGTCCTCTTCTCTTTCCCACTGGAAGTGTTGGCATCACTTCTGCTTGTGGCACTAACTCCTCCTCATCTGAGCTGGATGAAGCTTCCATATTCACATGGTATTCTTGCTCAGAACAGTCTCCCATGTCTGGAACAAAGTCAGGATCCTCACTGCTTTGAGATAAGATTTCATCAGTGCATGTGTTTCTGTCATCCGTGGTTACCTGTGCAAGACAGGCTTCAGCACTGAGTATGTGAGGCCTCCTCATCCTGGACTGTAGAAAAAAAAAATCGATTACTGCTGAATACATATAAATAACAATCAAAGACAAGCCTGTCCACCTATGCTGTCATAGAAGCAATTCCATCCTGTCCAACGGCAGCACAGGTAGCACCCTCTCCTCCTGGGCACAGAAGCTAGAAACCAGCATCCATCCTTTGCAGGCAAACCAAAAGTGAGTGGATGCTGTTTGGAAACCACACATGCAAGTGCTTATTGAGAGCAGGTAAAAGTGGTGTGGGGGGAGTCAAGCCCTTACCATTGAAGGGGACTCCATAGTGTATTCTGCATTGCAGTATGATGTTGTTCTATTTCTTCTCTGCTGTCCCTTTGCTCCTTGTCCTCACTTCCAACAAAGGCATGGCAAACTAGCTTGTATGTTATGAAAGAGGCAGGTGAGGCAGAGTTTTCCCGTGAGAAAAGAGAGCAAAGGTGGATTTGGGTGTAACAAAGGGTTTGGGGATTTTTTTGGCAAAGGGCAGGGTGTTTTGATGACCTTGCAGCCTGCAAACAAAGTGATTAGCAAAAGGGATTACCACATCTTCTGCAAAAGCAGAGTGGAGAATGGCCATCCATTAGTTACCATGGATACCTGAAGTGGACATAAATGAGGTGAGAATGAATGATGACCTTTCAGATGCATCCACTCAAAGTAGACAAACAGGTCATTTATATAGAAAATTCCTGTCATACAGAAATTGCATTGGAGTAACAAGTTATCCTGATGCGTTAACATGGGCTTGGGGTAAATTGTTACCCCACATGGAAAAACACATTCACACCTGGGATAATATGTTACCCTTGGCAGTTTTTCATCTTCTGGGTGCAAACCATTCATGTAAGCTTGCTGTTCTTTGGGAATATAGTGCACTGAAGTGCCAGTAACAATGTCCTAAAAAGATTAATTTTTAGAATTAATCAACTTCAAGATACTGCACAAAATATGTGTCTGGGGTAAGAAATTACCCCATAGGAACATATGAAGGTTAAATGTCTCAAAGCAATTCAGAGTCTATTCTACACCCTAGTGTACACATACCTGCAAGAGATTTTTTTTTCCAAATATTTGCCGTATATTTTTCTTTCCTTGTTTTATTGCCTTTCTATAGTTCTTTCTATGCTACAAAACCTTTTTGAAAATGAATATCCACAGTGGGTACTGATCAAAGAGCAAACTGATTTGGGAATGACCCCTGACATGTAGACTAAAAGGTGGTTTAATGTAATACTAAGCAACAATGTGCAACAGTAAAGAGATGCATAAATGTGAGTTGTTCATAGAGCTATGCTGCTTATTTATGTTCCATCACCACCAAGACTGATGGTTTTCTCTGCATAGCTGTTCCATTCCTTTACTAACAAGAAAATTATTGTACTAATTACTAAATGAAGTATAGCTGCTAGGACCATTTTTATCTTTTCTTTTAAAAAACAATTTATACATTTTATCTGTACAGTTCTGAATCTTCCCAAATTCTCTGTGACTTTTTAAAAAATCCAGGGTTCAGAAAACTTACTGGCTAATTCTTTTGTACAGGGGCCTTTTCCAGCTCCAGGATGGAACGATGCACCCCAAGTTGAAGGTGAAAGGGCAGGTCCTAATGCCACCACTGCTTGTCTCCCCAGCCACATGGGGAAACCACCTGCAGCTGGCACTTCTCCCCAAGACAGAATAGGGAGAGTGCTCACAAAAGGCGCTTTCCATAGCCCAGTGTTCCCGAAGCCCCATTTCTGTGGGCTGGATCTAAAGGTTCTATCGGCTGGTTCTGGTTCATGGGCTGTAGGTTACTAACCTCTGCTTTACCATCTTACAAATCGTCTACATTCATAATTTGTATATTAATGTTGTTTCTGACTTCCCTTACCTTATTTTTACATAGGCAGGCAAGGTTCTTTGAGTAGTTGTGAGTAGTTGGGGAAAAGTTCTTAGCAAGCTTTTGGGTGCAAACACCTTTCTTCAGGCATAGGGAGTCTCTGCTGTTCTGAGACTCCAAGGAATGAGAGAAGCTAAAAATATGTCAGGATGTCAGTTAAAATGGAAATAGATAGAAATTAGGGGCCTTTGTACATGCAACAAAATTGTCCTTTAAAGCGGCTTAAATGCGCTTTTGAACTGCTTTAATGTCATTGCTGTTTGCACATTCAGCAGTGTATTCTACTTTAATGGCGTTCCTGTTTGCATGTTTGGTGTCGTATTCTGCTTTAAATGACTTTGTAACATAGCAAGATAAAACATCTCTGAGGTGTTTTAGTTTGCTACCTAACAAAGTGGATGCTGGGAGCCAATGTGCGCAGGGAACCTTGGGCTTGGTGGGCTTCCAGCACCCCATGCACCATCCCTGCCACCTTCTTCCACCACCAGCACACCCAGCCACCCTCCTGCCACCATGCTGCTCTGCCCCAGGGACAAGCCAGCTATTCCTGGAGCTTACCTGCCTTTCCTGTGGCAGATGAGGGAATTGTGAGCTGCAGCCAGATCACACAGCCCCTGAGCTTCCAGACTGGTGCGTTCATCTGTGGCCGCTGCACCTCCCAGGTGGTATCTGTCAACTGGCACCCAGTCTGGGTGGTCCCAGGGGGATGGCCACCACGGAGGAAAGCACCAGGCCCTACGCAGCTCAGCAGCTGTGTGACTTGGTGGCAACTCATGCAGGCAGGCTCAACTGAAGAAAAGAAAAAGCAGCAAGGAGTCTGACCTTTTTTTTTTTCCTCTTGAATCCTGCCTGCCTGTCTGAGCTGCACAGAGACCTGATGCTTCCCTCTGTGGCTGCAGCACCCCCTGGGATTGCCCAGGCTGGGTGCCAGCAGGCAGGTGCTGCCTGGGGGCTGCCACTGCTGTCACAACCACGGAGGGAAGCACCAGGCCCCCACGCAGCTCAGGGACTGCTCAGCCCACCAGTAGCTTGCTCCCCTCCATGCCACCCACCATGGGAGAGGTAGGTAAGCTCTAAGGATTGGGCCCCCACCCTTGTGTACATGCCACAGAAGTTTAGCTCGATCTAGTTCAGTTTAGTTCTCCCTAAATGGAAACAGTGGAGATGGTGGGTTTTTTAAAAACCCACCATTTCAATTTAGGGAGAACTAAACTGAATAAACCCCCCATCATGTGTACAAGCACCCTAGGAAAACAAAAGTAAAGGGAGGGAAAGAAAATGGGGAGGGGGGGAGCCAAAGGTGAGTAAGGGAGACTCTACAGTGGTAGCAATTCAAGTTAGAAAAAAGGCTGTCTGTGAAAAAGAAAATAGCTGGAAATATGGAAATATTGTAAAATATTTTGACAAAAGCTTCAAAATTTTAGAATTGTCCAGGCATCTTTGTTAAACATTTTTTTAAAGTAAAAAAAAAAAGTTTCAAAATCTAACTTCAGAGTTTCTAATGATTTCTTTCTTTATTCCATAATCTTCACTTAATTCAGCAATCTTGTTTCATTGCTTATTGTTTCCTAGTTGCAGTGTAATTTTTCTTAAACCTTAGGTCTTTGAACCTTATACTTATTGTCAGTGGGGTTCTCCACAAAGGCACAGGTACATGCTACTGGATCCTGAGGAAGGATGAAAACCCACATTTCCTAGCTCCCCATAATTTATTTTGAGACTTAATATTCTGTTGTTATCATGTTCTCTAATTATTTACTTTGCTGAATTCAAGTAGATCATAATTGTTACCTCCAAGCTTTTTTATCCTTTTGATGACAAATTTCTCACCATGAGTAAAATAGAAATGTATGTGACTACTTATTAAATTATAAGCAGCTACATTCTATATGTCATGTACAGGAAAGGTTCCACATCATATGGGTGCAAGTAATATTAAGTGGTTTATGGAACCAAAGTCTCAAGGACACAGTCATATACATGGTGTCTGTATGAAGTTCTCTAAGACAAAGATGCATGAACCTGTTACTAGGCAGACCTCTCTCAGGAATTGCATGGATATTGCTAATTGCTGTGAATGCATGAAATGCATTACCTTGTATTAATTTAGGACCTTATTCTGAAGAAAGGTGGACAAAGGTAGATGCTTGCACTATGTGTGGATCCACATACCATCACTGCGGAGTCATAGAATGATTGTGCCCTTGATATACTGGTATTAAAAAATAATTATGCAAAGAGATAGTATTGTATGTAGCAGTCCTACCCTTCTGACCAGACCTGCATGAGTTGTAACTATGCAGTTATTTAGTACTTATAGTTTCATAGTTTCTAGGGTCAGAAGGGACCTGAACAGATCATCAAGTCCAACCCCCTGCCCTGGGCAGGAATGAGTGCTGGAATCATAATAGCCCAGCCAGATATCTATCCAACCTCCTCTTGAAGAACCTCAAGGTAGGGGAGAGCACCACCTCCCTTGGGAACCCATTCCAGAGCCTGGCAGCCCTAACCATAAAGTAATACCTCCTGATATCAAGCCTGAACCTGCTCTCAATTAATCTGTGGCTGTTATTCCTTGTTATCTATCCCAGGTGGTGCCTGGGGGAACAGATCCTCCCCTATTTTCCATTGGTCCCCCATGGTGAGTTTATAGATGGCCACCAGATCTCCTCTCAGTCTTCTCTTGTGGAGACTGAATAGATTTAGGCCCTTTAGTCTATCTTCGAAGGGCGTGGCCTGCTGCCCCCTGACCATGCAACTGGCCCTCCTCTGGACCCTCTCAAGGTTAGTCACATCCCTCTTGAAGTGCTGCACCCAGAACTGGACGCAGTACTACAACTGCAGCCTGACCAGCACCCCATAGAGGGGAAGGATCACCTCCCTGGACCTGCTTGTGATGCATCTGTAGATGCACAACAAGGTGCAGTTAGCTTTACTGACCGCTTCCTTG
>NW_017729034.1:13934150-13947466 GCF_001723915.1 Gavialis gangeticus
TCTTGCATTGGTGGCTCATGTCAATCCTAGAGTTAACAATGACTCCAAGATCCTTTTCAGCCATTGTGCTGTTGAGAAGGGTGTTCCCCAGCCTATAGGTATGTTGCAGATTCCTTCTCCCTAGATGCATCACCTTTGACTTGTCTGCGTTGAATTCCATTCTATTCTCATTCGTCCACCTCTGTAACCTGTCTAGATCTAGTTGGATTCTGTCCCTCCCCTCCAGTGTTCCCACTTCTCTCCACATCTTTGTCTCATCAGTGAATTTGGACAGCGTGCTTGCCACGCCCACCTCCAAGTCACTGATAAAGGTGTTGAATAGCACAAGCCCGAGGACCAAGCCCTGGGGAACTCCACTGCCCACATCCCTCCAGGCTGAAAATGACCTGTCCACCACCACTCTCTGGGTGAGACCATCGAGCCAGTTTGTGACCCATCTGACTGTAGGCATCAATGCCACAGTCATCTAGTAATTTTATGAGAATGGGGTGAGAAACAGTGTCAAAGGCCTTCTTGAAGTCCAGGTAGATGACATCCACCTCAATGCCCACATCTGAGGACTTTGTGACCTGGTTATAAAAGGAAACAAGGTTATTCAGGCAGGATCTGCCCACAATGAACCCGTGTTGGTTGCCCCTGAGTATTACCTCCTATGCTGGTCCCCCACAGATGTGTTCCTTGATAATTTTCTCAAAGGTCTTCCCAAGGACCAAGGTGAGACTAACTAGCCTATAGTTACCTGGGTCCTCCTTTCCCCCCTTCTTGTTAATGGGTACCACATTGGCTCTTTTCTGGTCCTCTGGGACCTGGCCAGAGCACCACGAGTGCTCATACAGCCGTGCCGGGGGCCCTGCTATGGCCTCCACCAATTCCCTCAGCACCCTTGGATGAAGAGCATCTGGACTTGCTGATTTATACACATCCAGCCCCTCCAAGAGTTCCCTAACTAGATTATCCCTGAGCCTAGGCATGGCATCATGTCCCCTGAGTTTATCTGTAATCCTAGTGGGGAAGTTGTCCTGGTCCCTGCTCAGAAATATGGAGGCAAAGAACTCATTGAAGAGATCAGCTTTTTCCTTTGCTGCAATCACCATATTGCCAAACCTGTCCCGTCCACGTTACCTGGTGCCTTCTTCTTACTCCCTATGTATTTGAAAAAGGACTTTTTGTTATCCTTAATTCTGGTTGCCAGCCCTAGTTCTGTCTCTGCCTTGGCCTTCCTAACTGCCTCCCTACAATTGCGAGCAACAGAGGTGTAATCCTTCTTGATGACTGCCCCTTGCTTCTGCTAATTGTATGCCACCTTTTTTGCCCTCAGGCCCTCCTGGATGCCTTTACTGAGCCAAGGCGGCTTTCTAGCACTCTTGCCCCCTTTGGTTCGTGTTGGGACTGACTCCTTCTGAGCTCAGAGGATCATCTCCTTAAGGAACAACCACCCGCCCTGGACTCCCATCTCAATGAAGCTCTGAGTCCCCCATGTCTCTCTTACTAGTCTCCTTAACTCATTTAAGTTGGCCCTCCTGAAGTCAAGGACTTTTGCCTTACTGCTTGCTTTCATCACCCTGTGCCAGATAGTAAATTCCAGCAGACGATGATAGTCAAGCACCTGCAGATCCCTCACCAGGTCATTGCCTGTGGCAAGGACAAAGTCCAGCAAGGCATTTTCTCTGGTGGGATTATGTACCTCCTGGGTTAGGTGGAGGTCCTGTATGCAGGCTAAAAACCTGTGTGAGCATTCAGACCTGGCTGACTGATCCTCCCAGCAGATATCTGGGTAGTTTAGGTCACTCATGATAACCACATCCCTTGTCCTTACAGCCTCCATGAGCTGACCTGAAAATTCCAGGTCCAGCTCATCCCCTTGGTGAGGCAGTCTGTAGTAGATACCCACTATCAAGTCCCTTTCCCCAAGACCCCCTTGCATTCTAACCCAGAGCGCCTCAGTTTGCTCCTCTTCTGAACCCATCCTGATCATCGAGGATGCGTACTGCTCATAAGTACTTGTATAAGTACTTGTGCAGTAACCAGAGTTACAGAGCAGTCATCATGACAAATGGCTTTTTTGTGATGCCAACTGTGTAGTAGCCTGTGACTACTGCACAGTAGCATCACATCACACTTCCTGCCATGCAGTACTATTGCATAGAAGTCTTGGGTGACTATGCAGTCAGCATCTTATGTAGACATGGACCGTGTTGATCTAAGTGTTAATCTTTCTTTGACTCCTTTGAAGCACAGTAACCATACATTTCTGTCCTAGCATTTCATCTTCAGTATAGCAGCAGCTCAGTCAATCTGTACTGCTGGGGTGAAGATAACTTTTGTGCCACAGTTTGGATGCAGGCAAAGAACTGAGACTGAAAGAAGGCACTTCATTTTCCAAGAAAAATGGGAGTGGTGCATTCAGAAAACTAGAACTGACTTTATCCAGCATATCTCCTTTCCAGTGCACTTCAGTAATGAACTACTTCTTTTATGTATCAGGACAGATTGTTGCAATAGTGGTTTCTACCATCATACTGTGTAAACCATAATGAAAACAATAATTAAAATCTGTATATAATGTAAAATCAGTACTTTGTATGCAAGAGAGTAGAAGAAATCTTTTATAACTGTGAGTAATAAACCATGATTTCTGTTTGCCTAAGCACACTTGAAAACTTGCATCTAAAATACCAATGCACAAGACTGGAAACTACATCAACATTGTAAAGAACAAAGAAAACTTGTCATAAAGAGCTGGTATTCCATATTGAAACAAGTCCACATATCTTTGTGGAATGAATTGATAGCACTATAGAGTAGGACTGTGCAAAGCTTCAGTCCCTGATTTGATTTGGCAGAGAGTCAGGGGGATTCGGGGGGGGGTGCTGGGAAGGCAGATTGAATCAGAGGACCCTTTAATCTCTCCAAATCGAATCAGAACCCTCCAAACCAATTCGGAGAGATTCAGAAAGATTCGGTGATTTGGACATAGACACAGCTTTAAATGTTGTTTCTACATATCTCGAGGTACCAGGCGGCTCATCAATGCTGCAATGCTGGGGCACATGGACTGTCCCACAGAAGCATGGGGGGAACTCCTCAGCACGCTCAGCAGCAGACCCGGAAGTGGACCAGAAACATTTCTGGTCCACTTCTGGGTCTGTGAGGGAATGCATTGGGGGCCCCCTTTTGCCGCCCCCCCAGCTTGGTGACTGGTGCCTCCTGGGTCTGGAGGGGGCACCCAGGGTCCCCCCATGGCTGATCGCTGAGCTGGGGGAGTGCAGGGGGGGACCCCCAGTGCACTCCCTGGTGAAGCCAGGAGTGGACCAGAAGTACTTCAATTTGGCCAAATCCAAATCTGAAGATTCGATGCTTATTTGGAGAATCAGAAATTCAGACACAGACACAGCTTTAAGTGTTTTTTCTATATATCTTGAGGTACCAGCATGGCTTGTGAATGCTGTGATGCTGGGGTACATGGAGCATCCCACAGGAGTGCGGAGGTGGGGGGAGATGTTCCACACCGCGTAGCATGTGGAGCACCTCCCCCCACCTCCACAGTCCTGTGAGATGCTCCATGTGCCCCAGCATCACAGCATTCCCAAGTCATGCTGGTACCTCAAGATATATAGAAAAAACACTTAAAGCTGTGTCTGTGTCCGAATGTCTGATTCTCCAAATAAGCATCAAATCTTCAGATCTGGATTTGGCCAAATCGAATTGGGGACAGTAATCCAAATCAACTAATTGAATCACTGTCCCCAATTCAGGCCAAATCCAGATCAAAATCAAATAGGGCCCACTTCGCACACCCCTACTATAGAGCTCTTTGGGCTAAAAGGGACCAAGATCACTGTGTCTCTCTAGGAAGGAATTACTTTATAATCCTGCAAGCTTTTTCCATTGCCTGAAAATGTCTGAGTCATAGTTAGGTCATCTTTCACTATTAAGTCTAGATCCTTCTGTTTGCTAGTAATAGCAAACAGAGGGATTGCTATTATAATTGTAGCCAATTACTTCCCATTTTGGATATGTCCATTATTATTTTTATTATTATTTTGTCCCATGTAGATTCTTTTGCCCTTATTTAATCTTCTTTCATTCCCTTTCACCTCTTTTGTGCAGTTTCCCAATCTATTATTATCATTTTCTTTAGTTCTTCCCAAGGCATTTGTGATTACTTCCAATTTCATATCACCTGTATATGTGACCTTTGGCTGCAATAGTAAAGGGCTGGAATCCAACATAGAAAGTAGTACAGTTGTATAAAACAGTGATTTGTCTTCCATGGCCACATCAAGATGAGCAAGGGTGTGCAGTTTGTGGCACCACAAACTGCACACAGTGAAGGTTAAAATGTGTGGATTTCCCAGTAACAAAAACATAAATAAATGCCGGGAAAAAAAGTGTAGCAATGCACACAAAAAAGTGTGTGCCAACACAAACAAAGTCGTGGTCCTCTGGAGAAATGCTCTGGCTGCTGGCCAGACCTACATGCTGCCTGAGCTGTGCCCTTGCTGCTCCAACATGCCACCAGGACACCAAGTAATACAGCTGCTCCAGGTCTCCCTGGCTAAAGAGAGCAAAGTGCATGTGCAGGGGCATGCACTGTGGCACAAAGTAGTGGCACAAATTTGTACCACTGCAAATCCATGCTCCTGCTTGTCTGGATGTGGTTGACAGCTTTAAATATAGTCTAGGATACTATCTTCCTGGAACAAACCATAAAGGACCTCCCTCTACCCAAGAGCAGGGAGACAAAACACCTCATTTTCCACACACTAGGGTGCTGAGGCACTGCCTCGAGGGTTGACTGTGATACTGGATGGTGTTGGCAGGTGCACAAAGGCTTGTTGTCAATTATATTGCAAGATATTCTGAACCTATTGTCACAGACATGATACAGAGGCAGACAGACCCATCTTCTACATCTTAGAGTCAATTTATTAATACACTATAATGATGGAGACTTCTCTTTGTGTCTGTTTCTTGGACTGTAATATCAGACTTAAAAAAATTCAAACAGAGGAAATTAAAAATAAGTCCTTAACAAATAGATTGCCTGCAAAGGGAATACTTTAAAACAATCCCCTCCCTAGGTTCTCACAAGGAAAGTCTTGGCAAACCAGTGAGTCTGGCAGTGTGCTCTGTTGGTCACCAGCTTTGTTCTCTGGAGGTTGAAGAGGGGGAACAGGTTCCAAAACAAAGGAACTTTCCATTGACAAACAACTCTCAGCTGGCTGTTAGCTACACTCCTTGATCAGCTGTCAGCGTGTTATACAGGGGAGAGGGGTTCATTCAGATAGCCAATTGCTCCATGACTCAAGGTTTTATGGGCCAAAAATACCTCCATAAATGTCATCTTGGATAGTAAGCAGTGCTAGAGCACAGGAAGAATGTGCTCAGACAAGGTTCTTTGGGTAAATGTGATCACTTTTATTAGACCAACTAAATAGCTGGAAAAACTGTTCTTTGCAAACTTTCAGGCACAAATACCTTTCTTCAGGCATAGGAAGAGTCTTCTGTTGTTTTGTGTTCTCCTGGATGGAATAGAAAGGCCATGCATTTGCATTTTCACAGGCCTGCATTTTGCATATTGGCTTCTGTTCCATCCAAGAGAACACAAAATAACAGCAGACTCTCCCTATGCCTGAAGAAGGGTGTTTTTGCCCGAAAGCTTGCATGCCCCAGAACAATGTTTGGAAGCTTTGGAGATAAAGCCCTGAGGTAACTGGAACTCAGCACTAGTGAGGCCTTATCAATAATTTTGGGTGTGCCTTCATGAGATGCCATAATGTGTAGTAGCCTATTCTACTGCGTATTAGCACATCATGGCAAAAACTGTGCTAATATGCTATTGTGCAGTAGAATTAGTCTACTGTCATTAGGAATCACAAAACAAACATTTCCCTTTGTTATTGTTCATTAGCGTGGGCTAATGCATCTTTATGTAGTACCTGATATTAGAGGTACTAAACTTAATGCACTGTAACAAAAGTGCATTAATGAATGTGTAGACATGCCCACAGTGTCCAGTTTGGACAATGCACTTCAAGAAAGACATACACAAATTAAGAATAGTCCAGCAGAGAGCAACAAAAATTATTAGAGGTCTGGGAAATATGACATATGAGAAATGGTTGAAAGAACTGGGGACCTTTAGTCTGGAGGAGAGAAAACAAGGGGAAATTTGATAACAGTCTTCACATAGCTGAAGAGTTATTATAAAGAGAATTATTCTCTCTGGCTACAGGAAACACAGAAAGAGACTTAATTTGTCTTAAATTGCAGAAAGGGAAATTTAGGTTCTATGTCAGAAAGAAGTTTCTTACTTTGAGGGTGGTTAAGCATGGATCAGACTATCCTGATTGTGGAAACTTCATACTTTTAAAAAAAAATTTAACTAGTAGGCTAAACCAACACTTGGATGAGATGTCTTAGACAGGGGTTATCCTGCCTTGAGCAGGTGCTTGACTTATGTGATCTCTTGAGGTCCTTCCAGCCCTATGGCTGCATCCAAATCAGCACAGTCGTGCAGTAGGTGGCGCCACATGCCACATATTCAGTTGTTCTCCATGCTGCAAGGGAGTAGCACAAAGGGGTTTTTTGACCCCTGGATATCTAGGGTTCAAAAAAACCCATCGGGGGAAAAAAAAGTGGAGTGGCACACACCGTGGCAGTGTGCACTGCCCAAAGCCAGAGCTTGGCCAGCCAGAGCCACACTCCCCTACCGGCCAGGCTCCACACGGCAGGAGCGATGTGACTGCAGCCTCAAGAGGCCCCTGGGACCCCAAGTAAGGCTGCAGAGGCCAGCCCAGTGCCAGCCCCAGCCTCCCCTACCCCACCCAGTGTAACTTGCTGTACGCCAGAGAGCACATGGCACGGGCATTCCCCAGGGATGCTAGCAGCGATGCAAGGTGCGCTGCTGTTAGTTGTCCCTGGGGAACTGAATGTCCACACTATGTGTGGACACAGCCTATTTGTCTCTGAGTTTATGACTCTATGAAGTAACAAAGTTCTAGTGCTGTTTCTCACAGGATAAGATGCTTGGATGAAAGCTACCTTGTATCTGTGTAGTCTGTTACTAGGCAGTCATGTAACATAGTTAAGCAAAACAGGAGTAGAAGAATATTCAAATAAGAATAGCATCTGCAGGAACGTTATTGAGTGTAAAATTACACAGGCTGTTAATCCTTCTGTTCCAGGGTATAAGATGATCCCTAGCTTAGTCAGAAAAAAAAGACCACCCATCCAAAGATAGAATATTGTAGTTAATTATGTTATGGGGGCTTTAATGCTTCTCTGTAAAGCATTTTATATTGGCTACTATACAACATAGAGACTATATAGATTACAAGTCTCTCACAACATGGCTCTTACTCTGTTCTCATAAGTGTATTTTCATCTCCGTTTTGTATTCTTTTTTAAAATGTACATTTAATATTTAAAAAGCTATTGTCTCCTAGAGACCTCTCCTACCATTATAAACATGACATCCCTATGGCAGCAACTGTAGTTGCTAACATGGGAAAACATTCAGAAAGTATTTCATGTGTTTTCAGCTGTCTCTTGATACTGCTTTCCAGTTGGAACCTGGGAGAAACAGTCCAAACACTGACCAATCAGCTATCTGCCACCTCCAGTAAATACTCTTTGGACCACCAGTGGTTCACAGAACACCCACCCAAATAGAAATGAACTATTATGGTAGTGTTCTTGAATAATGATACAAAACATTGCATCTATATAGCTTTTTTGGCTCAAGTGATCAGTATTCATGGTCATGCTGTTTCCATTAGAAGGAGAAAAATATGATAGCATTAGGTATTCCAGTGATGCAATTTGGCTTTTTTTTTAAAGAATGTAAAAACATGACCTTTTTTTGCTCAGTTCCAAGCCTCTTTCTAACCAGTGCTCTGCCCCAGAAGCTCTCTTTTAACTTTCCTTAAGGGACACATTTTTAGGTTTTTTTGTCTGCTCGACTTTTTCTCCCTGGATGTTATTTTGTTTTTTTAATTTAAAAAGTAATTCATCCAGTTTATCAAGTTGACACATTTGACTTTTAAAGATATGTTCCCCCTAAAGTATGGGTGCCTAACTCTTTCAGTCTCCTGGGCTGGATCTGGACAGTGGGGTTCCTTGTGGTACAGAACAAGACCAACCTGCAGAGGTAAGGCAAAAAGCAACAGCATTAACTATCACAGGTATTTAAGCCAGTGTTCTGGCTCTGGGAATTGCAGGGCTTAACACATATGTTGCTCATCCTACCACAGCCAAAACACATTCCCACCAGAGCTCCCTATCCTCAGAATTTGGTGGCAGTCCTTGCCCCATCTCACTCTGCCCCCAAATTCCCAGCCCCTCTATCCCAGCAGGCCAGATGACATGGTTCTGCAGACCAGATGCAGTCCATGAGCCATGTGTTTGACACTCCTGCCTTAAGGTAACATACAGAAGGATATTTATCTTCCATTAACAGTGCTCCCTTAGTCAGAAAGCAAGACATATGAATAAATGGTCAGTTTTCATCCTGGCAACATGCCAACTATGGTGTGCTTCAGGGTTCAGACTACTTGTTAGCAACTCTGGGAAAAGGGAAATAAAATCCAATGTCCATACAAGGAAAATAAATTCATAATAGGGAAGAAAAACTATTCACATTTTGATATATTTTAAATTAGTTGTTTGACTCAGGAAAGGGGAGACCTGGGTGTAACTGTGGGATGCTAAATAAACACCATGGGTCAATGTAAGAAAAGAAAGAATGTAGGGGAAATGAACCACACAAGGTTACAATGCTATTATATAAAGCAATGTCATCCCTTATCTAGAATACAATATGAAGTCCTCCCCCACCATCCTCAGGATAAACGATATTACAGATTTAGAGCTCTCTGTCATGATATTATTGAAGCCAAGAACTTAGCAAGATGGAAAGAGGTATTGGATATTTATGTAAGAGCTTATAAAGAATTTTGGAATATATATTTAACACCCCCCACAACACCACCACCACCAATTCTGGGATTAACCAAGAACTAATATATAAAGTTTACGGGGAGATACTGGGGCAGGAAGATTACCCCACATCTTTTACTGTGCAGTGTCTTTCCCCTGCCTCTGAAGCATTTATAGTTAACTACCTTTAGACAAAGGATACCAAACTAATAGACTATGCCTCAAGTCCAGAAAAATAATTTGTAGATGCCTCTGTGAAAAACTGTCTAGTGAATTAACTTCCAAAGCATTTTCTTTCCTACAGGTTCAGTTTTCTATTAAAAAATTGTTTCTCATTTAGTATACACATCAAAAAGCTACACAGTGCAAAACTGCATTTTTTCAGGTTCCCCATGGCTTGGAGATGTAATGTAACAGACAAGCTGAAGAAACCCAGACAAAATTTACAAAAAACACTAAATTATCTGTAACGATCTATGACCATTTAAAAATAGCTATGAAAAATACCTTTTGAAGTACATTTGCCAGTTGTGTTGAAACTTAAAAATGAGAATTCCAGAAACCACTGCATATAAGACCTCTTCCAATCAAAAATGGGCATTTGATAGTATGTGTATATTTGACCATTGGAACCAGTAGCATAAATGAGAGGGAGCAAGAGGGGCAGCAGCCCCTGGCACCAGCTTTATGATGGAGTACAAAAGTAACTGTTAGCGCAGCAACACATAATTGTGCCACTGTGATTAGCACCACAGTAGCTGGCACTGCCCAGTGGGTTGCGGCTGCCCCAGGTGCAGAGTTTCCCTGCCATACCTCTCCACCTTTTAAAGGTGGTCTAATATTTTTTTAAAATGTTAGGAAGTTGTTATTGTGTAAAGGAATTGCTGCTGTGTGCATTGTTGTCAGCTGGCCACTTAAAGCTTATCATCTTCTCTGAGGAAGTCATAGAAAATTAGGGCTGGAAGGGACTTGAGGTAGAGGCCAACTTTTTTTGGCAGGCATTATTTGGCAGGCATTGATTAAAAAAATTAATGCCTGTACCCTCCCATAGGGCCCTCTAATCCCATTTTTCTGCCCAATCTGCTGCTGTACTTTCTGCTCCCTACCCTGTGGGCATGTCTACGTGTCCGCATTTACTGCACAGTAACTGAAATTACTGTGCAGTATGGGTGCACATCTAGTTGTGCATGCCCAGACTGCACAGTATATATGGTGAATTACATCAATTTGAGCGTAAATTTGATACCTGCATCATTCAGGTATCAAATTTAGGCCCGATTAGTTACTGCACAGTAACGCATGTGTAGACACCTTACTGCGTAGTAGCACTGTGTGTTAATGTGCTTTAACACCTGCACATGTAGATACCAGCCTATTCCTGCTTACTGTGCAGTAACTTAGTATGCAGTAAATTTAAGTTGGCATAAATGCACATATAGACATGCCCAGTGATGGAGAAAAGGTGGTCTGGTCTGTCTCTTCTTTAAGGCAGCTCTTCATATATTTGAAGACTGCTTTTGTGTCTCCCCTTAATTTTCTTTTTCCATGCATGGGAACCTTAGTTTTATATAGATGGCTGCAATTCTTGGGTTCTGCACATAAAAACTTGCTGTTTCTTTTAAAATTTGATGTCCACAGACTATGGATTCTTACATACAAACAGAACACATAAGGAACAATTGCAAAGATTTATTTAGCGCTTTTGTGCTTGGCACTTAGAAACAAAGTTCCGTGCATAGGGCAAATCTTTATACACCTTTCTCTTCATACATATTTTACATACCATTTTTATTGCCCTCTTTTATACTCATAGTATTGAATCCCCCACTAGGCACATAAATACATTTATCTACAACACCTCAAAACAAATCTTAATAATATCTGTATTCTGTTACTTGGTATTTGCATTTTCACACAACTTAAATGCTTAGATTGCACCAAGCTACAATTGTTTTCTTTTTTTTTAAAGAAGAAAAAAAACAGAAAAGAAAAAAAAAATTAACAAGTCAATGATCTATTTGGTAAAACAGAGATCAAATAGCAGGCTGGAGGACAGAAAATACCTGCATGGTTTTCTATGGCAACTTGTACATGCAAGGTGGCTGAGGTCAGCCATATTGTACATCTGGGGTCTGCAGGAGAACAGATCCCCTCTTCTTTCTACCGTTCACCATATGCTCAGTCTGGAGATTCTCCTCCTGTTGAGCTGAATGTTCTGCAGACAGATATATTCCAAGCACAGTCTATAGTTTCTTTATTGCTCTGAGTAACATCAACAGAAGGCACAGCACTGAGACCCCTCTTCCCTTATGCAGCATTCTGAACATGGATCCCTACATAGGGCAGAGAGGTTCCATTGTGTGGTACAGCTTCACTCTCTTTTTCTTTCTCTCTCTCTCTCTCTCTCTTTATGCAGGCTTGGCACTTTGAGAGCTTGACCTATGCAAAGACATTGCCTGTCAGGCACAGCCAGAGTCAAAAAGTAAAAATCTCTTAAGGAAGAGAAGTTCCAGTTCAGCCATGAAGTTCTTTTACTACAGTGGGGAGAGGGAGCCGCAGGACTTGTATTAACTTTTGAGGTTGTTATTGTTAAACCACTCAGGCAGCAAAAGATAGTCAAGGGGGGAGGAGGCCTTGAAAAAGATGGCCTTGCATGGGCAGCGCAGCTTTGTGTCATGAATTCTTTAGTGGCATCCTTCCTTGGACATAGAAGGACAGAACACACATACAAGATTCCTTCAACAACCAGAGTTCATGCTCATTGACAGTAAATGCATGTACCATGTATTAGTTTTTTTTTATGCTTCACTCTGGCTTCTCTTAAACAATGCCCTTTTCTGTATCATGTTCATTAGGAATAGATGCTCCATTCCAGATGCTAAGGCCTTGGATTACAATGAGTGGCAGTGGCTGTCAGGTTGGGGCTTTCCATGGGGTTCTTTGGTTTGTATTTGGATGACCTGTATCTTCATATATCATTAACAAACTAGTTCCACTATAAGTTTAAAGGCAAAATAGTATTGGGGCGGGGTCAACTGGGGAGACAACAAAGTCTTGTCGTCTGTGATTCCAAGGAGACAGCTTGCTGGTTAAACCATGTGCACAGACATCTGTGAGGAGGAACCCTGAACAGCCCCATACTGCCTGTTATCACAGGCATTGGCTGTTTGCTGGTTGCTGGGTGGGGAGCTGATCATGTGCATCCCATGATCCATCCCTGTTGAAAGATATTGCCTCTCTCCAAAAGCCCCATTGGAAGGGGAGGAACAGAGTAAAGTGCTTTGGGGGGTGGTCAGTTTCTCTGGGCTTGCTGCCAGCCGAGGGGAGGCAGGGAAATTGTATCCATACAGATTGTAAGGGTTGTGAAGGGAGAAGGCATTGTAGGAGCCCTGTTGCATGTGGCCACCACCAAACATATGTGAAGAAGAAGAGGTGGAGGCAGGGTTGCCTGCTTGCATGACATACTGAAACTGAGAGGTTGGGAAGGACCCCAGTTGGCCACCATAGGCTTCCATCTTGCCATTGCTAGGCAGTGAGGATGGAGTTGGCATTCCTGAGATCAAGGATGGAGTCCTCTGAGGCATGAAAGTTTCTGAGGGCTGAGTGGCAGAAGCAGTGCCACTTTGCAGCCGATTGTACCCGCTGTCACTCAGCCCAGGGTAACTCTGTAAGGCAGCCATATTGCTTCTGGCACATGGGGGATAATCAGACAGGTTAAGGTTACACAGCTGGCTCTCCCGGCAGCCCACGTTAAAAGTATTGGGGGCCAGATGAAAGGTTGGAGGAGAGCAGGATGGAGAGAGAAGATGAGAAGAAGCTGAGGGTGATGGAGTCCCGGTGCTGGAGGTTGTTGGAGAGGTACCTGTGCTGCCCCCTGGAAAATAGAAAACAGCATAGCATTTTAAAAGGCCTGTGACATGTATGGAACAGGATGGTCCCTATGCACATTAGCTTCCCTCAGTAAATAAAGCAGTAAGACAAAATGGCAACCACAAAAAACCAGCTTGCCTTAGTAAACATTTTAGTTTCAAGCATAAAATCACTGGTCCTTCCTGCCATTTTTAAAACTATTTTTACATTATGGTGGGGGGAGCTGTAGAGAAGCCCAGCTCCATCATTCAAGAGATCTGAGTTTACTGAGTGGATTTATCTCTAGTCTTCATTTTTAAAGCCTTGCCCCTCCCCCCCCGCCCCTGTGCTCATTGCCAGGAAGACCATTCCTCTGTACTGCACTGCTATAGACAAGTTTTATCATCAGCCCCAGGGGGCTGCAGTACAAACTAGCTGAGAGCATACAAGATTTTTACAACATTCAACAGGTTTGATCTGATAGCTCAGTGTGCAATAAATGGTAGCTTTAAGACAGAAGTTGC
>NW_017729034.1:13952466-13954271 GCF_001723915.1 Gavialis gangeticus
ATAGCTCAGTGTGCAATAAATGGTAGCTTTAAGACAGAAGTTGCAAAGTATGTTCTGCATAGAATACATTAATAAGGTTTTTCTATCATCTATTTTCATTTTAAAGTGGTATTGGGTTCTGTGCTTCTTGTCTAGATAAATTATTATCACTGCTATTATTACAATATTAATATATATCTGTATGCTATATCATTTGTGTGTGTGTACATCTGTATGTATCAGAATAAAATCATATCTTATGTATACTGTAGCTAGGGGTGGATCCAGAAGGGGTGGACACTTTGTCTGTCACATATGACCTGTTGCCTTGGGGTCAGGCTGGAGCCCTTGCTTTCATGTGGCTCTGGAACCCAGGGGGTGAGCACTGCCACCACTGCTTGTCCCTTCCTTCCCCTTGCTGCTAGATGCAGTGGGGAAAGGGGGAAGAGAAGGGCAAGCAGCAACACTGGATATCCCCTGGGCACAAAAGCAAGAGCTGTGGGAAAATCCTGCCAGGCAGCTCAGAACTCACTGCTCATATGTGGAGCTCAGGCAGGAGTCCATGCTGGCCAGGCAGTAAGCTCAGAGCTCACAATGTATGCATGGGACTGCCAGTGGGGAGGGACGCACTACACTTGCCCCATGTCTATATCCACTACTGACTATAGAGTAAATCATTGCACAATAGGTATTCATAGTGTGTTACAGGGAGACATCAAGACCATTGCCCTTTGAGTTGATAATATGAAGAAGCTGACAACACAACAATCTGAGGACATGACATCAGAGGCAGGGATGAGGGATTGGAACAACTGGGCCAACACTGGCAAAAGAGATCTGTGCAATTTTCCACAGCAGAGGTGAATTTCTTTGTAATCATTCTCTTTACAATAGTTACATGTTTCATTAGTTTGGGAATTTGCAGAAGCAGTACCATGGAAGCAGCAACATAATTTGATTAGAGGAGCAGGAGGGCTGGACAGAGGGAGAGGCAGAAGTTATTTGGAAGGTTACGTAGGGAACCATTCCTTTTACAGAAATGAATGGTGCATTTAACATTTCCCTTAATGCGAGATTAAAATGATTCTGCCCCGAGTTGTCATTATCCTTTGACCAAAAAATAAAATTTTTATTTTTGCAGCAGGGACTAAACATAGATCTGAGTGAAAGCAAATTTGGACTTCCACCTGGGGAGTTTAACCCTAAGAACAGAGCATGAAGGCTTTTTGGCAAAGAACAGTTCCTATAATGTGCAAGAGGCAAAGGAAACCATTCAAGTATGTGAATCCCAAGTTATACAAGCTAAAAATCCTTATTTGCATTCTCAAGTGAAGTGGGAAGCATATACGATGTATTGTGCAGGATTTTGGGGAGGCAAATTCCTGTGCTACCTTCTTCTCAGTCATCTTTCCAGACAGCAAAGCACTGCTCTCACCTGCAGCTTCTTGTTACAGCTCCTCAGTTACTGAAGCCTTGCTCCTTGAAGCCCTTGCTTAGCTGAATAGCAAGTACAAACTGAGGCTGTGCACAGACACAGACTAACTAACTATTTGGGTAGACCCCTCCAAGGAACAGTGGTGTCAGCAGCCTGCTACTGCATAGCTCAGCACCCCACTACATTAAGGCAAGAATGGGTTCCGGTTCCTCCAAAGTTGTTAAGTCGACCTGTTGATTTGTAGTGAAATGACAAAGTGCTTTTTCCTCTCTAGGATTACCTCCTGTTTGTCCCCATGAGATGGCTAACATGAGTTTAAAACATGCTTTCCTTCTCTAGCTTCCATCAAAGATGCACAGTGCATTTCCCCTGCAACAAGCCCTCAGTGAAT